>NC_140588.1:716510679-717710679 GCF_964204655.1 Triturus cristatus | reverse complement strand
GTCCTATGTATTTGAGTTTTAACTTACGGCCCCCTTTTAGGGATGTGTTTAGTGGCAAGCCAAACCCTGTCTCCCACCTGGTAAAGAGGCTCTACTGTGCATTTTTTGTCTGCGAACCGATTTCTAGCATCTTGTACTTATTCTAGGTGTGATTGTGCGTCCTCCCGGACGTGACGCAGATGCTCATGGTGTTCGTGTATAGTGGAATGATTGGATGTGGTCAGCCAGTCGAAAGGAGGAGCGTTTGGATGAAATCCATTCATGCAATAACATGGTGAACAGCCTAAAGTAGTGTGCTCAGCGTTGCTATAGGTGAATTCAGTCATCCATAAGAGTGGACTCCAATCTTCCCTTTGTTGTACAGCTAAACACCTGAGGTACTGCTCTAGTGTTTCATAGAGGCACTCAGTTTTACCTTCGGTTTGTGGGTGGTAGCTAGTTGACAGTCTAGCATCAATCTGGAGAGCTGAGCATAGGTTCTGCCAAAATAACAATGTTAATTGGGTTCCCTGATCAGTAATGAGAATGGAGGGGATACCATGTAATTTGACTATGTTTTGGAGGAATATACCAGATAGTACTGCTATTGTAGGTAGTTTAGTTAATCTAATGAAATGGACCATTTTAGTCAGGTGATCCATAACCACCGAAATTACAGTATGTCCTTCACTTGGCGGCATCTCCACTATAAAATCCATAGAGACCGTATGCAAAGGAATCGGTGGAATGGGAGTAGGTCAAAGGAGGCCAACTGGTTTGCTGTGATCTGCCTTAACTTGGATACAAATAGCACACAATGTGACATACTCCCTAGCATCATATCGTAGCGTTGGCCACCAAAAATGGCTTTCGGCAGCCGCAATAGTCTGTTGAATTCCAACATGTCCTCCTACAGCTGGATCGTGTGTCATTTCTAAAACATGCGTTTGCAGGTTTTTACTTTGAAGGTACAGGGCCTTTTGCTGGTACAACAGCCCATTCTGTGAGACTCTAGTTTCTGGATGTTCCTGTAACCATTCTTATATGCTTATAGATTGTGTCTGCTTCCTCAGAGTGGTCAGTAAATCCTGAGACTGTATCACCAGGGCCAGTTCGGGCTGTTCAGAAGTGGATTCGGACAATATTAAGGGCGGTTCTTCCTTGGAGTGAAGAGTGTTTTCAGTTGGGGGATTGGATCGTGAAAGCGAATCAGCCTTTCCGTTTAGAGGACCTGGGCGATACTGTAAAACAAAATCAAAGTCTGAGAAGAAAAGGGACCATAGTTATTGCTGTGGAATAAGTGCTCTGGCGGTCTTTAGACACTGTAATTTTTCATGGTTTGACTAAGTTTCGATAGTATGGGGTGCTCCCATCAAATGATGGCGTCACTCTGCTAATAATTCCTTGTCGTTGATCCCGTAATTTATTTCACAAGGTGTGAATTTTTGGGAATGTCATGCCATCGGATGTAATTGGCCAGTATCAGAGTGTCTCTGTGACAGCACTGCTCCCATGGTGAACTGCGAGGCATCCGCTTCCAAGACAAATGGTAGCTGGACATCTGATTAACGTCGTATGGGTACTTCGGTCTTATCCGTCCACTTGAAGGATATACCTTTCCGTAGAAGATGAGTCAAAGGCTGTACAATGCAGGAGAAGTCCTTGATGAAGCGCCGATAAAAGTTGGGGAACCCCAGAAACTTTATAAGGTTTTCACACTATCAGGAGACTTCCATTGGGGGATTGCTGACACCTTATTCTTGTCCATCTTTATCCCACTAGGGTTAATGACATAGCCCAGAAACTCAATTGCTGTAATGTGGAAAATACATTTTTCAAGTTTTGAGTACAGCTTATGTTGTCTTAGTCGCTCCAGTACGTCTTGCATGTGGGTGACATGTTCCTGCTGTGATCCAGAATAAATCAAGATATCTTATATATAGACAATGCAGAAGACATCCAGAAAACCCCAGAGAACGTCGTCCATGAAATACTGGAACACCACCGGGGTGTTGCAAAGGCTGAAGGGCATAACCCGATATTCGTAGAGGCCAAACTTGGTCCTAAAAGCAGGCTTCCACTCGCCCCCCTTCTGTACACAGACTAGGTGGTAACCTCCTCTGACGTCCAGTTTGATAAAAAAGTTAGCTCCCTTCAGCTTGTCTAGGAGGACAGGGATTGGGGCAAAGGCTACCTGTTCTTAATTGTGACTCGGTTTATGGCCTAGTATTCTATGCAGGACCGCAGCTCTCCACCCTTTTTGACTACAAAGAACAGAGGTGAGGAGGCTGGAGACTGCGAACGTCATATGAAACCCGAGGTCAGGTTCTCGTTGAGGTATTCTCGCAAGTGTTATGTCTCCGGCTCAGTCAGGGCATATATGCGACTACAGGGAATCGCTGCTCCAGGAACCAGGTCAATCTTACAATCATACTCCCGATGGGGAGGTAATTGGCTAGCTTCCTTTTTGTCAAATACAGATGGAAACTCAAGGTAATCTGCAGGGAGGGTTTGGCGCGAACAGGTATCCCAAACAACCATTTGCTACCACAAACCTCTGAAGTACACAGTGGGTTAGGCCAAATCTTCTCTTTTTACACCAACTGTACTCACTAGACATTTTCAAAAGCTTCACCAATATAATGAATGAATTCAATATTCCCCAAAGCTAATTCTTTAAATATATTCTTAGATCAAAACTTGTCTTTCAAACAATTGGATAGGGCACAGATGGAGATAATTCAAAAGCCTGGGTGCTAAGACATGACAGGGGTTGTATGATGGAATGTGAAACATCACACAAGGGCAGTGGGGTATAGCTTGCGCACAGTTATGTGACAATGTAATCACAATTATGTTGTAGTTTGATAGTGCATCAAGGAAATTGAGACAATGACTACCCTATGTTGTCAATTAATGTATGTAAAAAATACACACATGTAAAGCTAAAGATAAGTTCAATTCCTGAGCTACAAATCAAATAGTGTTCAGCAAAAATTAGTCCAAGCAGTAGTATTTTCAAGTATTCGTCCTTAATCTTTATTCTGTATCTTGTATCTTGAGAAGGTTATTGATTTCAGTTTACACCTCAGTTCTTGATTGATACAAACAACAGCCACAATTCGTGCCAACACTTGTTTCGTCTAATGACAATAGTCAAAGACTTCATCAGGGCATGGACTGTATTATCAAATGGACTAATTTTTGATGGACACTATTTGATTTGTGGCTCAAGAATTGAACTTATCTTTAGTTGTATGATGGAACCCCGCAGACATTTTCCCCACACACCTTTACAATGCAGTCAGTAGCCCTCTGCGATGGTACCACATGCTACTTTAGCACACAAGTCAGTAGGACGACTTGCTTTAGGGGTCGCTTGACTTTGGAATAGTATAAATTACTATTCCCGATGGGGAGGTAATTGGCTAGCTTGAGGGGTAAAGTAGCACATGGTAACGCTGGATGCAGGGTACAGACTTAATTGTAAAGGCTGGTTGTTGTAGAGACTGAGGGGTAATGGACGTTTCCCCATGACAGGATCTTCCACCTGTTTTTTTTTTTTTTTTTAACCCATGAGATTTCTAGCAAGAAACTTGAGCTGGACAGTTGGGATTTTTCAGCCAACAGCAAAACACTAACAAGAAGTAATTAAAGTAGGGTATTTAAGTGAGACATAGGGATTTAAACACATTACTATTTCATATTGGCAACCAATTCAAGGAGCGTATAGTAAGAAAGATACAATCATATTTTCTCAGTCCTAAGAAGCCTTTTTGATATGTTCTGGAGATGTTACCATCTGTCAGTTATATTTTTGGGTATACTAAAGTACAAGTCATTACGATAGTCTAGATTTGAAAGCATGCAGGCATTTATTACCTGGCCGAACTTTTCCAATGACAAAAAAGGGAAAACTTGCCTGTGGGGTTTAGAAGGGAGAACCCAGTCAACCAGAGTTTCTGAGCTTAAATTAGAAAGGTTAGTTTGTGGTCAAAAATCACACCCAGATGACTCTGATTACTAAGTTCACGTGGCCAAAGTTCAGAAGAACAACAATCAGCATGTCCTCAGATGATTAGTACTTCAGTCTTCTCACTGTTTAAAATGCAGGACATCTCGTACTGAATGCCAACACTGCATTTATTCATTCAAGTAATGGATTTGAAAGACTGCTGATCAAATTTAAGAAGCAGCTAGATGCTGTTTGCATAAGAATGGCTATAAACCCAAAAAGACCGAATTAGGCACAGAGCGACTGATATAAAAATGTAATAGAATGGGGTATACTTGACAGCCCTGAGGTAAACCACATGGCAGAGAGGTCTCAGATGTGTGTAAAGGTGGTAGCAATACAGATTGTTGATCTATACAGATCTGATGGTCAGGATTGAGACAAACAAGGCAAGTGCCTGCCGCTCTAGACCGGCAGATCTTAAATAGATAAGCAGAATGTTATGGTTGGATGTATCAAACTCCACTGACAGGTCTAAATATAAAATCCCCCCACCGATGCTTTCATCCTGCCAGGTACTAAGCTGATCAGAAACTGCCACTATCACAGTTGCTGTGCTGTGTTTTAGGTGAGAACGTGATTGCAAACCTTATCCAAAAGCTTGTTCTAAACTAGATATTGAACCAAACAAGTGGCAGGTGTGCTGGCATTATTTTAGCTATCACTGGAAGTTAGATGATAGGGTGATTGGTCGTGGACTTTTCAATTCAGACAAATCCAGTCCTTGTTTTCTGAAGAGGTGAGCTACTTCTCATTTTTTGAGTAGTTCTGACATTTTCCCCTTCCTGAAAGAGGTGACAGTCTGAAGTGGAATACCTAATTTAAAAATACATTATGGATCCCCCTAAGGTAAACTAAATTACTTCATGGCCATCACTTAGAACACTGTGTGTTGTCAAAACTGTTTGTAGATATGACACGTTTTACAGATGATTTATATAGGTACTCTCTACATTATTCTCAACCATTACCAGAGTATTATGAAAAGAGTCTAGATTTAACTGCACAACAGAGATGGAACTCGCTTTTTGAAACTTTAAGATATGGTTTACTACCATGCCCGTTTTGCACCATACTGACACCACCTTCCCTTTTGATGTTCAATCAATTACTGATGTCATAGCCATAGCTATCTAATCCCACAGCTACCGTGGCATGGGAGAGCTCCATCCTGTGGCTTTCTAATCACACAAGCTAAGCCTAATAGAAAAGAATTCTATTAGTGACAAAGACCCCCAAACTGTGAGGGTTGTATTGGGAGTATTGTGTCTTTATTTAATGAGTTCTAAACATCCAGTGAATCTGTGTACAGATCATCAATTATTGTTTTTGCAGACAAAGGTTTGGTTTTAACTTACAAATCAGGAAAACAGAATGGAAAGGTTACTAAGGAGGACTCAGTGCCCCATGAATATATTACCGCTTCTGAAAATGTTGTGACTTTGTTTTTTCATAGTCATGTAGTTACAGATTTGGAATTATTAGCGATCAAAAGAACCTCCTTAAGCAATTCAAATTTGGTTAACTACGGTAGGAAATCTTCTTGTAGGGAGGGGATCCATTATTACAAAAATGTATTGTTTAATAATAACATAAAAAGTGCATGAGAAAGCATTGTTGGAAACATGTTTCCTGATTGTCTGAGCAACATGGTGGAGTAAAGATATTATAGATACTGCAGAGGTTTTATTGGTGGGAACATATGTCTGAGGATGTAGGAAAAAATAATAAATTATTGTGAGGTGTGCTCCAGGGCAAGATAAAACCTACAGGACTGCTATACTAAATGCCATCACATCCCAGTTTAATACACAATGGGCCCGATTCACAAAGAGAAAGTGAGATGAAAGTCTAACTTTAAGACTTTTGGTATTAACAAAGGGCATTTACTACTCATAAATTCACTTTGTGGATAACAAAAATTGAACTTTACGACTTTAGTTATTCACAAAGGGCATTTACGAGTATTGAATTATTTTTGAGAATACCTATATTCAGTTATAATAATGTATGCGTAACTCCATAGGATACACTTGTCGTAGCAGCAAAGCATATCCTCCATATATCTTTTTCAGCTGTGTAGCAGGCACAGCAGACTATTCCTCTGCTATGCAGCAGAAACAGTGTTTACTAAAACAATGGAAACCCCTGTGTCCCTGTTCCTATAGGAATAGTCCAGTCCCATTTTCCATTCCTTGTCCTCACTGAACCAGAATACAAGCATTCCAACACAAAAGGTGTCAAGACTGATTTGCATATGGCTGGATCCAAACTGAGGCTGTGTACCAAGCTTCACCCTACTGAGTAGCCCCAATTAGGGCAAACCCGGTCTCGTCTTGCTTTTGTTCCGGTTCAGGGAAAACCTGGCCTGGTAGTTTGAGCTGGAATGTTCCGATTGGAGAAGGGTCAAGACTTATTTGCATATGGCCGGGACCAAATTGAGGTAGCATGGTGGGCAAAAGAGCAATGGGTTGAAATACTAGCCTTAGCAAATGCCAGTGATTAGACCTATTGCAAGCATTCCTCCAGTCACCTTTTGTGTCTTTGAAAATACTATGGGCCATATGTACAAAAGTAAGGCTTTGCGATTTCCAAATAGCAAATTTGTAGAAATAGCTGTTAGGAAATCATGCAATGAGATGTATGTGACAGTGAATTCCACTAACAGTGATTTCTACACATTGGCAATCGTAATTATGAAATCGCAATTTAGGAAATGACAAAATTGCGATTTCCTAATAGAAAATTGAAAATTAGGAAAAGTCATATTCTGGATGCAGAATGATGATGTCAGACCAGGAAGTTAAGAAATACAGGGTGTGGCCACAATCCAGAAGCCTAGGAAGGTGCTGCAGTTAAGGAGTGCACCTGGCTCACCACTGGCAGTGGAATACCTATTCTTGAACAACACCATATCCAAGGGAGATGGGGACAAGGGTGCAGGCAGCAGGAACTGCAAAGTAAAAGTCTCTGAAAAGGAGTTAGAGGTGCTAACCTAATAATGTGTGGCGCATATGGACCAGATATTTGGTAAGGATTAATTTACTGTTCCTGAGAGCCAGAAGACCAAGATATGGAACAACATCTTTGAGAATGAGCACTCCCTTGGTGTCACCCAGAGGACCATACCGGAGATCAGAAAACCTTGGTATGACTTGAGATCCTGCAAAAAGGAGAAGGTAGCCAGCAGGATGGCTTAGGGTCGTGGCGCAGGTGGGGGACCCTCCAAACACCCCTCTCCCACTCCCATGGAATCACTGATTGAGGGGACACTGGAACCAGGATGTGTGGTGGGAGTGTCAGACATTGACACCTCCAGTCCTGCAAGCACCAACCAGGGTAAGTCAACCCCTCTTTACTTAATTAACATAAAATAATGTTTGTAATTCCTCAAGTAAAACATCATAGCAAACAAAACTGCATTTTGATGCTTGCTGCACCTTGACAATGCATCATGGGAGTTGTAGTGCACCAAATGTTAGAAATTGGGTTTCTGGTTGGCTAGGGCATGAGCCTAAGCCAGGCAGAAACCACTACTCTAGTCAGGGAAATTGAGGTACATGCTAAAGATAACCCCTGCTCCCCCCTTGGTAGCTTGGCAGAGCAGGCAGGCTTATCCCAGAGGCAATGTGTAAAACGTTTGCACAACACACTCACACAGCAGCAATACACAAGGCACACCACAAAAGAAACGCCACACAAGGTTATATAAAAATAGCCTTTGTATTATCCATAAAAACACATTAGAACACAATCACATATATATTATACTGTGCCACCAGGCACTTGTCATGACTTCAAAGGATTACATCAATCACTTGGCCAATCGGGCCATTGTCATAAACATTTAGCGCCACCAGTAACTACTGGCAGGATTGCATTTTTTACAAAGCATTTAGGAATAAACACAATAATGGTACTTCGTATAGCACATTATACCTACACATCCTCAACAGTGCACTGGAGTAATTACTAGTACGTTGGCCACAGTACAATGACACCTTCACTGTACCATCTTCGGAGCTACTGCTTGTTTCCCTGATCCCTTCCTGATAGGCTCTTAGGCACTCACCAGCGTATCCCTGGGGAATGTAGTAATTCTGTGGAGATCCTTTCTCCTGCGGGACCCGGGGGCCTCCATCAAGGTCTCACTCCATCCCAATACCAAGATCCGGTGCGGCACCTAATGGCTGCAACTTTCAAATCCGGGCCCCTACTGGGCTCGCTCAGGAATACCAAGAAAAGAAAATACCCCCAACATCCAGTAAGGGTGCAGCTGTCTGCTACAATGCAGCTCAGCTACAACTATGTCAGAAATGTGGAGCCCTTTACCACCGCAGGCCGGGTTGAAGAAATAGCTTAACGCGCATACCAAAACCGGCCGAGAGAGGGAGGGTGCTGCAACCCCACAGCTCTCCTCTTCCGCTCCTCCACTGAAGGGTGAAGGGCTACTGCAGTAGGACCCAGAGCGAAGTCTCCATCTAGTCCGATCTGCTCTGCGTGGCCTCTCTGGTCTCCTCGGGGCTCATGAGGCTCGTCGCTCGCCTCCACGCCGCCGGCATCTCACTCTATGCAGCCGGACCTCCCTCCTCTTGGGCGTACCCGTCAGCTTCCCCTTCCTCACAGGGAACCCCGCCCACAGCCAGGCTCAGACTATGCCTGGCTTCCAGAGACTCCGTGTCTAGAACCCTGGAGCGAAATCTCCGGAGGGTCTGCAGTTTTCGGTCGGACCCTAGCAGTGCGGAGCCACTTTAGCAGAGTCCCCCTGCAGAATTGTAACTGGTGCACATCACACGGTGCTCAACAGGCAACCAGCCCCACAACTTATGGCAACAGCACTCTCAACTCACGCTCTTCTGCAGCAGGAGCCCACATTTGGGCAACAGATTTGAGAGCGCAAAATCCAAAGCACTCACCCCACACTGTGATAAATAACCCATGGCAAGCCACACAGCCCTAGGGATAACTGGGGGCCCTGAGCATTGAGCAGGCTTAGGCCATCACACTGGCAAAGTCCAGATGAGGGTTCCCTGGCAGCACATCAATCTCCCTGGTCCCCCGCAGTCTCTTCCAGTTTGAGTTCAAGAAGTTTCCAAAATTCCGCAGACCTGGGCTCACAGCCCCAATACTTATAGTACAATATGTCTTTGTTCTCCCCTGGCACAGGCTCTAAGCCAAGTCCAAACGAGTTCTGGGGGGCACTTTGCAAGTGCGCAACAACCTCCATTGTCAGTGGAAGCCCTGGCCCAAGACACACCACAGGGGGGCAGAGCCATCATTGTGGAAGGCAGGCACAGCCCTATTCAGATGCAGTTGTTACTCCTCCCACCACTCCAAATGCAGACCAGGCTTATTCAGCCTAGCGCTGACTCATCCAGACTCATCGGAGCCACTACACATCCCCAGCCTCTGTCACTCCTAAGCCGGACAGTCAGTACACATCCTAGCAGAGGACCAAAGACACATAGCACACAGAAATGCCTACTTCTAAAAGTGGCATTTCTAAAATAGTAATAATAATTCCTCTAACACCAATAAGCAGGCTTTATTACTACTATTTCAAAAATACCTAACTCGATCATGCTACCCCTCTCAGATCAGGAATTACCACTGAAGCACATATCAGGGAATCCCCTGTGCATTTCTATGAGAGGGCATCCTCACAGCAGTGAGAACCCAAAAAGGCTGTTTGTCACTACCAGGACATCCCACACAGTTAAGGCACATGTGCTACCTTTTACCTACACCGCACCCTGCCCATAGGGCTAGCTAGGGTCTACATTAGGGGTGACTGATATGTAGTAAAAGGGGAGTCATACACGTGGCAACCATTTTATGTGTCTCGTCACAGCGGCAGTAAACTGTGCGTGCAGGCCCTGCAAGGCAGAGGCCTGAGACAGGTTTGTAAGGCTACTTTGGTGGGTGGCGCAAACACTGCTGCACGCCCACCAGTAGCATTTAAATTACCAGCCCTGGGTATATGGGATACCACTGTACAAGGGGCTGACAGGTAATTTAAATATGCCAAACAGGTGTAGACCAATCTTACCTAGTTTACCATAGAGAGCACATGCACTTTAGCACTAAACAGCAGTGATAAAATGCCCAGAGTCATAAAACCACCGTCAGAAAAAATACAGGTCAGAAAAAATAGAGGAGGAAGGCAAAAAGTCTGGTATGACCCTGCAAAAAGGGTCAAGTCCAACACCAAAGTTGCATGCTGTACTGTGTGCTGATGACTACACTAGACATATCTGTACATCATAAACATGTCACAACAATAATGTGAACAAACATTGGCCTTTTATTTACACTAACTATATACATGCATTTCCACAGATCATACCCAGGACGTGTCAGGAACAAATGAGGCTGAAGAAGCTACTGACACAGATGTGGAAATGGAGGACAGCGCAATAGCAACTCCTATGCCCATTAATCCAACTCCAAATACTACTAGAGCAACCATTGCACCACAACCAGTCTTTGTGGACAGTGATGACGGATAATCCCACAGCAGGGACACAACTACATCTGTGGGCAGGATACATAGACACCTTAGAGTCCCAGCAAAAGTCCACAATGACAATGTTTCAGATGACATGGTAGACAGTTCTCCTTGTTTGGTGCCCTGGAGAAATCCATCATTTCAATACAGCGCCTGCAAACCAAACAAATTAAGACTATTAATAGCTGTCTGCAAAGCATGTCAAGGCCAATGTAGTAATTGAAGAAAGGGCAAGACCGTTGGATTACTGCCATGGAGAAGCAGCAACATCTGCAAAGACACACACACAGTCAGTACATGGCACACTTTGATGTCTTCACTTGTTCAATTAGTCGATGGCAGTAGCCACAACAACTCTTGCAAGGAGAACTGTCAACATACAAAATGACAGGGGGCACTGCTGTCAGAATGTTGCACGTGGGCTAGTACAAGTGACCACAGCCTTTAAAAACATACCGAAACACAACTTGTCTGTCCCCAACATTCTGCCGCCATCTGAGGGTGAAGACAGTTCTAGCATCATTGCCACATCTATGCAAGTCGGATGCTGTACCAGGCGTACACACCAAAACACTTCTGGATTTGCAATGTCCCCTCTTCCACAGGCCAGCGTTGGTGAGAAGGCACCAACCCCAAAGGCCATAAAAAGTGAATCCACTGAACTCTCAGAGTCATGAGTCTACTTTATTTTGTTTGTTATCACATACTTTGTTGCTTTCCTGAAACAATGTTAACCCCACAATGGATACAGTTGATTTAGGAGAGAAACATTATTGCCACAACCTGAATAAAAGGGGATCTGTCAGCTATATACCATGCATTACCATCATGTGTGATATCTATTTCTGACGTGCTGTACTCATTCTTATCTCAAAAGTAGATGTTTGTGATCTCTATCCATCGTGTACAACCCTCTGCTGCACGTGTTCTTCTGAGTCAGATTCGGGCTCTATGGTGATGTTGTGCAGACCCTTCCTCATGGCAATATGGTGTAGAATAGCACATGAGGCAATGATCTTACCACACATTTCAGGTCTGTAAAGTAGTGATCCGCCAGTTTTGTGGAGGATGCAGAACCTAAACTTTAGTATACCATAAGGCCCATTCTATGATGGACCGTGTTGTCTTATGTGCCCTGTTGCACTGTCTTTCACTCCTGGTTCTTGGAGTCAAGTATGGTGTGAGTATCCAAGGATGCAAGGCATATGCTCTATCTCCTTAAAGAGCATGAGCTTGATAAACCATTAGGTGACATTAGACAAACAGTTCTGGGAACTGTATGTATTGAATCAGAAATTCTCTAACCAAATAAAAAGCCATTGCCAAATTCACTCTGAGACAATCGGTTATGCATTCCACTGTGGCGTAACATGAAGGGGTCATGGGTGCTGTCTGGGAATCTGGCCACAAGGTCCGTTATAATGCAAGAGGCATCACACACTACCTGCACATTGAATGAGTGTGAGCTTTTCCTATATCTATAGATGAATTAATTTGCTGACGGGGACATATAGCAATATTTGTGCCATTAATGCTGCTAATAACAAAGGGGAACTGGGCTACCCGGTATAACGTTAATGTGGTCTGATGCAAATATTGGGAGGTGTTTGAAAAAAAATGCATTGGTTAACTTTGCTAACCATGATGTCCACAAACTTGTGAAAGAACCTGGAAAATGCACTTCATGACAGCCCTCCAGCCACTGCTATGACCCCCTGGTAACTGCCAGAAGCTAGAAGGTGTAGAGAACCACATACCTGCATATGTGGTGGGATTGCATTGCTTCTGAGTGTTGGAGTCTGAAGCTGAGGTTGTAACTCAGCAAGTAATTCCAGGATTACCTCACTACTGAGTCTGTACTTCTCATAAGTCTCCTTTTCTATCTGTTCAAACAGGATGCCCCTCGCCCTCTCCTGTTTCCTCCTACTTCTCTGTCTGCCAGCCAAAATCCTCATCCTCCTCGCCAAGCCATACAGAGGCGCCATTCTGAAAGAACCAGATGCCTGTTGGGTGCCTTTTTGTAGTTTGCACCTGGTCATCACTTGATACAGATTGATGGCAATTGCCTTTCCTAGATGGCCATTTTGCATCTATTCACAATTAGGAAATCCTTTGTAAATGGTGTTAGCGAAGCACTATTTGTGATTTCCTATTTTGAGATTTCCAAAATAACATTTCTACTGGATAGAAATTGCATTTTGCACCACTGAAAAGGACTTTCGTACATTTTGAAATGTTTTTTTGCATTTCCTAATGAGCTGAACTTGTGAATCGCATTGTTAGGAAATGCAAAATGAGTCCATGCATATGGCCTCAAGTCACTCAGAAGAAAGGTGAAGAAGAATTACAAGATGATATGCACCTGTCTATACACCTGGTGCATTGGTATGGTCGTCCAACAGATCACTTACATGGCTAAAGGAAGATCCTGTCCCCTTTTCTTGGGCTCTTGAACATGGTAAAACATATAAGCTCCTGATTTCTTCTTCTTAATTGATGGCATCATTTTATTATTGATTTCCTTACTTCCTGCCACTTGGTAATAGCCTTGCTGGGGTGAGGGCCATAATGAGGTGCTGGCTCAGGAGAGTACTGCGAATTCCAGACAGCCACCATGTAAGGATTATGGAAGTTGTGATGATTGGGAAGTGTAGAGCAATGGACCTTCACAACATTGTTACATGCCTCAAGTGCGAGTTTCGTAACAGGAATTGTCAGATAAACCATGGAATGGAGTAAGGACTCCACAGTGTCAGAGAACATCAGTTCCAGTGATGTAACATTAGTCCCGCAGCTTCTCATTGAAAAAAAAGCAGATCATAAAGATACACCTTCCATAGTGCACTATCCAAACCGTTGTCGTACTTTAATATTCGGGACCGCGTAGGGAACAGGGCCCTACCTCTGTCTATCTTGGTATTAGCGAACCGCAAATGGTAAATGCGGCACGTACGAGTGCTTTATATACCGTTCTAGCTATGAATGCACTGTGTACACGTTATTCTGCTACACTACGCGGGTTCCATTTTGGAAGCAGTGGCCATCTTGTCATTGCCCTCACATAGGCTATAATGGAGCAAATACGGGCCTCACAGTACATGGGCTTCTTCTCTGACTTCTCTGTGACCTGGGCAGCTGGCTCTGCTGCCCCGGGTCAAACTGGTCTCACGAGCTCCCCTTCCTCTCTCCACCTGTGATTCGTATCAGGGCTTGGCCCGTCATAAAACCCTTTTCATCCTACACAAGCCCCTGGCTAATCTCTTTCGCACCTGGCTGTTCCTGCTTTATGACTTGCTTCCCAAAACAGGAGATGCTCATGTTTATTGGGGGGATCTGTAAATCTAATGTGGGATCTGAACCTTGTTGTGTAAATCATTGTGGGCTGGCCGAACTGGAATGTGGGATGGTCATCATGACTCTGCCTTTTCTTTGTAACATATCCTTGTATATTGCCGTTTCATAAAACTCAGGAATGTATGCTTGGGGCCAGAAAAGGCCTATTTAAGATGTAGCCTGTTCCTATGATTTTCAGCAGTCTCCTGAGAACATACACGCTGGTGTACTTCTAGGATACCTGTAATTGGTCTGCAGCCAATAAACGATTCTTTGACTTCACCCAGAAGACTCTGTGTTTCTGTAGGTCCGGAACAGGGTGAAACCCAGAAGTCATAGGGTGTGTGCCCCTGCACCGCTGGGTCTAAAATACCCAGTACTTCAGTTTGGCGCCCAACTCGGGACGATTTCAGCGGTACCAGTCCAAGCCAGAGGTTCGTGAGGAGCTTCGTGTGGAAATTCCGGAGGAAGGCCGCCACTTCATCGACCCCTGCATGTCGACGTGGTCCGAAAGTCTTTTCTGCGAGGTTCTCCGCGTCCCGACGGCTACGAAGGACTGCTGCCCTGATTAATCGACCTGTTTTGGACCCTTGACGAGTTTGAGAGAGCGAAACAATCGAGAGAGTCTTCTGGTGACGTCATCGATCAGCAATATTCAGTTAAGTATAAGTGGAGCGTCTCCCATTTGTTTTGGTATCCTTCGGGATCGTTTGGTTTGATTTGGTAATTTGGTGATTTGGTGTTTGCAAACCCCAAAGCCAGAGGACTCGTGTATTCACGAGAATATCGTAATCGATAATCCTCTGACGTTTGGATCTAGACTAGTGAGCGAAGATGCCTGGTTCTGGACTATTTGGTAGATTATTCTGTTTGGGTTGTGGAAAAGGTTTCCAGCTGGAAGAATCATGTCCGGTCCCTCCGGTTGGAACTCCAACTTATGAGCTCTATGTAAAACATGGCGTAGGCCCAATTGCATATAATGAAGTGTGGATCCACTACACCAGGAAAGATGGTGTTTTAAAATGGCCCCAAAATGGTAGTTTTGATACCGATATTTTAGATAATCTGGAAATTAAATTGTTTAAGAAGAAAGCCCGGCCGGCGATGTTTGACTCTTTTCGCTTATGGCGAAAGGAAGCCAAACAAAAGGAAATTAAGTTAGCAAAAAAGAATAAGAGAGAGAAAGGTATGACAGTAATGCAAGCAGCTGTACAATTTAAAGACAATGAGGAGGGGCAGATGAGCGAGCAAATGCACAGGCAGCGTAAGTTAGGGATTGACAAATGTTACCCAGCTTTACCACATTCTAAGCAGAATGAGTTAGAAGAAAAGGAAAAAGATCCCCTGATGTCACATTTGTTGAGTTCACCACCTCCGTATGCTCAAAATGCCACAGCACCTCCCCAGCTTGTGAATATGCCACCTCCAGTTGATATAATACAAGCCTTGCCGTTACCGCCAGCTGCTGTGCAGCCGGCTCCTATCCATGTAACGCAACCCTCTCAAGGGCTACCAGTTGTGCTTCCAACTGCCCCCGCACTTCTTGCGACTTTGCCTAATTCAGCAGCCGCCTCCCCTGACACTCTTCCTGGCACCACTCCAGTACCTGTTTCTACATCCTCTTTTCTTCCCTCTGTTTTTCCCCCTGTTTTCGCCTCCGCTTCTCCTTCAGCGCGACAGCGCTTAGCTAATGTGGTTACTACATTAATGTCGCCCCTCTTTGAGTCATCTGGTGCGACTCCTGGTTTGCAGCGTAAGCAATTGCGTAGTCAGTTGCCTAACCCTGATGAGAAAAAGGTAATAGATAGCATGGCGCGTAGATGGATTGTTTTCCCTTCATTGTATGATGTGGAATCAGTGGTCAATGTCTTCCATCAGTGGGATGCCCCAAAGCAGAGATATGTGTTTGAGAAAATGTGCGAATTTCTCTGTGAAGAATTGGAGGATAGTGGTAAAAATCCGAGCCCGCAGGAATTGTGTAGAGTGAGGTTTGATTTTGGAACTGGTGTAATTGTGGACCGCGATATAGATAAAGCAGTTGCGGTCGTATTTTCCTTTAGGAATGATGATTGTCAACAGTCATTGTTTGAGCAAGATGTCCTTGCGGGGAAAAAGGTAAAAGCGCGACAATATCCCATGAGAGAAGTTCCCCCGGTATGGAAGGAAGCAGTTGCAGCTGTCGGTAATAACCCCGCTGTGCCAGCGCATTTCCAACGTGTTTGGGTGCATGTTCCATGGAAGCGCTCTGAGGTGTTAGCACTTAAACAGACATTGCCTGATCCCCGTAAAAACCCAGCAGGTTATTATAAAGAGTTGTCACAGACGGCAGGGTCATGCGTTATGAACCTGGCCGATATAGACATGTTGTTTGGTAATGTTGTTCCACAGCCTTTATGGGGGTCAATTCGTAATGCAGATCACGATGCAGAACTAGGGGATACATGGGCTAACATTATTGCTGCTGATGCAAGACAAACTGGTGGCGCGAAACCTGAGCCTTTAGTAGCTGAATTGCCTGGTAGAATAATCACGTATATGAAGACACTAATGCCTGCGATGCGCGTAAATTGGGACAAGTTATCTGCATGTAAGCAGAAGAAAGATGAGACAGTGTCAGACTTCTTTACTAGGTTTGAGGAAACGTTTATTGACCACAGTGGGCAGGATATGAGTACTGAGGGTGGCCAACGGTTATTTGTGGATAAGTTTGTGCAGAATTTACTTCCTGACCTGTGTAAAAAGTTGAAAGACTCAGAGAGTTCTTGGGCTGTTTCTTCTTCAGCGCAAATACTGGCTACTGCACAGTATTATGAAAACAGAGATAAAGACGAGAAAGATAGGACAGAAAAGAAAACGAAGGAATTAAAGACAAAGGTCCTTTTACAGCAGGCCTATCCACCACGTGGAGGTCAGAATAATTATAGGCAACCCCAAGGTGTTTATCACCAACCCCAACAGTTTCAGACTAATCAGCAAATGAATGGGTATTATCAACCACGTGTCCCTGTAGGTCCCAACCAATGTTCATACTGCAAAGAGGAAGGTCATTTTAAATATAGTTGCCCTAAATTAATGCAACGGAACGGTAATGCGTATGGCGCCAGAGGTAGAGGTGGTCAGCAAGCTCCTAGAGGCAGAGGGCGTGGAAGTGTTCCCCAAAACGCGCGTCCTCTTCCGCCCCAAAGCGCCATTAATAGTTTTGATCAGCAAGCTAACGCGACTAGTAATACGGCCCAGTATTACAATAATGATTATTATGTGGAGGATGGCGATGCAGAAAATAATGATTACTAGGACAGCCATAGACAGAGAGAGGGAGTTGTTTCAGTGCCAGTGGATCAGAGTGGACCGTATGTTGATGTGACTACAGCAAATGTAACGGAGCCTTTCCTGCTAGACACTGGTGCTGCAAAGAGTTCAATAATGCATTCCAAACTCCCTGGCGCACCTTTGTCTGGCGATATAAATGTTTCAGTAGGTTTTTCTGGCGCCCCAGTTAGGAACCCGATTTCTAGTCCCATGTCACTTTCTGTTGGACCTTGCGAACTGAAAGCACCCCTGATCCTAACAACAGGTTGTGGTGAGAATTTGCTGGGATTAGATTTGTTGAAAAGATTGCACGCTACACTGTATTGTTCTCCTTCAGGAGTACAACTTACATTAGGCAAAAAAGTGATTTCCCCTATGTACTTGTCTAAAAATACAATGCCACCTGAATTGTCATCCCTTCCGGATGCCCTTTGGGCTACTGGTCCCAATGATGTGGGCCTCTTGGAGATACCGCCATACGTGGTGACTTTAAAGGCTAATGTCAGACTGCCACGTATTCCCCAGTACAAAATCTCTAATGAAGGCCAGAAAGCATTGTTAGACATTGTCAGCGACTTGATTAATAAGGGTGTGATTGAAGAGACAAGAGGCAACGTTTGCAATAGTCCGATTTTACCTGTCTTAAAACGAACGGACCCTTCACAGCCACCTGTTTACAGATTTGTGATTGATCTTAGAGAGGTTAATAAGATTGTTGTGCCACAGTTTCCGGTTGTCCCTGATATAACTGCCCTGTTAACGATGATTCCAGCCTCTGCTGCATGGTTCTCAGTGATAGATTTAAAGAATGCTTTCTTTAGCATCCCAATTGCAGAAGAGAGCAGAGACATTTTTGGTTTTAGTCTGGGAGGCCGAAGCTTCCGCTTCAAACGCGCTCCCCAGGGCTACTGCGAGAGTCCATCCATATACAGTCAAGCTTTGAAAGCGCAGCTTGATGCACTTGTTTTACCTAGTGGAGCTATCCTGATTCAGTACGTGGATGATTTACTAATCGCCGCGGATACTGAGAAGATCTGTAAAGAAGCCACATAGTCATTGTTGCGCCATTTATCCGCTTACCATCACAAAGTGTCTCTCTCTAAGCTGCAATATTGTCGACAAGAAGTGACCTACTTAGGTCATCTCTTATCGAAGGAGGGAAGGAGACTGACCCCAGAAAGAATTCAAGCCATCGCACAGTTGAGTGTGCCAAAGACACAGAGAGAAGTGCGTGCTTTCTTGGGCATTACTTCATACTGTAGGCATTGGATCCCAAGTTTTTCTTTGTTGGCAAAACCTTTATTAGCATTAACATGCAAAGACACACCGAATCCTATCCCATGGTCTGAAGAGTGCCAGAAAAGTTTTGTGGAATTGCGCAATGCGTTGTGTTCAGCACCTGTGTTGGGCACTCCTGACTATAGCAAGCCTTTTACATTGTATGTTCACGAGAAAGATGGATGTGCGTTGTCAGTGTTAACACAGCCTTTTGGCGACAGACCGCGCCCATGCGCATATTTTTCATCCACCTTGGACCCTGTAGCGAGGGCATTGCCAAGCTGTCTGAGAGCGACAGCTGCTGCAGCAATGTCTATCCGACAATCTGCTGGTCTGGTAATGGACAACACATTGATCGTTATGGTTCCACATGCTGTAGACACATTATTAAATAGGACCAAGACACAACACTTGACTAGTGCGCGATTATCAGGGTATGAACTCACACTGTTAGCGAATCATATACACATAAAAAGATGCAATACGCTGAATCCAGCCACGTTATTGCCGATTCCAGCAGACTCAGATGAGATTGAGCAGCATGACTGCCTGTTCAGAACGGAAGAAGAAACGAAAGGGAGAGTGGATCTGAAAGATACTCCCCTGACTGAGTGTGATGGTACTTTATGGGTGGATGGTTCATGCTTCAAACTCCCTAATGGTGACACGACTGCTGCATATGCTATCACGACTTTACACACGGTCGTGGAAACTGCACGAGTGCCACATAATTCGGCCCAAGCAGCAGAATTAATTGCCCTCACGAGAGCATGCGTGTTGTCTGAAGGAATGAGAGTGAATATATACACAGATAGCCAGTACGCCTTTGGCGTGGCTCATAATTTTGGGCGACTGTGGAAAGAGCGTGGGTTCCTGACGTCACATGGAGCTAAAATCCAGAATGGCAAGTTGGTGAATGATCTCCTTGAGTCACTGACCCTACCGTTGCAAGTTGCGATCATGAAATGCAGTGCGCACAGGAAAGTCACAGATGATGTTGGACGTGGGAATGCGTTTGCTGATGAGACCGCGAAAGAGACAGCACAGAATGTGAAGACTAGAATGTATGTTGCAGGCCCCGCAAGATGGGTTAATGATGTGGGAATGTGCGAGAACACAATAGAGAGTGTGAAGTCGCTTCAGGCTGAAGCTACAGAAGAAGAGTTAAGCAAGTGGAGAGAGAGTATGGGTAAGTTGGATGAGAATGGTTGTTGGATTGATCTGACAGAACATAAGCGATGGTTGTTGCCTGATGCATATGTGCTTCCAGTGGTTACTATGGCACATGGAATGGCACATATCAGTACGAAAGGTATCTGTAAATTGTTGGCTCCAGTATGGCAGAATGCTGGGATTCCCAAGTGTGCAGAGAATGTGGTCAAGAATTGTATGGTATGCTTGAAGTACAACCCTGGTAGGGGAACCCCAACTCCAGCCGGTCACTTTGCACCCCCATCATGTCCATTCGAAGTTTTGCAGCTGGACTTTATTCACATGGACAGATGCAACAACCTAAAATACGTACTGGTGGTTGTTTGTGCTTTCTCCAAATGGGTAGAGGCTTATCCTCTGAAAGATAACACTGCCCTATCCACAGCCAAAGCCCTTGTGAAGGAATTTTTCCCCAGGTTTGGAATGCCGAGAATGGTATGGTGTGATAATGGAAGTGAGTTTGTGGGTAAAGTGATGAAGAATGTATGTGAAGGTTTAGGCATAAGGCAGAAATTCCACGCTGCAAATCACCCCCAATCAGCTGGACTAGTTGAACGCTACAATGGAGCCTTAAAGCTCAAGCTGGCCAAAATCCAGGCGAGCACCGGTCTTAAATGGCCTGACGCTCTGCCTTTAGCACTCCTGTCCACCAGAATGACGATACACTCACGAGTGGGACTTAGTCCTTATGAAGTAGTCTTTGGCCGCCCGGCCAACGTATGGGGTGTGCCAAGGCCTACGAAGTTCAGCGAAATAGAGCATCCAGTACTGCTCGATTACCTGTATGATTTGACTGTTAAACTGCGTGTTTTGCACCAACAGGTACATGATACTCTTCCCCAAGCTTCTGAACCTCCTGGACACCCTATCAACCCTGGCTCGTGGGTCCTGGTCCGGAATTTCCAGCGTAAGGGCAACGACGAGCCTCGCTGGATCGGCCCTCATCTTGTGCTTCTGTCGACGAGATCAGCGGTGCGAGTAAAAGGGAGGAAGCACTGGATTCATGGTGCCCACTGCAAAATAGTCCCTTTGCCTCTGCCATATGACCAGTGGGTCAAAGAGGGTATCGCCGACACTGAGACAGACACTGTGCTTCGTTTTGTACCATTCAGTGATGCACGCCTAAAAGACACAGCTTCAGTCCAAGAGAGTGACAATATTCTGCAGGAAGCTGTGCCGCCATCGAATCGACTGGACACCACTGAGCCTGAACTTTTGTTTCAAGACCAAACGGCACCTGGCCGTCTCCGTTATAATTTGAGACCAAGGCCCATGGACAAATAAAGATTTTCCTTACTCTTTCCTTTTTGACATTTTTTGCTCTCCCATCTGAAGGACTTTCTTGATTTTTGTTTTTCGAACCACCATCCGGGTTCTGCCGCAGGGTCGCGGTGCCAAGACTTTGGGGTACAGGCCGAAGACGTTAGGTCAACGGTTCTGGTTGGTCTAGGGCGTTTCCCTGGACTGACAGGCGTACTCCTTAGCAGAAGAAACTCATCCGCCGCGAGCGGCCCGAGTAGAGGATGGAGTTGTTTAAGATGGAGAGACCGATTGAGGAAATGAACTTTCAAACAAGGATGTGTAGAATTGTAAAAAGTAAATGTTTTGTCTTTTTGTGCCTTTTTGCACTGTGTAGTATAATGATGTTTATTGTAGGATGTGTGTTTTTCTCTGCTCAAAAGCCCATTGCACCCACTGAACAGCCTATACCCCTTTCTACTGCCTCCTCTCACTCTTTTCACCCTTTGCCTGAACACGAACAGACCAGACGATCAGAGTTCGTAAATAACTCGTTCATCCAGCTCTTGCACCAGCACCAACTAGTAGTGAACACGACCAATTGCTGGGTGTGTGGGTTAATGCCACATACCATTAACAAGGGTATTCCCTACCTGGTGCTGCCATATAGTTACAATGGATCGTCATGGGCATTCCAGACCATGTTTCTCTATGCTCTAGATACGTACTCCCCTCGCCAACCGCGTTCCATCAGACCTGGTACAAATAATAAAGCCTTAGTGAGAGGAATTGCCGATATGAGTAGGGATATTGATGCATACTCATCCATTCCCAAAGAAGAGCTGAGACCTTATGTAGGATGGAACGCGACGGGGTATAGTATTAGTCTGGGTGAAAGACAGCGAAAAATCTCATCTCCAATCTGGGTCGTACCCCACATGGGTCGGTTCTGCTTACAGGGTAATGGTCAGAATCCTAGAGCTCAACTGGGAAGAAGTGACTGTACTGAAACGTACACTTTTCCGTCACAGTTTTCCCCTGCGTTTTTGACTGCCAAGGGTACATATTTCATCTGTAATGATCGAGCATATACATGGTTGCCCCCTGATTTCTCGGGCACATGTTATATTGCGAATCTGCTACCGCCTACATTTACTGCTGCCTCCGACTATCACAAGACCAGAGTTGTGAGAGGCGTGATTAGTAAGGAGGACACTGCCGGTCAGGAAGCAGGAGATTTCTTCTTGGGTTTCCTGCCGTTTTGGGGACCTATGGTCAATAGTAGGAACCTGAGACAGCTGACTCGTGTGGTTGAATCCACCGTCAATGTAACGGCTGGTGCCCTTGGTAATCTGACAGCTGAGCTCCAAGCGGATCGCCTTATGACTTTGCAGAACCGCATGGTCCTAGACGTTATTCTTGCAGACCGCGGTGGGGTATGCAGGATTATCCAATCCAGTTGCTGCATTTTCATACCAGATAATGCTCCAACAGTGTATCAAGCCATCTCCAAACTCCATAAAATATCTGAATCCATACACGTGGATAAGGGAGATTGGTCACTGGTGGGGTGGTTCTGGGAATTGATATCTGCCTGGGGTTGGAAAGTTCTAATGGTCATTGGAATGATCTTAGCCATTCTTTTCCTGTTCTGTCTATGCATACAGTGTGCTCCTGCGATATGTGGCCTCTGTGCTACCTTATGTGTAAGGAAACCTGTATCGAGGGACGAGCTAAGTAATAGGATGATGCTACAGCAACATCTCCATGACTTTGTGAACATTGACCTAGACTCGGATTAAGATGAGTATAGTGATTGCCTATGTAAGGGCAAAAGGAGGGTCTGTCGTACTTTAATATTCGGGACCGCGTAGGGAACAGGGCCCTACCTCTGTCTATCTTGGTATTAGCGAACCGCAAATGGTAAATGCGGCACGTACGAGTGCTTTATATACCGTTCTAGCTATGAATGCACTGTGTACACGTTATTCTGCTACACTACGCGGGTTCCATTTTGGAAGCAGTGGCCATCTTGTCATTGCCCTCACATAGGCTATAATGGAGCAAATACGGGCCTCACAGTACATGGGCTTCTTCTCTGACTTCTCTGTGACCTGGGCAGCTGGCTCTGCTGCCCCGGGTCAAACTGGTCTCACGAGCTCCCCTTCCTCTCTCCACCTGTGATTCGTATCAGGGCTTGGCCCGTCATAAAACCCTTTTCATCCTACACAAGCCCCTGGCTAATCTCTTTCGCACCTGGCTGTTCCTGCTTTATGACTTGCTTCCCAAAACAGGAGATGCTCATGTTTATTGGGGGGATCTGTAAATCTAATGTGGGATCTGAACCTTGTTGTGTAAATCATTGTGGGCTGGCCGAACTGGAATGTGGGATGGTCATCATGACTCTGCCTTTTCTTTGTAACATATCCTTGTATATTGCCGTTTCATAAAACTCAGGAATGTATGCTTGGGGCCAGAAAAGGCCTATTTAAGATGTAGCCTGTTCCTATGATTTTCAGCAGTCTCCTGAGAACATACACGCTGGTGTACTTCTAGGATACCTGTAATTGGTCTGCAGCTAATAAACGATTCTTTGACTTCACCCAGAAGACTCTGTGTTTCTGTAGGTCCGGAACAGGGTGAAACCCAGAAGTCATAGGGTGTGTGCCCCTGCACCGCTGGGTCTAAAATACCCAGTACTTCACCGTTTCAAGCATTAGTGCAAATGCATTTCACTGAAAGTGCAACGTCCAGTCCAGGTATCCCAAAGGCCAATCTTTCGAAGCAAGTGATGCACTTATTGCGTTTTTGTATCATGGTTAGAGTGACACATACATCGATCAGTGCTATCAAGGGGAAATCATGTCATTGTTGCTGCATGTTCATGAAAATGATGAATGTGAGTTTCAAGAAATGAAATTTGTCAAGCTGGCAATGCAAGTCAAAAAGGTAAACAAGAATGTCAAATTATTAAAACAACTACGAATTCTATCAGAGATTAAAACTGTTCTACAGTTCACCAATCAGGATAGATTCGTGACCAATATTAAAACCGTGCAAATTTGCAATTAGTGCAGGGTGCTATACCATACATCACATTACAAAATTCTAAGCATTTATAGTTTCATGTCGAATACTGAGGCCAAAGTAATTCACAAAGTGTGACCAGCTGGGCCAACATCCCATTCCATGGAGGGGGAGGGGTCTTTAAAAGGAATTTGGAATCCACCCTAACCACATTTTGTGTTCATGACCACGGTTGAAACTTGGTTCAGATATCTTAAATATACGCCCAAGCTCATGATTTCAGGGTTGAGTTCAAGGGGTGACTATTGCAGTCTGCCATGAAAATGCACCAGTACTCACACGTGAGTCCACGGTTATAGACTATGTTCCCTCAATAACCTTCCTACTATGGCAAAGAACTTAGCAATTCCTTCTAACTTCATGGGAACCTCACACGTGTAGACATAGGACACTGCCTCTTTGCAATTTCTGATGCCGTGCTGCAAGAATATCGGCCTTAAAAAGAGTTTCCTTTGAGACGGCAGTGCTGGGCAATAAGATACTAAGTGAACCACAGATTCCCGGGATATATGTACACTGCCATTGCCCTGGAGTTTTTATTTTCCAGTGCCCTCTGAATTCCCATATGGGCAGTGTTAAAAGTCTGGTAAATAAAATGTTCCTTAAGGCTTGTCTCCCCGTGGTGGCTTTCGAATATGGCTGACATACAACATCCTAATGGGATTTGTAGAGTCCTAAAGCACCAGGGATGCGCCTGATTTCATTCACCTTTTTTTTCAACCTCTGTTTTCCTTGCTTCTTTAGCATGCTCTTCAGACGAGGCAGTGTCCAGTCTGGATTGTTTTAGATTATCTGTGACCAGATTTAGTGTAGTAGAAGCACTATTGAAATACCTTGCCCAGAGGCTCTTTATGTCCTGGAAGGCCACCTGCAAAGCACCTTTCATGGAACCTTTATCTGCTCTAATGACTTGGTAGTGGTATTTTATTAAGTCCTTTTTGTATTCAACATTCACATTCACCAGCCCAAACTCCAGCCAAATCAATATTTAGCTTGTTGATTAGGGAGCCTAAATATAGGCTGCAATGTGGCAGTGCTCTATTGTTTTTGTGAGCATCCCTGGAAGGGCAAGATGCCCGTATTTTACGGTGGGTAGCAATTTGGCACAGGTTTCTATCCAGATCCCTTTGGCTGTTGGGCTCTGTAATTTATGGTAAAGTTTATTTAGGGCAAATTATGTTTTAGCTGCCTTTTCCTTTATTGTCCTTGTCCGAAAAAAGGCTTTGCCTGTGTCTGACAGCCAGACAGCAAGGAAGTTGTATTTACCATTCATGGTTATGCTTAAGGGACCACGGTTCCATGTCAACGGGTGTGTTTTTTTTGCCCATTGTCCAAATATTAAGACATAAGCTTTTGCAGCATTTGCTTTTAAAGAATTTTTTGTATTATAACTATGAAACTTTCCCAATGCCCTCTTCATACAAATGTGTGTGGTCTGGTATTATCGAGTCGTGGCGTATTGCATGATATGTAACTTGGTGGGCACGAGCTTTGGAGGAAAAAGGTGCCCTTTCGGCAGCTCCAAGACTAGGTCTGCTGTGTACAGGTTGAATAGAATTGGAGCGATGACACATCCCTGTTTCAGACTTTTGTTTGTATGTATTTTTGGAGTGACATGGGTTTGTGTTAGCTTGATCTGGATCCAGGTGTCTGGGTATAGGACTAAAATGGCTGTCAATAGGTGTTTTGGGATTCCCCAAGCGTTGAGTTTTGTCCATAATGTTCTTCAGTCAATCCTATGAAATTCCGCACTATAACCAATAAAACAAGTGTATAGTGGGCCCGAAGATTTTTTGACAGTCTCATCCGCCAAGTATGAAAAAGCAATCACATTATCCATTGTGAATGCTTTTGGTCACAATCTCGTTTGGTAATATGGGATGATGTTATTGTCCTTGACTCAGGTCTCTAGTTCATGCAAGATTTTTTCCGCAAAGGCTGACCCTTCTACATCTAATTGGGCGATTAATCTATAATTTTTAGCTGTTGTATTGTCGCCTTTTTAGGTCTCTCCTGGCGTAACTGCGCAGACATGCGCAGTCTCGCTGGCGAGATTTAATGTTTTAGGGTAGATTTCTCTAGTGAGCGTTAAGCCCCGCCCCTCGTTTCCATTGGCTGGCGTCACCGTTTATGCTAAACGGTGGCCAGCCATTGGAAAAGAGCGTCTAGTGACGTACACTTTCTCTTTTAGAGCTGTCCCAGTTGGACTGGCTGCCCCGACTTACTGCTGGCGTAAAAGGTTTTCTTATCTTTATGGGGCCAAACACATGGCCCCATAAAGATAAGAAACCATTCATGCGAGTCAGTCCAACTGGGACGGCTCTAAAAGAGTGAAGCAGTGTTTGCTCCTCTGTTTGTTGCTGAATGGATTGAAGATTTCCTTCAGCTCGCGGGCTCACAAGCGCGGATGCGAGCCTTACCTTGCCTTCAGATGCGGGGTGAATCCAGCAAGCCGGGCAATTCTCCTCTCCGAGATGCTCCCCAGTCCCAGGCCGAGACTCACTTCTCTCTTCGAGCATGGGAGAGCCTCTGGGCCGGGGACCAATCCCAGCGCGGTACTGGGATGACACGGCAGGAATCCTGGAGGGCTGGGACCAATCCCAGCGCGGCTCTCGTGTGGAGCGTCCAAGCTCAGGGAAACACTCTCTCCTACTGGGCCAATCCCAGCGTGTCAGAGAGATGACGGGGACTCGGCCTGCGGCGGTGAGCTTAGGAGCGTCGATCTCGGGGCCTGGGCCAGCGATGGCGGTGAATTTTGGCTTAAAGAAATGCCGGCAAGACGGGTCCGAGTTGTAATTAGGAATAGTAACACATCTCTCACAGCGCTTGGAAACGGCAATATTGTGGAATGTAGCCATATAGAATAATAATGTTTCAATTTGTATTTCATTTATTTTCACGCAAGAAATTCGCACATATTGCCACGCGGCAGCTTAATAAAACAAAAGTAACTCCTAAGCATCTGCCAAGTGCGAATTATCCTACCATCCGCCTCATAAATTGTTTAAATACGTGTAGTTCATTAAGGATTGGATGACCTCCATGGCATTAACCGCAGCCTGTGACTAACCGGCTGCTCATCTCACTAAATGGTTACTCCAGCGCTGGCTTTCCCCGCCCCCTCAAGCTCCCGCTCTTTCCTCGCTTAACCGCCCTCTGCCTCTCTACGGTCCAATCCCACGCCAGCGATCCCCCCTCCTCTCTTGACGAAATCTACTATCTAATTGAAGAGCCGCGATTCCTCACGTGAGAAGTTGATTTGTAGTTTGAACACGTGGCTCATTGAAAACAAGCATTGAAAATGCAATAGGCCTCGCCTATAATACCATTAGCAAAGCAAATGGCTTTAACTTAATAAAAGGCGCGGCCTATTGCATTTTCAATGCTTGTTTGTGGGTTGGATGCAGAATAGAGCCCCTCCATAACTCTGAGATGCTGGGTAACCGAATACATTCATTAAAAAGTGTGTGTATGTAAGGTGCCCAGAGCTCAACATCTTCACTGGAGACACTACCAAGTAGGCCATTTGGCCCGGGGGACCCCATCATTACGGATTGATTTAAGGATGTTTGTTGTTTACCCCTTTGTTAGCTTTAATGAATTCTCATTGGACCCCTCTAGGGCTCCACTGAGTAGGTCATCCAGAGTGACCTTGGGTGTCTCAGCATCCACATATATAAATGCGCGATACATGGCCTATCTATTTTTCAGTGAAAACAGCATTATCTTCGCTGGTTGATTTATTTGCCAGGCTAATAACGTATCCTCAGAATTCTGTTGACTTTCATGGAGCAGGCAAGGTGTATATATGCTTTCGATCTTTCTCTCTGTGTTTTTGTTTTAGGGCCCATCCTTTCTTTTTGTGTTTTCGCCTTTCCTCTTTCAGCACCCTTTCAGTAGATGGACCTTTCTGCCTTTTATGGCTTACCTCGGCCAACCAACACATCCTTTTTCTTTGCTAAAACTCTTTGCCATTAACTTATGATTTAAAAACATACGTCTCATCGGCAGCCGAGAGTTTGTTCTGACTTTGTTGGATATTAATACCGCTTATAGATCTGTTTAAGGCCCCCAGTCTTTCTCTAGTGAGTTTGTTTTTTATCAAGAGCACGGGGTCTGTGTCGTGTTTTAAACTTCTGAAACAGGCGTTTTCTGCCAGCGTCCCACTGTATTCCTTTCAGTAGAGAATTGGCCTCAGCTGCCAAGAGTTGTCCAGCAGGGTTGACACACATGTGGGCATTAGAACTCACATTGATTTTAATTGATAACATGCGATTCAATATTGAAATCTTTCTAAACGTGGGTTGTGATCTCTCCTCTGAAGAACCTATCTGGTTGCATGAGCACAGATCAAATTTTTTAATTCAGGCTTCAAGGATATATTTCGATTTGCATCCTTTTGGTCCCATCCAGGTTGGCATAGATTGTGTGTGTTTACATTGCCAACCACGATGACCTCACGGCCTGGGTGCTCGTAAAGGAGAGCCCAAATCCAGTCGCAAAGGCAAAAGACAACTTTTTTTTTCTCTTCCCTTCCCTTCATTGATTGATATGCACATTTATAAGCATGATAGGTGTAGCTTGTGCACACACTCTTGTGCCGTAGTGCAGTTGTGTGTGTTCTCTATAGAGAATGTTTTTTACTTGAATTATGAAAAGTTGGATAAATTAGGAGAAATGTAAACATGTTTCCTCCTTATTCATGCCTCAAATAGGCCTAAGGTTTTTGCGCAAACCAAGGTTTACGAATGGTAGTAGACAGATATTTGCATCAAACCCCATTGGTGGCATATGGGAACATCCCCTTGACAAAAGTAGAGCAAAGTAGCACATAGCACAACTTTGCATTACTTTGGCAAACTTTCCAATGCAAATCCTAGTGTGTGTTGGATATTAAATACCCAACACTTTGCACCAGGTTTGCTTCACACAAGTGTTGCAAACCTGATGCAAAGTTAGTAAATTTGGACTGCATTGTATATTAAGTTTAAGGACAGAAAGAAACTGATAATAGTACACATTTGATTTTTCATGTTTTTTTTTCTCTCCTTTTCATATAGGCTGACTTTTCATAAATATATATATTTTTAGAAGAAAATGTAGGGAGGAGGTTTGAGCTGAGGGAAATAAGTCAGATCAGAACAGCTGGGACCCATACGTTTATATTAGATGAATGATATGTTTGATCCCCAACTATGTGTGAATTAGCACTGCTCTTCTGAATATTCTGGTTGACCGACTGGTGCTTCTCTTCCCTCTCCCCTTTTTCACTGGCACTCCCCATTCATTCTACCATACGTGAGAAGGTGGAGTGTTTTGGGTCAAGGTGTGATCAGATGTCAGCAGCTCATGACACGCCTGTAGCTAAGATAAGGTACTCATTTTCACAGTCAATGCCTATAAATGTGATCTTACGAGCTGTCACTCCACGTAGACACGAGTTTCAGTGAACTTCAAGCACTTGCAACAAACGTAGAAAGGCAGAAACCTGATAGGTGAATAAAATCAATTAACAATATGTTTCATGATTTTGTAGAAGAATTACTCGTCGTGGTCTAGCGAATCTCACTTAATAAATGGACAATGACTTGGCTACAATTAAATAATGTGCTGTCAAGTATAACAGTCAGCAATATATTGTAGATATGAAACTGAATGAACATTCACTAAATTGACAAATTAAAGTAAGTTGAGAAACGTTTCATCTATCTCTCATTCAAATAAATGAATTAGTATATTTCACAAAGAGATCATCTACAGCTTATCACTTATCAAAGCAGTTCAGTAAGTAAATCAGACACACACATGCAAATGGCTTAAAAAGGAACTTCTAACAAGAGTATGCAGAAGAACATATGACACAGGCTAGAAGATACTGTCGTTAGAGCGAATACATGGAGGGGCAGATTTACGTTTCCTGGCGCATCCCTGCAATTCAGCAGGTATGCGCCAGGAAGATGCGTGACGCAAGTTTACCCTTGCGCCACCACAGATGTGCCGCATTTACAATGCGCCGCATTATGGCGCAAGGATAAACAGATGAGTTTCGCATCTGCTGGCGTAAGGTTGGAGCAGTGCTGGAGTTGTGTCGCGGACGCAATGCAACTCCAGCACTGTTCCAACCTGGCCTATCCTCAACATGGTGCGTCACGCCGTACGCCTGCTCAAGCAGGTGCAAGGTTTTGATGCAGCAGCATCGGAAAAGTGACTGAGTGAACTCTTGTAGATTTCACTCAGGCACTTTTCCGAGGCGTTACTGCGATGGAACGCCCCCCCTTGCGCTGGAACGCCCACGTGAAACCAGACGCAGGTTTCATGTGGCGCAGGGCTTTACAACGTGATGCATCTCCCTAGATGCGTCACATTGTAAATAGGGCACAACGTGGCGCATGGTTTACTCCGCCGCTGCGTCTCAGAAGTGACGCAACGGCGGCGCAAATGTGGTGCACGGGGCTCGTAAATCTGCCCCGGAATGCGCAAATAAAGAAACACAGAATGCACGGAAAACATATTGGTTTTAGACAGAAGTTTCTATAGATATATATATATTTTCTGGAAACAGTAGCACATTAATTTCGTCCCATTACCGGACTAAATCAAACACAATTTACTATGAAAGAAAAACAGAACAGAATTATATAGACATGCCATGCAGGAAGATTTAAAAACACTCTGCACATTTTAAAAATAAAAAGGGGCCAAAATAAAAGCGACACAACATATGCACTGTGTGCCAGCACTGTCAAAGGCTCCTATATTTATTTGGAGGCGTCTTACAAATTGGAAAATAAATGTGAGTTTCAAAATCTGCAGTAGTGAATTTGATTTATGCAGTGCCTTTTTGGCAGGTTACATTAACCTAGTTGTAAGTCTACAGTTATGTCTCAACAGAGTGTGAGTAAAGCTGAGCACTTTTATTATCTATCTGCGGACTCAAGTAAACTTCAATTCATAGATGTAGCTATGTAAAAGAATATGTTTGTAAATTAAATGGGGCATGTATGCATGTATATATGTTTTCATGTTGTGCTTGTATAGGGTGAAAAGATGTAGTGTGAAGCTGGCAAGGTGCATGCCATTGAGCCACATCTGTTCTATATTTTGCTTCTTGTTCTTGGCAAATAAAATAATCTTTCTTTCTTTAAAATTTATTTCGGCAATGTTACAGCCATAAAAGATACAGGTTAAAACAGCATTACAAGTACACAGTTTAAAAAAGGTTCATTTACATACAGACTTAAATGCAGGAAATGAAAACAAAAAAAGAAAAGCAGAGGAGAATCGGAGTGTTCATAGGCTCCTAACTGCTATTCGCAATTAAAAAACATCTTTTGGACCACATGGCAAGCAAGAACTTTGAAAGTGCAAAAACAATATACCCTGCAGTATCTGATTTAAAAATTCTTAATGCAACTGAGCATTTATAGTAGCCCAAATTCTTGCATACAGGTACTATCCAGTATTTTCGGGCTCTACTATAGGCAGGACAAAAAAATAAGATATGACATTCATTCTCCATCCCTGCTTCACAGCCTGGGCAGTGTGTGTCCCTAGAGGAAGTCCATTTGCTTGTGAAGCTCCTTAATGGGAGTGTGCCATACCTCCATTGTATATACAACTTTCTAGCTGAGACGGGATAGATGACATTCAGGAAGTCTTCAAAGGCATAAACAGATTTATTTTCTATAAATGTTCTTACCAGAGTGCCGCTTTGCGAATCATGCAACCATACATTGCTTCTCCGTATCCTGTAGCACTCCGTGAGAGATTTGCCCAAGACTTCCCTACACGCCATATCTGGGTTAAGCCATAAAGTTGGAAGACCCATTGCCATTAATTCCTGTTTAACGAAAATAAGCCATGGTATGTTCGTTAACTTGCTTGAACTCAAAACTTCCTGCAATTCAAGTCTGTACGTTAAGAGTTCAGGTGTAAAATAATCTGTTTCTTGGTGGGGTTGAGCTTAGGTAGCTGCAGGACGTCCAGGGCTGGATAAGGAGCAGGCACTGTTTGAGGCATTGGTTTTGTGGAGCAGAGGAGACTTTCAAGTAGACTTGTACATCATTGGCATATTGGTGGAGTTTGTTGCTGTGATTAGACCCTAGGGAGCCTCAGGTAGAGGTTGAAGATGATAGGGAACAGTATGGAATCCTGGGGGACGCTACAGACGATAAGGAGATTTTTTAACCTGAGGTGCACATGTGAATGAACTAGTGTCAGTTGGAGAGGTGGGAGGCGAGCCAGTGAAGGAAATTCTCAATGAATTCCATTTGAGACTCAAGGGTGTGGATTAGGGTGGGATAGCGTTTTCAGAGGTAGCTGAAGGGTCCAAAAATATCGAAAAACAGACATTATCTTCATCTGTGATCAGGAGGATGTCTACAATAACTATGTTTATCCAGGCTGCAGCGTGATCTGAAACCAGATTGGAAGTTAGACAGTAGATGGTTAGAATTCATGTGATCTTGGAGTTGTGCGTAGTCTGCTTTATTGATGATCTTGCCAATGAAGTATAGATGAGAGATGGTCAAGTAGTTGGTGAGGTCATCAGGGACTAGAGTAAGTCTCTTTATCAGTGGGAGTACCTGGCCTGTAGTTAGAGCTTCTGGGAAGTTGCCATGAGCGTGCCATTGAAAATAGTGTGCTGCATTGAGAAAGCTTGCGTGGAGAGAGCTTTGATGAAGAACAAAAGTAAAACAATACTTTCATAGAAAATGGGTTTGAGGAAGCTGAGCATGTATTAGGCTTAGGATGGCCATTGCGGGAATGTATGAGAAGGGGTTGGTGTAAGAAGAGAAGCAGGTTTGGCATTTTCGATGTGCTGTAGGATCCTCTGTATATTTTCACTGAAGAAAAGGTTGATGGCATTTAACTTGTCTGTGGAGTGTGGCATAGAAGGGTCAGGCAGGGATGTACCTAATTGCCTTGATGAGTGTAACGTCTTGTGTTGTTTGCTTTGGCTGATATGATGAGCTGTCTGTGTTTTGTGAAGAGTGACGTCGGTATCATGATTTCTTCAGGAGTTCTGTTTTTCTTCCATTTTCTTTCCTGTCCGCAAATTGAGCTATTGTCAGTGAGGGCTTTAGAGTACCAGGGTGATTACGTTTTTGGCTTGCACTTGCATGCTTTTATTGGAGTTTGGATGGTCTTATAGTTTACCAAAAAAGTGTTGAAGTTCATTTTAGAAGGATTGTGGCATCGGACTTAGAGTTGGCAGGGTGGGAGATGTGTTACAACATTAGATTTTTGATGAAGGAGTCTTTGGATAATTTGAAAGTTTGGTCTACTTGTTTGTATTGGCCTTGGATTGTTGGAACAACGGTAAGCAGGGAAATAGGGATGGCAAATCCTTCAAACCAGTCAAAGAATATGCATTGTTTGCATTGCATTGTTGGTGATGTTGGGAAGATGAGGTCGAGGATGTGGCCCTTTGGAGTGTGTTGGTTAAGTGATGTGGTGTGCCACATTGAGCATATCAATAAGGGTGAGGTGGGTGTCTCTTCGTGTTTTTTAGGCTGATGCTGTCTGTGAGGTTGAAATCCCCCAGGAGAGTGGCAATGGCATGATGGATGACTGACGTGACAAGCAGATTTGAGAATTCATCAATTACATCCTTAAATTATCCGGGAGGATGGTAGACAAGATAGACGTTGGCAGCTTGAGTTGCAGAGAGTGGGAAGTAGGAAGTATGGAGCTCCATGGAGTTCATTTTCACCTACCTAGGGTGCATTATGAAGAGCAAATATGGATGACAGTGAAGCCAGGTCAATTATTATGTCCCAAGTCCACAAGATGGAGCCTGTAAGATGAGGGACATCTAAAAAATGTGTGAAAGTGGGAGTGAATCATGTTTCTTTGATGAAGAAGGGTTTTAGAGAAGACAAGGGTACCCCAATATGTGAACCTTGGGTGTTAAGATAAGATGTATTTAGAAAACAATGGTTCAGGTATGGCCTTAAAGGTCCAAAGAGAAAAAGTGACCCAGCAGGGGGAGCTGTGTTCTAAGGAAATGAAACTAATTCTGTAGGGAGCAAAATAAAAGATCTACAGAGGGTCATGTAGGTCAAAAAATGATAGACATTTATTTACAATTCAGTTTAGTATTCAGGTGCTCACATAATAGGTGAATAGAAGTGTGACGTGAAGGGTGATAGTAAAGTTTTAAAAAGACATCGCATTGACAACAGTATTATGAGCTCCACAATTGATTTACAAAGTGTTCATGTTGTTTGGTGGTCGACGGCGTTTCGAAACCAATTATTGAAGTTCATCTTCAGGACATGGGTGAGCAAGCTGAATTTAAGGGCAGAATTAGTCTTCCTTAATTCGCTGAGCAGTTATTGGTGTGGCCAGACGGTAATTTTACAGTGATTTTTTAAAGTTGATTGGAGAGCGTAATAATCGTAGGGGTACGTCAAAGAGCTGATTCGATCTGTCTGTGCCAGTGTATGGTATTACTTAAAAGAAAAGCAGCCCAGGTTGGAAGGCATCTGGGCAGTACATGAAGTCATGTATGTTGGTTTAAATTAATGTTGACGAACAACAGGGCATCAAATAGGAGCCTGGAGCCGTGCAGACGAAAGCGTCCTCCTTCTGCCGTTGCTGGCGATGAATGCATTCCAACCTGGGCTTCTTTTCTTTTAAGTAATACCACACCCTGGCACAGACAGATCGAATCAGCTCTTTGGTGTGCCCTTACGATTATGGCGCTCGCCAATCAACTTTAAAAAATCACTGTAAAATTGCCGTCTGCCCACACCAATAACTGCTCAGCGAATTAAGGAAGATTAATTCTGCCCTTAAATTCAGCTTGCTCACCCATGTCCTGAAGACGAACCCCAATAATTGAGTACGAAACGCCGTCGACCACTACACAACATGAGCTCCTATGACTTTTTGTAAATCAATTGTGGAGCTCATAATACTGTTGTCAATGCGATGTCTTTTTAAAAATTCTTTGATGAAGAAGGCACCAAATTTATGATATTTGATGATGTCTGCAATGTTTGGTGTGTGGGGTACTGTAGTGTGAGTGTTAATAAGCATGAATTGGAATGTGTTCTGTAGTTTGAGGGTATGATGTAATTAGTGACATGTATAAGGTTGGGTCTATGTGTTATGAAAACAGTATGTGAGTAATTGTTTCATCTAGGTCTCAGTGTGGCTGTCGGTATTGGCAGGAGAGGCTGCAAGGTGATATACACCATATTCTCTTACCTTGTATGTTTTAGTAGAACAGAGGTTCGAGCCCCGACTCTTCCTGGTCCTGAGAGACTCACACAGAAAATACCCAAAGTCAACTTCATGGGACGCCTGTGTGGTGGAATGCCCTGAGGAGCTGACTGAAGTAGGGAGAAGGCAGTAAATAATGTCCTGTAGAGATGGGTGCTGATACATGCAGTGATGTCACTTCCTGGGGAGAAGAATGATCAGAAATAAAGTCCACTTCATTGGCTTCTTCATTTTGATAGGGGTGTTTGCAGGAAACCAGTGATGTAATTACCTGTACAAATAGATTCTGGGAAATTCACTGCTGTAGATGAATCATTGGGAATTAAATCTGCTTGCTTGGTGGTGTAGGGCAACCATTGGTTTACGTATTCATAGGGGACCCCTCAGTTCTCAAGCAATGCCATTGCATGCTATGCAGAATGCATGAAAGTGGAATGGAATGAGCAGTTAAACTTTCAGGGAATACCTCACTGCTTTTCAGAGGTGAAACTGGCTTGCAGAATTGTTGTTGATTAAATGATGCTGGCAGTGAGGGGTTCGGTGAGTCCCCCTTGACTTCTGGTTGCATACTGTCCTCAGAAGCACTAAGACACTCAGTTTTGGAGATGGTTTACAATTCCCACATGCAGAAGAGCATAATAAGTGTTAGACCTGGCTTGTCCTGTGGGTTTATCCCCAGACTTTTTGCTTTTTGGCCTTCTGTTTCTGACCTTTTTTTGTTGGTTTTATGACTCTGGGCACTTTACCACTGCTGATCAATGCTAAAGTGCATATGCTCTCCCTGTAAATTGTATTCATGGATTGGTTATTCCATGATTGGCATATTTGAGAAACCTGTAAATGTAACTCAGACCTGCCATTGCAGTGTCTGTGCACAGTTTGGTACTGCCATGTCAACCTAGCAAGTGCACTCACTTGCCAGGCCATAACCTTCCCTTTTCTTACATGTTAGACACCCCTAAGGTAGGCCCAAGGTACCCCTGTGGACTTGGTGCAGTTTATGTGAAAGGTAAGACATGCCCTGGTGTGTGTGTGGCATGTCCTGATAGTGAAATACTGCCAATTTAGTTTTTCACTATTGAAAGTCTATCTGTCCCAGAGGATAGAATGGGAGCTTCTTTATAACATCTTATAAATATAACTTCCCATTGGGACAAGATAGGAAGTTAGGGTTTAGAATGCCTGAACTCAGAATATAAAAATGCATCTTTTAGTAAAGATGATTTTTATACCGTGTGTTTGAAAATACCACTTTTAGAAAGTAGGTATTTTCTTGCTTAGCCATCCTGTGTGCCTCTGCTGGTTTGTGGATTGACTGTCTGGCTTTGAAGGGACAGGGGCTGGAGATGTGTATTCTGTTCAGACAGCCATTGGTGGGGGGGTGATGTGTGTCCTGCCTTTCCAGGATGAGTCAGGGCTGGGCTGAATAGACCTGGGCTGCACTCAGAGTAGGGGGAGGATATTTTTTTGACACCTGAATGGGCCTGGTGTACCTGAGACAATGCTATCTCCACCATGCTGATGATATTGTCATACTCGATCGTACCCCAAATGGCCTGCAAAGAAATTTAAATGAACTAAATCAATATGCAATAGAAAGTTTTTTTGGTTCCAAATATATCTAAAACTAAAGCTCTTCCTTTTAGCGGAAGAAGGAAGACTCTATCTTTTACATGGTCATTAGGAGGTAACCGTACCGAGACAGTAAAAGAGTATGTCTATTTGGGCCGCATCTTTAAGCATAATCTACAAGATACATCCCATCTCCAATATCTGGGGGGTAGGCAGAATCCCATGTCGGGGCTTTACAGAGATTTTACCACTCTACAGGAAATAGACATTTTAACTCTCTATTGGAGGTTTTTGGTATGAAAATCCCACCAATATTATCTTATGCGATGGAATATACACAAATTAAAACATGGCAACAAATAAAAATAAAGGAAGGAATTATCCTTCGAAAATTGGTAAAAATATCTCATTCCTTCGCAGTTAACGCTCTTCATCTTGAGTTATCTCTTACAGGAATATTTGCCCGAGTAATCTCCAACATTATAAGGTGGGCGTATAACCTTCTACACGCAGCTCCAGATACTTTAAGACATATGTTAAAACTGGAGACTTTTAGAGAGGAAGCGCCTCGGTATACTTTTAATAGGAATCTGCTAAAAGCCCTTGAGGTATCACAATGCACTGTAGCACTTTTACAGGTTTGGTCTCCAGCGCATCTGAAGCTCTTTCTAAAACATATGGCCCCGAGAATCAGCTATGAAAGGGATAAAGAATACTGAATTCAACTAAAGCACTATAAAACTTTTGCAGAAAACAAAGCATTTAAAACCCCTGCTCCTTCCTTATGGTTTCAGTTAGAGCATAGTGTAAGGCGTTGTATCCTTCTATTACGGCTGAGTATTCTCCCATTAACAACATTCACAGCTAGATGGGTTGGCACAAATAACTCTAAAGGCATATGTAATCTGTGCAAAGGTGGACAACAAGGTTTGCATTATGTTTTATTGATTTGTCCTAACCAGAGATTGGTAGAGGCCCGACGACGATATATATTACCAATTCGCTTAAGACATAATGCTACGTTAGCTCAAGATGTAATCATGTTGTGTTTCTCTCCCGCTACTGAATTTGTTTGTCATAATTTGTATAAGTTTTAAAAAAGTTTCTTGAAGATATTTCAAAGGAAAAGCATACAATTTTAACATTTTTATTAAGTGTATGTTGTACATGTGGATCAGACTTAAATTACTACTTATTCATCTTATAAAGTGTTTTTAAAGTTTTGTTATTATAATCTAACAGTACTAATTGTATGTATATGTATTTGTTGACCTCAGGTGAGGTCTGAATCAAATAAATAGTTGAGTGTGTCTGTCTCAACTTCCTGCTGGGCAGCTGCACCAGTGAGGACTGAACTGGTTTTGGCTGGGCAATGAACTTCTCTGCCACCAGAGAACAAAGGAATTTGTGCTATATAAAGTGGAGGCCAGCCTCCTGAACTTTAGATCACTGCTGAACTAAGGAACCTGCCAGGAAGAAGAACCTTGAAAGCTGGAGGAGGAGTACTGCCCCTGTGCTGTGGGCTGTTGGTGTTGGCCTGCACTGAAGGCTTCTGTCTTGGGCAGGGAAAGGACTGGACTGTGCTTTCATTATCCTGCTATGAGAGTTTTCTCCAAGAGCTTGAAGTAGAGCTTGCCTCCTGTTGGAAGTCTCAGGGATAGAAAAGACTTCAAAGGTCACTTCTGGGAATCAAGAGGAACCTTTGCCAAGGAGAGGAGCTGGAGAAACTGCACCCTTGCTGTTTGCTGTCTGTGGCTGTTTCTGGCACGGAAAGGACAAGGACTTTGCCTGCTGCTGTGTCTTCTGCTTGAGGAAGATTTCCAAGGGCTTGAATTAGAGCTTGCATACTGTTCTGAAGTCTCAGGGGCACAAATACTTCACCACCAGCTCCATTGAACTTCCTTGCTGGGAGATCTGACCTGCTAAGAGGTGCCTGCTGCTGTTTTGGACCTCTGAAGGCTGTTTGCCGCTGGGAGCTGGAAAAGTAACACAACTTCAAGAAGCGCAACGCATCTGCACCTGTCTCCGACACATCGCCAAAGAAATCAACCAAGCACATGCCGCGGACCGAGAAATCGCTGCACGCAGAATTCGCTGCATGGATCTCCGAAGTCTGAGATCACCGCACCAATTCCTATGCAGGCCCTGCTGTGCGGCTGCAAGAACCAAAGCATCATGGGACCACGGCTGGAGAGAACAACGTAGTGTTGTTACCACCGCTGCATCGAGAACCGCAGCATCCCTGATCCTCATGCATCGCATCTGGGCACCGTGCCGGTAAGAACACGCATCACCTATCAGCACAGTAAGAAACTGACACATCACCTCCCCTTCAGTAAGGAACAGATGCATCACCCCCCCTGCATGGCAGTAAGGCACCGAGCCATCACCTCCACTTAAGTAAGGAACCGATGCATTGCCTTCCCTAGGCGTAAGGAACTGAAGCATCACCTTCCCTGCAACAGTTTTTGTTTGTGTGCGCGACACATCCAAGGTACTTTGTGTGAAAAGTGTTGCATTTGAAATTTGCTTTACCATTTAATAATCATATTTTGATTACTGTACTGTAGATTTTTGTCATTTTGGTCTTGTTTGGTTTAGAGAATGATTACTTATTTTCCTACACTGGTGCGGTGTCCATTTGTAGTGGATTCACTGTATTACTCAATGTACACAAATACTTTACACACTGCCTCTGGGATAATCCTGTCTGCTCGTGCCAAGCTACCAAGGGGGTGAGCAGGGGTTATTTTAGAAGTGTATCTCCCATACCCTGACTAACGGCGAAGGGTCCCTATTTGTACAAAGGTGCGCACCATTGCCAATTATAGACCCCCATTTCTAACAATATGCCTCTAATTATGCATAAGGTCCAGCAGAATTACCGTATGGATTGGGCTGGTGTTCCTGGACCTGATATTCCTGGGTGTTGGAACACTGGACCCAATGGACCCAATTTTATGGGACTGTAATTCCACCCAGTAAAATTGCATGAGGTTTTGGCTGCAGAAGCAGCCTAGCCTTGTCTCCTGATTCTTTTTTCTGGCAGGAGAGAACATTCAAGGCTCTTCTCTGCCAGACCTTACCTGCTCTTTCCTTTGTCTACTCCCCTCACTCCCTCCCTCCAACACCAACCCAACCTGAGGCAGTAGCATACATGTACCACTTGCTTAGAGCAGCTGGTAAATATATGCATTAATCCCCATGGAATTGGGAAATCCATGTGGTTTTACAAATGCTAAATCCAGTCCCACGCGTAGGCACTGGAGAAGTGGAGAAATCAGATGCTGGCAGAAGTTCTGTGTGTGGCTTTCCCAAGACTCAGAAAATGGGACACAGTGCCAGTGGCCGAGTCACATCACCTATCCAGATGTTACTAGTATGCCCCTGCCAACTTCTTTTTTATGCTCACTGCGAATTTACCAACTGTAAGGGGCATATGTATCAAGCCCTTTTCCCATTCGCAAACGGGACGATTCTCAGAATTGGCCCGTTTGCGAACGGGAAAAGGCCTTTTGGGATGTATCATCCCAAAAGGGCATTGCAAATTAGAGAATCGCAAACTGTGCGATTCTCTATTTTGCGATTCCATTTAAGGAATCGCAAATTGTGATTCCTTAAATGTAATGTATGAAGCACAGATAAAGTGCAATTTGGCCGTAAGGAATCGCAAATTACCACCAACTTCAAGTTGGTGGTAATTTGGGATTTCTTTGAAAAATGCACTTTTTGGCATTTTTCAAAGTGCCATTTGACGCACAGACTTGCCCTTAGGGTATGCATGTGCGCCACATGTGCACACATACATATTTCAGGGGTGCAACAGGGTGTCCTTTTGACACCCTGGCACCCTTGAAATTGCATTCTCATTTTGTGATTCTCAAATTGCGAATCGCAAATTGAGAATGTCTTCCCATTCATTCCTATGGGCCTCCTAGCTCATAGGAATGAATGGGAAGGTATTCCTTAATTGCGATTAGCAAATTGCTAACCGCAATTAAGGGATGCCAAAGAATCGCAAAACATTTGCAAATTATTTGTTACATCCCGTTTGCGATTCTCAAATAGCAATTCCCTAAAAATCGCAATTTGAGAATCACAGATATGGTATTTGATACATATGCCCCTTAGTTCTTAAATCATTAAAATAGAAATTGCCTGCTCGAACAAACGACAATTTATATAACAGCTATAACAATTGTTCATAGGTACTCTATGCTTGCCCTATGTGGCAATTGCACACATCAGTCAAATAAAAAACATAAAACATCTCCATAAAGAATGCTGGACCCTGCAAGTATCTCTGAAACCTTGCATTGCAGCCGCAAGATCAGAACTGCCAGAGTCAGAGCGTATATCTTAAAGTGCATATTCCAACTGCTCTTGATGCCCTTTGCTCGGTTTACCAGTTGAATCATTCCTATTATTTCCTGGCACATTTGACAGGGTTGTATAAGCATGCAAACACACATGTACAGACACACATAACCCAATGTCATGTGGAACACTTCAGCTAGTTTAACTTTATGAGCCACCATTACTGTGCATTCTGGTACGGGTAGTTTTAAACAGTGTTTTTGATTAAAATAAAAGCTGTGACTGGCTGATTGTGTCACAGGTGACATGGTGTCACGTGGGAATCATGCACGCCTGTCCCTGAATGCTGTTAGTACGTTGTCTGTTTGAAAGGCAGCCTTGCTCTGATGTTTGCACAACAACTGCCCCTACTATTCCTCGCTTGTGAGGGTGGCCCTTATGGCCCATGGGGTATTGGTTTTGAGAGGGGGTGCTCACACTGTTCATTGCTTTCAGGCTTATATCTGTTTTATAATGGAGACTTCTGCGGCTTCTGCCCACAGTTTCCATGTTTTTTATGAGAGAAGTTTTGACATCTCCTTCCCATGCTGGACCGCTTTTCTTAGGGAGGCTTGCGATGCTGCCTACTGCAATGCACTTATATGTTTGATTGTTTTTCACAGATGTGGCCCATGCTGTGCCTCATCGGTATGAGGAAACCTTGTACTGCTGCTGCTTGTGATGTGCCTGTTCTGCGTGGGATAAAAGCTGGCACAGCCGCCGCCTCTTCTCTGCCCGTTTTGCTCCTAACAAACTTTCAGTGCAGCCGGGTGTGGTGTTCCCGTTATGCGCGAAGGAAACTTGCACAGATGCCGCCTGTGCTGTACCTGTACCTTGAGTCAGAGAATCTTGCTGGATTGCTACTTTTGCCATTACATCCTATTTCAAGTGTTGAAGTGAACCCTGTATCTCCCATCTGTGGAGATATATGATTCACTTTTATGCAGAGGGTTATAAATAACTCACAGGACTGGAGTGTAGCAGCTGCAGGATTTTAGGACTCGGTATGGAGAGAGAGAAAACGAGTGAAAAATAACTGAGTTAAGTGAAGGGAAAGAACAGAGAATGAGAAAGACAGGACACATAGGTCGTGCATATGTAAAACATGGGAATTAAAAGGGAAAATAGGGCAGAACAGGAGCTTTTAGTGAACTAAAAGGAATACTGTTAGTAATACAATTAAAAGGGAAAACAGGAAGATATTACATTTGCAGCCTGATAGAGGAAGTTGGACAATGCCTATGTGGGAATGAAAGAAGTGGCGGTGAAGGAATCCAAAGTGGTGGCTATTAGAGAGGGATAAAGAGAGGGGTAGGAGAAAACTGAGGAATGCAAAAGTAAGACGATTACAGAGATAGAGGTGAAGGCATTGATTGACGATGGTAAGAAAATGAGACAAACACAGCTGAACTAACAAGCATTTGCAATGCAATAGGTCTCGCATTTGCGAAATTTTGAGCTATTGGTATTGTAAATGGCAATGCCTTTTATTTATGTGTTTTGAAAACCTGCAAGGAACGACTATAAGTATAAAGTGCACATAAATAAAAAGTATTGTGTTTTACAATGCCAATAGGATAATGTTTCTAAAATGCGAGACCTTTTGCATTGCAAATGCTTGTTTGGTTAGGCTATAAATTAAAATAAAAAATAAGGGCACTTTTATAAACGGCTCCTTTTCAAGTATAAACAAGCACTGGAGACAACTTAAGCTATGTAATTACATTTCACACAATATGAAGCAGCAAATGACAAGTGTAAATTATGAATAGCCTCGAATAAGTTTGCCTATAGAGCATTTGCATATATTTGCGTATGTGTACGCCAATATTTCAATTTTGTTCAGAGACTGGATTAGACTTTGTTGCCGAGTGGAAGGGAACAGAGGACAGAGGCTGAAACATGTGCAGCAGACGTCGGGGAGCTGTGGACAGAAGTAGGAGTGAAGAGCTGGAGTAGATGAAGCTAGCAGGGAGAGGCCAGGATGTTCGAATGAGACCCCGAGGAGTGACACCTTTTATAAACTCTGAAGGTCTGATTAGCTGAATACATTTTGCCCTGCTGCCGGGGGAGCGTTCTCTATCATCACTGGGGCAGCGCCTAGAAGTCAGGCCAAGCACTGGAGCCCCAGAGCTGGCCTGCCCACTAGGGGCTGTAGAGGCTAACGTGGATTTTATATCCCACCCAAAGATCCCTTCCTGCTGTTTCTAATACTGCTTGGACCCAACATCTATAGTGCCTATGACTTTGACAAGCAGCCCCCAGGTGTTAACATTCGCACTTTAGGAGCATTTTCTATATATAAGGATCAGCACATGAGAGGGTGTGTTAAAGGAAAGTGTGTAGCTCCGATTTAGAACAACTTCATTCGACCCCAACGCACCTATTACAATATCTATAAACAAGCACCGCCGGTGGGCGTCGAAGCGCTGCAAAAATCACATGAAACATGCTGACGAGTAAGATATACTAAACACAGGTTTTTAACAGCTATCCTTTAAATCCAAAGTGGTCAAATGAGGGACCATAGACCTTTCATTCGATGGGTTGTTACTACACTAGAAGCCGGAAAGGTGGGCGGGGTTGTAGTACCATTCTTTTAAGTGCAATTGACAGTCCCGATCTGCCAAATTTAGAGCGGTCTGTAAAGTGCCAAAACCCGTTCAACAGCTGGCTAAAACAGTAATAGTACTTCCGCTACTTAATTAGAATTTTGTAACCATAACAAGGTGGGAGAAAAAAATATTTTCTAAAGATACCCTTTCTAACAAAATATGTGACACTGTCTGGTGTTCACTGCTGGCACAAATGTCCTCCTCCCACCCCCCATGTTCCGGCCCCACTACTGGACTCTCCCAGCCTGGGGCTCCGCCTCCATGGAATTCTTTTGTGGGGGGAGGGCTAGGAATTAGGAATGCTCAGCTTCTTGGGTTTAAAGGCCCTGGGCGAGGGGGGTGGGCATGCAGCCTTAAAAAACAAGCAGTGGGGAAGGAAGAGGGAGCAGAGAAAAGGAGCAAATGGCAGCTGAGCGCAAGTGCTGCTCGAGTGTTATTAAAAGGTGCGTTCCTCACCGAATGCCTTGGTGCACTTACTCCTCACCCTAAAGACATGCACCCAGGCAGACTTTGGCACTATGGTGGGTTGCACACATACATATGTGTGCATTTGTAGTGGATTTTTTAAATAACAGAACGAAAGTAAAGCACCTGAAATGTAAGCAGGAATAACATGGTTACTTTAACGCACTCCAACCGGGCCAGCAGAGCAAAGAATAAGACACTGATACATGCAAAGACAAAATGCGGCATGCCGCATTAATATGCAGAACCAAACAAAAGTTGGCAGCCAATATATTCTTGCAAGGACGGGGTGGAGGTGGGGCAATAATGAAGCCAGCATTGTAGTGTGTCCGGAGCCCTCCGGGGCCATGAGGACTGCTTAAGTAAAGCATGTGAAATGTAAGCAGGAACAACATGGTTAGCTTAACACTCTCCGACCGGGTCAGCAGTGCAAGAATCCGATGCTGATACATATAAACATAAAACGCGCCGTGCCGGGCTGATATGCACAACCAAACAAAAGTGGGCAGCTGCCATATTCATGCAAGGACAGGGTAAGGTGTTGGGCGATAATGAGCTAAGAATTGTAGCGTGTATGAAGCCCTCAGTGGCCGTGCGGACTGCTGTGTTAAAAAGATTAAGTAAAGCATGTGAAATGTAAGCAGTGGGGAAGGAAGAGGCAGCCGAGAAAAGGAGCAAACGGCAGCTGAGCTGTTTGAGTGTAGTCTGTTCACAATTAAAATAAACAACCGCCATTGTCCTGGCAGCCCACGTCTTCCTGCCTGCAGTAGGAAACAAGGAAGTAGCCCCTACATGAATACATAACGCAGAGCAGGGGAATGAAACTGTAGTTGGTCGGTGCTGCCTCCTGCAAAACGGGAGCAAAACGGAAGTGCCGCATTGGATCACAAGCCAACGATAAGCCCGCTAACAAAATAAATGCCAGAGTTAACGAATGGCAAGCGGCAGAAGAAATTACCGGCAATAGGCGGAGTTTCACACCTAACATATAGATTACTTGATGCCTCGTAAAGGCAGTGCATGCGCTGCCTATGCGGGACCTAAAAAATGAAGTGAAGAGCTAATTAGTGGTCAAAGAAAGTATTGCATGTGAAAGAGACTAGATCAAGTAGAAATTAGAGAGTGTGAGGTGTGCGGGTTGAAGAAACATTTGAAGATGGAGGTGAGAATAGGAGATGGAAGCAGAAGTGAAAGCAAGAGAGACAGAGGTGATCATGGGATAGACAGATAGAGAGATGAGAAAATGAGAATGGTACAGATGATTGTAGGCAGCAGACTGGAAAAGATAGAGTAAGCTAATGAGGGAGATGGAGGTGAAAAGAAATCCTGCAGAAACAGAGGCAAGGGCATGCTAGAAATAAGAATGATAGATGAAGAAAACCGCAGTGCTGGTTAGAGGGGGGTAAATCTGTTGGTGAGGGTAGAAGTGGTAAAGAAATGAGAAAGTGGTTGATATGAACGGGGGAGAAAGGTGATGGAAGAACAAGAGCTAGAGATGAGGGCTAGATTTAGACAATGGATATTCGAACTGTGAGAGCTAGAAAGGACCAGTCACAGAGTGTGATGGTGAATTGCGAATGAATGTCTCCACTGCAAAAGGGTGGCAATTGTGCTCACTGTCATTGTTGATATACTTGCCGCCCTTTTTCTGTGAACTTCTATGTCTAAGTCTCATTGAGTACATCTATTTTTAAAAAACATTTTAAGATCGTGCGTCAGGTTCCACCAATATATTGACCCCGGTTCCATCACTGTCAGATAGGTATATTAGACATGGTTCGCTTTACAGGTACTTCCTTCACTTCTCCAAAAAGTCATATCATATTTATGGAAGTGTACAGAGAAAAGGGAGTGAGATATTTATGTATTAGTTAGTTGTAACTCTTTGTAGCTTTGTTGTGTATCTGAGTGTTAGCTATTCATATGTGGGACTCTGCGCAATGTGTCAATAGGTGGCTTGGTTGGAAATGTGTGCAGTAGCAAGGCAATGTCCAGAATGGAGGAACCCAAGAATGAAACTGCTGGTATTATAAGGTATTCTGTTAGGATCTTTCCATCAAACTCTGAGCAGACCCAGACACCATAAACAGACCCACCATATTTTAGTACTTCAACTGCTAATTGAGCAGGGCCTCTGAAAGACTGTTTTACACATTGACCTTTATGTTATGAGTAGTACCTTTGAAAATTCATACAGCATTTTGGTTTGTTTGAGCATCACACGTACATATTGGTTGTAGTCTGGAACATTTATATTCCAAGTATAACTTGTAAAACGTTATCTGCAGGACAATACAATACCAGAGGTGATACTTCCTACCACAATTTTAACTTCTTATGACATCTGTTTTTCTGCCATAACCATTTTAGTGACCTCATATCTTGCAAGAGAACAGTAATGGGCACGCACTAGCAAGTACTACATTTTCAGGGGTACAAATATTTTTATTTGTGCACTCCGTGTTTTTTTATTGAGGACATAATTTCTGAAAGGCATTTACATGGTTTGTTGATGGACAGAAATACTGCTTCTATTAAACTTTCAGATAAGCCTTGACGTTATCCTGAGTGTAGAGCATGTTAATCTCCTTGAAACAGTGGTTAATTTGTACAAAAAAAACATAAGTGTCGGGGCTCTTGTCAGGAGGCAGCTTCCAACAACCTAAAACAGAACCAACTGCTGACCATGAATTTGAGGGAGAGGATGTGGTGTAATGGCTAGAACGACAGACTTATGAGCTGAGAAACCAGGTTGGAGTCTCGGTGTCAGCTCTGCATCCTGTGATTCTGGGCAAATCACTTAACCTCCCAATAAATGAAGGTGTCCTTAACTGGTGCCCATGAAAAGCGCTGGTGTTGATGATTAAGTGCTGATGCTCAGCACCGCAAACCACCAGGTCAAACTAAGCACTGTGTTGAAGCTAGTTGTGTCAATGAAACTCCGACAGTATTTTAGGAGTAGGCGGCAGGACTGAGAGGCTTGAAAATGATAGGTGGGGACTTGATTGTATGTGGGCCACCTCACATTACCTTGCAGCCTCCCTTAAGGTTTTGTTACAGCAGTGCACTGTGCATGTAAAATAAGGGTTTCTGTCTGCTGAAACCGTTTGGGTAAAATCCTCCAACTACTCGCGAATCAGGTCCGTTTATACTCTGCTAATTGTAGTTCACTTATGTTACAGTAATTTAAAAGACTAACAGACTCAGTGCCTGATTTAGAGTTTGGTAGAGGGATTACTTTGTCACAAATGTGACAGATATTCTGTACGTACGATTACAAGTACCACAGGATATAATGCACTAGTAATAAAGCAAACAGGATATGCATCAAGTTTGTGATGGATGACCTGTCCACAAAACTCTAAATAAGGATCTTAAACTAAAATTGTAAATTCACAGATTATGCAGCAGTTCTAGATTGGTTGTTTAAACCACTTAAAACATATTCTTAAATAATCTGTATTAAACAGTGGTATAGAACAGTAATTGCACTCTGAGCTTTCAAATTCAAAACGTTATTTTTCTCATCATAAGTAAGTGACTCTGAAGTTAACCAGATGTCTCAAATGTAAGTTACTTTTATTCCAATCCATACATACTTTGAATCTCTATGGGCCTTATTATGAGCTTGGTGGTGCTGCAGCAGGACAGCCCTGCTTCCGCACCCCCCTTTCTGGAGGATGTCTGGATGGGTTGCAAGTCAGCCATTACTAAACTTTACGTTGCCCTTACATGAGGGATTAGTGGACGGGGTGTATTCACCCATTTCTACAAGTGTTCTGTGTTTCTCTGATATGGAAGATGGTGGTTTGGAGTGCTTGTCAATCGTTGCTACATGTTACGTTGGTACATGTTATACGTGCATTCTTGATTCGGTTCCTGATCTGGATTTTATTTTTTTAGTGTAAGAGTTTTTCTATGGATTGGTCAGAGTACATGCTATGTGGTACCACCGGTCATTCTTTCCTGGACAGTTGGGGTGGTTGGTGGTTATTGTAGGTGTGATGCAGCGTGGAACATCAAATTCCCCCTTCGTCACAGACCAAATACCTCAACATTAAATTCACTCATATACATTCATTGGTGGGGCCCATAACACCAATACTTACACTCCGTTGATCTGCTTTCCTAGGGAAATAAGCTTCCAATCGCTGACATGAAAGGAATACCTTTACCTTACCCTAAATACATTGACTTCAACCCTAAGATATTCCTCTCATAAGGAGATGAATCATGTAGTTGTTATCTATGATTTTAGTGATTAAACTCATCTAGCTGTACATTACTTCTTTATCTTAATTCTCTTCTTCAAATAATCGACACAACACATTTGTCAATTAATCAAGTATTCTTTATCTAAGAAATATTGCAAGAAACGTTAGAAATCATCATCAGCGTTTCAGAACATCATATTTACCTATTCTGGCTAAAAGTCGTCCTCTAAGTCAGTCAGGTCAGGGAAGAATTTTTATTCAGCAAAGTTAGGCCGCAATTCAGTCTCTCAAAGATTCAGGATAACAGCTGTCCAGCAGTGTCACCGTCCTCTCCGTCAGCATAACGTCAGGAAATCGAGTTTGTCAAAGAAGAGCGTTAGCAATTTGTCCAGTTCCCTACCTACTTTTATATTAAAAATAATGTCAAAAAGTATCAAGATCGGGGTTTAGAACGTCCTGATTGGTCAACTTGGGGTCGTGAGGTGAAGTTCTCAGGGTGTCCATGCGATGAACTCATCGTACTTGCTGGTTCCGGTTTTTAAATCCGTCATTGTCTTTGATACTGGCGACGTTCCCAGAGCGACCTTGAAGGGTACATGTTCTCCCGGGGTCAGGTCCAGGCCACTGCTGCTGGCGGTGACACCTGCGCACTTCACCCAGAACCTCGTGTTGTCAGGGCAGTCACGTTCAACGTCTCGTTCAGCCATCTTGTTTAGGCCGAAATGGTCAACTTAAGCAAAAGAAACACAAAAACGTAATTAAAACATAGAAATGGCTAATAAAATGTTATCCCTTCGCCAATACCCATATGTGTGTGTATTTATCTAGCAAAAGCAACACTCAGAGCGGTTTATACTCACTGAATAAAGCACAAATCACAAATACATCACCAAAGCAACATATAACATGCAATATACTAATTTTCTACTATTAGTATGCGTACTCAAGTTAGTTTACAATTAGTATAGCCATGCAAAGTGCAATTCCCGTGTGTAATTCTTATGTTAGTATGATTGATAAGTATTCCACTGCAAACCAATTAATATGATTACTCTTAGTTAATTATTCAGATTAATATAAACATGCAGAATGGGGGGGTATACAAAATTTTGTACTACCCGCTCCAGCAGGTGCAGTATTGTTTTTGTACAGTATGCTGTTGTGGGACTGATAGGGTTCATCTTCAGTCTGCTGTCTAGTGACATGTGATGTTGAAGACAATTCTGTTTCTCCAGTTATTTCTCTACATTTTTATGTGCTTTATAAAGGGTAGGATGTATGATATTTCTTGAGTATTTATTTATGCATCTTCTCGGTTTTATCTATGCTTGCTTCCTCACGAGATGCTATGTTTTATCTTGCATTCATGTGTTTTGAACAAATTTCCCTTGCGCTTGTTTCTACATGTGTACCGATTTAGCAGGCCATACCTTCAGTGTTATTTACTGAGAAGATTGACATGGATTAGAACCTTTCTTCCTCTAGACTACATGTGGCCCGAACATCATCGCTTCCTCTCCATTTGTTCCTACATCTACCACTCTTTTCACTTATTCCAAATACAAATTGTCCAAGGTCACTCCTCCAGGATATTGATTGCTCCGATTGCCCCCCCCCCCCCTAAAACGTAGTGGAGGACATTTGAGTATGCAGTGATAAAGTTTCCAAAAGAATTATGTCTTCAGTGAACACTATTGCTCTATTCGACCCTAGCTATTTTAACTAAATTAATGCTCCACTCTTTGGTCTACTTCTGGAATTGGAAGAACAAGCCTGATTGTAAGCAAGTTGCAGGATATGAGTTAATCCTCTGATTATAAACATGTGTGGATTTATGTATATTAATTATTTATGTCCAGGACGACTTTTTGCTCCTGATGCAACTCAGGCTTTGTATAGCTTACCTAGAACATTGATTTGAGATATATATACGTGTGGCTGTGAGTTAGCCTCAATCTGAATTTATACTAACTGCAATTCTAGTGAAAGCTGGATGGTTAGTTAGCTCTAGGTTAACTAGCATTACTGCTATACATTACATCTAATTTACACCATGTTATTCTTATTGTTCTTAGAGGCTCTCCCTTTTTATATAGACTAAACACACAAAAGTGAGAAGAACAAAAAGTTGATGCACTGCAGCATCAAAGATTTTACTAGATCCTGATTTGAACTATTATTGCAAGGGTGAACCCAGCTGCACACTACAAATGACTAACCAAAACAATACATTGCCAACAATTGCGATATCATGTATCATAATAATTGGGTCTTTCTTCTATTGTTGATTTTATTAATTTCAGTCTTACATGCACTTTTTTAGATTGCAGCGATTACAGTCTATCTATATCAACATTATACTTCTCACAAAGTTACTATCATCCCATTTCAAACCATTGATTCAACAAGATACTCCAGTTAACTGAGAAGAAATGCATGCGTTCAATTAAGTCATTAGGTTCAGGTTCAGGTTCAGAAACAAGTTTATTTAGACATTGGTCCATAAAACATTCTAAAAAAACATACTTAACAATTGAAACATTTAAAAGGACCCCCTCCTAGCTACCCTACCCCCCAACCCACTACATTTCATCATTAAAATTCAGTTTGACAGATCGTAAAAACTGAGCGATTCCAATAGCCTCATCTAAATAACGCATTTCAGACAATAGCTCCACAGCTTTATTCCTATGGAGAGCATCATATTTGAAAAACAGAGGTCTTAAAAACTTGATTTGACTTGCAAAATAAAACACGCAGTCCATAATAATATGTGTAAGGGTACATTTAACTTTCAAGGGGCAGGGGCAGGGGCAGAGACCACTATCATTCTGCACCATAATCCTGTGTGGGCGTGATGAGTAGATTGGATTGCATCCCACCCTAGCCCTTAATAAGTCATTAGGGTTTGCCTTTCTTGAATTTATGAATCTTTTCTGACTGCAGTACTTCAAGTAGGGAGATTTATATGATCCCTAGGTGGAGGATATAGTGTGATGATTCAATTCAAATAATACGAAGTGCATTAAACATGCAACATAAAAACACAATTTTAAAATGTTACTTTTTCTCAGTTAAAATATAAATTCACTGCTGCAAAAGCTCATATCTTTGAATATTGAATTTGGGTTGTAGGGAGCAGTGAAGGAAGGTGTAGAACCTGGAGACTGTCAGTCAGTAATGTATAATTTTACATTCTCTATATGTGACACTGCCTTATCTTAATATATATTTAAGTATATGTATATAATTGGTATTTAAAAAAATAAACCGTGAATGAATAAATTAGCTCTAACGTGCTCATGAATAGCAAACATCTGTTTTCAGTGTTCAAGTTATGGGGGTGCCTTAAATGCAGTCAAATTTAGGACCCGGTTTTCGGTTGAAGCCTTGTTCTTTGGTTCCATTTTAGACAAAGTTACTCATAGCTTCTTGAAATGCATCTCTTTCATTCAGTCAAGTTAACTTTGGCCCATAAGTGAACCATACAGCATGAAAGAGATGATTAGCACAGAAGATATTACTCTGTGTTCCACTGACCAAGAGAGATCAGGAAAACATAAACATTTTGGTCATATATATGGTAACCTATAAGGCCAGGGGCATACTTGCTTGGAACATGAGTATGATGAGGTTACAAAAAATGTAATGCTGTGCACTAGAATGAAAGGGTTCAAAATGTTAACTTAGGTGATGTTTTGGGCTTACTGAAATGAAAGATTTTCAATTTAAGACCCCACGAAATTTGAGAAACGTCTTTATAATTTATGTGTATTGGAATGATATATTGGTACGAGTTCATGATATGTGATCTTATTTTTAAACCTACTTCCAATACAAATGGCACAACAGCAGCTAGCGGAACAGCGTCCGGAGTTTAGCAACCTAATAAGTGCTGGGGAGTATTGCTGGGCAGTGATTGAACCAAGTTCCTGGTGCTGAACATGGTCCAAGCGTGGACAGGCGCTGACTGGCTTGCCTTTGGCTCGCCAGCAGCACATCCACTGCACCTCTATGTTGCAGCTGCCATTAAATAGGTCCTGGGAGGGGGAGAAGGGCAGGGTGCCATGATGTCATTTCCTGTGCTGATGGGAAAAGAAGTCCCCTTCCTTGGCTTCTCCTTTTAACAGCAGTTTATGAGAGAAAACAATGTAACTTCCTGTCTAGCTGAATGATGGAAAATTCAATTATGTCACTTCCTGTGTAGGTGGATGATGGAGATTTAGTGATGTCACTTTCTTTACTGATGGATGATGGGAAAATAGGTCTTCTTGCTTGACTTCTTCTTTTGGAGACAGTTTTGGCAGGAAAACCAGTAAATGAGACTTCCTGTCCAGATATATGATGGGTTATTCATTGATGTCACTTCCTGTGTATGAGGTTGGATGTCGTGCTTAATGTCTTCATTCTGAGTAATATCCACAGGTAGCAGCGTATTTCCTCTGAAGCAATCCTGGATACACACAAAAAGTATGTGAGACAGGCTGCCCTGGAATACTTCAAACTAAATATTAGATCAGTGCCTAGTCTGGGCATTTAAAACCTGCATCAGAGGTGTATGCAGTCGGGGGTGCTTACATCTATGTGCAACACCATCAATAGTTTAGAAGGGCAGATTGGTGAGCTAGGAGGTGAGTATACCAGAATGCAATAAGCTAAATAGAAAATGACTAGACTTCCAGAAGGAAACAGACCGAGAGGTTAAATACCTCCCACAATGGACATATTTCGATCCTTTGACGACTACTGTACCCAGTAATATTAGGTTTCAACTAACTGACTTTAACTCTTATCGTGAGAAGGTCACACTCACGTGGCTGGGAAATAATGACTGAGAGCCATTTATGCATGCTTTATCAATATCTGAGATTTGAGCTGCCATACAATCTATGAACTGGATAAAGGAGACAGGCATTGTTGGCTTAACATCCATATTTCATAAGGAATATGAGGAAATACTGTCCAGCCGCCTTCTAGAAAAAATGTAGGAGTAAAGAGTTAAGATGATTCACATGTCCACATTATGCAAGGCAATTATAATCATGTCACCTAAACTAAGAAAGCAGCAAACATCCCTAACTGTGTCCATCTTATAGGTCACTCTTACTAATTAGTATGGATGCAAATGTCCAGTGATAGTCATTGCCAGAAGATTCTTACCTTATATGAAAGAGCTGCTGCTGCCAGAACAGGTTGTGTTCATACTGGGCAGGTCCTCAGCACACATTCTTTGCACCTTATTCACTCTTCCTTACCGTGTACTCAATGCTGCAGTGATCTTATTGGGCACAGAAAGGTTGTAAGATTACCTATTTATTCCAATTTTTATTCACAACCCTGTAGGGTTGGGATAGTGCATTGTGGGCTGTATTTCTCTCCAGCACAAAGTGTCTGCTACCAAAATGGTAATTTCCAGAAGCTAGTTTATCTTTATGTCAATATCCAATGCCTCCAAACAGGTATTTTTTCAAGAAACCAGTGCACTGTGTTGATAAAGCTGGTGTGAACGGAGTGACTGCCACATTTGAGCTGGGATACAACAAGAATACCATATAACAGAGGGTGTGTTTTCATTGGCAGACATAAATATTTTTGGCCATCACAGACATAGTTTGTATACTATTGGTAGTATAAGGTGTCCCCAATATATCATTTCAAACAAGAAGCTGAAGCTAAGCTCTACATTCTACATGGTACAAACATGACAACTATAAATCCCCAAAGGATATAATAGGATTTAAATTTCAGCGGACGGGAAAACCCCTTCACCAAGATCTAAATGAGGTCCTAACTCATTTAGTTTAATCATAAGAAGCATTTATCAGCTTCCAATCATCAATCTGGTAAATGCTGGTACGATGCAACAGACCAGAATAAAGGAAGTATGATTTTTCTGAGGATCCCACATAACCATGATTCTCTCTTGCTTGAGCATACCAGATTGGGGGCCAAATGTATTGAAGACATTTTGTGTTCACAAAAGATCCAAATCCCAAATCCAGCCTTTTGTGACCACAAAAATGCCTTTTGGCAAGTAACAAACCCTAATTTCGATTCGGTGACACATTACCAAATTGCAATTTAATTTTGGGACTAAATACCGAAATGGTGTTCGGAAGGGGTGTGTTTAGAGCATCCCTTCCAAATACTGATTTAGAATGGCATGTGTTAATGTTTGGTGACTGATATCCAGTTGCAAAATGTTAATATCTCTCCAACTACATAAATGTAGTGGTAAAAACTATTCACAAGGGACCCCTTTCTCTTGTAAATGTGTTCAAAAACATTTTTTAACATATTTCTTTATGAAAAGCCAGTGCTTTAATATACTTACAAAAGGAGGCAGACATTGGATATTGTGTCTGCTTAAGAATCCAGCAGAAGTAGAACATAATATTAGTGAAATTCTATTCTTTCTTATTTATGCCATTATAACCAAATAATTTATACCTGTACTACAGTCACGTTTGGTGTTCACCTGAGAGTAGATATTGGCAGTTTTCAACTAACATCAAAATTATTATTGCTTCACTCACTGGCCATTTATACTACTATAACCAACGAGAACGCATAGGTAAACAATAATTGCACCCCTATATACCCTCCAGTCATCAAGAGAACACAAAGAGAGCCAAAGGCTCTAGGCTGTGTCTATGTAGGCAGTGGTTGATGGCAGTGGTGAATATGGGCTGTGCCAGTGGTAGAAGTTGGTGGTGGCCTCCTAAAAAATCTTTCTAGCCTAGACCTTATATATATATATATATATATATATTGTTTTACAAATTAAGCATTGCCTCTATCACAACCTACACTAGGAATTTCCAATTTGAACCCACACCATCTCATTTGTAGGCTTCCCATCTTTCATGTGTATAAACAGAATTAAATGTTAAGCTCTTTAAATATGTATCTTCGTGCCTTCTAGAGAACTGGTTCTGCTTTTTGTGTCAAAGAAGTTGATCCCCCATGTCTCCTCTAGAACTTTACTATCTGGAGCCGGGCTGTTCCTTGAGGTTCCTCTAATTAAGCACGCCTGCACTGAGGTAAGAGCATTTTTGACACTAGGCCCTGGGCTATCAGCAGTGGCATAGATTAGTTTGATTCGGGGTGTGTGAATCTCAAATGTCCCAAATAAAAAGGCAATGGCTGCAGGGTTTCATAAAAACAACTACATTCAGGCCTGGGATACAGTATATCACATAAACTGCAATAATCCAAGTAGCCCCTAGGTGGCATTACAGTCCCAGCTGTAGAGCAAAAGCTCCAGCCTGGGAAATGCTTTTAAAATATATGGTAAGTTCTCCTGGGGTCATGGTATCAATGAATCAAAAAACATGTTTTTTTCTACTTTTGCTGGGTGGTTACAGGACTCCATACAGCACCCCCCACCCCACAACAGTAAAAAAAAATGGTGATTACCCTGTCCCTTTTAATGACATCACCAAAACCAAAACATATCTAAATAGCCATGCAGGGCATTTTGGGGTGCTACTTGAAGGTGGTGAAAAGCAAATAATAAATGAGCCAAGGTGGCAGTTCATTTATCATTCACTTCTGTTTTCGCTTTATAAGGGTCCGCAGAGAGAGCCCCAGGGCCCCGTGACCCACTGGCTACCTCCTCCTGGAGGAGAGGCATGTTTTAATGATGTGATACTATAAATAATGACATAGAACATGTCATGAGTGATGTCATATTTGAGATCATAAGCAATGCATGACGGGTGCATAAAAGTTATATAAAACTGGTGAATTTTTGTGTTTTTATATTTCAAAACTTTAATGTTGTCAGTGGCAAATTTACCTTTCTATAAGTTACTTGATTCATTGTTTTTTTCAGTAAAATTCTCTTTTTTTTGTACATAAAGTAATATTTAGTTGCCACACGTAAATGCAACCCCACCGCGCAGCATTTGGCCTTTTGCAGTGGGAGATTGCCCATATTCCCTGGCTCTGAGGACCACATCATGCAGGCCCCTGTTTTTAAGACCCTGGGGACCCCATCCCCCAGTGATGTACATATAAGGTTAAAGGGGAGGGGGGCTGTGTGAGTCCCACTCACCAACTCTCTTTAGGCCCTGCGGACCCCATCCATTAGGACTGTTGCTTTTTTAATTAAAGGATAGGAGGGGCCTTGCAGCCAGCTCCCTAAGCCTTGCTAGTCTCTGGAGACCCCATCCCCCAGGGCCATTGCTAAAAATAAAGGGGAGGGGGTGCAAGTGGCCTCCTTCCCCGAGCCTCCTTAGGCCCTTGGGACCTCATCCTCTAGGGCTGTGTATATTTTTAAGGGGAAGGGAGCCCTCCGTTAGCCGTTATCAGCCCCAAGGACCCTATCCCCCAGGGGACACTTTTTAAAATTAAGTGGACGGGGTTGTGTGTCAACCTTACTCGAGCCTTGCTAAGCCCTGGGGACCCCCTGGGCTACTCTTTTAATTAAAGGGAGGCACATGCGCCGCCCTTCCAATGCTGATTTTAACCCCAGGGTTGAGTGTGGTTTTAAGGGGGAGGGGGGCATGCAGCCCCCTTTCCTGGCCGATTTCGGTGCTGTGGACCCCATTCCCTGGGGTCTGCATTTGTAAAAGGCGTGCCCCCTGGTGCCCAGCCAGGTCACCCATCATACTATTGGGGGCTGCAGGAGGACCCCAAGGCCCCTGCAGTCCCAGCTGGCTCTCCGCATGCAGCGGGAGCCAGCATTGCTCCTGCCCAGAGGGAGCAGCTCCTAATGCTGCTACCTCCGGACTGGAGCAATATTTTGATCTGTTTCCCTGCCCTTTCTACTACGGTCTGGAAAGCAGATAAAAAGTCCTCTCCCAGCAGGTGGAGGCATTTTCAAAGCTCCCGCCCTCTGGGAGTAGAGTTGTTGTTTGATCGTACTTGGCAGGCGTTTTGAAATTGCTCCTGCCAGGTGAGAAGTAACCAAGGTTTCCCTGCCTTTGCTGCTGTGGGCAGAAAAGCTTCTATGTCCCTGGGGTGGGCTCCCCAAAACGTATCATCGGAGATGGCTCCAGGGGATGGAGTTCCCAGGGCCAGTAAAAATCAGGGAGGGGTGTCACATGTCCCCTCTCACTTAAAGTAATTGACCCCAGGGTTGGGTTCCCCGGGGTCTTTAGATGCTCAGGGAAGTGGCCAGTGGCCCACCTCCCCTGGGCCTGTCATGGTTCAGGGGAGGTGGGCTTCCTGTGATCTTAAAGCTTGGGAAGGGGGACAACGCAGACCCCTCCCCTTTATGAATACATTCCAGGGATGGGATCCCCGGAAATTATAGTTAATAAATGTGGCCCGGACAAAAAAGAAATTACGTGCTTTTTTTTGATCCAGCGAGACTGCATTTTTTGCAGATTTATTTTTGCTCTGGGACCTGGGGGTCCCTCTGGGCCCCCCACATGAAATCTAGAGGGTCAGGGTGTCCCTACCCTTCCTCCTTATATTATTTAGTTTTCTTAACTTTAGGGCAAGGGATTGAGTCCCCGAGTCCTCTGATGATTGCCAGCAACATTTTTCTCTTGTAGCTGGCAGCCAATCAGAGTGCTGGCTCCCACCGTAGCAAGATAGCTAAAGAAGAATAAAGCTCCCTGGACCAATCAGAACACTCTCTGGATCCAATCCTTTCTCTCCGGCAGAACCCAGAGGATCAGACTCCCCCCTTTCATCTCAAAACCTACAGAGATCAATTGTGGAGTACCACAGGGATCATCGCCCAGCCCTACGCTCTTCAACATCTACATTCCCCCCTCGCCACCATCGTCAGACAGCATGGGCTCAACATAGTATCTTACGCCGATGACACCCAACTCATCCTCTCCCTCACGAAGGATCCCGAGAACACCAGGCTCAGCTTCCAGGAAGGAATGAGAGACGTCGCAGCCTGGATGAAGGACAGCTGCCTGAAGCTCAACTCTGAGAAAACTGAGGTCCTCATTCTGGGACCCTCGACCGCGACCTGGGACAACACATGGTGGCCCCCCGCCCTAGGGAATCCTCCCACCCCGACTGACCACACTCAGAAGCTCGGCATCATCCTTGACTCCTTTCTCACCACGACACACCAAATCAACGCCATCACCTCCGCCAGTTTCAACTGCATCCGCATCCTCCGAAAGACCATCAAATGGATCCCCCGAACACAGAAAGACCGTCACCCACACACTCATAACCAGCAGATTGGACTAAGTAAATGCCCTCTATGCCGGCATCAACAGGACCCTCCCACACAAGCTCCAAACCATTCAGAATGCCGCAGCCAGACTCGTCCTCGGGACCCCACAGCACGAACGCATGACACAACACCTTCAAGACCTACACTGGCTCCAGGTCAAGAAGAGAATAACCTACAAGCTTCTCACCCACGCCTACAAATCCCTCCACAACATCGGACCCAAATACCTAAACGACAGAGTCTGTTTCCACGCACCCAAAAGAACTCTCCGGTCCGCCGACCTCGCCCTAGCAGAGACACCCTGCATCCGCAGAAGTAGAGCAGGAGGGAGGGCCTTCTGCTACATCCCAGCCAAAATCTGGAATGAGCTCCAGTCGACATCAGACGCTCCCCCAACCTGCACATCTACAGGAAGGACCTCAAGACTTTGATCTTCGACTGAGCCAGAGCTGCCCGCCCCCGTGCCTTAAGACCCTCACAGTTGAGTAGTGCGCTTTATAAACCCCTGATTGATTGATTGATTAATTGATTGACTCTATTTTTAAACTTGCACTCCTGCAAGAGTATCTCGAGACTCTAACGGACTGTCCAGATATGCAATTATTTTTGTCCCTTAATTTCTAAAAAACTGCAGGAATGGATTTAAACCAAGTCAAAAAAAGCACAATCTAAGGACGAAGATATAGCTTCCTGCCACATTTAGTGTAATTCTGTTCAGATGTTTTTGCTGTAGCCTTATCTGGGGATTTAGCATTTTGGGACCCCGTTTTTTTCTCATCCCACCCCGCTTGACGTATCACCCAGAAACTTTTCAGGAAGGAGATAAGGTGGATGAACTCTTTGGGGAAAGTTTTGTGAATATATATATATATTATCTACTGGCGGTCGCCAGTAGATAGTTATAGTTAGGATCGTGTTTCCATAGGAAATCCCAAAATTCTATTTTGAATAACTTTGGCGCCGGTTGATGAATCCTCACAAAATTTTCAAAACTAATGGGGCGCTCCGTTCAGCTCCTACCCTGAAAGTCTCGGGGTGATTCGTCAAGTAGGGGCCGAGAAAAAAGAGGGGTCCCAAAACGCGTTTTCCCCATGCATTTTTCCATAGGACCTTTAGACACAGCTACAGCCTGAACGGCTGAACAGAATTACTTGAAATTTGGCAGAGAGGTAGCCATAAGGTCAAGGAAGTGCCTTTTGCAGGTCTGGTGTAAATCTGTTCAGTATTTCCCGAGAAAATAGCATTTAAAAGCATATCAATATCTATACGCGCGCAGGGTGCGCGCACTGTGCAAGCCCTGTGCGCGCACCCTGCCGTGCGCGAGCGTAATTCTGATTGGTTGTTAGATGTCAGTAAACATTCGAATCGGTCGAAATCAGGAAGTGTCGGCCGCCATTTTGTCTGTCGCACTGAAAAGGAAAGGTGGAGGACGTGAATAGGGGGCAGAGTAGGGAGTTCTTGACCCCCCAAGCCATTGTCAGGGGGTCACAGTAGGACCACGAAGGGCAAAAAAAATGATTTTGATTTTTTAAGAAAACATCGCGAGGTGCGCGCACTCTGCGCGCACCCGAAAAAAAACATTAAAAAAAATAGAAATAAACATCAAGTTTAAGTGTTTAGATATTAGGTGGCTCTAAAAAGAGCCCTTGTTTTCATTGAGTGTTTTTAGGTACCTACAAGTAAGTACCGATGCAAAGTCTAAAGTTCAAGAGGAAGACTCTGTTCCGTTCATCATTGAAATGTACACCGTCTCCTCTATAAATGTCTTGCATGTTGTAACGCAAGTTGTTGTGGTATATTGAACCCATACCATAGTCTCTGAGGAAAGAAGAAACAGACTTATTGACGTGCTTTCTTGCTTTGTCAATTTGCGGACAAAATTGGTTGGACCAGTTCCACTTTTGCCTTTGGCATATATTAGAATATACAAAGGCAGTTTGTGGAAAAAGTGACATCAATTGCAGAAAGGTGTCCTTAATAAGCATTTCCAGACCTACCCCAGTTAAAGTGCCTAGGTCATTTCCACCACAGTGCACAATAATAAGGTTAAGCTGTGGGAGATGTAGAAAGGTTTTCACCAAAGGTATTAATTGGTGCCACTTTAATCCTCTCTGACCAATCCATTTAATGTCTACATTTGGCAAAGCAAGGTCTTTTACAATACCTCTTTTTTCTGCAAATTTTTCACTCCAGAAGACATAGCTATGACCTACAATCCACACTGTGAACATCTTTCAAGGAGAACAGGATGCACTCAGGAGGTATCTTTCAGTAGAATGGCAATATGAAAAGAAAGACAGTTGAAAAATGATGGCATACATACTTTTTTTTAATAAAAAGAACTCATTGGCTGATTCAAACCATTTTACAGTTAAAACTAGGCTGTATGTTTACATTTTTAAAAGCATGTTTTGGATTGGTACAGAAAAATGTGTTCCCACTGAACATTAGTTTGGATTTGCTGTTAGGTTTGAAAAGTCAAGCAGTCTTGCTCTTTGGATTTGAAACATTGTGTGCTGTACTTCTGACCTCTCTGCTCACACCAGTGTTCCATGGCCTGTTGCTATGGTAGCAGGCAGAAGTCATGTTGGGGGAAGGGATGATTTGGAAAGGGGTTGAAAGTTGCAACCAATAGAAATGTGTGATTCCATTTGAAAAAATGTGGGAAGGACTGTGATTTTACGTTAACATGTATATGTGTGAAAAAAGAGAGGGAAAAATTGCCATTTACTGGTTGTGGAGAGAGGAGAGAGGTGTACAGCTCTGAGATTCTGGCTCTGATAATCTGCTGTTTGAGTGCCACATTTCTTTCTCAACTAATTAATTTTAAAGGTGAGTTATAAGTTTGAGAGGGGAAGTATGTGGTGTATTTTGATATAAATAATAGAATTGTCATTCTTGTTTTAAAGTTGTGTTTTACATTTTGTGTTTTAGGAGATATTTAACTGTCTTGAACTTGTAAGATATTATGGAGTATGTCTTCACTGTAAGTTAAGGTGTACTGGTATTTCTGAGGAATACTGTTTTGTGCCTAGAATCACATCATGAGTCTGTGTGCACACAGGATTTGTTGTCAGAGATTTAATTTGTGTTGCTCTTGTTCTGTTAGCAGGCAACTATAACTCACGCGACCGCAATCCTCTGCTGATGACGTCAGATATTACATCACTGTATTTAGACACTTATTTACCCATGTCTTCTTCCATTAATCTTTAGCAATACATATATTACAAATATTTATTTTTCATAAAGACACATATGTCATCAGTGATGTAATATCTGACGTCATCAGCAGAGGATTGCGGTCGCGTGAGTTATAGTTGCCTGCACTAACTATAACGGGGGAATTTCATTGTTTTTTTACGAGTGAAATGTCCAGCTAACTATAACATGTGTGAAACCTATGGTTTTTTAAGTGAATATATCTATATATCTATATATATATATATATATATATATAGATATATAGATATATATATAGATGTTCACAAAACTTTCTCCAAAGAGAAAGTCGGAAGTTATAGTTAGGACTAGTTTCCATAGGAAGACCATTTTTTGTTTTGCCACTACCTTTGGAGCAGCTTGACGAATCTTCACGTAATTTTCAAAACTTATACTTTAGTTAGTTCAGCTGCTGTGTTGAAAGTTTTGGGGTGATCCGTCAAGCAGGGACTGAGTAAACAGGGGGGTCCCATAACATGTTTTCTCCATGCATTTTCCCATAGGGATTCTGAACAGGACTACAGCCTGAACTGCTGAAGGGAATTGCTTCAAATTTGAGAGAAAGCTAGATGTTGGTCCAGAAGCATGCTTTTTGTGATTTGGGGTAAATTCATTCAGTAGTTTTAGAGATATTAAAGGGAAAAAATATATAAATATATAGGGACGCAGATTCTTACACTGGAATTGTGGATCTGCGCACTCCTGCAGCTGCTTTCCACATCATTGTAGAAGCCCCTGCCAGCCTGGGGCAACCTCACTGATGAAAACCTGGGGATGAGCAAAGCTCTGCTGGGCATTTTGGGTTTCTCCCTCCTGGGAGTATGCATACATAATGAGCTGCTCCAGCTGCTAAGCTTTGATGCGCCGCGTGGCTTGCCTATTTCCATTTTATTGCTATTATAATCTTGTGGCACCCCGCATGACCCAATATGTTGGAGGCAGTGTGGAGAGCTGCCCGGCTGCCCCACAGGCTCCCCATACAAGCAGCATCTCCTCTGCTGCCAAAGGAGCTGGCAGCTCTTCTCCTCTGCCCATTTCTGCAGACAGGAGATGTCTTCAGGCCACACACTCCCCCCAAACATGGGCATGGGGAGGTGGCCGTGCCCACCACTTCTGCAAGGAGTGAGGTGATACTCTTCCTTTATTCTTTTTCTGCCAGTGTTGAGATGCCGGGTCCTTCCTCCTCCTCTCAGGAGTAAGCAACATTGCTTGTCCCACTTTTGGAGATGTCAGTGGCCAGGAGTTGGGATCCCAGTCCCCTTTCTGAGTTCTCAGGGGGTACGATGGTGGGTGCTTCCCCAGTTTTTTCTTTGGTGATGGGGACTGGAGATGGGGTTCTAGGCCTTCAGTACAAACACAGGCACAATGGTTGGGATAACCAGGCCTTCATGACTCTGGGGAGGGGAGATGACACATGCTCCCTCCCTCGGTTCTTTAAAAAAAGACTCCTTGTGTTGAACCCCAGCCCCTTGCCCAGCCCAGGGGTTTCTTCAGCCTCCACAGTGGAGTTCCATGTGCTCCCTATCATCTCTGGGGGAGATCAAAGCCAGATCCTTCTCCCTTCAACATCTCGGGCTCCATTGGGCCTTTTTACCTGATCTTGGACTCAGTTAGCTCCTGGTGGTGAACCAAGCCACTTGAAGCCTTTTTATTAGCCCTCTTGGCTTCAAAGGTGGCGACCTGGCAGGCAAATAGTTCCACTAGATCCCTGCACCAGTATTTCTTCTTTTTCCCCTGTGGTGCCTCTCTTCTCCTTGGTGCCGAAGTCCAGTTCTTCCCCCATGGAGTCCTTAAAGAGTGTAAGGTGACCAGCTTGCTGGTTCTGGGGAGAGACCCACTGGCACTGAGGTCAACTGTAGTCAGAGTCCTTAATCCAGGTGGGCATCAGGGAATTCCTACTTCCAGTTGTCCATGGCTGCTTCCTCCAGTTCCAATGTCAAGCTCCTTTCTACGAGACTTTTTCAGTGAGGGTGGAAAGTTCTAGAAGCTGGGCATACCTGGCCAATTCTAGGGTGCCACATCTCCTCTCTACTAACCCCGGGCGGAGCTGGCGTAGTGAGACTAAACAGAGGTCCATGGAGTTGGGGGGAAACTCCGTGGAACTTTGCTACGCTACGCTACGCCTCCCACCTCCACCAGCCTGTAAGAAAAAACAGTTATAGATTAATTTAACATTAAATAAAAATACACTTACCTGTCCTGCGGTGTCCCTGGGCTGCCCTCCTCCTCCTCACCGTCTTTCTCCTATGTGGGCTACATCTTGAGATAACTGTGCATGCGCGCACGCATTTCTTGCCAGACTTCTTGCCCCACGTAGGAGAGGGACAGCGAGGAGGAGGAGGGCGACCCGGGACGCCGCAGGACAGGTAAGTGTATTTTTATTTAATTTCAAATTAATCATTAACTGTATTTCAGGGAGGGTGGGCTGGCTAACTCCACTCCACTGCGAAGTCGGAGTTTTGCCCTATACTCTGCGTTCCCAGCGGAGCGCAGAGTGGGCAAATCTCCGCAAACTCCGCTGGCAGAGTACAGTGTATTTACAGGGTTACCCCATCCCAAACCTCCTGCAATTCAAGATGTCATCATGCAGGTGTCACTGGTCACATCTCCAAAGGGGCTCTTGGCTCTGCCACTCACTGACATCTGTCAGGGCCTTTCTGACCTAAACTTCAAGGAAGAGCCCTCTCCTGTGTTGGCTCCAGAGCACTGTGCTCCCTCCTTTGTTAAGTGTGCTTGGGCTGTCCCATCCCTGGTACAGTGTGGCAGCTAAATGATGGGTGCAGATTTTTGTCCCCACCCCTTTCCTCCTCAGAAAAGCTGAGTGAAGTACTGTTAATTGCTCCCTTTGTATGGGGAGACCTTTGTTCTTGCTGCTGAATAGAAAGGTAACTAACTTCTCCCAAACTGGTGACAAAATGCTCTGATCCTGGGCTGAGCCAAAAAAATGACTATTCTGGATGACCCATAACATGTACAGGTACCTTCTTGGACTTTGCATATTTCATCTCAGCACACATGGTCTGCCCCATTTTAATAATAAATAAATAAATCCAGGATTTGCAAAGCGCAGCAAATCACCTGTGGTGGTCTGAATTGTAGGCAAGGGGAGATTAAGTGATTTGCCCAGAATCACAATATGTTGATACAGAAGCTGAGACTCGAACCTGGTTCTCTCCAGCTCCGAAGTCGGCAGCTCAGGACGCCACATCCTTTGTAGGCCAAAGGAAGGCAAAACTGTATTCTAAAACTGATTTCCCCCATGTATGCATATTTAAAGTGTCACTGCAGACAAGGCATTAACCACACTGACTTTCCCTATGAGTGTATACTAACATTACATGGTCTACCCCAGGTCAATATATAACCCTGCAGAGTGCCTTCAGGCTGCCTGTGTGCAATAACAAGGCTGTGCAGGATGGTAGTCTCACATGCACAGCCCTCATATGTATGCACAAGCATGTGCACTGTGTTCATGAGTAACCAGCCAAGTGCTCCTTACCCTTGCTGCAACACAGCAGCCTAATCACTGTCTGTAACCAAGTGCAGTCCATTTATTGAATGTTTACTGTGTATGAGTCACCAGTTGGGAGGCTCACCCACAGTAAAAATGCCAAAAACCAGGTGATCAATAAGCAAAACATCCTGGTGGATTACATGGGCAGAACCCATTTTGTTACATATACATAAATACATACATATATAAATACATACATAAATACTGGAGGTCCTGGGATATTAAATTGCTGAGGCAGCAGCCTTTCAATGAGAAAAACCAAGTGTTTCCCTGTACTTTTCCTTATCTTATGATCTAAACCATGAAAAGGACAACAGTGTGCTAAAAACAGCATACATCATTTGCTTTATACCTGAATGACTATAATATCCAATACGTAAAATATATGAACATGTATACTGCGTTATTATGCTCACCTATAATCTGAATCTGCAGACTCACAAGGTAAGAATTCTATTAACAATTATCTGGAATTGTTCTTCACCAAAATCATTTTGTCTATCTCTGTTTGCAGACGGAGAATCTAATACATCTACCTTAGAAGCGGAATCTAATTTGTAATGAATATCAGACTGTTTGCAGACAGGAAGCTTGCAACTACACAAAAGAACTTGGAAATAAATTGAGCACCACAGCTTTAAATCCTAGGAAGCGCTTATTTATTTTCAGAGGGCATCTGAAAGCAAGAAGCACCTGTAAGATTAATGGCAAACACAAAAGTGCGGCTATTGTGGGCATTTACCTCCAACAATGAAAGTCAAAGAGAAAGAATGAAAGGAATGATTTCGATTCAGTCCAAATTCAATTACAGGTCCATAGGGAAGGACACGGTGGCATTGATCACCTGCAATCACATCTGTGGAAATTCCCATCTAGTACCGTTGCAGTTAAAAATGTGTCTGCCTTATTACTCCAACAGCAGGATAGAAAATTGTATTGTGTTAAAAGTGCATTTAATTGCATGATATTTATGTAGCGCTTCATACTATTGAAGTGCATTAGAGGATGGATTTTACACTACACCAAGGCGCTGTGCTTGGTTGGAAGAGAACTGAATTGCAGTGTGGCCTCTATGTGAAACATTTGGTTGTCATGCATTAGTGACCAGAGTGACTCCTTATCCTGAATGATGTCATAGCGCCTAAATGTGCAATGGAAGGAAGACATGTTGGCTGGAGAACACATGTGCATCACATTTATTTATAGCTGTGCCTGCTTGAACGGATGCGGCTACTGAGTGTGACTTACATAGGAAGGGGCAGATTTACAAGAAAGTGATGCATCTGTAGAGATGCGTCACTTTCCCTGTGCCACCCTGACAAACCCTTGCGCCACCATGGATGCACCGTATTTACAATACGGCGAGCCATGGCACAAGGATTCTGATGCATATGATGGGCAAAAGTCACGCATTGCTGGAGTCTTGTCGCAATCACGACACAACTCCAGCAATGCATTTTGAGGCCTATTCCCACTACACTGCGTCACTCCTTACACCTGCTTCAAGCAGGCGTAAGGGTTTGAGGCACTGGCGTCCTAGAAGTGACGCAGTGAAATCTTATAGATTTCACTGCGTTAATTTTACAAGGCTTTCCTGCATACATTATACCTGACATAGGTATAATGTGACGCAGGCCTTTACAACATGATGCATCTCACTAGATGTGTCAGATTGTAAATTAGCCGCATTTTTTACGCCGCCACTGCGTCACAAAAGTGATGCAACGGCAGCTCAAAAGTGTCGCCAGGGGCTTGTAAATCTGCCCCGAAGTGTTTTGGTGTCATGTGCGATAAGTAGTGGAATGCACTCCTTGTATGCGTGTGATTTTGTAGCTGTGCCTATGCATGCACTGGAATGAAGTATACTTAGAGACAGCTGTATCAGCAGACTTGACTGTTGTCTTTGAGAAGAAAAGTGTATACTTCCTAGTTTTGTTTGAGGTGCAAATGAGCAACCCCTAGGAATACCCTAGATCTATGAAATCCTGTGCATTACCTGTAATCCAGAGGAATGCACTGGATTACAGGGAGCTACGGTAAATGCTCCCTAGAGTCCACCAGGGGGTGACAGAGGATAGTCTCAGGTAAGCAGATTTCATAGGTAGGTATTATAAATGATCTGTTCAGTAGTGAGAGTGGTGCAGCCCAGTGCTGGATGCAGGCGGCAGATGTAAATGATATGATGAATTCAAAAGGGGGTGACAAGAGGCAACTTGCAGGCATGCATTGTATACAAGCTGCCATGGCTGTAAGATAGAGTCAACCCAGGAGCGATAAGGGGCAAATGCCAAGAATTTACTGGTCATAGGCAGTAATGACAGTTGTTATCCATAAAGTCCACTCAGGAGTGTCAAGGGGGCATCTTATGTTGCTCACTGGATACCGGCGGCAATGGTAGATGAAATAATGATTTCAGCTAGGAGTGCTTTCACAGGAGACAGACGGACATAGAAAGTGCTCTTTAGAGACAGTCTAGATGCTGTAGAGGAGTCATACCCAGGTTGGCAGCCAATACCCGGGTTCATCATTGCATGTGCAGACCCACAAGAAAATGAAACTGGATTAACAGTTGAAGAAAGGACACAAGAACTGTGGTCAGTCACAAAACAAGGAGGCTTTAAAACCCTAACCATTCCACAAGCCACAATCATCCCTTTCTAGATTAAAGGTTTGATAGAGTGTACACAGGAATGACAATGGAGCAACATAGAACATGCACTAGATGTAGGCAGTCAGGGAATAGCCCTATAGAGGCCACCCAGGTGTATCAGGGGAGAAACCCACAGGAATGCACTGGTCAAAGACAGCCATGGTAAAAAATCTATATAGAGTCTATCCAAGAGTGAATGAAGAGCAACCCAGAGCATTCAGTGAATAGAGGCAGCCAGTGGATATGCTCTGGAGTCTATACAGGAGCAGCAGAGAAACAACCTACAGGAATACAGTTGTTATAGACAGCCACGGTAAATGAGTGTAACAAATTGGGGTAGGAGTTGAGAGGGGGAGTATTCCACCTCAAACAATAACCACAACCATCATCAGGGTGAACCCTTAAAGTCACTAAATTAACCTGATCCCATCCCCCTGGTAACTAGATCAGGAGGTCATATTTATAAACGTTGGTGTACCCATCTATGTTCTGGGTACAAGAGGGAGGACAGGTCCAGTCTTCTTTGCTCTTCTCGGGTAGCAGACAGCAGGTTCAGTCGTCTTCTGTCTTTCCAAAGCCAAATAAACTGTTCTGAGGACGGTTCTGTGTGTACCATATTTATGCCTGGCCTTAGTCTGTGGAGGGGGGAGAATCCTGGCCTCTCCCTAACCAATGAGGTAAAAGTGTCCAAGGGCAACCTCATCTGCTATTGCAGCATGTCCTTTGTGCCCTGCAAGATTCGCGTAACTGTGGGTGAAGTAGGTGCCCATGGCCATACCAGGTGTCTGTCTAAACAGTTGCTTCTGAATTTTTTTTTATTATTATTGAGACAAAAGTCAACAAATTCCATCAGCATCTTATTGTGCTCAATACATTTCAGCGATCGTCCCTTCAAGAAGTAGTTCACCGCCTCAAGACATTTCAGATGTTCGATGCTGGTATATAGACTTGATATATCAATTGTCATCATCACAAAGTTTGTCTCCCAAGCAACATCTTCAATTCGCCTCAAAAAGTCTTTCGTGTCCTGCCATAGTGAGAAAAGCCCTTACAGGGTGGTAGAATGTTTCTTATTCTCTGCCGATTAGCTATGGCAGTAGATGGAGGTTTTAAGATTACATATTGACACATGTCGAGTTACATGTAGATTGCTGCATGCAGGGCATGTCGATAGATGGGATTTGCCCATTCAGGGCGAGAGAACCAAGATGGTATTGCACTGTTGTTTCCTTCATTGCAATGTAATAATACTTGCATGCTTTAAGATGGCCGACACCGATGGACAGAAGGATGTCCGGGGTCCTTTGTTGATGTCAATGACTATCTGTGTATTTATACTTGTTGCTTTTCGACACGCGCCATTATTGACAAAGGCGGTAGCCGAAACGCTTCTTAACGTACTGAAAACTCAATAAACAACTGGGTAAATTGCTCCTGTGAGTGCTGGTGATTCATGACCCTACAGCCCCGATAAAGCAGCGCGATTCTTGTCTTCGCGCAAGAAGCACCCGACCGCGAGTGAAGGGACACAGACGGGGTCAGTATATATATATATATATATATATATGCGCAAACAAAATAAAGGTTACATGGACTTTAGAGTTATGTACAGATTTTACACACACAAAAAAAAGGCCTGGCCGCATGCAGTGTATGTGGCTGCAGCGCGCAGTGCAAAACGTATAACTATAAATGCTTGGGGCCTCATTTATGAGGTTTTACAGTAGGGCTGTGCCGCAGGCCTTCCTGCTGTGCTTCCCTACGTCCAAAGAAAAGGGCAGGAATGCACTGTATCTATCAGATGCTGCACATTCCTGTCCTTTTCCCCTGTGCCAGCACACAATGGACTGTCGTGCGCCAACGCAGACATCTTTGCACCATGGTGCACGGGTGCCTGCGGTGCGGGGATGATCATTTTTGTGCAGGAAGGGAAACCTTCCTGTACAAAAACAATCACAAGAGGTGTTTTCCTCTTTCTATGTGTGCTGCAGAAAGCAGCACACATAGAAAAAGGAAAAATGCGGAGAAATAAAGATATTGTTCCTCCTTGTGCCTCCCTTACGCCTCGCCTAGGGAGACATACGTTTTTGGCACTGCCTCAGAGTTACGATTTCTCGTAAATCTAGGGCAGTGTCAAAAAAGCCATGGATGTTGCTGGGAAAGCCCCCCAGCAACCCCCATTGCATGCCACTTTAATGCAGAAAAAAGCATTAAAGGGAACAATATTTATGAGGCAGCATTAAGCCCAAAAAAGTCACTTAGTGCTGCCTCGTAAATATGGAGCAGGCTCCTGCGCCATGGAACGTCACTGAAAATGACGTTTTGTCAGCGTAAGGAGCCTCATAAATGAGGCCCTGAATTTCTATGGTTTGTATATGTAAAATCTGAACCTAACTATAACGTCCCTGTAATGTCTGTTTTTTTAGCAAATTTCTAAGTTTAAAAAAAAATCTATTTCCTAACTGTAATGTCTCTCTAATCTTTGTTTTTAAATGAATTTCTACAATTTTTTAGTTCTATTTCCAAACTATAATGTCTCTGTAACCTTAGGTTTTTTCAGTGAATTCCTAGGATTTTGTTTACATAAAGTAATATTTAATTACCATATATTAATCCAACCGCCTGAGGGGGATTGGCTGCAGGCCCCTGGCATGCAGCCAACTTCATGCTTGGCAGGGGGTTGGCTGCAGGGTCTGGTTTGCAGAAGGTCCTGCGGCCAACCCTCCCCATGCAGCCAACCCCATGCTGCACATGACCTTAAGTTGTGCCTGTCGGGGATTAGTCACAGGGTCTGTCTGCATGCAGTCTACATGACTGTGTGAGTGGGTTTGTGAGTGCCTGTGTGGGTCTGTGGGTGGTTCTCTCGGTCTCTGATTGTCATTGACCATATGGGTGTGGGAAAGGGTGTGTGAGTGGGTGTATGTATGTGTGAATGGGTTTGTGAGCGGTTGTGTGAGGATGTGAGAGAGTGTGTGAGTGTATGATGAGGGAGTCTATGAGTGTATGAGTGGGTGTGTAAGTGGCTGTGTGGGTCTATGAGTGGTGTGTGAGTGGCTGTATGGGTGTGTGAGAGGATGTGTCAGTGGTTCTGCTGTATAGGTGTGTGAGTGGGTGTGTAAGTGGCTGTGTGAGTCTGTGGGTGGGTTTGTAAGTGGCTGTATGGGTATGTACATGGCTGTATGAGTGGGTGTGTGAGTGTCTGTGTGTGTCTGTGAGTGGGTGTGTGAGTGGTTCTCCAGGTCTCTCAGTAGATGTTTCAGTGACTGTATGGGTGTGTGAGAGGGTATATGAGTGACTGCATGGATGTGTGTGTGGGTGTCTGAGTGGGTGTATGGATGTGTGAGTGGGTGTGTGAGTGGTTGTGTGGGGGTGTGAGAGTGTTTTAATGAGTCTATGAGTGGGTATATTTTTTATAAAATTGGGATCTGAACCCACGGATCCATTTGGGATTTGGATTTGTGGATCCATCGCTGATTGACACAGGGGGCTGCACTGAGCACCACGAAGGATCCACAGATCCTTGTGAAAACGTTAATAAATGTTTTTCCGCAATTTCTTCCCCATTAGGGGTCCTTCCCAGACACCCTCCATAAGTCCAATAGGGTCAGGATGCCCCTATCCTGACCCGATATATCCTACCTATTTCTACTTTATTTGCCAGCCCGGGAACCGTGTCCCGATTGACAAAATGGTAACTGCTACTTCTCTCTCAGGTGCCTCCAGCCATTCAAGGCATTGCTATTGGCGCATGAATCTGTGGATCCACTGTAGATCTACGGTGGATCTGCGCCTCTAGATATACTTAGATCTTTTTTCTTGAATAACTCAAAAACTACTGAACAGATTAACACCAAATTACAAAAAGCACTCTTTCAGGACCAAGATCTAACTTTCTGTCAAATTTGGTGTAATGCCGTTCAGATGTTCAAGCTGTAGTCGTGTCTAAAATCTCTATGGAAAATTGCATAGGGAAAATGTGTTTTGGTACCCCCCTTTTTCTCAGCTCCCGCTTGACTGATCACCCTGAAACTTTCCAGACAGCAGCTGAAGTGAGCAGCAAACTAGTTTTGAAAAGTTTGTGAAGATTCTTTGAATGGCGCCAAAGTTATTGGCAAAACACAAAACGCTTTTTCTATGGAAACTATGTCCTAACAATAGCTACTTACTCACAAATGCCAGTAGGTAATTGGCAGAATATTTTTCTGCACTTGAATTTCTCCCATTTAAAAAAATTTAATGGTATGTTTGTGTTATTCATGTATCGGTGCCACATATGGCGAAAGGTATCTCCCGTGCCGCAAGTACATATGACACAGGCTCTCAGTCACCCATACAAATCTGTCTCATTCATGCGCACCCATGTTCATTCATCCCTCAAAGACCACGCTCTCACTGACACACTTGGCAGCCCTTTCATAGTATCCTTAGTCATAGTATGTTGTTCAAACCACAGTATCTGGCGCGATGGACATTAGCCTTAAGTCAATGAAGCTGAGCATTGAGGTGTCTGGTAACAATGCACACGTTGTTTTGATTCAGTAGTTCACGATGATTTTCACTTATCAGAAGTAGCTCTTACTACAGAAAATGTTGTAGACCCTGGCCTAGATTATGTCAGTGGTCTGGATTAGTAAAATAAGGACGTGACAAGGGATATTGGTACTCAACAGGTTACTACAATTTTGTTTAATTGTATTACATTTTTTTTAATGCATTTATAACTTTTTACTAATGCTTCTGATTGATTTCTCAAAATTGTGATACATCAATACATACAAACAAAAAGTTACGAAACAATATTTTTTTCTTTCTTTTTCTGTATTCATACAGTCAACACCCATCAAAAGAAATCCATCAGGAATGCCATCATCAAGAAGGTACGGACCCTGATGGGTCTACAAGCGGCACAATATCCATTGCAGGAAGCGGTGGAAGGACCTACAATACTGGACCAAAAAGTCATCTGAAGTCCAGCTTGGCCAGTCCTTCCAACATAGGAAGCGTATGCGCCGCACCCTGATCCCCTAATGGGCCGCAAAATTGCCCAGCTTGATTGGCAGTTGAGAGCCCAAAGGCAGCATCAAGGGGGTAAGTTCTTTGTTGAGTTTTTCATGTTAAATAACAACTTTTCTATTACCATTGGAATCAATGGGGTAACCCTGTGTCCCTCAGAACCTGGGTATTGAACAAGACAAACTACAGCTGGTTCTCTTGGGGAGAACAATTGCTTAGCACATGCAAAACTTAGTCTGTCAAGTAAAAGTCTAATATATTCATTTATAGTCTTTAAATGGAACAGACATAGGCAAAATTAATCATTATTTCAAAACGTAATATTTACTTGTTTGTATATGGCTGTCACTTCTTATAAATATCAACAAACAAGTAACATATTAATTAGTGGTTAAGGTGAGTGAAGTGATATACGTGACAATGTGATATTTTACATAAGGTGTAAAAGGCATACAAATATATGTACAAAAGTAGAGATCAATAAAGATCTATCCTTTCCAGTTATTTCATATTTTCAACAATCTCTATATAGTCAATATCTTTCTTAGTGGTCGGGAAAACTTCAGGACAAGAATTGGTATAAACATCGACATTTCGACCCTGAAGTATGCGCAAATGAAAGTGCATCACAGCGGGTCTTCCTCAGGACTTAAAACAGTAGAGAACAACCTGCAGGGGGCAAGGGAATTTATATAAAAATCAGGTGTGTTCCAGATGATATGAGATCAATTAACTCTAGTGGTTATAATGTATAAAAGACTCACCAAGGACAGAGATTGGTAAATGTGTCCACACATCAAAGGCGCATTAATGGTGGAGGCCAAGTGTCCCAACAACTGTTGGATAAGAATAAAACCAGGTAAGTGATAGATACATCCCAGTTTCATGAGGATAAAATGGAGGTAAAGAGGTAACAAACTTACCATCCGTCAGGTGTAGAAGCCTGTGATGGTTATATGATGTAATGTTTTTTCTTAAACGTTGCAAAGGCACTGGTATATGGATTACCATGCAAAAAACAGAAGGCAGGAAACCACCAACCCGGTTGCAATCTAAGGAATAAGGTAATATTTTTAAGCCCAACATTGTACAAAACTGAAAAATCTGAAAAATATTCCCTGCTCATACAGCGTTGAACCTACCTTGTCTGAGAAATCAGAATCAAGGTGGAGTTTCTCATCACTCATTCGTGAATTATGTAATTAAATTAAGACCAACAATTGTATGTATAAATATGTTCGGCATAAGAAAGAATTGGCAGGAGGTGCCCAAAGGAACAGGCTAATCTGGCCTACCTTCTTTGGAATGTACAATCAATGTGGAGCCTCTCATCACGCAAAGGACCTGACCGTGCTAAGGCTCCGGATTTTGTAAGTTTGGAGTGACAGGCAGCACGTAGCCCGCGTGGTGGGCTGCGTGCACGTACGCATGCAGCAGCAAAGTTTCAGCTGCCTAACCAGTCCAGGGGCCTCCTGAAATGACAGCGTGCCAATAGCGAAATGGATACAATGTTTCAGAACCAAGCGGTCTACAAACGTTACAGTCCGCATGCAACATTGTTTCTAATAGTGGGCCGTCTGCGAATTTGTAGCGTCTTCTGTAATAGCAGTTAACAACACAGGTTATAATGACCTCGACCTGGGGTGTTGCTTGCCCAAAACACAAATAGTTTGCGCTTAGGCATGAGCGTGCCGTCATCTCTTCTGGGTTCACGAAAAATCTAAGAAAATCAAAAATAACAGAAGCCATGAAAGTAATAGACAGACTTCTGCATGATACATAAATGAATTAAATATTTAAATAGATTCATTAGTGTAGTAAAAGCTGAGCTAGGGGGCAAAGCAATTCTAATGTCCCATACGTAAACATGAATACCATACGTGTGAGTTGATACAAATTACATGAATACCATAAATGTGAGTTGATACAAATTACAACGCAAGGAGCATAAAATTAGAACCATAACATTGTGTTCACTTATTTCATATTTTTGGAAAAACCAATAAAAACAGAGTGAGATTGATCTCTTCTTATAAGTTATACATGGCAAATCGCATATTTTGCTCAACCCTCATGTAGATTGGCACAGAGCAGTCAGGCTTCCCTCAGACGCAATCTGAAAAGTAGTTATGCAACACCTCAGACAGTATTACAGTGACATTACACCACAAAAGGACCCCCAAACGAGTTGGAACAATAGAGTAATTTTTAATAAACAACCAATGACCATAATGACAAAAATCCAATCTGTAAAACCGGAGATATTCAATTTGAAAGATTTTAGTACAAAAAAGTGCCAAAAAAGCATATAGTTTTAACTGTGGATATCTGGTCATGCCATTCCGGGACAAAGTAACAAGTTCAGGCTGACTGCAATGGAGCGCAGGCTGGTTGAAGGGACCCAGTTAGGCCTTCTGAACAGAGTACCTAAAATCCTGGTTTGCAGAGAATATACAGTATCCGCATCAAAGATGCATCGCGCAGCCAAATTGATACATCAGTTCTGATATGTGGAGACGCTGTGGTGCAAGGTACTGTGGCATCATTGTGTATCCCGTCGACAAGGGCTTGCAATCCGAAGTTCGACGTTGAGGATGCATTGCACAGTCTAAGCATTGTGTTGGTTTTGTGGAGCTGCGAGGCTGCGATGCGGATTCCATTATCGTAGTTAAGGATGCTCTTGATGAAGAAATGCGAGGGCCTGCACAGAGGATGCATCGTGCAGCGACGGTTCCAATGCAGCAACTGGCTGTGATGTGTATCTTTGCTGCATTTAGCGATCCAGGCTGTAGCTGCGATGCATCAGTTCTGCTCAGGTTTGCGCTGCTGAACAGCGGAGGAGATGCATTGGTTTGACTAGATCCTCAAATGTTGGCAGAGCACCTTTGGCCCACTTTTGAGGATCCAGGACTGGGGGGCACCACTTGGCAGGGTAGATTAAGAGATGGCAGAGCCCAGGTGCAGGTGTCGGTGCAAGGTTGTTGGAAGCCTATTGTGTCCCTGAGGCTTCAGATCAGGAGGCCAGCCAACTGCCCTTAAAGTCACTCTGGGGCTCCGGGTTCAAGTGATGGAGGTTCTGTCCTTCTCACCCAGGCAACAGGGCAGCAGGCAGCAGGTCAGCACAGCAAGAAAGCAGTCCAGCACAGCAAGGCAGCAGTCCAGCACAGCAAGACAGCAGTCCAGCAGGGCAGCAGTCCAGAAGTCCAGCAGAGTGTTAGTCCTTCAGCAGCACATCAGTTCTTCTCCTGGCAGAGTATCCACAGGTTCAAAAGCATACTGAAGTGGTGGCATCTGAGGTCCACTATTTATACCAAGTTGTGCCTTTGAAGTGGGGGAGACGCTTCTAGAGATTTTCCTTTGATGTCCCCAGGCATCCTGCCTTCCCTATACTGGCTTCTTCAAACTAACTACAGGGGGTATGCAGCCCTTTGTGTGTAAGCAAGACACAGCCTATTCAAGTGTAATTTGGACTTTGCTCAGCTCTGCCCTTCCATCCTGCCAGTGATGGCCTATCCAGGCACACCTGAGCTCCCTATTGTCTGTGGCCATCTAGGCTGTCTTTGTGTCTGACACAAAGTCCAACTGTCAGCTACACCCAGTCATGTGACCCAGAGACAGGCTACAGGCACCAAATGGCTAAGGCAGGAAAATGACATTCAGTCCATCATTTGTTTGCATAGCACTTTTCACCCTAAGTAGAATGAGTATGCCCAGACGTGGGTCCCCTGCTCACTGTGCCACTGGATTCAAGCTAGCCTGGCTGATGAAGGGTAATACCCAGAAACCGGTCCCAGGATGCTTGTTTCCGGTCCAGGGAGGACCTGGCTTTGCAGTTCGGTCTGGACTGTTTCCAAGAGGCACAGGGTCAAGACTGATTTGCATATGGCTGAGTCTAAACTGGGGTGGCATGGTGAGCAAAAGAACAATGGATTTAACCCAGATCTCTTGACTGGGGGTGAATGTATGAATTATTCAGCATTCCGTCCATCCTTTGTTTGCGTACCACTTTGTACAAGTAGCATTTTTCTAAATTGTAATTCAAAATACAACTTTACCTTAAGTTAGGATTTTCCGTTACAATACCAAAAACACCAAAAGCGAAGTGGTTACCTTCTCTGAACCTGGAAATGACAGCTTATTAAATGTAGTAAAGTAACTATATTGTTAGTCTATAGGCGAGGTAGGCCTTGCAGTAATGAAAAACGATGTAAGAGTTTTTCACTACCAGGACATGTAAAACTTAAACATACTTGTCTGACTTTTTAAATACACTGCACTTTGCCCTCTGGGCTTTCCAGAGCCTACCATAGAGGTGAGTTAAATGTATTTAAAAGAAAGGTTTGGGCCTGGCAAAAGGTATATGTTGACAGGTCGAAATAGCAGTTTAAAACTGCACACACAGGCTGCAATTTCAGGCCTGAGACATGTTGAAAGTGCTACTTAAGTGGGTGGCACATTTAGTGTTGTAGATCCATTAATAGCATTTAATTTAGAAGCCCTGGGCACCTGTAGTGCCACTTTACTAGGGATTTGCAAGTGAATTAAATATGCCAATTGGGAATACGCCAATGCTACCATGTTTTAAGGAGAAAGCACATGCACTTTAACACTGGTTAACAGTGGCAAACGGCACTGAGTCCTAAGACCAGATAAAATGAATCAGCAAAAAGTAGAGAGTAAAGGCAAAATATTTGGGAGGTGACCCTATGGAGAGGGGATATGTCCAACAGGGTGTTCTTTGTTTTCCGCTGGAGCTTGTGGAGTCATGTTTTGCCTTCTCAAACCATTTCACTGGTAAAAATGCATGATTGTCATGTCCACTGAGGTGAAGAATAACAAAGCCCTAACACACAAAGATATATCACAGGTGTTACATAGGGGCTCTCCAGAGCCACCCAGTCGGGAATTTCGGTCACATGCAGCATTTTCAGATTCACTGGATTTCAGTTGTCATGGGTGCACCGGTAGAAACCTATCCCACATTTCTAAACATGAATTTAAAAATATGTGTATGTATATGAAATCTTTTGTATGTGGTTGCTACAGCATCCACGTCTCCTGTACCCAGTACCTGGTCATAAAAATGGTATCATCAATGAGAAGACAAAATGCCAAACCTTCCATTGCTGTTCACCTAGGATTTGACTCTGATCCTAGAAGCTCCCTCACGCCTGCTCGTCAGAACTTCTCATACAGCCATGCAAAAATATAATTATTTTTGAGAAAACGATTTTATAAACTCGAGAATGAAATTTCCAAAGTAACCAGAATACATATCTGTCTTAACATTGCAAAATGTCTGTTCTGCTACACAGTGCTTAGTTAACAGCCACGCATTTGCATGTTTGATTAATGAGAATACCCTCTTGGGGAAAGGAGGCTGTTTGTTACTGAAGCGCTTGGCCTGGCATGGAACCATCACGCTGTGCTGCTGTTCAATTAAACGCACTTTCACCACAGCCTCTGACTTAGGGCCTAGATTTTATTTCCAGTCAACTACGGGACTGTGCTTTAAGCAGTCGACCTAACAAAAATAATTATTATGTGTAAGAAAGGCTTGGCCTTGGAACTCGAGTCTTAGAATAAGCGGCAATAACGACTAAATGTATTATCCTCGGTGGGAAAGTTCACCAAAAAGATACTGTTTTGCATTGGTCTACCTCTATTCCGAAAAGCGTTTTAATTAGACACTTGTCAGAAAGCACTAAATAGGCGTCGGTGATGTCAGTGGTGACTCACTCGAGGCTACTAATTCCCATTTCATAGGAGAGAAAAAGTGGCTTGCAGCAGGGATCTGAGCAGCTCATAGTGTGAAAGAGCCAATGGCACATTTGCTTTCGACAGACGCTTTTTGTCTTATCATTCAAGCTCCTTTGAGGAAAGGCCTTTTCACCTCTCTGAATGCACATCTGGTCCTGCTCATTGTAATATTGCCATGCCGCTGCTGAAGGATTTAAGCCAAGAAAAATGAACGTGCTGCTTGATAAAGCCCACCAATCCCTGGCTAGCTGTGCCATCTTTCTCACAGATGTAGGGAGATTTGATAAATGTGACCCATGCTCTCTTAATCCACAAACATGCCACCCTTCTAACATTAACAAAGAATAAATACCGAAACACCTCACACAACATTACTTTCTCTGACAGCTTTCAGAGTTATATCAGCAGATTTCTTTTTGAATGAATACGGCTTGGGGATTTAGGCAGCAGGAGTTCTGCTTGGAAGGAGCCCTGGTAAACTCCTTAGTTTTGCAAGCGCAAGACTGCCACCTGCCGGAAGATAGCACACTGGCACTTTACCAAGCGTCTGTGCTGGAAATGCGACTCCGCAAATATTTTCATTCTAGATGGTTTGTTACCAATCCCAATACATGATCATTAAAAAAATAAAAAAAATGAGCTTGTAAATAAATGCTTAAAAATAAAGTTTTGCTAATTATACTACCGTGTATCGATCCCCAGAGTCTGGTCATGTAAGAATATAGAGGACAGATTATCGAGGGACAAAATATCTAAAGATAAGTGCATTTAAGGAAGTACAGTTTTACTATTCCTAACTCTACATCTATGGGGCATATTATCAAGACAGGCGACAACATTATCGCCGCTTTAGCGGCAGAAAACTGCCGCTCAAACGGCGATAATGGGCTTGATAATATGCTCTATGGGATTCCAATTGAAGCCCATGTTAGACGTCCTTCCCATTTAACATGGGCTTCAATTGGAATTCCATAGAGCATATTATCAAGCCCATTATCGCCGTTTTAGCGGCAGTTTACTGCCGCTAAAGCTGCGATAATTGTATCGCCTGGCTTGTTAATATGCCCCTTAGTTCCTTGAAGATGTATGTACCGTGTAAGGACAGATGTGGAGCTAGGTATAAAAAAAAATCTAGGCTTACTTACTTGTCGGTACTTTTTGTTTTATATATTATCCTCTCTAATCTGGCCCATCGGTGTTCGTTGATATTCAGGGTGCACACTGGCATTTGATGAGTTGGAGTGACTTACATTTGTAGTACACCTAGCTTACCCCTGCATTTCAATGGTGGCTTACTTCAAGGCTCAGTGTACGAAGTTAAATCTACATGTTGAGTCAAGTGGGATGTTTCTAAAATTCATTTACAATTTGCAATTTTCTATGTAAGCGCATCTGTTATTTTTATGTTAAAATGTAATTTGCATAGGTATCTGCAATGTTTACAGTTGCCTGACTTTTGTTTGTTAAATTTTTTAAGATAATGTAGTTTTTATTATTTTTATATTTTTGCAATATTACGAATACGGTTTATGCAATGACAAACATTTTATGGCAATGTTTTAAAATTAATTTAATTTAGTTAATATTTTTTAACCCCTTCGCCGCGGCAGGAATTCCGCCGCGGCGCTGGGGGGGGTTTGGGGGCAGCGCGGTGGCGCTGTGCTCGTGACGGAACCGCTCCGTCACGAGCCACGGTTGAGCTGTGCTCATGACGGAGTGGTTCCGTCACGTCTCCGCCCACTGCGCTAATCGCCCGCACAGGCGGGGAATTAGCGCCGCGTGGGCGGAGCGGCGGCCAACGGCCGCAGCATGACGGAACCACTCCGTCATGAGCACAGCGCAATCGTGGCTCATGACGGAGTGGTTCCGTCATGAGCGGGGAAGGGGTTAATAACTGTACAGTGTGGTGTATACGGATACTTAAATGTTTTTTTTTTTCTTTTGTATGTGATTTCCTTGCAGTAACTGTGAGTGAGCATCTGTGCTGTGTGACGTACTTCAAAGATTGGCTGGAGTAGATTTGAGACTGTTTGAGCTGCAGCACTTTTGGAATGAATATGGGTGTAACGTTACTGGATTTCAACTAACACTTTGGAGTACTCCTGACTCTGGAATTCAGGAGTACTATAAGAGTAAATCATTGTGAATTTGACCCTTTGTGATTTGGGCCTAAGTACAGGAAAGTGATAGGAGTAAATCTCCACCTTACCGATTGCATTTATTAGTTGTAAAGTAGTACTAATGAAGTACTACATCACATACTCAAGAATGCTTTTGTCAATTGGTTTCTATCAGGAGGCTTACTCATGGCTTACTCTTGAAATTCAGGAATGCTAAGAAATACATCTTCATGAATCACACATCTTTTGCACTGGGCCCAAGGTGGAGGACAGGTACCTTAGTGAATTGCACTTAGTAGTATATGAAGTAGTATGACTGGAGTATTATCCCCAGGTCCTCCTTTCCACATCCCATTCATAACATATGGAAATAACCATCACCCAGACAGAATACAAGAATGAAAGGAATGCTTGAACCCTCTACCCCACCCCCTCCCACTGGGAGTACTCAACCAGTACTTAACCAGCATATTGTGGTAATCTTGAATTTTTCCCCATTCTAATCTCAGTACCGAGTGGCTATGTAATTCTAATGTGGCCAGTAATGGGAGTTACCAAGTCCTTTGGAATTATAAGGTCCGTGTTGTCAAATGTATTTAATATTGAGAATTTGGCTGCTAAAAGCTAGCCAAAATCTCAGAGTAAAACACTTGACATTAAATGAGGGATAACCAAAGGAATCAGGATCAGAATTACTGACTGCCCTAGTAATACATCACTTCTTAGGAGACTCTCAGGTCTGACACAGAATACTCACTTATTCTGCAACCCCCTAAGATACTGATGCCCAATGGACAGGTAAGTCTGAGAGGCAGTACACCTAGGCACTCATAATGAGGCAATTCAAGGTGAAAACTCAGGGCACTGTGGACTTTCAAACATTTTGTGAGGTTTTACATTGTGAAATCTGCACAAGGAAAACAGCAGATCCATGCAGTGTTTGCACAAAATTTGCATTCCCAACTCTGGAGTGTCCTATCTCTTAGAAGGATTGCAATAGAGGTCGAGCCTATCTGTTAGACCGGGCACGCGTGGTATGGTTTTCCCCGAAACCATTTGCCTTCAGACCTTTTCATTTAGTTTTTCCTGGCCTAAGAACTCTGCATACTTTGTCACTGCTAACCAGTACTAATGTGATCTCTCCTTTAAACATTATAGATTGGTTTGTACCCAATTAGCATATTTTTAAATTTACTTGTAAGTCCCTAGCAAAGGGGCACTACCTGGGCTCAGGGCCTGTAAATGACATGCTACTAGCGGGCCTGCAGCACTGACTGTGCCATCCTCTTAAGTAGCACTTTAAACATGTCACGGGCCGGCCATTGCAGCCTGTGTGTTCAAACCTGGCAAAATAAGCCTTTTGTCAGGCCTAAATCTTCCTCCTTTTTAATAGCTATAAGACACTCCCAGGGTAGGCCCTGGACAGTTCAAAATACAAAAGAAGAGCCCTTATTAGAAGGATAACATCTCAAAAGCCACAGAAAGGAATCAGTATTTTATAACATTTTTTTCGTTTTTTTATTATAAAAATATAAAGTTATTGATCAATTTTTCTATTTTCAAATACATCATTCAATTTTTTGTTCAAAGATATTCGTGTATAGCCCGCTATTCGTCAGGCTACGATCAACGAGGCAGTACAAATTACAAAAAAACAGGGAAACATATAAACAGTGACAATCAATGCAATGTATCAAACAAAATATCATACAAATATATAGACAATACAGTGGATAAACATGAAAAACAAACAAGCAGATTCGCCAATCAACAGGTATGCCGACGCGCGTTTCGGAGCCTTCCTTCCTCAGGGCGTTGATGGCATTTCAAAAGGCAAAGATAAATTCAACTTATTGTAACAAATCGAAAAATAATTCGATGGTGGCTAGAAAGAATAAACTTTTTGAGCCTCGTGAGTCTTATCTGTGGAAGAAGAGATACCTATGTTATCCATTTATGTAATAAAATATAAAATATCAAAGTAATTCAAGGAAGCCAGAACCCAAGGGAGAGTTAGAGAACAGAACAGATACAAAGATTGAAAAGAATAAAACGATTTCTTTTTATAAACAAGTAATTACAGGCAAAAAGCTGGGGAAAATATTTTACAGTCTGAGACCATGAGTGTGTAGCAAATGAGAGTATAAAAACACCTGGACGTGTAACCGCAAAGGAAAGTGAATAATGTAAGCACAATACACACTTGTTAACATCAGTAGAGGTCTCACGATCAAAAAGACCAGGAAGTGGGGTAGGCGGAGAATATCCCAAAGTCACAGTACACTCCGGTGCAAAATGGGAAGCTTATAAATCCCAGAGTAAATTCCAGTTCGACAATATATATCCAAGGGCTAGGAAGGAAAAAATATCTCGATGAACCTTGGAGAACCTTCGTAGCTATTAGGCCTTAAAAGATAAAGTGTAACAAATTGGGACTGGCCAATTGATGCGGGCCATATAATAAAAATTCAACAATTGAGAAGCCGTAAAAGATACAGTTATTATTCATTCTAATCCTCCCACAAGTAGATGTGTGGAAGATAGGAGTCTTTTTTATAGAGACCAGATTTGGCGTTACTTTAAGTCTTGTAATGTTTTGTCGCACTTTGTTGAATTTTTGTATATAGTGAAACTGTATGTTTTATGTACTACAATTTGCAGTTACTCTATTGCAGTCTAGATAAAATATGAATACTAGAGAGATCCAATAAAAGAAAGATCTCGAAATGTTAGAGCTGTAGCTATGATTAATTGATGTAATTATTACAATTAATAATAACTGTACCTTTTCCTGCTTCTCAGTTGTTTCCCATTTTCCAGATACCTGCAGTTGGCACTTTGTGCTTTTTGGGGCTATTTTGTGCTAAAATCTTTACAATTGCATATCTCCAGTTCTTCTGATTGAATTGTTGTCATTTTGGTCTTGTTTCATTAATTAAAGAAAGTTATGTTGTTCTAACTTGGTGTTGGGTCCTTTTTGTGTGGTGTTTTCACTTTATTACTGTTTGAGGTATTGCACAATTACTTTACTCATTGCCCCTAAGTTAAGCCTTACTGCTCAGCGACAAAGCTGCCACACGGTTAGCACACAGTTTAATTTAGGGTTGGTTTGTGCCTCACCCTGATAGAGATTGTGCTTGCTGCTTGGCCAGGGCTATAGAATGAAATTTCTTGCACTATCAATATGTGTATGCATTTTGCCATGTTAATGACCTCTGAAATCCTCCCAGGAGCCAGTGAAACTGATTTGATTAGGCTGTGAAACATAAATTAAGAATGCATGCTAGCTGAATATTGAGACTTTTCAATGGTCTACAGTTTCAAAAGATAAAGGGACTTCTTTGAACTCATGTAGATATGCTGACATTTGGTCTGTGGCACCTATCACAGAGAACACTTTTCTTTTGAGTTTAGTCTAGTTTCACTTAATAAGTTGAGAAAGTGCATGTTTGCTAATAAAGGCAAATCTTTGTGCTGTGTCACGGAATAATGTCAGTGGGTGAAGAACGTTTCAATGAAGCTGCATTAGTTGAATTTCTTTCATGTGGCTGAGACACTACAGGGGCAATTTTCTTAGGCATTATGAGAATGTGAAGTAGTACCACAGGGGAATAAACCTTTGCGAAGGGGCAACATGACCCTTTCAGAAAAAGTGTAAAGAGGGCTTGGTTCATTTAATTTGAATAACTTGTATATGAATGTTCACTGAATATTCCCATTTGAGATGTGTACCAATTTACAAACTAATTAAAGAGTATGTAAACTAGTATTAAAAGAGTACTACTTCATGAACTTATAAATGCCTTGGTTAACTGGCCCCACAGCGTCCATTGAAGTGGAGTATGGACTGAGGTGGATCATCCACTAGATATAACTTTTATTAAGTGTGTTATGATTTGACAAATAGTCACGGAGGATTAAGCAATAAGTGATTTTTCTGGAATGGAAAAGGGGGTCCATGCTATAATATAATTAGGCTATCCTGTTTTAGGTTAAAACCTATAATAACTGATAAAAACCCACTGAAAGGGAAATAGCCCTCACCACTGTAAACAAATGAACACTAAAAAACACCTGTACAACCACAAACCAAATGCCATTCAAAGAAAGGAAAAGGAGAGCGAAAGAGGCATTTTTATTTCTTCCTGAAGGGGCCAATACAATGTAACTTTGTTAAACAAGGTAGCAGCATGAAAGACTGGGCTGACATTATTCTGCTTAAGTATTGTTGTTTAGGGATGTCACTAAAATATTGTTTCTTCTCCCTTTTACTTTTTTGAGTTTTGTGGTCTTTGGTCTAAAGATGCAGCGTTTAGAAGCATTTTTGGGTCTTTTTCAGTTATTTTATAATCAGTTGCGAACCAGGAAATATAAAAGTCATATTTGATATTTTGGCTATATTTGATTCTTTCACTGATAGGTGAGATGGCTGGTTTCATAACAATCTTTCCGGATTTGTGCAACCGCATTTACCCACAGAGAATGGTTAAAACCCCTTGATACATCAGCACCCTTTTCTAGCGAGTCAGTATTGATAGTAAGTGAATTGCCAAACACCCTAGGCTTTAAACACTCAATGCAAGGGGTAGTGACAGGTATATGTGAAAAGAGTGCTGTTACCAAGCATCTGGGCTAGTGGTGAAAACATGACACCAGACTTTTGGAAAAACATGGAGCAGAGTGTCACTTGGAATGCTGCTGCAAATAGTTCTTACCAAGTTCAACAAAGATTGGAGTGATACTGTTTGTATTTGCAGTGATTTAGCTACGTATAAGAAAGGTTGTGTGATGACCTGTCAAAATCGATAACTGAGCTGAAGTGCTTCCCTGTAACAGATCCTTGCCAGTTGTTAGATAGTGTAAGAAAGTGGCTCTGTATATACTGCATCAAAATAAGGTTCAGTGTGCACAGAGTCCACAGCCCCCAGAGGATTGGCAGAGGCTAAAGTTAGATATAACCTTACTCTCTAAGGTGGTAGCTTGGTCGAGCAGTAAGGCAGTATCAGAGGACAGTGTAAAGCATTTGTTGTACACACTCAGTCAGCAAATTGTCTCACACACTCAAGAATTGAACTCTAGGCAAATTGTTTTGTATATAAAAATATATAGTTGTTTTATTTTAGAACCACAAGTAGGTATCAAAATACTTTCTCAGAATAAAATGCTGTAGTTGTATACTTTCAATAAGCAATATACTTTTAAATGCAATAGTTACAGTTGTTGCAATAGGCAACACAATTCAAACACAATTATAACATTGAGCTCAATGGGACTTTTTAAGCAAATGCAATTTCAATTACTTTGCGCGTGATTTTCTTACTCAGGGTTGGATCCTAGATTCAACCCTGGTGCATTTCCTGTAAACAGTTGAAAGTAATCGTTTTTGTAACACAGGCAATTTTTAAGGAATATTTGTAAGTTTCAAAAATCGACACTTAGAAGAATTTCTGGCAAAAACCAGGCAATGTTATCCTATGGAGGAAAATCAAGTTATCGGTAAGTACGGTTGTAATTACTTTTCAGGGTCAGTGCTGGGCACCAAGATCCAGCACTGGGATCTCTCCTGATAACAGGTGAGTAATTCTGTTTTCGTTGTTCGGCTGATTTATAGTGAATATTTGAAAGTTTCAAAACTCGACACGGAAGAATTTCCAAGTGAAACCAGTCAATGTTACCCTATGGAGAAAAAGTGAGTTATCGGCTTTCAGGTAAGTACTCGACTGCCAGAGTTAAGGTTCTGGGCATAGACTCAGGGTTCTCCCAGGGTCAGGTAGGTACAGTTGTTACACCCTCAGCAGAGAGTTAGGCCCAATGTTAGCCTATGGCGGGCCTTTGGTTGGTGGCTGCTAGCAGGCAGGTCACGCGGCTGTGGGAGCTGGGCTCCTGGTCACTTACTCAGGGCAAGTGGGGAAATAGATTAGGATAGATGTTGCACTCCCAGGGACACTCGGGCGGCTGGGTGCAGGGTGCTTTGGAGCCATCGGGTGCTCAATGGATTTCAATGGAGAAGCTACAAGATGAACAAAGGCTGCAACTCGGGGACGAAGATTCTTCAGGTGCGACCACCACTTCGAGAGGTAAGTTGGTAAGCTGTAGGTTAGGTAGGCACCCAGGAGCTGGGCACAGGGGGCTGCAGGGCGCCGGGTGCAGGGATGTCTTTTCGTATCGGGAAATCTTACCCTCTGCTGGTCGCGGTTGGATGGTCTCTGGTTCTGAGGCTGCAGGCGTCGTCAGGAGCGTCGAGGTGGGTCTTTGGGTGCTGGATTCTTGGTCACAGTCTCCAGGGGGATTTCCTCGGGGTCTTTGTCCACTCAGGCACAGGCCGGGCTTGGCGGGTGCAGAGTGTGCAGGAGTCACGGTTCCTGGTTGGCACCAGGGGTTTGTTACTTGCTTTGAGCAGAACCACTGCTCGTTGGAGTGCCAGTCTTTGTAGATGAGCAAGGCAGTCAGGTCTTCCGGGGTTTTTGAGGTTTCTGACTACTGGAGATGCTGGGATTTAGCAGGAGCAGGTTCGAGGGTCGACAGGCCTGTAGGGCTGGGGCCAAGTCAGTTGGTGTCACCTCTTGTTAGCAGATGCAAGGTAGGTCTTCTTTCTTCTTGCTCTTCTTTCTTGTTCGGATTCGGGGGGCAGGAGCCTAGTCCTGATTGTGTAGCGCTCCCCATCTTCATGATGGTGAAAGCCCGGAGTTGTGCTTCACCTCGCCTCCCCCACCTGAGGGGTGGGGTTAGCAGAGGCTGGCACTCCCCCTTTCCTCACTGAGGTTTTCCCGCCGATCTTCCCACCAGAGTGGGGATCAGAACCGGTAGGGGCCAGTTGCTGAGTAAAGAAAGTGACCTGGAGAAGCTCACAAAGGCGGCAGGCCTTTGAAGCTTCACCTGCCCATCTTGGGGGAGGAGACCTAGCACCTCGCCCAGGACGTGCATTGTTGCAGACCCACGAGAGCGGATGGCTCTCTACCCAGGGGTCCAGCAACATGTCTGCTGGGTGGCAGCCTAGGCAGCCTCTCAGTCAGGACGCTGGTTGTTGATTAGGTTCAGGGGGCATCTCTAAGATGCCCTCTATCGTGCATTTTACATTAAATCCCACACTGGCATTAGTGTGGGTTTAATGTGCTGAGAAGTTTGATATCAAACCTCTCTTTTAGTTATTTATTTATTTATTTATTTGTAGGCTTATATAGCGCTAGAATAGACTCCAACTGGAGTATCTCTGCGCTTTATGGAGCCGGTAAAACAGAGGAATAGAGGAGCTAGATCTCATTTCTGAACAACACAGTTTTCAGGAGTTTTCTGAAAGTGAGATGTTCTTTACACTCTCTCAGATAAAGGGGAAGTCTATTCCACAGGGTGGGGCCTACGATTGATAGTGCTTTACTACCGTGTCTAGATTTTTTTGCACGGGGAGTCACCAAAAGAAGATAGTTACTGGATCTAAGTGAACGAATAGGGACATAAGGAACAAATTTGTTCTGAAGATAAATAGGCCCTTGTCCATTTAAGCATTTATGAATCAAGCAGCATATCTTGAACTTAGATCTCTGGTGAATAGAAAGCCAGTGCAATTTCTCCAGAAGAGGTTTGGACGCTGTTCTCGGAGGAGCATTAAGGACAAGACGAGCCGCAGTGTTTTGAATGACCTGAAGCTTGGCCAACACGTGTTCGTTGGCAGAAAGCAACAGGCCATTACAATAGTCAATACAACTCATAACCAGTGTTTGAACCAGAGTTCTCCTAAAAGAGTCCGGTAGTAAGGGAAAAACTCTGCGTAGCAGGCCAATAGTATGGAAACAAATTCCAACAATGTGGTTGACATGCTGTCCAAATAACAGGTCTTGATCCAGACGAATCCCTAAACTCTTCACAACCTGTTTGGCTTCCGGAGCTATTCACAAATCGGGAGGCCACCAATCAGGGGTCCACAATAGTTTGGCTTCTCCAAACAGCATTAGCTCCGTCTTGCTGACATTACACTGAAGGAAGTTGGAAGACATCCAATGAGCCACCGCCTTCATGCCCGCAGAAAAGGAGTTTTTAACCTCGGTGGACATGGTCTTAAAAGGGAAGAGGAGCTGAGTATCATCAGCATATGATACTGGGATGAATCCATAACTGCGCATCACTCTTGCCAGGGGTGCCACATAGATGTTAAATAAGGTAGGGCTTAAACAAGAGCCCTGTGGCACCCCTTTAGATATCTCCATCTCCGCTGATCGGTACGTGTCCATGATAACTCTCTGGGAACGCCCGGATAGGAAGCTCTTTAGCCAATCAATGGCTCTCAGTCTTCAGTGCAGCCATCGTGGTGCTGTGGAGTCCGTGATGACGATCTCACAGCACCATATACTCTTAATGGTAGCGCTGCACTTACAGTGCCCAGTAATGGACCTGGGTACTGTAGGGGTACAGAGCTCATGCACCTGTACCCACATCACTGGCATAGGGCACCCAGCTAGGGGGGTGACTGAGGTATGCCATTGCAGTGTGTTTTGTGGGCATAGCCCCCTTGTCGACATGGCAAACACAGGGATGTGTGCCATGTCGACTCTCTGTATTGTTCTGCACCAAGACACTCAGCCTGCAAGGGCAGTGTGTGTGTGTCAGGGTACGGGGCCTCTAAGGGTGGCACAATAAGTGCTGCAGCCCTTAGGGGCCTTCTCTGGTCGCAGGGCCCTGGGTACCTAGTGTACCATTTACCAGGGGCTGACATGTGGCCAGAGATGCAAATTGGGTTTAGGCTTCAATGCAGTTTTAGAGAAGGAACACAGGCCCTGGCTACCTGACTTGCAGGAGCCCAGGGCACACTCAGTCAAAGTACATCAGCAATTCAGCAAAAAGTGGGTGCTTACCATGCAAGAAAGATGGAACTTTCTCACAGATAGTATGCTAAAACCACCTCAACAATCTTAAGAGTTAATGAAAAATGCTATTGACTTTTTAGTCCATTCTGGTGCACTGTTTTGTTATGTGTGGGAACTAAAACGCAAATATTTCTAATTTTGTGCTTTGTGTGGCATCAAAGGAACAGTCATCCCAACTGCGTCATTTAGCTGGTGGTTCTCAGTCCTAGAGGCCGTAAATGCATATTATCCATGTGGCAACAATTTACAGACATTTTGCTGAGCGTGGATGTCAAAGGCAAGAAATGTAAGGATCTTTGCTCGCATATTGATAGCGATGTGAAAAAAAGTACACTCTTTGGTGTACTTGAATTGGTGTAGATGTGAAACATCTCCTTGAGAGTAGGCTGGGCGAGACTTTTAGTGACTTTGGCACTGCAACATGTTCAATGTTAGAGTGCTTGCCACTTGATAAGCAAAGAAATGTTGAGGAGCAATTCAGGAAATTTTATTTTGCAATGTATGAGAAATGCGTTGTAATGATGCATAGAAATGTCCCTTCACCAGCCATGGCATTTGAAGTCAATGAAGCCTCACAGTGGTTCTCTGCACAAGTTCTAGATCCCTTCCGTAAAGTGGGATTTTCTCCCGACTTTCAAAATTGCTGCTTCATTTTTGACCACTTCAATAACTCTGAGGAAATATGTGCACAGTTAAATGCATTTTTTGCATAACTTGTCCCAGAGAATCACAATCTTCAGGTGTACCAGTATTGGCATGGCAAGCTATGTCAGTGGCCAGAGTTAGCAAATTGTGTACTGGCAGTGTTGGCGTAGCCCGTCTCAAGTGTCAATGTTGAGAGAGCCTTTACACACATAAAAGTTTACATGGGAAGGAAAGAGCGAACATGCATGACCAAAGGCTCACTGAAGAAGTATTGTATGGTGTACTAAAAAAGGTTTAATTTGTAAAACTGTATTTGGACCTCATATACACTGTACGTACACTGCCTATATACCATGGACTATCAGTGCAGGAAGCAATAATAAAAGCAAAACGTTTCATAAACACTGGAAAAAATACTCTTTCTGTTGTTTTTAATGGCGCAAAAATGTGTAACCACTGACAGTCACTGTTTTATTAAGGTATTGAAATCACTTCAAAACACTGAATAAACCCCACCAGAATTTACCAAAAATAGAAACTGAAAACAGGAAAGCCTAAATATAATGTTGAACAAAATACATGAAATTAAGTTACATTTTGAAAAGCAGATAGTAGCATTATTTTGGACTCTCTTATGAGGTTATCACTTTTCAGCGGTGTAACTAAATCTTGCGCCCCTTCCCCTCCAAGCAGGGCCGGACTGACTACTGGGCGTTTTGAAATGCTGCTGAGCTGGGGGCTGATTTTGTTGATGGGGACCTGCGTGTACTGAACGAAATTCATTTTGCTTGAATTATTTCGAAGTACACGCAGGTCTCCATGAACGAAATCAGCCCCCACCGCAGTGAAATCAGCCCCCTGCTCTGCAGAATTCCAAGACGCCCGGTAGTCAGTCCGGTCCTGCCTCCAAGCAAGGAATAATGTGGGGCCACTACTACACTCCTATGTTAACGTTGTAGCCCGCAACCCACCTTCATAAGGCTTTGCAGAGCCAGCTGTCCTGCAGATCAGAGTCCAGTGAAGTATGGGTTTTGGGTCAGTCCTCACACAGCAGAGTTATCAGTCAGGTTGCACAGATTCGACAGTCTGAGGCAATAGCAGAGCAATTACTCACGTTACTCTAATTCTAATGCATGGCTGCATGACATAGATTAAAAAATGGCTTGCCTAATCATTAAAAATCCGCTAGAATCCTGACTCCCATCATTCCCCATTCTTTGATGAGGGTTTCAAACAAGGATTTTTAATAATGAGGCATTGAGTGAGTTATCTCAATTAATTGTAACAGTTCATTTGTGTAGCAAAACTGCCTCCATAGTGAATAAACACTAATGATGTCATGAAAAGGTCCACAGTAATTTCACACTAGCTTTACCACAGGTATCAGTAATTATGGATTGCAAATAGAACCCATATGGATTGCTGGAGAACATGCATTAATTAATGTCACTCCACAGTGCTCCACATGTGAAACATACATTCCTCAGACAGGACTATATTCCATCTTCAAACAGAAAAGAGTCTATAAGGACAATTCCATCTCACACCCAAAGTCCAAAGAATGGTTGTGCCCATTCACATGGCCAATATTGCTGTTTAGGAACCCCTAGTAGGTAATGCCAGTGACTCTGATTCTATGCTCCTCGGTGCTGGCTGACACCAGATTTTAGGATACTGTCAAAAGCAAAGCACACACTCATGCCAAAAGCCTTCTTTCCCCACTTAGACACTCTTGGCTGGCTTTCATGCCAAACATTAACACCCAGACACTGGCCAAATGAAATCCTCACAGGGATATCCTGACCATTCCATGCACTAGAGTGGGCCAGTGCTGACTTCTTCAACCTTTCCTATGGCAGGTATGTCTCCATGATGACTCATGATTACACCCACTATCCTGAGACTGTGATCTATTTAATTCAATTAAATGCATCTTTATTTGGTTAAAATAAGCCATAAAAGCAATAAACATAGTTAACAAAACTACTAATTTCATCACAGTTGTACATGTCAATATGTTTCAGAATCTTAATAGCAGCAGGCAAGTATAGTCTAACAGCAAAGCATACTAAATGAGATGTAAGCTTCTGTAAATAAAGAAGTGGTGGCTTACATTATGCAGAAAAACATGGTGCATTGCAAGGATATGTTATCACATTGGCAAAGACAAATGCTGCCTTGTATCCATCTTCCCAGTGGAAAAAAAAAATATTAAATAAGCCCATCCTAAAACGCGTCAACAAATGTCGGTCCAAGGATCCATGTACATTAAAGAGATATGGTTCCATCATGAAAGTAGTTTTGACCATAACGTATGTCTTAACTGACAATTTAGACAACTCAAAAGATTCTCTATCATACGTTCTATGCTGATAGAAAACAGTTTTATCCCACAACTTATCCTTCTTTGTGATGTTCTCTTCAAACATCTCTGCTCTGCCCAATTGAATGCAGACTGACATAATGGAAATTGCATATATTGACTTGCAATGGTCCTCCATTAGTAACCAATCGTTAATGATCAGTCTTTTCAAGGTAGGACAGGGATTAGACCACAAGCTAAGTGAGAGCTGGATTCTGTCTGAAATATAACAAAATCATAAGCGCTCTATAATAGGAAAAGTGTGGACAACTCTGTCGGACAGTCAACAAAATGTGTTTTCTTCAGTTTGTAGGTGACCAGAATAAATATATCCCCAAACACCCACACAGTAACAGGCAACAGAAATACATTCTAATTGATAAAGGGTCAACAAATGCGAGACGTTCTTCTTGCCCAGTTTGTGTATAAAATTAAATGCTCATGAAAAGGAGTAATCAAAGGACCTTTAATTGTATATGTTTGTTCCAAGAGGATTCATTATCAAAAACCACATCTGAATAACCTTTTTTACCGAAAAAGTTCATGATTTGATAGATTTTGAACCAATAACCATCGAAAGTGTCTTAGTAAAATTGGTGCTACGGTCCCTGTCATCCATGTAAGGTACAAAGGCATCAAGTACTCTTTTTAAGAATTATCCGCCCTGACCAGTAAAACTGCATCATCTGCATATAGTAAAACGGATATTAATTGATTTCCAATATGTGGAATGTCCTTGAACTGTTTCCTAAAAATGATTCTTAATCATTAATGTATAAAATAAATAAAATAGAGGCTGAGACACATACTTGTCTAACTCCTCTGGCCAATTTAAAAGTATCAGTGCAATCACCATTAGTATTGTAGTGTACTTTGGCATTTAGGTTACTGTGCAAATGTTGTGTTAAAATACCTGGGTCAATTCCCACAGTGGGAGTAATGAACCACAGTTTCGGCCTATTAATACAAGCAAAGGCCGAACTAAGGTCCATAAAGGGAAAATGCAATGAGCTTTTACTTACAAAGGTGTACTTCTTAATTAAAAGATGTAAATTGAGACATTGCTCAACAGTGCCCAATCCAGATCTGAAACAATATTGTGACTCAAAAAAACTCCCTTAGCCTTCACCCAACTCAGGATCCATTCCATGATGGCTCTCCCTGCTATTTATACCACAGATTATATCCAGGAAATAGGGTGATAACAGTGTGGATCCTCTCTGCAGCCTTTTTTATACACATGGGCTATTATTGATTGGAACCAAGATGCCAGCATCCTCAAATTATTGGCGGCATTGGGTACCATGGTAATAATCATGGCCCAGAGGTCAACATTCCTTCTAAATAGATACATAGGAACCCATCTGGGCCAGGTGCTTCCTTCGAAGGGCTGCTAATAATTGTATATTTGACTTCAAGGTCGCCAAAGTACTTACTGAGGCTAATTTGAGATGGGTATTTGCTCTTTAAGTAATCAAAAGTAAATTAAAAGTACTCATCATATTTTGGAGAGAATAGCTTGATCCCATCATGAGGCATGATAGGTGAAGCTAAACTGGAGTTTTAGTGGGATTAAAAAATTAGAGTTAATACATTTCCAAAACAAACAGGACTTTTCAGTCAAGCTAGATGTAAGTGCATCTCCCAATGCCTTAGTTTTTAATTACGTTTTTATAGCTTAACAGTTTCTTTATGTTGATCTCTGAATATGGCCACTTCCCCCCATCTTTAGGGGTTCCAGTAAGGGCTTGTCTCAGGTTTCTATAAGCCGCTGAACCTGAAACTATCCTTTGCCATTGTTCTTAAAAGGGACTATTCTGTTAATAATAAATTATTAATTAAATTACTAATGCAAATATAAGCGTCCAGAATTAAACCATCAGAATTTATAGTAATAGTCATACTCACATAGTTATAAAAATCATCCTTGTTGTTAGATACAAGATCACTTAAGATAAACATCGGGTTTACCCGATTCCATTTTAGTCTGCGACCCCCTTTCATAACTTCCAAATTTCGTTTCATTTTATCAGATTGACGCAATAAATGGCTAGAAAACTTTTGGAATAATGAAAGCGGATTGTGATTACTAAAATTTCTTGGTTTCACAAATGAAATGACAAAAGTATGTTCTAAATCATCTGTCATGAAAATATAGTCGACAGTGAATAAACTACCCCACCATCAAAAGTGGGATTGTGAACAGTGGAGTGGCTGATCATCCTGTGAGCATCCAATACATTCCTCTCTGAAGTGAGCCCTGACTGGAAAAGAACTTTTTGTCTCACAATTTTCTGCTAAAATGGAAATCCATTTAAAGGATACAGAGATATATATAGATCATCGAACATCAACTCCCTGCTAATCTTAGCATTGCCATCACCAGTGATGATTACTGAGTGAAGAAAATTGGCTCATTGAGGGCATTGGTTTCTACTAGGTTAAATAGGATAGATAAAACAGCCATTTTATTTTTGTTAACCCCTTCAGTGCCCATGACGAGCTGGACTCGTCATGGGCCGCGGTGGCGCTGTGCCCATGACGAGTCCAGCTCGTCATAGACCCCGCCCGCTAATGCAACGGCCGGCACTGGGCGGGGAAAGGGGCGGGCACTGAAGGGGTTAAAGTTGTTCGTATATAAATTAAAGATGGTAACATTAAGACATTTCACTCTTTTTAGAGTACTCCCCTGTATATTGTTGTGATCAATCGGCAGACTATTGAATTTACAAATCAAAGTGTTTGTAATCCAAACAATCAGAACTCCTTTTGCCTATCCAGATAATGAAGGTAATGCAGGAGTGAAAAAATATAATACAGCCACCTATATGAATTGGATTAGTGGATCATTCCAGGGAAGTGAAATGATTAAGACTGACTAGGGACCACAGAAGCCACCTTTGTTGAAAGCAGCATCGGGAAATAAGTACGTTTCTAAAAAAGAACCAAAAGAGACTGCTTTAATAACAGAATGAATTTGTTCAGCTATGTCCAATGCCTTAAGGAGTCTATATCCCAAAGTAGGATTGCAGAAATTAATGATCCCACAGTCACCAATGCAAGATGAAATGTTATGCCCCAATCCATGAGCTTTTCTGACAAAAACAATATTGTCTGCTAAATTATGAACCCCCCTCACCTGGTTGTGTAACTAGTGAAGATTTTCTATTTTTACGTTGTTCAAAATATTCTTTTTTCCCCAGCAAGGCCAGGAACATTTACTGATACCATGTTATAAGGGGTTATATTGGTTGTAGATAGTAGGTTTGATAGTCGGTACTATATGAGTAGAAGCAGCAGATGGGAAATGATTGCTGGAAGGACCTGAATAAGCATTTCCACTAATAAAGCAGTTTTCATTAGCATTCATTAGCAATATTCATGGTCATAAGAGCTTGAACTGCCCCCACCAGGATCTAGGTGTGGATATGAGCTAATAAGAGCAGATAAGAGGTTTATAGATAATCCTATTCCAATATCGAATATACTATGTAAGGCTATAGGTGATACCAGTTACACCATGGAGACAGTAGATATACTGTTTTTTGTCAGAGACGGTTGTATTCCTTTTGGGTTACATAGCTGTGACCAAATTGAGGTTGGCTTCCTCAAAATTAACAGTCAGATTTGATAGTTAGTTGGGCATTTGAAACTTGGATTTACAGCAGGAAAGATTTCACTTATTGCAAACTGTAGGCCCATGGACGTGCAGCCATGTGGAACTATTGCTTAAAGCAACCTCGGTCGGTAGACCAGGTGCTTGGCGCCTGACTTAATATATCAGCAATTTGGGCATCCAGGGCTCCAACCATGTGTTAAAATTAGTCAATTGAAGGGAGAGGTGGACATTTCTTATCTTTTGTAGTATCAGTGGGACTATTTTAGTTTTTTCTATTATCCATTACATGAAGATGAACATCATTAGGCAGGATGATCAAGAAGGTTGGCCCAGCCTCTTCCAGGCTCTGTCAGGTGCAGAAAGACCCGCACTTGGCCTGGTTTTCACCCGGATGAATCCCCGGTGTGCCCCACGCTGCTGGGCCACTAAACATGCTATACAGCACTTTCTCCTTCTCCCTCAAGCAGATAATGAAGTGAAAGGGCACCTGGGGGGTTTAGTACTCCCTTCCCAGGCAGAGAACAGTTAAGAGAAACCCATGCTGCGGGCCGCCAAATGAGCGATATAGCACTTTTTCCTCCTCCTCCCCCGACCATAAGATGAAGTGCAAGGTGGCCTGCGAGGTGTAAACCTCCCTTACCAGGGAGAGAACAGTCTAGAGTAAACCAAGATCATCCACACCATTTCTGATAATGATGTCATCCCTAAAATGAGAAAAAACCTCAGGGCTTGTTAAGGAGCTTGGACCTTGTAATGGTCCAAAGCGCCATGGCTGGGAATTCATTGAATGTAGTGCCTTAATTCCCATTAACCAATACCTTTTTATTTCCAAATGCCACTGAATGGGTAGTAGAGCCTAAACATTCGAATCAAAGTCCATCTCATCTACTACTTGGTGACTGGATCACTTACCCACATTTCAACCTGTGTATAAGATAGACAATCTTTGTTTTTGGCTTAGTGAGTCACTGTCCATTATTTCTGAGGTGAATATATCCAGTCTACTTTGTAAGAACTTGATAAAATGACTCAAATTCTTTTGAATCAGGCCAGGAAAATCTTAGTCCAGGCAGGTAATTCATGTCATCTGGAATTCTTTAAAGGTTTAGTATAAGAAATTGAGTTACCGTTTGAGAGGGTTAGAAGCCCCACTTTGGCAGCAACCACAATCCATGTCAGTGTGAGCCACAAAAGTCACTATATTAACCTGTGCTTAACCCTCTGGTAGCTTGACACAACAGTAGTGGGGTTTAACTTAGAGGCAATGTGTAAAGTATTTATGCAGCTCACAAACAGTAATAAAGTTAAAAAAACGCACAAGAAAAATGTCAAGCCAAATTAGATAAATAGAGTAAATTATAATACCTAAAATGACAACAAAACAAATGATATCCAATCAATAGAACTGGAGATATTGATTTTTAAAATGTTTAGAGAAAATAGCACCAAAAAGCGAAAAGCACCACTTACGGTTATAGGGTCACCCTGGACCTGAAGAAAGTCACAATTTCATGCTGGCTATGGACGTCAAACATAAGAACGGGGTTAGTCCCACTGAAGAGTTACCTTCTTAAGTCCGGCACAAAGAGTTCTCTTCACATTGGAGGAAGCAGCGAGTAGGAGGCTTTCAGCATGATGATCCAGTCATTGGAGCTTTGTGGTGGTAGGTCGTTGCGGATGGCTGCTAATGGCATAAAGTGCAAACCTTGCTTTGGCGTCATCGTGGACAGTCACTTTCAGCACGAAGAACAGGTCTTGCTGGAACTGTGCTTTGGCAGTTGTTGCAGACAGCAAGATCTTGGTGTGAATGAACCCATTCACTAGGAGTCCAAACCTCAGCATTTTGGCCATATTTTTAAGGGACACTCCCACTGATGCCAGATAAAGGGTACCTCTCAGGGATCAGGATTCCCTCCAAATGAAGCCAGCAGCAGGTTTCAGGCAGGCAGGTACATGCAGGTCCAGTTGGTGATGGCCATCTGGGCAGTTACATGGAGGCCTCTGGAAGCTAGCTGTGTCCCTGTAGGTTACACAGAAAGTCAGCCAACAGACCCTTGGAATCACTGTGGATGGACAGGAAACGAGGTAAAGTGCTCCAATCTTCCTTCTTTAGGCAGCAAGGCAGTCCTTCCAGCAGCAGGGCAGCCCTTCTAGGAGCAGAGCAGTGCTTCTTCTGAATTTTGTACAGGTCCAGGAAGGATCTGATATGTGTGGAAGGGTCCTTTTTTTATACATGGAGCCAGCCTTTGTGTGGGAAATTCCGTGGTCTATCCCAGGAGTGGTTCTGGTTAGTTCTCCCATTTCCCCTGGTCCTGGCTTCAAACTGTCTGGGGAGACAGAGGCAAGAGAAGGCCTGGTGTTATGTTCCTTTTTGTGTGCTGTGGCCAAGGTTCTTTGAAATGTAATCAGGGCAGGGTATAGCTCTTCCCCAGCCATCCTGCCTAGAAGACCCTCTCCCACCTACACCCTCGTCCCACTGTTTACTGTGTAGGCCCAATACACATTTGTGATGGGTGAATCATTAATAGGCTTAGGCAGCAGAAAGGCCTCAGAACAAGCAGGCAGCAAAATGCCAACTTTCGGGAAGCGGCATTTTAAAAATTATAATCTAAAATCCAACTGTACCATTATAGAGGGGTTAAATTACAATTCATTTATATGTAAACATCATTTCTCTATCTACTCGCATTCTGAACTTAGCACTTATTAATTGAAATAAGGTAACTCAGTGTTAGCCTATGGAGGAGATAGGCCTTCCAACAGTGAAAAACAACTGTGGGATATTTCCACAGTCAGGACGTTAAACGTAAACACACGTATTTCTGTTTAAATACCTTGCACCCTGCCCTATGAGTCTTTAGGTCGAAGTGGTAGATCAAAACTGCACTACAGGCTGCAGTGGAAGGCCTGAGAAATATTTTTAAATGCTACTTAAGTGGGTAGAACAATGATGGCTGCAACCCACTAATAGCATTTAATTTACAGGAGGGGGGTAAATGTAATACCATGTATTAGAGACTTACAAGTGAATTAAATGTGGCAATCAGTTGTAGTCCAATTTAACCATATTTTTAGGAGAGAGCACAAGTACTTTAACACAGGTTAACAGGTACTTTTCCTTCCTCTTTTCCCTGTTTCCTTCTCTTTTTTTCTCAGCTGTCTCTTTCTCAGCTCTCTCTCTGTTCTACTCTGTCTTTCTCACACTCTCTTTCGTTCTCTATCTTTGTCCACGGTCCCTTTTTATCTCTTTACCTCTATCTATTTCTCCCTACATATCTAATTTTCCTTCCCTTTTAGCACTCTTCCCCCTTTTTCCCTATCCCTCCTGTCAGTTATTTTTCACAACTGCCTGTCTCACGTCTTACTAGTGTTTCTCTCATATAACCCCATCTCTGTTTTTCTCTCTGCTCTCTCTGTACCTCATACTGTTTACCACTCTATCTAAATCATTTTCACCTCTCTCTTGCTCTCAGATGTCTTTCTCTCTCCTCTCTCTTTCTCACCACTCTGTTTCACACATTTCTTCTCTGTCCTTCTCGCTCATCTTTATTTCTCTTTTCCTCAATCTTCTCATTTGTCTCACTTTCATATCTTTATTTATGCCTTTTCTGTCCTATGCAAAAACAACAATTGATGGACAGAATGAAGAACAATGTCATACATTCACCCCAGGACAGAGATCTGGGCCTAAATCCATCGTTTTTTTGCTCACCATGCCAATCCAGTTTGAACCCAGCCATATGCAAATCAGTCTTGACCCTGTGCCCAATGGGATCAGTCCAGCCCGAACTGCCAGGCTGTTAGCCTGAAACCGGTCCCAGGATGCTTGTTTCCGGTCCAGGAAAGACATGGCTGGACTGTTCCCATGATGAACAGGGTCAAGACTGATTTGCATATAGCTGTGTCTGAACTGGGATGGCAAATTGAGCTAAAGAATGATGATGGATTCAACCCAGATCTGTGACTGGGAATGCATGTTTGAAAAGTTTCAGCACTCTGTCCATCATCTCCTTGTGTTTGTTTTCTGTCCTATGCCACATACCCATGATGTTTTCCCAATTCTTTCTCACTTCATTCTAAGGTAGTGAGACAGTAAGAGCTGTAAGGGCACCTTTTCGACAGACCCTCTGCCCCATCATCATTAAATAATGTTGCAAGTTTGTTTCTTCCTGATCAGGAAAAACAAGCGGCTGCCACAAGCTACTAATTTTCTTGTTTGCCATTCCACTGCATATGTATTACAGCAGAGTTGAGGAGCCTCTGATGATTGCAATGGAAGAAGGCTTGCAACAGGAAGTGGGAGGACCTGTGGGGCCCTGTTTTACACCTCTCCTGCTTTTCTTCGAAGTGCCAAGGATGATGCAGTTATCATAATCCTAACCAGATGACACACAGGGACAAATTACAAGTCTGGTGGTCCAAGGACTGCCAGGCTTGTGGTGGTGCGGCTGCGTAGTGGTGGCGGTCTAGCCACTGCTGCACTGATCCAACTGCCCTATTAAGAGTTGGGCGGTCGGACCGAATTGGACCTCTGGCTTCTCCAGGGAACTTTTGCTCCCTGGTGGAGGAACAGCAGTCAGGATCATTTTAAAATGCAGGTGGTGCTGCTGCAGCACCACCATGCATATTACAAGGTTCAAGTCCGCCAGCATATTTATGAAGGTCTTTCTCTATGAAAAGGCTGGCAGTGCTGAAGCAAAGGAGGGCCTACCGGGCCTCCCGTGCCCCCCCAGCCGGGTGATGAGTGCAGGGGGGCACAACATGTGCCCCCTAAAATGAATTCACCCAAGTTCCTGTACGGCATGGACTTTATACTCCATGTTGTGCAGGAACCTGTGTGGCGTTTCCATTGCAGTGCCTTTTTCAAAGGCCGTTTTCAAAGGCACCACCACCTTTGAAAGAGGCACTGCTGTGGGAACCGCCACTCCGCCCGCCTGCCAGACCTCAAAATTACTTGTAATCTGGCTGGCAGCAGCGACTCTTGTCGGTGCACGGTGCGACAGTGGCGGTCCCGCCTGCACTGTCAAAAGTCATGATTGGGCCCCTAGACCCCGCGTTTGAACATGCAGGATGCGTTGAATTATCTCGAGATTAGAAGAAACAGATCTGCTTACTGATTGCTGCAGAGTGCTGGAGAGAAGTAGGAGTCCAGGAGAGACTCAGATTAAGATACGTTGTGAATGCAAAGGGCAAATTTCGAACCCCCTCAAGCCAGGAGAGAACTACAGAGTAAGAACTCCACTTTAGAATGCTTTAATTTGTCGTATTTTCAAAAAAGTTGATAGCAGGATTTAACTCTTGCTTCTGTGACCTCCTGATAACCCCTTTATTTCGAAGTGATTCTAGTGTCCTCGGCATACTTGTTAAAAAGAAACGGCTTATAAATATTAAACAGCATAGAAGAAACTAGCAAGTGTTGAGCCACTGTGCATTAATTATGGAATTATGAATAAAGGATTTCATAAAGTTGAGCCTAAGGAAGAATTGTTGCAGGAGGGTCAACCTGGTAAATGATTTCTTTAACGACAGAAAGTATTCACAGGCAGCGTTCGAAGCGAAAACCATTCTCACAGTGATATTTTTCTGTTTGGCTCTAAATGCAAGTTCACTTAAACTTTGAGGTAAATTATCAGGAAACATTTTGCTTCCTAGCCACACAAGGGGACATGAAGAGACAACGGAAATAAAGCAACAAAACCCTATAGAGAAGTCAAGGCGTGAATACAATCAAATAACATATAAATAGCCGTGAAAAGTAATTTGAAAACGGAAAGCCAGAGGAAACCAGCTAAGGCGCGGTAAATAATGTCAAATACGTGTGGTATAGAAGTGAAAATAGAGAGTATACAGACGAATTTTGATTTGCTTGAAGAGGAGCATACAGTACATCAATACATTTAGATGACGGAAAAAGCATTAAGCAACAGTTTCAAGCAAGAAATATTCTGATTTGTGAATATTGAGTTAATACAACGAGGAGATCTGACTATAAAAATCTAAACAAATCAAAGTGAAAGATTGCAAGACGCGTTAGAGAAATGTAGATGAGATGGTTTAAAAACAACAGAAAGATGAGCAGACATATGGATTGAAAAGGGAAAGAAATATGCTTCCTTTTTTTACATTAAGATTATTTCAAGCAGTCCTTCAATCACTTTTTATATACTTTAGAGTGTAGCCCTAAGTGTGGCCAGATGAGGGTTACATGCACAATGTGTCACTGGAACCAATCTGCACCCAGCTGGATGGTGCTTGTTTTCCGGTTCGGGGAGGAACTTACTTGTCACTTCAGGCTGGACTGTTGCGATTGGAACAGAGTCAAGACTGATTTGCATTCAGCTGGGTCCAGACTGAGGTGACACTGTGTGCAAAAAAGCAATGGCTGCGGACCGAGTAATTACCAGTGGCTGAGATTAATTCAAACATTCCATGTATCATTCTTTTGTATACCTCAGGTAGCTATGACACAGAGTAGACAAGCTTAACTTAGGGCAATGTGTAAAGTATTTATGTAGTAACAAAACAGTAATACAGTCAAAACACCACGCAATAAAAATCCCAACCTGAATTAGAAAAATAGAATAAACAAAATGACAGCAAAAAAAACAAAAAACAATATGAGGAACCAGCAATATGCTTTATTGATTTGTTAAAAATAAAAATAGCACAGTGGAGAGCACAGTATTGACCGAGCATCAGGAAGGCACAAACATACTTTCCTTCATTTTCAATTTCACTTACAACAAAGTTCTATAGGGCTGTGTAAATTCTATTAATTCTACAACCTTTCTTACATGTCTTTCCAACTTCATAGTAAGAAAGTGCAGGGAGGTAGCAGAAGAAAGAGTTGCAATGTACCTTCTTCTAAAAACAATAAATCTATAACTGTGAGCAGCAATTGTGAGTGGCAAAGCCCAGCAAAACCCAGCAAGGATAAAGTCAAATTCAGAGAATTAAAACCATCCTGTAACAAAATGAAAACTGAAACAATGTTACCCAGTTTATTCTGGCTGGGTTTGAGAAGCACACAGTAAAAGCAGCTGTGCACATTATGCCTCTACTTCGCTCTCAGCACTCCCAGGATTTTGCAACTGCACTAAAGCTGCAGAGAAGCTCCCCAGCCTCAGAGTTCTGATTCTCTCCATCTCAAAACATTGTATTTTTACTGGCTCCTCATAAAAAGGATGAAACAGCATTTCACTGCATGGCAGTGATTGATGCCCTGCCACCACTATGTATGTGAAGCCTCAGATCCCTCTCACTGCAACCTTCAGCAACGACTGTCAGTTGACTGAAGTTCGCATACCTCTGCCGATCAGTGGGTATCACTGGGCTGTGCGCAGTGCCTAATGGAATGCCAGCATTCACCTGAGCTAGCTTGATACACCAAGTGGATTGGTCCTGGCGAAAGTATGCAAGTCAAAAAGTTCAGAAAAAGTTGCAAATTCCTAATCCAAAAAAGGACTGTGTCATTTATTTTCAGGAAACAAAATCTCCCTGTTGGACAAATCTGAGACACTGCTGTGAAACTGTATGTCAAAAATACCTGCCACAGGTGGGATCCTGCTAAGGCTCTGGAGCTTTTGAGGTTTTTGCTTGATTAAAACTTTCTAAATCTCAAACCAGAAAGGGACTTTGCTTTTTTTCAAAGATGCTGGAGCCTTTCAGGGGGATGAATCTGAAATTCAGTATGATTGTATGGGACTACTGGACATGTAGTTCTAGCAGTAGATACATTTTGCTTTGAAGCTCTGAAGGAAATGTTTTCACAAATTTCCAAACCTTCTCCTGGTGCCCAACAACCACAGGACTATACTTCTGAGCCCCCAGGATTTCATGGGGGCACATTGAAATGCTTCTGAGAGACTCTCAGGCTGCCAGGCAGAATCCACCAGCAAAGTCCAGTCTAAGTTCCTTTTGCCACTGGACAGCAGGGTGCTTCCATGATAGGCCTATTGTAGTTTGTTGTATTCCTTTAGCCATACAGGAAGTTAGCCACTGACCCTTGGAGTCCACTTCTTTGTTGTGCAAACAAGGGGTGTAAGTCTTGTCCTTCAAGTCTCCTCTCAGGTCACAGACAGCAGATCCACTTTGTTTCTGTTCTTCCGCAGGTCCAGAGAGTGTTGAAGCCAGGTGCATGCCCTCGGATGTTACATTTATGTCTGGAGGCAGCTAGTGCGCAGGGGTGACTCCTGGCCACTCCCTTACAATGATGTACAAGTTCCTGGGGGTAATCCTACCCACTTTTCTTCAATAGTTTCTGTTTGCCTTTTTGCAAACAGGCCCAAAATGTCATGTGTCATGGCATTTTCAAAATGGCAAAAGTCTTCAAATACACTAAACTTGGGCTCTGAGGATCGTTGGTTTGTAGGGGAGTGCACTATTGTAATGAGTAGAATCTTCCCCCACATCTAACACTAAAATTCAATTTGAAGCAGGAACTGTGTCCACAACAAATTGAAAGACAGAAGTCTAGTAAGAAAAAAACAGAGCCTCTCAGCAATCAGACAGGCATACTCAAGAATTGTCCTGTTATTCTGTTCTCTCCCTTTCAATGCTACCAAAGTGTTACATGTGGCTTAACAGACCTGTCAGGCAGGATTTGACACAGTCATAATGCCAAAAGCCCCACCCTGAATATTCTATTAGGCAGTGAGGAGTCATATATGCCCATTCAGGTCTGCCTAATGTGTGTTCCAGAGAGGAATTTTGTATCTCTTTCACATCTCTTCCCAGGCTGGGCACAGGTGTGAGTTGCTAGAGAGTTAATGAAAATTAGCCTCCATACATTTCAGGCAGGGAAAAGGTAACTCTTTAAAAGGTACCTTTCCTGAATACTTATTAAAAATCTGCCTTCCTAATTGAATTGGATTTTTAATAATTATTCAATAGTTATTTAATTATTTTTCTACCTGGTCCCATTCCCAAGTTATCATATTAGTATTTTTATCTGTACTACGAATTTTGACTGATGACAGCTAGGTCTGCCACAGTGAAAATCCCTTGTAGAGAAAGTCCCTTGTAGAGTCACTTTAGGGACTCATTTTATTTCTGTTCCACTTTTAAATACCTCTCATCCTGTCTTACCAGCTGCAGACAAATATAGAAATGACTTAATATGTTTTAAAAGAGAGGCTGTCAGAAAAGGGTATTTTGACAGCTCGCACTGCAGGTTTTACACAGCAGCGATCCTCTACACAAGCTTGGCCTGCAGCCATGTTTGAAACATCATTGTATTGGATTGTACAATAGGTGCTGCAATGCACAAGTGAAATATAACTTCCAGGCCCTGGGTGCACTTTCTGCCATATACTAGCGTCTTACATGCAAATTAAATGTGCCAATCAGGAATATGCCAATTTAATCATGTTTAGAGGAAGAGCACAGGCATTTTACTCCTGGTTAGCTGGGTTATTAACATGAACAAAGTTCTAAAGGCAGCAAAAATAGGGGTCAGCAAAATCGAAAAATATGTGGTGACCAAATCTAAAAGTTAGATTTCCTACAGTAGGTTTCGGCGATGGGATTCAAAGAGTCAAAGTCAGGTGCACAAGATGGCAAGTTATAAGACATAAAGAGAAGGAGATAAAATTGGAGAAGATGTAGATGACTATGTTGCTAAGTGTACAATAAGGAAAGAAGCGATACATATTACTGATTTTAGAGGTCAACTAAGAAGAAAAACATCAACATTAAAGGGAAAGGAAAAACAAAGGTCAAGCAGAGAGTACCTAGATGATAGAATGGGAAAAAGAGGTATGCAGGACTGATTAGTACACACTTAGGGCGTGATTACGATCTTTGGGGATGGGATACTCCTTGACATGACTGTCCGCAAAATTATAATTCCATTATATCCAATGGAACTTGGAATAGGGAGGACAGGATATCCGTCAGGTTTGTGACAGAGTATCCCATCCACTAATATTGTAGTTTTTTATTCTTTATCAGCATACATATTCCATGGCACAAAAAACTATTTTATCACACAATATTAAATATACAACAATTAAAAACTTTAAAAAGAAGTTACAGTCCTCCACATTTGTAAATCAACAATTTGCATAACTCACACTACATCATCTACCCTGTGGAGAGGCACTAAAGGATAGAATGGAAACATTTCAATTAATTAAATAGCAGTCTATAAAACAATAATGCAAAAAGAAATTCAGCGCAATAGTACATTGGCTTGGGTCTAAGCTGTAAAATGACTTCATATGACTGCACAGGCAGCCTAAATATAACTGGACACTGCCATGTATATCACCGGATTATCTGTTCTATAGCAAAGTGCAAGTGCTTTAGTGCAAGTTACACTCAAGAACTGCTTAAACAGTGGTACAAGCAATTTAGAGTGAAAGTGCTTAGTTTGTGTGCAAAATAACATAAAGTGCAATAACTTCTCCTGCCCTCCAAACTTACAAACACTGCAATCAGTCACAAAACAGTCAGCAGCAAACGTATCCAAGCTAACTCTGGTAGGCAGAATGCCAAGACGAAATTTTAAAAACAAATTACAGCATCTATTAGGCGCAATTTCATTAAAAACATTTTTAATGCCCAATGCCTGTGCTACCTGCATGTAATTAACAGTCAGGTGTGATGAATGGGCCTTCCCGATGCAAAACTTTAATTTCCAGTTCCTAAAAGTGTCTTAAACCAAGGCCCCTGTTGCACGATCTATGAGAATATGTTTGGACCACAGATGGCAGACACCAAGATCGTTCAGACACTTTTTAATATAAAGTAGTCAGGGATTATACTGGAGAGTACATGATGTTGATGCTTCCAAAACCACTCTCAGATGTAACGCCCCATAACGATTGCAATTTAGAAGATGCCAGTACAGCACTGGTGCTAGAGCGATAGTATCTGAGATAGGCGCCAGACTCAGTTCCAGATATAAGGAAAGAAGTGGTGTGCCAGGTCCCAGATTAAATAGCGATCACAAGAAAGTGCTTGCAGTCACTGTATCCCCATAGCTCAGTGGCGTTTGTGTCTATAAACCTTTAGGATGATGGACAGGGCATGACAACCAATTTTAGGTTTAACCCACAGGATAGCACAAGACGTACACCGTAGGGGTTATCAGTGAAGCAGGACGGCGAGGAGGAGGCAGGAGAGAGGCGATGTCAAGGAGGAGGCAGCCACGGGGCAGGTAAGTGCCTTTTTTTTTTTAAGTTTCAGAAAAAAAATTATTGAAAGAATATGCTCAAATGTTACAAAATAAGAGAAAAACAAGAAAAGTGACAAGTAAAAGTACATAGTAGAGTAAGTAATGGCAAAAAAGAAAACAAAAACATAGGTTGTAATATGAAACACCAATAGTTGAATATAATTATAGGCAAAAACTGGCAAGTGATATGAAACAAGGCAATAAAAAGGGATATGAAATATGAATTATAAGCATAAGAAAAAAGGAAGTCATGGAGGTTTAGGGACTTCTTGCTGTAACGGGGATAAAGACAGAGAAGTACGAGCACTTAAATAAAAAAAAACTGTAACTGGATTCCACAAGTCTCTTCGTTTAGCAGCTAAAGTTAGGGTATAAACAAAAGTCGTATCTAATCTGTGATTATAGCAAACAGCATACCACCAAGCCTTATAAGATAATTTGGAGTAATCCTTCCAATTTTTAGTTATTTGCTCGAATGCCACTGCTAATAACAAGTCTATTATTCTAGTGCTACGGGTGCAATGATCCCAGATGGAAGAGAGACTCCCCAAAAAGATGTGAGAAAAAGAAAAGGAGTGAGTGGACGAAAAAATCTTATTAATTTGAGACCAAACCTGTTTCCAGAAGCAAAAAGTGAAGTGACAGCTAAAAATGTGAAAAAGATCTGCATGTGGTGAGGAGTAGGACCACCACTTGTCAGAAACTTCCGGGAAATGTTTGCTGAGAGTAAGTGGTGAAAATAATAAACTATTATAAATAAAAAATAGTGTTTGAGTAGTATTCGCAGCTCTGGAAGATTTACGTATCTTCAACCACAACTTATCCCACAACTCAATGGGCCAAGAAGTTGCAAAATCTTTTTCCCAATCTTCCTCCAATGTGGTTTTAATGCGAGGAAAGGACACAGTGTGAAGGAAAGCATATATCTTAGAAGCCTTAAAGTGCTTAATAAGTAAAGAGTGTAGGGAGGTATTATCAGAGGGAATATGAATTGATGGAGGATGCAAACCAAGATGAGCATCATAGGCCTGTTGTAGTGCGTGTGTCAATAATGAATATTTAGTTCGACAAGCGAGAGGTAAATTGAAAGAAGTGGCAGCTGAATCAAAGGGAATGATCTGAGTCTGATGGAACAATTGGCGCACCCATATAAGGCCACGTGTTCTCCAGGATTTCCCAAAAATTGGCTTATTTTTAATTAAGATGGACATGTTATGCCAGATAGGTTGATCAAAAAATGATGGAACAGGTATATCAGGAAGAATTTTGGAGGTATATTTAAGAATATGAGTTGAAACAGACTGAGGTCTGCGAGAGAACATAAGATACTCTTTGAAGGAAAATGGAGAAATGAAAGACTTCTCTAAGGTCAACCAGAGAGGGGAGGATAATGAGGAATCTTCAATCCAATGAGAGACTTGATGCAAGAGAAAGGATTTATGGTACAAAGAAAAGTTTGGGAAGTTCACCCCACCTTCTTTTTTGGAACGCATTAGCTTAAACAAAGACATACAAGATTTTTTGTGCCCCCATAGAAAGGAAGATAAAATAGAGTTTATTTTCTTGAAATATTTCAAGGGGATAGCAAGTGGTATATTGGAAATCGTAAACGAAACAATGGGAGAGAGCATCATCTTGATCGTGTCTAGTCTTCCCCACCATGACAAATAGAGAGGATGCCATTTGTTAGTCAGAGTGGTTAATTTTTGTATACAGTCTTCCATACACTTAGCGATTGTACCAGAAAGGGAGGAATGGAAATTAAGGCCCAAATATTTAATATAGTTAGGACTCCAGGAAAAACCTGAGGCAGAGAAATCATCCTTGAAAGTCACTTTAGTAAGTGGTAGGATTTCACACGTATCCTTATTCAGTTTATAGCCCGATACTTGAGCAAAAGAATGGACTTCGTCTAAAAATGCAGGAAGAGAGGTATCTGGTTGGGAGATAAATAATAAGACCTCGTCCGCATAAGCAGCCATTTTAATGTCAGCAGTATGGAAATTAAAACCATGAATACTATCATTCTGACGAAGGCGCAAAAGGAAAGGTTCTAAAGCAAGATTAAACAAAAAAGGTGAAAGCGGGCAACCCTGTCTGACACCTCTTCCTAAGGAAAAGTAAGGAGATAAGCCCCCATTTGCAGAAATTGCTGCTCTAGGACGAGAATAAAAGAAGGAAATTAGGGAGGAAATTTTTGGACCAAAACCAAACCACTTCAGAGATTTAAATAGATAAGACCATTCAACCCGATCAAAAGCTTTTTCCGCATCCAAAGCTATGGCTGCGAGGGAGTGGGGATAGTGAGAGGACTTGGAAAGAATATCAAAAAATAATCTAGTGTTATCGGACAGCAGTCTGCCCTTAACAAAACCAGACTGCACTTTCCCCAGAATCTCGGGAAGAAAAGATTCTAAGCGCATCGCTAATGCTTTGGAAAAAATGTTATAATCGATATTTACTAGGGATATAGGGCGATCATTTTTACAATACTGTGGATCCTTACCCGGTTTTGGAATAATACAAATAAGGGCATCAGAGAAGGATACAGAAGCGGAACCAGTTTGGAGGAAGGTAAAGAGAAGTAAATGTAGCTTGGGAATGAGCAATTTTGAAAAATAAGAGAAGAACTCAACAGTGAAACCGTCCGGGCCCGGAGCTTTCCCGTGCTTGAGAGTATGAAGAGCTTGGAGGAGATCTCTGTGAGTGAGTAAGATCAGCTTCCAAGGATGAAAGGTCCGGAAGAAAATCAAAGGGAGAAGATATGGTCGACAAAAATTGAGAGATGGAATGGTCAGACGAAGATGTTTTGGAAGAGTACAATGCTTCATAAAAATGTAAAGATTCTTGTAAAATGTCCTCACTTTTATGTTTTAATAACCCATCATGGCCGTAAATAGATTCAATAGTGATTTTATTTTGTCTCACCTTTAAATAATTGGCCAACAACTTTCCTGCTTTATTTTGCGCACCATAAAACTTGGCGCTAGATTTTAAGAGAAAATTAGAAGCATTAAGCGTAGAGTCTTTATTAAATTGAAGTTTAGCAGAAATGAGATCATTTAAGCAATCGTTTGATTTAGAGGTATAATATAAATGTTCTAATCGTTTAATCTTAGAAAGTAGGACATTGGTATCTTGTTGGGCTTTCTTCCTTTTACGAGAGACATAATTCATGATGAAATCTCTGGCCGCTGCTTTGAAAGCATCCCAAACTACGGGGAATGGAACTTCACCCGTATGATTAAATGGGAAATATTCGTGAAAAAAGGATGTAAAAGAGGAAACAAAATGTGTGTCAAGAAGGAGAGCGTTGTTAAAACGCCATTTTTTAATAGAGGTAGGCCTTTGTACCACATCCAGAACAATGGAGACTGGGGCATGGTCTGAAATCAAGATGGAGCCAATGTCAGAAGAAATAAGGGACTGGGTGAGGTGATGTGAAATAAAAAAATTGTCTAGACGAGATTGAGTTTGGTGAGGGGGTGAAAAGAAAGAGTATTCACGCAAAGTGGGATTACATAGTCTCCTAGCATCAGTGAGTTTGTATTGCGCAATAAGGTGAGTAAAAGACTTTTGTGACTTGTGTGGTATGTATGCGCTAGCTGAATGCCTATCCAAAAAAGGGTCAAAAACCTCTTTTCAATCACCTACTAAAATAAAGTTATCAACATAATGTTGAGTGATTAGCGGAGCTAAAGAAGTCCAAAAAGAGGCATCCCCACTTGTTGGAGCGTACACATTTAAAATAGACATAGGGACATTATCTAAAATAAAAGTAACTAATACCCATCTACCAGAAATATCAGCAAAATGCGTTACTGATTTAACTGGGAGAGATTTTCGAAACAGGATCAAAACGCCGTTACGTTTACCGTCACCTGGAGAGAAATAAACCTCACCCACCCAACCGCAGTTTAGCAGATTCAACTGCCGATAAATGTGATTCCTGTATACAGGCTATATCCACGTTAAGTTTGGTCAAATGGGATAATACTCTCTGTCTTTTAATTGGCGAATGCAAACCTCTAACATTCCAAGAGAATATATTCAAAGGCATAAAACAACATTAAATATGCATATCAAAAAGCCAGTTGAGAAATAATCTTGAAACAAAAAGGCAAGTAAAGCATAGAAGCATAATAATACTGTACATCTGAAATAAGAGAAGAAAATTTCATAAAGAACAACAAAGAAAAAGCCAATTACATGATGAAAAGAAGAAAGGAGAGTAAAAAAGAAGAATTATAGAAAAAATATAAGCAAAGAAGATAGTAAAAAAAAGAACTGGATCAAGAAAAGTGGACAGGGAAGATGCTGAGGAGAAACAAAGATATGAAAGAAGGAATTAGCTAAGAAACATAAAGAAGAAAGAAAAAGAAAGGTAAGAGCATATGTAAAGACAAAATAGCAGAAGATAAAGAGTAAAAAACTTACATAATGACGAAAACGAACAAACGAGGGGGAGGATGGAGGCCACATAGAACAATGACGGGTCGTGAGCTCCAAAGGGAAGGCAAGGAAGGGAAACAACCGCAACGAACTCCAAGAACATGAAAGTGGGTGACGGTACGGATGAAGAAACCTGTGCAAAGGGGAAAGAGTACAAATGTGAAAAATTAGAAATATACAAAGTGAACGTAAAACATACAGCTAATAAACATTATATAAACAGAACAATCCGGATAACCAACAAGAAGTAAAGCGTAAAAGCCTTAACATATGTGAACAAAACTAAAAAATTAAGAACTTGAAGAAGCAGCAGTGTCCATTCCAGTGACATTATGAGAGTACAAAAAACTCTTTAGTTTCAGTGGATCATCATAAGTAGTAGTCTTGTTGTTAAAAGTCACCTTGAAAAGGCAGGGATGGAAAAGACCATATCTCGCTCCCATAGAACGTAGCTGAGGCCTAAGTGAAAGGAATTCCTTGCGCCGATCAGCAGTAGGTTTAGCATAATCTTGTGAAAAGAAAAGCTGATTACCAGACCAGGTGAGTCGAGGAAGAGCCCTGGCCGCAGATAACACTGTAAGTAAATCCGTGTATTCTAGGAAATAGAGGATAACACCACTCGGCCTTTTAACGTGAGTAGTAGAGAAGCCTGTAGGAAGAGGACCTAAACGATGAGCTCTCTGTATATTGGGACTAGTGGTATCTGGCAGTTTGAGAATCTTCGGCAAAAAGGATTTGAAAAAGGCAAGGGCATCAGACCCCTCTGAATTTTCTGCCAGGCCATAAATACGAAGATTGTTCCTCCGATTTCTGTTCTCTAAATTCTCAAGTTGTTTGTGGAGTGCGGATATTTGGACGCATAGAGGGTCAACTTTGGCAACAGAGGAGGTAAGAGTATCCACAGATTGTTCTAGAAGGGTTACACGCCCATCAATATTAGACCATTTGTCAGACAACAGCTGAAGAGTAGATTTAGTTTCCTCAAGAGTAGTTTTAGTTTCTTCGATAAAAGGACGCAGAGCCCTAATTTCCTCCAGTAGGATATCCATTGTTACTTGTGAAGTTTGTTTGGGAGGAGAAGGGGGGTCCTTTTTGAGTCTTTTGATTGAGCCCTTGGCGACGCCGCTCGTTTGTGAAGCTGGAGCAGGAGAGGGGAGTTTAGCAGAAGGGTCAGAGGAGTCATCCATCTCCAGACACTGAAAACTAGAGCTGGTGTGAAGGAGAAATTTACGAGGAGCTGGAGAAGGCTTGCGCAACTCCTTATATGTTCTGCCCATAGAAGAGAGGAGAGATGTGTCTCAGACAAACAAACAGGTTTCCTCATCCGTTCCCGCACACATAAGGTGTGGGCTTGTGCTCCCCGTCGAAGGATTGCCAGTGTCCAAAGAAGAAACCGTTATTGTACCTTTCGAATCGCTGGTAAAATGACTAGTATAACCTGGTTCCTTAAGTGAAGGTGGTATCAATTAAAACTTTAATTCGCCATACACAAAAAGCCAGCATAGGGTCTGGAAACCCAGCATCCGAAATATAACTTACTACACTCAGACACCAGGGCTCAATGAAAAAAAAAAAAAAAAAAATGATGACGTCCATGACATAATCTAATAGGTGCAATGCAAGAAAATATAATATTAGGGAATGAACCAAAAGACCCAGGGGGAAAGTAGTCCAGACATGGGGCTCCAAAGGAGTTGAGACCTCAATTTGTACAGCTTTAGGTGGCCAGAAGGAGAAAAACACCATGTGGACGAGCGTACCACATTTCTCTCACCGGGAGTTCTCCTCACAGAAAGAACGCCGTATTCAAGATAGCGTCCGCTGTCATCACCTCAAAAACGCTGAGCGTAACATAGTGGATTTACTGAGTCACAGGCTGCCTAAGGTCTCGTAAAGAGGCTTGCTAGTGACAGCATACCATCCGACGTCAGGAACCGCACACCATTTGTACAGGAGAGCCGTAGGACGGGGTTATTCCGATCCGCCTGCCGGAGCGTCACACAAACGCCGCCATTCTCTCGGGCGCTAAGCAACGCCCCCAGGTAAGTGCCTTTTAATTCATTTTAATTTATTTGGGAGGGTGGAGGGACCAGCTAATTATGCTCCGCCACGGAGACGTAGTTTTGCCTAAACTCCACGTTCACAATGGAACGCGGAGTAGGCAAAACTACGTAAACTCCACTGGCGGAGGGTAGTTACCCGCCCGGGTAACGCCTAAGTTCAGGAATACCCCAGAACACTTCAAATAGCTGCAATCGATTAAGTGGGAGTTGACATGCTGGATCTGGAAATAAATCAACAAATAAGAATTTCGTGGGTGCTTGGAGAGCCAGCACATTGCAATTTGCAGATGTCCCTCAACCCTGCAAGCTAGTTCGGGCAGAAAAGACCTTATGTGTGGGTCTAATAGTGCAAAGCTCTTAACATTTTCACTACTATGCCCTTCACCACCAATACCAGTGACGTTTTCTTCAGGTACACTTAAAAGTGACCCCACCTGTGAAACAGAATCTCTGTGAATATTACCCGAATCTGGGATTGAGACTCCTTGTTCCCTTGTCCTTTTTTGGGAGAGTCCAGCTCGATCTAGTATTATTTGTTCTCTTTACTTTCTTCTCCTTTTCGTCTTTTACTTGAGGCTGTGAAATGGACTTGGGACTTGGCTCAATTACACGGAAATGCGTTTTGGGTGCCAATGTTCTTTGTTCAGAAGGTGCAAGCTATCTATCAAACCTTCCCTATGGCCGTGCACTGCTCGAAGCCAGTTGACTGTCCTGAGTTCAAGGATAGGATCCTGGAATGTCTAGCCCCCCTATCGGAGGAGGGCTTTGATCTCTTGAGCCAAAAAATTAAATCTGGCTCCCCGGCAGACCCCCTCAAACCGGCCTTATTTAAAAACATGCAGGATACATGTCGTGCTCCCTTGCTTTCCCTTATCAATATGTCCCTTGGTTCAGGGACTGTACCTACCAAGTGGAAGCAAGCGGTAGTCACTCCCATCCTGAAAAAGCCTACCCTCGACCCCACTAAACCTGAGAACTACCGCCCCATCTCCTTGCTGCCGTGGGCTGCTAAAGTCATCGAAACCCATGTGAATGGGATCCTGGCGGACCATCTTGATAAAGCTAACATCTTGGACCCCACGCAAAATGGTTTCCGTAAAGCCCACAGCACGGAGACTGCCCTGCTATATATGACTGAACACCTGCGCTCCGTGCTGGACACCGGACAAACAGCGGCACTCCTTTTGTTAGACCTGAGTGCCGCCTTTGATACGGTGTCCCATGACATCTTGATGCGGCGGCTAGAGGAAGCTGGGGTTAGGGGGTTGGCATTAGGCTGGTTTCGCTCCTTTCTTTCCAACAGATCCTTCCAGGTTGCGATACCACCCGGTAAGTCCACCTCTCACCCGCTCACGTTGGGGGTTCCTCAGGGCTCATCTCTGAGCCCCACTCTTTTTAATCTTTACGTGAGGCCGCTGGCTGCTGTAGTCAAAAGCTGGGGCCTGACAATGGTTTCCTATGCGGATGACACGCAGCTGGCGGTCACACTAAGTGGGGACTCAGCTATGGATGCCCTCAACTTCTGTGAGGGGTTGCGCTCGGTGGCCAATTGGATGAATCAGAACTGTCTCCAATTGAACACTAAGAAGACAGAGGTGATGGTGTTTGGTAAGCTTCCTGGATGTTGGAATGATAGCTGGTGGCCCCCCGAGTTAGGTATGACCCCTTCTCCTGCTATGGAGTTAAAGAACCTTGGGGTCTGGCTGGACCCTGCACTTAGTTTCACCTGCCATACGAAGAAGGTAGCTGCCTCTTGTTTCGGCATTATCAGGAGCATGAGGCCGGTGCTCAAATTCTTTGATGCCAGCACGAGACAGCTGGTGGTCCAGGCCTCGGTCTTATCTAGGATAGACTATGCTAGTGCTCTGCTTGCAGGCACGAACAAGGCTGAACTCTTGCGGCTACAACGTGTGCAGAATGCCGCCGCAAGAGCAATATTTGGGTTGCCCAAACGTTGCTCAGTGTCCGGAGTACTGCATACTCTCCACTGGCTGCCTGTTGCGCGGCGTATTGAGTTTAAGGTGCTTTGCCTGGCCTTCAAAATTTTGAAAGGCTTGGCCCCTCCTATTCTTACGAATCTCCTTACTCCGTACATCCCTTCTCGCTCTTTGAGATCCTTGGGCCAGAACTTAGCTGTTGTTCCCCGTTTTCTGTTGAACAGGACGGGTGGCCGCTCCTTTCGAGTAGTAGCTGCCAAGCTCTGGAACGCTCTTCCCTACGACATCCGTGCTGTGGAAGATTTAACCAGGTTCAGAGGTGTCATTAAAACGTTTCTTTTTAATAAAATTAAGTAACCCCGCTGCATTCTGTGTTGTTGTGTTCACCTTTTTTGGCGCTAGGACGCCCCTTTGCTGGGGCAGCTGTGCGCGGTACAAAAATCAGTAACATAACATAACATAACAATGATTTTTTGCCAGAAAATTAGAAAAACATGTATATCGTCTTTGTTGCTATCTACTTGCTCTCTAAACAGATCTCTTAAACTATAGACATCTCCTTCTTCTGATGATGAGCCATTTTGTTTTAATACTTTTCCTTCTCTGCTCACTGACTTATTTATATCATATCTTTTTTCTCCACCTCACTGGCTGGCACTATGGTGTCTAATGCTACCTGGGCAATCTCATATTGTTTTGCCTCATACCTTTTAGGATCTTTATTTACACTTAACTTATTAATAGATAGTAAGGGCCCCACAACGCCATCTACAAAATGACATCTGCTGCTACGCAGTTAGTCCCACTTAGTGCCATGAGAGCGCAGGGTGGAGCATTGCATCTAGCTGGCGCTTCACTCCATACACCAAAATTATGTTTTCACCCTCCATTATCTTCAAGCTTACCCGGGGCATGGAGATCCTCTCCATTCAGGACACCACCTCCGCCATTAAATTCATCCACTCAGGAGCTCCCACAGACCCATGCCCGCACCACATCCTCAACCTGGCAAACCAAAGAATCGGCCAGGAACTCACCACCCTACGCAACACCTCTATCTCCGCCGCAACATTTCCCAAAGCCTGGAAGGATGATGAAGTCAGACCACTACTCAAAACACCCTCCACCAACCCCAGCAAACTCACAAATTACCAGCCAATCCCCCTGCTCCCATTTCCAGCAAAGGAACTGGATAAGATCATCAAAAATCAACTCATGACACACCTGGAGGAGAACCAGCTACTCTACACCTCTCAATCCAGCTTCTGCAGCAATCACAACACCAAAAACGCTCTGATCGCAGCCACCGATGACATCCAAACCCTCCTCGACTGAGGAGAAACAGTAGCTAGGATACTCCACAGCCTCTCAACAGCCTTCAACACCAAATCCCACCACACGCTGATTGAAAGACTCCACCACATTGGCATCCAAGGGGGCGAGCTCAGATGGATCACCTCCTTCCTCACTGGAAGAGCCACCTCTCACCTTTCACCTCTGTACCCTAGGAGATTACCTGCAGTTTCCCGCAGGGTTTATCCCTCCACCCTACGCTCTTCAATGCATATATGACCATGCTGGCCAACATCGTCAGATCCCACGGTCTCAACATAATTTCCTACGCACATGACACCCAACTCATCCTCCCACTCACCAGCAACAACCTCCACAGATGCATGACAAACATCGCCGACTGGATGAAGAGTGTCTGCCAGCAGCTGCCCACAGACAAGATGGAAGTACTGATATTTGGCAACATCAGCAATACATGGAATGACTCCTGGTGGCTGTCAGACCAAGAGCCCGCACCCACTCCCTCCAACCACACCAGAAAGCTCAGAATCATCATTGACAACTAGCTCACCATAAAATCACAGATCAACGCCATGTCCCCCGCCAGCTTCCTCACTCTGCGCATGCTTCGCAAGATCTTAAAGTGGCTACCCCTACACACGAGATGCACCATGACACAAGCCCTCATCACCAGCTGACTGGACTACGCAATGCCCTCTAGGTAGGAATCGCCGCACACCTTCTACAGGAACTTCAGACCATACAGAGAGCTGCAGCCAGACTAATCCTCGGCCTTCCCCTACAAACCCACATCACACCCCACCTCAGAAAACTCCACTGGCTCACTGTACAGAAGAGATGCCAATTCAAGCTGCTGACCCGCAAACTCAAGGTTCTATATAACCAAGGACCTGCCTACATTAAACACCGCCTGAACTTCCACTAACCATCAAGAAGACTACACTCGTCCTCCTTTTCACTTGCCCATATTCCCTGCATCTACCCAAGCATTAGTGGAGGACGCTCCTTCTCCCACTTTTCAGCAAAGACCTGAAACAGCCTCTGCACGCACCTACAGAGCATCACCTCACTTCAGGAATTATGAATGGCCCTCAAGACCCAGCTGTTCGAATAAGTCTCCGGGGCCTGCAAGTGTCTCAATACTCTATTGGGTGATTAGTCGCACTTTATAAATCCTGATTGATTACAAGCTCAATTAATTTTGCTACAGGAGGGGCAGGTTGTACCTACTTTCTCCTGTCCTGATGAAAGAATTGCCACAATGCTGGTACTTGCCTGAGGAGATGCTTGATCTTGTCTTTTTTGTGGCCATAGTTTCCAATATAACAGTAAGGAGGTCCAAGTTATGATCATTATCTTGCACTATATTCTCAAGTAGCACTAGCACTCAACTTAATATCCTCTCAAGTGCAAATAGCAATCTAGAGACTATGAACTCCTGGCTTAACCCTTAAGACAAACTGTGTGCAGCCATAGTTTCAACTTTAAATAACTATGATTCTGTTAGCGGGAGCGTTGTGACTTTATCAGCTAAGGAATCTCTCAGAAAGGGATTAGAATTTAGTAGGTCTTTTGTCCTGAATGCAGGAATGATATAACTCTTAGCATGCACCCCAATGTTCATAAGGTGGATGGGGATGTCGGGCAGCGTATACTCATTCGACAATGAAACATTCAGAGTTGATGTGTCCAATACTGGCAGATCTGAAATGATTTGCAAAGATCTGTTTTGTGGGCACACCATCCTGAGTGGGGCCCTAGGGCAGAGGAAATGGCAGATAGTATTTCCTGCTTGGCAATGGTTGCTACTTGCCTCTATTTCACCTTGTTGTTTTTAGGATCTTTCTTACTCTCAAGCAAAGCGCTACCTCTTATATTTTCTCCAGTCCACTTCAGCTCCATTTTGGGTGCTTCACCCCCCACCCTGTTACTCCTAATAACATGGCTAAGACATCAACTAAGAGGCAGAGATTACTTCCTAAGGGACCCACTTAGTGTTGATGGCATAGGCATGGCACAAGGTGCAGCTGACACAGCTCTAGGAATGGAGACCTCTTCTTGCCATGCTGCCAGCACCCGATTATATGGAGGCCACTAGTACAGTTCCCATCAATTGCTGCCCCACTGCTAAGTTGGTAAGGCTAGCAATCAGATGGAGATATAATTCCCTCAAAAGGGATTAGTAATAAAGCGTTGAAGATAATATTCTGTAATCAAGTTCCATTTTAAGGAGTATACACCATGAAGAGCAAGAAATAACCACCATAAATATTCAAAATGGTGCAAAAAAGTCTGATCATGAAATAGAACAAAAGTAATCCAGTAGCTTTAGCACAAAGTTTAAAATATTTAAGGGGAACTGACTCAGCAGAAGTTTGGAGGGGGTAGCTGTAAGAAAGTGAATTATTAATGAGGATAAATGTAAGTCCAGGGGGGCGTGGCTTGCGCACCGCAGGAAATGGCGGACCCGATGTGAGCTCCGCTGCATCGCGGGACTCTGACATCAATTTTGAGCCTTATATGCCTCCTTTTTCGACGGCGGGTGATGATTCCTTGCCGGTGAAGATGCGGTGAGCTTGGATACCGCTTTCAAGTTGCCCTTTAAGCAGTATTTCCTCCTCTTCGAGCCGGCGTCCACTATTTAATTCATGGAAAACGTGTAACCCAGATACCTCAGAATTTACATTCTTTTCACCTGTACACCATACCAGATCTCGTATTGATTATATTCTTGTTTCCAAATCACTGCTACCTTGTCTCCAGTCTTCTGACATTGGGCCTATCTTTAAATCTGACCATGCTCCTGTCTCCACCCTTATTGACCTATCTCTCACCACATGTAAACAAGGCAGATGGCGTTTCAATAATTACCTTTTATCAGACCGTACCTTTATTCTAGAAGCGACCTCTTTTATTAAGGAATTCTATACTTTTAATAATTCTTTAGACACCTCCTTACACAACAATTGGGATGCTTTTAAAGCATCCTTTAGAGCCTTCACTATTGTCTATTCCTCAAAGAAGAAAAAGTTACTGCATACTAAATATAAAGAAACCTTAACCCTTCTGAAAACGCTAGAACATAATTATTACTCTTCTAAATCTCCCTCATCACTACAAGAATTAATCAAAGCTAAATCCACCCTGAATAAAATAGTCACTAAGGATGCCTGCAACATCCTCCTTAAGATTAAATCGAAATATTATGGAGGCCAAAACAAAGCTGGGAAAATGCTAGCAAATTATCTAAAAATTAAATCAGAACGTAAATTTATTGGCCCCATTCATTCAGAATCAAACAATACACTCCTTTCATCTGATTCTGATATTATTGCCACATTTCAATTATGCTACAATCTCTTATATACAGAAACTACCAAGCCCTCTGAAGAAGACTTTATTTCTTTTTTCCGAGATATCCCCAAGCCCAAAACTTCCCAAGATAATTTCCAACCCCTTGAAGAAGACATCTCCCTACAAGAATTAACTGATGCTCTTAAATCTTTGAAAAAAGCGAAGGCTCCTGGCCCTGATGGATTTTCAGTTGAATTATTTTCTGCTTTCTCCTCAATTTTTGCTCCCAAATTGTTAGAACTTTTTAATTCTTTTATTTCCAATTCCCAAGCCTGTGGTTCTTTTTTGGAAGCCCTTATTATTGTAATCCCCAAACCAGATAAAGACCCCTCCTATTGCAAATTTTTTCGTCCTATTTCATTAATTAATTATGATTGTAAAATTTTTGAAAAAATATTGGCTTCTCGTTTAGAGAAAATTATCCCTGTACTCATTAACCCAGACCAAGTTGGTTTTGTTAAAGGTCGTCTGGCTTCTGATAATGGCAGAATATTTTCCAATATTCTTGCTCTTAGTAAAAAATATCCTTCCCCACTAGCTGCTCTATCCTTGGATGCAGAAAAAGCCTTCGACCGTGTTAACTGGGAGTTCTTGATTCACACATTACAATGGTTTGGCGTTGGTCCGAAGTTTATTTCATATGTTAAATTGTTATATACCAATCTAAAAGCATGTATTTTTGTTAATGGTCTTTTTTCCCCTTATTTCTCCCTTCAAAGAGGTACGCGTCAGGGCTGCACCCTTTCACCATTGCTTTTCCTGTTATGCTTAGAGCCATTTCTGGAACGTATAAGAAGTAATCCTCTCATTACTGGTTTTAGTCTCAAGACCCAACAAATTAAATTGTCTGCATATGCTGATGATGTTCTTATTTATATGTCCAATCCTGTATCTTCCTTACCCCCCTTTTTGCAGGAAATCTCATCATTCGCTAAGGTTTCAGGCTACAAATTAAACTTCTCTAAAACCGAGATTTTACCCTTAAATCCTTCATGTTATAGGTATATGTTTGAATTGTCTAACCTCACATGGTGTCCCCAAAAAATTAAATATCTTGGCATATGGTTCTCCCCCAACATTCGTGACACATTATCCCATTATCCCATAATTTTTCTGCCTTAAAACTTAAAATTACTAATTTGTTAAATCTCTGGTCTCCTTTGTTCCTCTCGTGGTGGGGCAGACTTGATACAATTAAACTGATGATTGTCCCCCAGATTCTGTTTATATTGTCAATGTTACCATTTAAAATTCCTAAATATTATTTTTCTCAGATTAATTCGTTATGCACTAAATTTCTCTGGAATAACAAACATGCACGTATTGCTTTGTCTAAACTGATTCGTCCTAAAAATGAGGGGGGGGGGGTAAGATTCCCTGATTTTAATTTATACCATAATGCATTTCTGATTTGTCAATTTTATGCTTTGTCTAAAGATGATCAGGATTTACCTAAGCCTTCATGGGTTAATGTTGAATGCTCACTGTTAAATGATTTTTCAATACGAGATGTTGTTCACATGACTAATTGTACTTTTATTTCCAAATACCCTATTTTGAAACATTCTCAAGTTTTGTTACATACACTTTTCTTTAAGAATTTGGATAGTTATCAATCTTTTCTAGCGTCATCACTTTGGTTTAATAAATACATTAAGTTTCGTCACAAATCATTTTACTACAAACAATGGTAAGAAAAGGGTCTTTTTTATGTACACCAAATGATTGTCAATAATGTGATTCTTTCTTTCCATCAGTTGCAAGAGTCTTTTCAATTACCTGATACTTTAGCTTCAATACTACAGGGGTGTGTACAGAAATTCCTCTCTCTACCAACTCCTACTTCCTTTCTTCCTGATACTTCATTATATCAAGTCTCTACTGATACTATTCCTAGTGCCTCTTTTATCTACAAATCTTTATCTACCCCTGTTGGCACACGGAATAAATCTAAGGTTGAACTGGAGTGGGAACAGGACTTCTCTTTGACACTGTTGATATCACAATGGGATACGTTTTGGCAGAAACTATTCAAGACTTCCAAAGCTGCTAATCTCACACAGTCCCTATACTTTATTTATATTAGAGTTGTCATTACTCCCCTTATGTTACATAAGTTAAATCACTCTGTCACATCATCTTGTTGGTCTTGTCTTAATGCTGAAGGTTCTTTATTACATTTATTGTTCTATTGTCCTAAGGTTTATGCTTTTTGGGATGCTATATGGTCAAAATGTACACTGATTTTTTCTCACAAAATACAATTTAATATTCATAATGTATTTTTAGGCACTATGTCGCCTGACTTTGCTCAAGTTACTCCCGCATCACCTTTATTTGATTTATTTCTTGCTGTGGCTTTTAAAGTTATACTAACCTGCTGGAAAGACAATTCTAAATTATCCTTTTTACATTGGTGGAACTATATATGTGATGAACATAGAATCGCCTCTATTCCTCAATCTTCCATCCACCTACAAATTTAATCTGACTTACTATGGCTACCCTTTGCGACTTTTCTGTCAACATCATTATAATCTCTTTCTACTCTTATTATTTAGTTCTCCTTCTCTTCCTTTCTTTCTTTTCTCTTTCTTTCTCTTTTCCTTTCTTCTTCTTCTCACTTCCTTTCTTTTTCTTTTCTCTTTCCGCTAAAAAAATTAACTTCCTCTTTAAGTATTATATTCATTCTAACATTTACACAGGCTCTTTGTATACCACTGTAGTATAATAGTCTTATCTATTTTTTCTTAGGTATGCTTTCTTTTTTTCTTTTTAATTGTCTCCATTTTAGGCACATTAATGTTTATGTTTACATGTTCTGTAACCTTTTCTGTATAATTCACCTATTGTGCAGTTACTTTTTATATACGCGTGTATGCTTATATTTTGATCGTTATCGACTAAGTTTATATTTGTAATCCTGTGTTTTCTTATCTCCAATAAAAAATATTTAACTAAAAAAAAAAAATGTAAGTCCACAACAAATTATAAAGTCACTATTCCTGTTAGGTACAGTCACAGTTTTCAGTTATGAAATCCTGAGCAAATTCCCTGGAAGCTATGACACAGAGCAAACCAGGTTAACTTAAAAATGTGTAAAGCATTTAGAAGTCCCAAAACAGTGAAAAGTCAAAAACGTGTTACAATAAAAACTCCACTCTAATTTAGAAAATGTAATAAACATAACACCAACACAACACAATTCCAATAAATCGAATAGCAGATATTAAGTTGTAGAAAATGTAAGGAACAATAGCACCAAAAGGGGCACTAAGCAGCAATGATAGTCTATGATCAAGGTAGACCGGGACACAGGTGCAACTTCAGGCCGACCGGTAAGAAGCATGGGTCAGATACACCAACCAGGATTATCCTGGTAGGAGAATTTACCTTGGGGTACTCGGGCATATTTAACAGATATTCACACAATGCAATACAGCAAGCCACGTTGCTGCACTGCATGAGAAAGGTAGAGGGCAGGAATGCATCGTATTGAACATGATACGGCACATTCCTGCTCTCTGCGCTGGCACACAAACTGCTGCCTAGTGCCAACACAGGTACCCTTTCACCCTGGTGCAAGGGTGCCTGTGTTGTATGCAGAACTTCTTTGCGCAGGAAGGGACACCTTCCTCCACAAAAACAATCCTAAGAGGCATTTTCCTCTTTCTATGTGTGCTGCACAATGCAGCACACTTAGGAGGAAAAATCATTAAGGAGAAATAAAGATATTTCTCCTTGTTGCACCTATGGCAAGGAGGCATACAATTCTGATGCATTCCCAGGTCTGCTAGTTTTGTAAATGTGGGAATGTATCAGAATGCAGGGGTGGATGCGTGGGGACACCCACACTCTACCCTTGTAACACCTCCCTGCTGAACAGTAATGCAAGGAAGCGATTTGCGTTGCCTTTCATTACTCTAGATTTCTCAAGCCACTCAGGACCTTACAAGATGGCCTGGCGTGGCTTTGTAGTTTTCATTTTAGAATTTGTGTCACCCTGCAAAGTTGCATTCTACAGCAGCGGAATTCTTCTCAAAGTCAGACAGCTATTGGAAGAGGTCCTGCTGAACCCATTCATTTTGATGGCGAATGCTTGAGGGAAAATTGAAAATTGCACACTCAGGGAAGTCCTCATATCAGCAAGATACTTTTGGTGTATTCACCTGTTCAAAATCTCTATGTTCTGAGTCTTTTCTTTTTTGGAGATCAGAATCCTCCAGCAGGACAAAGTTGCAGGTTACATCCGACAATAAATTCCACAAGGATGAATACCTTCTCTCCAGGGCCTGCTGAAACAGATTTCCTGCCTCAAAGAAGCTTCATGTAGGAGAAAAAAAATTCTTTAGCCCATCAAAATTTTGCCTTTGGTGAATTGGCTTGGGTGGTAAGCCGTGGTCCTCCGGAGGTGTGGAAGTCCAAAAATGTTCTAAATCCAGAATTTTCAGAGTTGTTTGGAGATGTCTAGTTAGACACAAACAACGGTCACAGGACGTCAGAAACAGCACTGGTTAGCTCAGCACTTCAGGGAAAAGACCTCTTAACGTTTGTTGTGTCTCTTAGTGATACAAGAGATCAGTCACTTTGGTTGTTGTGCTGCAAGACAAAACAGTAGCACCGACATGTTTCATAAGCCAGAATAAATGGGCAAAAGAGGAATAGATATGAAGGTAGGACGTAGAAGATGTTCGGAAATCAGAGATGTAGAGTTAAAGTCATATGAGCAATTAATCTTGTGAACTACAATAGGCATGAGGGATCCCATGTATCAAACCTGCAGCAAAGACAAGAAACTATGGTTAATTGAACAATGTCTCAATACTGAGTCTTACATGCTACATTAAGTACGCAGCTGATGTAGGAGCTATTAGGAACAGGCAGGATATATTCTAAACTAAGCTGTCCTTTACAAAGACTTTCATATGGTAATATAGGTAGGCCTTTGCCTATTTTATGGTGAAAATAAAACCATCAAAGAGTATAAAACTCATCTTGGTTTCTACCCATCCACTTCTAGTAAAGGATTCCTAACATATTTTGTATGCTTTTTTCATATGAGGAGAATCAACTTCTGTTATTCAGAAAAAGTGAAGCTGTTCTGATGCATTCTGGAGGAAGGTGAACTGTTATTTTTTGGGGAAAGAGGCCTGAGGTTTCATGTGAGACGTTGAAACAACCTAATTCCCATTAGGTGAAATGTTTTCTGTGAGGAATCCACAACATGCCCTTGGTTGTTTAGCTGAAGCAGCAAGCACTTCCTCGTGCATTGTATTTGGGTCTCAAAAACACAACAACATTACAGCTACTAAATAAGAAAGTTGATATTCTCAAATAAATCAATGAAACGTAATGACTGAAGGCCTGAGTTTGAGTTTGGCGGATGAGTTTCTCATGGCAGATATCTTGTCCATATTGATTGCAAGCGCATTATATACTATGGCATTTCTAACCAGTTGGACAAGATATCCAACACTTTTGTAATGCAGAGCCAGTCAGACCATCTCTAAATCAGGCCCTATATTGTTACCAAAATCAGGAAAATCAGACATATGGATCAAGAATTATTAAAAAGCATTCAGAATAATCCAATACAAATCAATATCTGATGGAGGCAACAGTCTGGAGACCCTCCGATTCTGAACATTGATAAAAAAAGGGTGGCTGCATGTTGTTTCACCCTAGTGAATATTTAATAGTGAAGAGACCTAGGCACCCTTTGGAGAGAATCAGTGTTGGAGTTATACCTTCTCTTGACTCTGGTCAAGAAATTGTAGTGCACGACGTGAGGCTTGTGGTCGGGCAAGTGCCAAAAGGATAGAGGCCAGTGGGTCAGTATGATGCAGCCACTAAGATGATATCTCCATCATGTCTACAGAGCTCATTTGAGCCTCTAAACTGATTTTTGTGCTGAATGCGCTCCCATCTGCACAATAAGAGCACTTTCAATAGAAATGTAATGCCAGCTGGGTTTCCATGTTGTGGTGACTCAGTTGTTATTTTTTGTGTTTTAGAATTAAATGTTCCAATCACTCAATTCTGAAAAATACTAGGAGTGTTCTCTGAGCACATGCAGTACTTATTCACTTTTTCCTGTTCGGGCTGCCTTGCTTTGCATTATGGTTGACAACAGATAGGAACAGCATCAAAAGGCCTGCCCTAAAAATGGTGGGCCTTAAGATGCTGCTGAAGTGTCAGGCCTATGGAGTCTGGACCACTGGTGGATGTGACCAATGGCAGGGCAATGCTAAGAATCAGCCAGTAGAAAGCAAGTGGTTCCCCTAATTCTAAATGACATGGAGCGCATGAGGATTAATCAGACAGGGTATCTGACAACTTTTAGATTAGGTCTTAGGTCCTAATTTTTATAAAACCTTCTGTAACTTTTCCCCTGATGTTCCAAAAATTCAGAGACTTTTTGCAAAGTCTTTCTGAACACAAGGCCATTGGTTCAAAGCTTCCTACCACTTTCGGTCATGTTCAAAGCAAAATGTTCAGTTGTTACTGATGTGCTAGTTTTCCCAGCCTCGTCTAATATCTGAACCTCTACACTCTCCCAGCTTTCAACGAGAAGTTTGAACACCAGGTTGGGACCTCTAGACAGGACCTTGGTCCCTTAATATTTATATATAAAGCAGAGGGCAGCGTCCTTAGCTGGATGTATGACGTAACAACGCGTGTGTTTACAACGCGTGCAGTTACATCGCGGTTTTTACAACGAACGCGATGTAACCACGCGATGCCATTACAACGCAAGTCTTTACATCGACTTGCGCTAGATGGCGTGCTATCATTAGAAAAGCGTAATTTACTATTCCAACTCCAGTCCACTTAACAGTAGGGAGGGTGTTGGGATAGTAAACTACACTATTTGTAATGTTAGCACACCATATAGCGCAAGTCGATGTAAAGACTTGCGTTGTAATGGCATCGCGTGGTTACATCGCGTTCGTTGTAAAATCTGCGATGTAACTGCACGCGTTGTCAAAGTTTCGTTGTAAAGGTTGTTCCCCTCCTTAGCCCTTGGAGTAGCTTGCATGTGCCGAGATTCATGTAGAGCTGGACACATGTCTGCACTGACATTAATAAGGTATTTGAGAAATATTCAGCAAAAAGCAGGCCACCTTCTTTTCTCACCCTGTCTTGCTGCTCAGTTCTCTCACTTAAGAGTGCTGTGCAGAAGTATTTAAAGGGTTATCTGAGCTCAGATCGGCAAGGACCCGACAACTAATTAAACTGTAGTGCTCACACTATTCCCACTGTGGTTTATCACAGTGTGGCTTAATTAATTCCCACAAACGTTCCTTACTGTAAAAACAATCCCATGGTGCTTTGTGCTACAGTTTCCCAATGCAGCAGCTTGAGTGTTTCTTAGATGTTTCCTTCACTCTTTCATGTTATCTGACTCAATCCCATGGGGATAAGGTTATTTTTTACACAGAAAGGCCTCCTCCCCTGATAGGAAGATGTGTCTTTGAATTTACTAAAATATGGCTTGGAAGTTGGCTGCACTGACATGAAGGCCATTGTACAGTGCATCACTTGGCCGTCTCTAGCCAGAGGTTCACGTAAAGACATTTTTAGTTTTATATCCAATATATCTTTCAATGTAACTTTCAAATACCGATATGTATCATAATGGCATTCCTCTCTATTTCCTCACTTAAGTTAGGTAAATAATATTGTGGCCAACATTATTTATACTTTTAAATTACTTTTTAAAGTAAAAGTTTTCGGTTGCTAGACGGACAAACAATTTAGTTTTTAGATTTAAACAGTGCATGTGTGTACAGCATTTAAAAGTACCTTTACAGCAGTGACAAATATCACATAATAAATTTAAAAATGGAGTGGTTCATTGTGAAGCAATAGACCTAGCATGTGCTGCTACATGGGATTGTTTATCACAACATCAACAAAAATATTGTGATACAAAAATATCATTTCCTAAAGGTTGAGTACAAAAATATTAATTTATTACCTTAGACGTGTTGAGGCTATCCCCACACCTCTCAACACTCTGAGTCCTTTTTTGATATTTTGGGCAGTTTGGGCATAAGCCTTCATAATTTGTTTTCGACAACAAATATCCAAAATCCAAATAAGGCCAAATTTCTGTACTTTATCTCATATCTTAGGGATTCTAAATACATCGAGGGTTTCTCCATTTCCATGGAAGGAAATGAAAGAACAACAAAAATATAGCAGCAATGGGAAAAAGTTAAGTACAGGAAAGTGTGCACATTGTTTCTAACCTGGCATCAACAAAATGTTTTTTGTGCGAAGATTTCCCCCTTCTCACCTTTCAGGAAAAGCAGGCAGACTTGTGCAAAATTAATTTTTACACCTTAGGTTTTACAATTTTCTTACTGATGATCAATATTTCCTATTTTTGTGGCCTTCTTGATTTTTGGAGGTAACGATTTGTGAAATCAGTGAGTGAACCCAGTTAGCTAACATTTCTGAAAAGTAGATACACTTCTGTCTGAATTCTGCCAAGGATCATTGGTGTAGATTGCTCATGTTTTTCCGAAAAGAAAAAATATGTGACAATGTTTACAGCTGTAATATTTTGCACAATGGATGATTTACAAAAGTAATATACTGTTAATTGCATCGTACTCTTCCAGTCACAGGCATATACAGAGTTTGTTGCAATTATTTTTCATTATGTACAGTCTAACCTACAATTCATGTGGTACATTCAATGAAAGAACAATGGTTATAAAGGAAAGCTATACATTTTCTAACTGAGCCTAAGAATCTTTCTTTAGGAATACTGGTTATTTGTAAAACTCTGAACAAGGGTTACCAGTAATACAGTGATCTATATCGCATTTTGCATTTTGCAAACTGCGTTCATTCTTGCACAATGACATATATTTGGAAAGGCAAAATGCAGAGAAAGTCAATAGATAAGAACAAATGTTTTACTATTCTGTGTTCCCAAACTTCTCTCAATAGAAATGGTACCCCACTTGTATGGGTAGGCCTATCACTTGTTAACCTAAGAAGTGCCACGGGCCGATCTAATCGGCCCTGTGTTAAAACTGAATGTGCTCGGGCCGATCTGATCGGCCTTGAGCTCTGCCCTCTAGTGGAAAGAATTTTTATTAGCCTGCGTTTCATGAATTCTTTCTGTATTTGTTTCTACCAATTTATAACCCTTTCTGTTATTACTGGGATTCAGCTCCAGTTATGTGCTTTCCCCTAACAGACAAAAAAGAGCCTCCAAAAAGCACTGTTCACGCTCCACTTCAGTGTTTATTTGGTCTTACAGTGCTTAGCTACGGGAGTCAGCATTTGTTGCTTACAAGCCCCGGGGACCCGTTTTTTCAATTGTTTCTTGCATTTTCCTAGCCCCGGTAGGTCTCAAGGCCCTTTCCGCCATGCACTGCCTGTTCAAAAATAAGGGAGCAATGAAGAAACGGACTCAAAATATGCTCCCCGGGAGTTTGTACATATACTTGAAATTCAGCCCGCATATGCTTCAGCTCACCTGTAGAGGGAGCTGAACTGTATGACTCAGCAAGAACGACATGCTCGAGTAGAGCGTCAAAGGAGAAAAACATCCCGGCGGCATAACTTGTTCCAGTAAAAATTCAGATAAAGTCATTTGAGCAGCAAAACAAAGACTGAATACCAGGTATGTTTTGATGAGCAAATGCTCCACAGATTACGATTGCTTCCTCGTTATTTTGAAATTAAAACCATTGCTTCAGCGATCCTCATGTCTGTTCTGTACTGTAATTTTCCGAATGAGTGACAGAGTGACGAAATTCCCTAACATTTTTCTTTTCGAAACTACTTAGGTGCATTTTTTACTGTTGCACTTTTTCCCATACGTGTGTTGCTGGATTGAACACTTCCGCTCAATGTGCACCAGGTACAAACACATTGTCATTTCTTGCTAAGTGAAAAAAACTGATGGCTCAGCTCTTTTTTTTTTAATTTGGATAAAGTTGAACAGCATAGTTAATATCTTCTATAAACTTATAAACAGTTTAAAATGTTATTTTTTTTTTTAAGGGTTTTTCACCGTGCGCGCATGGTGCGCGCACGGTGAGCGCAGCCCGCGATTTTTTGAAAAAAAATAAAATGTTTTTTTCACCCTTCGGGGTCCTTCAGGGGCCCCCTGACAAAGGCTAGGGGGTCAGGAATTCTCTACCCTGCCCCCTTTACACGTTCTCCACCTTTCTTTTTCACTGCCACACACAAATTGGCGTCCGACACTTCCTGATTTCGACTGATTTGAATCTTGACTGACATCTAACCACCAATCAGAATTACGCTCGCGCACATTTGGTGCGCGCACCGTTCGCGCACATAGATATTTATGTACTTTTAACTGCAATTGTCTCAGGAACTACTGAACAGATTGACACCATATATGCAAAAGGCACATGCCTGACCTGAGGACTACCTCTTTGCCAAATTTCAAGTAATTCTGTTCAGCCATTCGGGCTGTACCTTCGACTAAAGGTCCTATGGGAAAATGCATGGGGAAAATGTGTTTTGGGACCCCCCTTTTTTCTCAGCCCCCGCTTGACGAATCACCCCAAGACTTTCAGGGTAGGAGCTGAGCGGAGCACCCCATTAGTTTTGAAAATTTCACGAAGATAAGTCAACCGGCGCCAAAGTTATTCAAAATAGAATTTACAGATTTCCTATGGGAACTCGGTCCTAACTATAACTATCTACTGGCGACCGCCAGTAGATAATATATATATGATCACCCTGATGTAGTTTGAAGTTTGTTTTTTTGTATGCCGCTATTCCATTGGTTCCAACGTGAGAGAGGTTACGACATTACACTATATCTTTGATGATTGGTTCTTCAGGTGTCATGTGCCGTGGTAACGCGGCCGAAACGCGTCATGCCGATCGACTTGAAAGAATAAACCTGCACTGAATATATTCTTCAGCGTGTTGTGGTCTGTACCTGTTTCCAGTTATCAGCTGGAGTTTGGGAACTCTTCGTTTCATATATATATATATATATATATATATATTTATATATATATTACCTACTGGCGGTCGCCAGTAGGTAGTTATAGTTAGGACCACGTTTCCATAGGAAATCCGCAACATTCTATTTTGAATAACTTTGGCGCCGGTCGACGAATCCTCGCGAATTTTTCAAAATAGGTGGGGCGCTACGCTCCGCTCCTACCCTGAAAGTCTCGGGGGGATTCGTCAAGCGGGGGCTGAGATAAAAGGGGGGTCCCAAAACGCGTTTTTCCCATGCATTTTTCCATAGGACCTTTAGACAGGGCTACAGCCCGAACGGCTGAACAGAATTACTAGAAATTTGGCAGAGAGGTAGTCCTCAGGTCAAGGAAGTGCCTTTTGTAGGTTTGGTGTAAATCTGTTCAGTAGATTCTGAGAAAATAGCCTTTAAATCAATATATATCTGAGCCAGCTTACGGTGCGCTTACGGTACGCTTACCGTACGCGTACGGTGGCGTGCGCGAGCGCGATTCTGATTGGCTCTTAGATCTAAGTAAACATTCGAATCGGCCGAAACTAGGAAGCGGCGGCCGCCATTTTCTCTCTCGCACCAATTGAGCATGGCTTATTACACCTGAGATAAACTAAAATATTAAAAAAAATAATAATAAAAAAAAAAATTATCCACACTCTCTCCACCCCGTGTGCAAATGGTGCCCGAAGGGCACCATTTGTGCATGGCTTATAAAATATACAAAAAATTAAAATATTACCTTTCAAAACGAAGTGCATCATATGTCCTCCATGTGCACACGGTGCGCGAAGCGCATCGTGCGTACATGGCCCATCTAGCGTCGCGCACCGCGTGCCCACCGTGCGTGCACGGCACTAACTGCGTAAAGTGGGCGCGTGCTCACTGTGCGCGCACGGTGCGCGAAGCGCACCGTGCGCGCACGGAACGAACTGCGTTAAGTGGGCGCGCACGCCACGAATGGCGTAAAGTAACTTAGCATTTAAAAAACCGTACAAATTCACTGAAAAAACCATAGGTTTCACACACGTTATAGTTAGGAATTAGCATTTAAAAAACCTTGCAAATTCACTGAAAAAACCATAGGTTTCACACATGTTATAGTTAGCGGAAATTTTACTGATAAAAAACCAATGAAATTCCCCCGTTATAGTTAGTGCAGGCAACTATAACTCACGCGACCGCAATCTTCTGCTGATGACATATGTGTCTTTATGAAAAAAATATATTTGTAATATATGTATAGCTAAAAATGTATGGAAGAAGACATGGGCAAATAAGTGTCTAAATACAGTATTAGCATCAGCAGAGGATTGCGGTCGCGTGAGTTATAGTTGCCTGCACTAACTATAACGGGGGAATTTCATTGGTTTTTTATCAGTAAAATTTCCGCTAACTATAACATGTGTGAAACCTATGGTTTTTTCAGTGAATATATATATATATATATTCAACACAAGGCTCCATTTTGCTGGGGGCCCCCAATCTGCAGGGCGGGCTCCAGAGCCAGGAATGGAGATCCTGGAAACTGCAGTTCTGCCATGAAAAAAGAGGCCCAACGTCGACTTGCTGACAGGCTAACGTTTATTCATCATGAAATGTAGAGGAGAAACACACTCGTAATCCTTATGCGTTTAAGCCTTAAGCCTTGTTCACAGGTGAGTGCACTTTTTTATATGTAGTCCAAGTGGTCATGTGGTCCGTTTTTTCGACCACCAAACCCAGAATGCATCAGTTTTTAAAATAGACAGTATGACCTGGCACGCTGTCCCATTCAATCTTTTTATGTCTGTGGATGCTTGCTGGCGTTTAAACAATATTTACAGCACAGTGCAGGTTCCTCTACATTTCTGTAATTGCTGCTTGTCATGCGGTGTTTCCTCCCTCAGGTCAGCTCCGCTCAACTCCTACCCTGAAAGTCTCGGGTTGATTAGTCAAGCGGGGGCTGAGAAAAAAGGGGGGTCCCAAAACGCGTTTTCCCCATGCATTTTCCCATAGGACCTTTAGTCGAAGTACAGCCCGAACGGCTGAACAGAATTACTTGAAATTTGGCAAAGAGGTAGTCCTCAGGTCAGGCACGTGCCTTTTGCTTAAATGGTGTAAATCCGTTCAGTAGTTCCTGAGAAAATCAAAAGTAAAATCACATATATATCTGGGCGGAGCCTAACCACACATCTCAACGTGAGATCTGATTGGCTGTCAGCACTTCATCCAAGAAGTGTTGGCAGCCATCTTGGGACCAATATACATGATAGCACCTCATTAAAAAGCATTGCAGTTAATAGAAGGTTTTAAGACTTTAGTTTCATTATAAATAATTTGTTGATGGTACCATACTCATTTTAGGAATTGTGGTGTGTTCTAAGGTGATTTTACCATGTGAAAAAGCCTTCTGCTTTGATATCATGAATCATGTTTGAGAGAAAACTATTTTCTCATGCTTTTCCCACAGAGGTTTGGAAGGTGATCTATAAGCTAACTGAGAGCATATTTTCTGTAAATTCACATTATCTTTCTCAGTCATGTGAGAATGAAGTCTGACATACTCAGTAAAACATGTACATCCAACAAGGGCAGAGACTGTTAGTTGATTCCTTTGTGTTCTACTGCAGCTTCCCAGAGTGTTCTAAAGAACAACTAGAGCGCTAACAGTCCTACTTATGACAAACGTATGGCACACCTGAAGCCATCTTGGTTGGAATAAAGTGGTAATTCTTAAAACATTTAATTTAAAAAGGAACAAAATGAGGGGGTTCATTTTGCCATAGAAAGTAGGATTAGTGCTGCAGAAAGAAAAATTAGGGCACATTTTAAGTGACTTCTCAAATCCTCTTCTATTTCATTAAAAAATTCTGACATGCAGACTGAAACATGCACTTTCAATGCCAGCAGCAGACTTCCCTGGTGAGCAGTAGCTTTACTACAGTGATTTTGTTTGAGTTGAGGAATTCAAAGGATCTTCTTTCCTTTAGGAAGGCGCTCAAAACCTGGTTGTTTTGATTTTTTCGTTGCCAGTGTTGGGAGAACTACAGCAAGCGCCGGGACACCCTAGGGTAGCTGTGCGCTATATTAGTTCTAATAACATAACATAACATAACATAAGAGGAACTAGAGTGCTAACATTCTGAATTTATGGCAAATTTGTGACACATCTGAATGCCTTCTTGATGGAATCAAAGTAAAAAACTGAAAGTATTGCCTACTGAGGAGACTGTAGTAAATGAGGAAATTAGGAAACATCATAACAAATAAGTCTCCCAAAATGGCCACCAGAGACAAAAGAGCCCAAATGTAGCCCAAATATCACCCAGATGTAGCTCAAGTATAGCCCAATGACAGAATGTCCCAGAGTGTTCTAACGAACAACTAGAGCGCTAACAGTCTTACTTATGACAAAAGTATGGCACACCTGAAGCCATCTTGAATGGAATAAAGTGGTAACACTTAAAACATTTAATTTACAAAGGAACACAATGAGGGGATTCATTTTGCCATAGAAATTATGATTAGTGCTGCAGAAAAAAAAATTAGGGCACATTTTGACTTCTCAAATCCTCTTCTATGTCATAAAAACATTCTGACATGCAGACTGAAACATGCACTTTGAATACTAGCAGCAGACTTCCCTGGTGAGCAGTAGCTTTACTACAGTGATCTAATGAGCAACTAGAGTGCTAACATTCAGAATGTATGGCAAATGTGTGACACATCTGAATGCCTTCTTGATGGAACCAAGTAAAAAACTGAAAGTATTTCCTACTGAGGAGACTGCAGTAAATGAGGAAATTAGGAAACTTCATAACAAATAAATCTCCCAAGATGGCCACCAGAGACAAAAGAGCCCAAATGTAGCCCAAATACCACCCAGATGTAGCCCAAGTATAGCGCAATGACAGAATGTCCCAGAGTGTTCTAACGAACAACTAGAGCGCTAACAGTCTTACTTATGACAAAAGTATGGCACACCTGAAGCCATCTTGATTGGAATAAAGTGGTAACACTTAAAACATTTAATTTACAAAGGAACAAAATGAGGGGGTTCATTTTGCCATAGAAATTATGATTATTTCTGCAGAAACAAAAATTAGGGCACATTTTGACTTCTCAAATCCTCTTCTATCTCATAAACAAATTCTGACATGCAGACTGAAACATGCACTTTGAATACCAGCAGCAGACTTCCCTGGTGAGCAGTAGTTTTACTACAGTGATCTAATGAGCAACTAGAGTGCTAACATTCAGAATTTATGGCAAATGTGTAACACATCTGAATGCCTTCTTGATGGAACCAAAATAAAAAACTGAAAGTATTCCCACTGAGGAGACTGTAGTAAATGAGTAAATTAGGAAACTTCATAACAAATAAATCTCCCAAGATAGCCACCAGAGACAAAAGAGCCCAAATGTAGCCCAAATATCACCCAGATGTAGCCCAAGTATAGCCTAATGACAGAATGTCCCAGAGTGTTCTTAAGAACAACTAGAGCTCTTACTGTCTTACTTATGACAAAAGTATGGCACACCTGAAGCCATCTTGATTGGAATAAACTGGTAACACTTAAAAAATTTAATTTAAAAAGGAACACAATGAAGGGGTTCATTTTGCCATAGAAATTATGATTAGTGCTGAAGAAAGAAAAATTAGGGCACATTTTGAGTGACTTCTCAAATCCTCTTCTATTTCATTAAAAAAATTCTGATATGCAGACTGAAACATGCACTTTTAATACCAGCAGCAGACTTCCGTGGTGAGCAGTAGCTTTACTACAGTGATCTTATGAGCAACTAGAGTGCTAACATTCAGAATTTAAGGCAAATGTGTGACATATCTGAATACCTTCTTGATGGAATCAAAGTAAAAAACTGAAAGCATTTCCTACTGAGGAGACTGCAGTAAATGAGGAAATTAGGAAACTTCATAACAAATAAATCTCCCAAGATGGCCACCAGACACAAAAGAGCCTAAATGCAGCACAAATATCACCCAGATGTAGCCCACATGTAGCCCAATGACAGAAGTGTGCAAAACACATATTTTTTGTGTATTTGCAGTTTTATATAGTGCAGACTTGTCAGGTATTGGAATGCTTTACATGAGCATTGGTTACATCACACAAGATTAAATTCATTTTGGTTGTAGACATGGGGAGATTAAGTGATTTGACCACAATCACAGAATGTTGAGCTAAAGCAGAAACTCCAACCTGGTTCCCCAGTTGCAAAGTCTGCAGCTCTGGAAGTAACACCACATCCTGTCGCCAAGGTGCAACATTTAATCAAGTGGTCAACTGGATAAAAAAACATAAAGATTACAAATAATTTAAAAGTTCTTTGTCGCTATTTGAAAACTCAGAAAATATGTCCTCATTTTAGATTTTTAGAGCACTAACCATAATTTTGATGCAAATAAGACCCTCTCATATATGTAATTTCTAAAGGAAATACTCTAGGTATTACAGTTTTGATTACATCAAGATGACGTCAGGCGTTCCACATAATATAGAATGTTAGCAATCTAGTTGTTCATTGGGATACTGTTGAGAGGCAGAGGCCAGGGGCACGGACTCTGCAAAATGGAAGGCAGGTAGGAGAGTGCAGAGGCAACAATTTGACCACACTGGGCAGGCACGAAGGGCAGTGGCAGCACAACAGACTATGGAGGGCAGTGGAAAGGGGGGCAGGGGCAACAAACCAACAATACAGGACTGGCAAGAGAGGCTGTGGCAATATAATAGACCATTGTGGGCAGAAGGAAGAGGCAGTGGTAGTACAACCATACATGCCAACAGACCCGTTTCAGCCAGGAAACGTCCAATGTTTTTAAGCTCAAATGGGCTTTATTTGATCTGTCTCCTGTCTACAATCTCCTCTTTTTCAATGTAACTCAAAGGGGAAAATCAATACCCCAGTTTTTTTTCAAAATCTCCCTCTTACCACTTTCAAAATGTTCGCAAGTATGGTACATTGAATCTTGGTAGGCAGGAGGAATTGGGGTAGGGACATGGACTCGGATAACAGAGGACAGGAGGGACATGGAGAGGTGCACCAAACTGACCCTACAGGGCAGGCATCAGGGTTTGCAGCAGCACAATACACCACACAGCGCATGCGGGACGGGAGTGCAGCACAACAATCCATAGAAAGCAATAGGGAGGGGACAGGACCATGCACATTGACAACAGAGAACAGATGGGAAAGAGGCAATGGTAGCTAGCTGACCATAATGGACAGACAGGAGAGAAAGCTGCAGCATAACAGACCATAAAGGGCAGGAGGCACGGATCAGGGGCATTACAAAGGAACAGACAAGCCAGAAGGGAGGGAATAGGGGGTCTGCACATGGAAACAGAGGGCTGGGGGCAAGGTGGCAGGGCAGGAGCAGCAAGATGACCATGGAGGTCAGGCAGGATGGGCACTAGAAACAAGACACACCATGGAGCGCAACAATGAGGCTATGGTGGCATACACACAGACCATGGCGGGAAGGTGGGAGGGGGTCAGGGGCAGCTAGCCAACCACACAGGGAAGGTGGGAGGGGCCATGGCAGCACAGAAGACCATGCATGGCAAGCGGGAGGGTTAGTGGCAGCACAGTGGCTATGATGGGCAAGAAGGAGGGTGCAAGGGCATGCACAAAGGACCATGGAGGATGGAAGGGAGGGTCAGGACCTGGGCACAGACAAGAGAGTTCAGGGGAAGGGGCCTCACAACAGACCGCGCGGGGCAGGCAGGAGGAGCAGTTGCAGCACAACAGATCAGGGAGGGCAGAAGGGTGTGGCAGTAAAATGGACCATGGAGGACAGGAGGAAGGGGATAGGGGCATGGAATGTGGACAGGCAGGGTGGAGGTGGCAGGGACAGGTTACAGTCATCTGACAATGCTAGGCAGGTGGGAGGGGAGTGGCAGCTCAACAGAACACTCAGAGTAGATAGGAGTGGCAGGTCCATGGAACATAGTGGGCAAAAAGGATGGAGCAGGGGCATGCACAAAGACATCGGAGGGCAGGGGGAAGGAGAATAGGGACAGCAAGCTAAGCACAGAGTCTAAGCAGGAGGTCAATGATGGGCCATAGAATTGGGCAATGGAGGGCAGGAGGAGTGGACTGGTACATCATGCTAAATGGAGGGCAGTGGCAGCACATCAGACCATGCATGGCAGGAGGGAGGAGGCTAGTCCATGGATTCAGACAACAGAGGATAGGGAGGAGGTGGATGGGGCAGCAAGCTAACTGTTCAGAGAAGGTGGGTATTAGGAACTTTATTGTTTTTAAAATGTGTGTCTGTGTGAACTACTTAAAATATGAACAAGTATGCAGCATAATCTCACTTTTATTCAGGAAGAAGAAGACGTTTGTGACTGTGACTCCGGGCTCACTTGGCAGAAACACCCCCTGACCCTTCACCCCCATCGCAAAATGTAATGCCCGTAAAAAGGTTAGGTGGACGCAGTGTTATATAGAACATAGTCCTGAGAGCACGATTGAAAATGAAAACTAGATGTAGTATATGGTATAAACTATGCACCAAAAAGTGTGATATAGGATGAACCAGGGTGTGAAATATAATATGTAATACATTGTGCGCAATGACAGATTCATTGGAGAGCGCGAGATAGCACAGGCACTAGCGCGTGCTATGCGATATGCGCCTTGGAGTGTAATATGCACAGGGCAATGTTGTGCAACATAACTAGTCTCTAAAGTTGTAATATAAAATATGTGCTGGGGAGTGTAACATTGCATATGCACTGTGACAAAGATATGGATCCCAGATTGTAATATGTATGGCATAGCGCTGTGCGTTATAACATACACATCGAGGAAGGCACGTTAGATGGGGCAATATAACCCGTGTGAAGGCAATTGTGGCATGACATATTCACGGGGTGGTGTTACAGTGCACATGGGCTAGAGAGTGTCATAGCATACGCACTAGCTGGTGGAATACAACACAGAGGTGTGAGGCAATCAGCGGGCACTGGTGGGTGTAACCCAGCATTGGGCTCAGCCAGTGAGGTTCGTCTCCTTTCCAGAGAGTAAAATAAAAAGTATTACACATCTGGCGGTGGATGTGTTTTTTATTAACCGTGAGGGGGGTTTCTTGCATAGTTTGGTCGAATTTTTGTCGAATCTCCTTTGAATGGCTTGGTGTGCTTGTATTTTAAATGTGCCCGTCAATAGCTACCCATGTTTGTATAAATAAACGACAAGGGTGTCTACTTGGAGAGTACCCTACGGCGGGGGCGCCGGGATTAGGCACGGTAGGGAGTCAGACACGTCAGAGCTTCACTAGCATTGTAAATACATTCCATGTGGATTCATTCTATGCATAGTCGCCTTTTAATGAATATCACGCAAATCGTCATGGTGATAGGTACATACGGTTTGTCCAGCATGTTCTAGGTGTTTCTATAAATATAGATATTTTTAAAGTAATAAAAAACAAATGCCGGCCACGGGGGATGGGGTCCCCGGAGCCATAAGTGGCCTGAGGAGGGGGGCAACGCAGCCCCAACCTAAAGAATTTAAATAAAAAAAGGCTATGACCCAGGGGTTGGGGTTCCCCGGGGCCGATTAAGGCCTTGGGAGTGCCAAATTTATTTTTGTTAACAAAAAAAATTAGGGTGCAGGCCCTGGGGGATGGGGTCCCCAGGGCCAGTAAATTAGAAAAAGAAGGGGGGCCACACAGCCCTCCTGCTTAAAAAAATAAAATAAATAAAATACCGGCATCGCGCCTGGAGGCCATGCCCGCTCCTTGCAGCACTCTGCAACCGCGGCCCCTGGCCAGTTGTAAGTTGGGGAATTAATTCCCCTTCAATACTGAGGGTCCCTGAGGGCCAACTAGCCCAACAGGTATCTCCAGTGTGCGCCTGGGAGCTGCGTGCAGACAGGTGTTCTGAGGCCACGCCCCTTTTTACACCTCTATGCAACGCAGCGCTGTGGTGCTTACTGGAGGTACCTAGTGGGCTAGTTTGACCCTAGGGACTCTTAGGATTCAAGGGGACTTAATCTCTCAACTCAGAATGGCCACAGGGTGCGTTTACACAGTGGTGAAGGGAGGGGACGGGGCCTGAGGTGACGTGTGCAAACACGCCCTGTGGCGCGTTTTAAGTTGGGGAAATAATTCCCTTTCAATCCTGAGGGACCCTGGGGGCCAACTAGCCCAGCAGGTGCTTCCAGTAAGTGCCACTGCTTTGCGTTGCAGAGAGGTGGTGCAGGCCGTGCCCCTTTTTACACCTCTCTGCAATGGCGCTTACTGGACGTACCTAGTGGGCTAGTTGGACCCTAGGGACTCTCAGGATTCAAATGAACTTAATCTCCCAACTAAAAACGGCCACAGGGTGCGTTTACACAGTGGTGAAGGGAGGGGACGGGGCCTGAGTAAACGTGTGCAAACAAGCCCTGTGGCGCGTTTTAAGTTGGGGAAATAATTCCCCTTCAATCCTGAGGGACCCTGGGGGCCAACTAGCCCACCAGGTGCTTCCAGTAAGCACCACTCCGCTGCGTTGCAGAGAGGTGGTCTAGGCCGTGCCCCTTTTTACATCTCTCTGCAACGCAGCTCTGTGGCGCTTACTGGAGGTACCTAGTGGTCTAGTTGGACCCTAGGGACCCTCAGGATTCAAGGGGACATAATCTCCCAACTTAAAACGGCCACAGGGCGTGTTTACACAGTGGGGAAGTGAGGGGACAGGGCCTGAGGTGACGTGTGCAAACACGCCCTGTGGCGCATTTTAAGAGGTAGTTTTAATCCCCTGCCCTATTATATACTAGGGGCTTACAGAGGAGGTCATGCTGATCACAGGGGGACCCCAACGCATAGTGTTCCCTAGTGTATGTAGGTGTTTTCACTGTATTCTGAGTGTCTTTTAACATAGCACTGGCTCTAGGACTGGTTAGTCAGACTCAGTTACCACCAGTATCCGTCTGAAAAAGTTGAGGGTACAGGATGATTTTGCAACAAGGCTTCTTTCTGCTCTTCTGTTTGTTCTTTCTGAACGTTATCCTTCTTCCTGCACTTTTCTTCGTCTTTGAGGACTTCTGTTGATTCTTTCTGCATTTCTTTTTTTTCTTTCTGTGCATTTTTTCTTCTTTCTTCACATGTCCTATCTCTGTAGGCATAGTTAGAAATTAGCATTTAAAAAACCTTTGAAATTCACTGAAAAAACCATAGGTTTCAGGCACGTTATAGTTAGGAATTAGCATTTAAAAAACCTTAGAAATTCACAGAAAAAAACATAGGTTTTAGGGGCGTTATAGTTAGCTGGACTTTTCACTCGCACAAAACCATTGAAATTCCCCCATTATAGTTAGTTCAGCTAACTATAACTCGCGCGCCCGTAATGCACTGCTGATGACGTCACATATTACATCATTCATGACATGGTCAGTGACATCACTCATGACATCACTGATGACATCTCAAATGACATCACTAATGACATCACTGATGACATCATCCTTGTGATAGAGTGGCAGACCTCCTCTTTCCCTAATATAACCTTTGATACACACATTCAAAAATAGAAACTACAATTTCAAAACAATGGACATACCAATACAAGTTACAACAACCTATTCAGTAATTCTAAGATCCACATACACATCCACTCATTCACCAACAGTCCTATACAGTCACTCATACATGTACTCACTAATCATATGCACTCACACACCTATACATCCTGTTACACAATGCCACTCATCCATAGAGTTACTCACACACATAGTCACTCATGCTAATAAAGAATCAAACATACATTTACTTGCATATACAGTTATACACACATCACCACACTTACTTCTACGGAAACTTACACATACTTAGTCTTTTAAGCAATCACTTATAGAAACACATACTTATTCACACAGGAACTCTTTCAATCTCTCACTCTCACATATACTCACTTATATACACCAATAGTCACATATACTAGTTAAAAACATATGTAGTTACTCATAAAGACACTATTGAGACAGTCATTCACTCTATAAGATCGTTACTAAATTACTCGCTATTCGATTTAATCATATTTCCCCGGATTTTATTCATGAAGATCAAAATGGGTTTATCGCTGGTAGACAATTGATGACTAATACCCATTATCTTACGGAAGCCCTGGATTACTTTCAGACACTGAGGATTCCAGCTTTAATTATGTTATTCGACGCGGAAAAGGCTTTTGATTTGGTGGTCTGCGAGACTCTTTTTATTATTTTGCAGTACTTTCATATTCCATTAATTATTATTAATTTTATTCGTAATCTTTACACGGGTGCCAAAGCAAATATTGTTATTAATTCATTGACAGTAGGATCTGTGTCAGTTAATCGGGGTACACGCCAGGGTTGTCCTTTATCACCAATTCTTTTTGCTTTTTTTATCGAACCCCTCGCAATTGCAACTATAATTATATCCGGATTTAAGGGGCTGCATTAATAATAAACCCAAAAGATATCTCTGGGTTTTTTTCACCGCTTCAGTTAAGGATCTCTGTAGTCTTAATTTTGATCCCCTCCTTCAGAAGGTTGGTTCAATGCTTACTCGCTGGAATAAATTACCATTATCCATCTTGGGCCGAGTCGCTTTGATTAAAATGTCAATTTTACCGTTGCTTAATTTTTTGTTTTCAACGATTCCCTACTTTCTTCCGGGTATTTTTTTTACTAAAATCGAATCTATATTTTCGCGCTTTTTGAGGGCACATAAAATGCCTCGTATTGCGCTGAATACTCTTTATGAGGATTTAGACAACGGAGGCCTCGCAGTACCGAATATTAGAGATTACTACAATGCTTACTTTGCTCAGTATTTGACTCGATTTAAATCTCCAATATCAAACTCTAATGTATTTATTAGTTTTTTCTTTGATTTAATTTTTTCGGAAAGTCAAATTTTTCCTCCCCTTCAAGTTCCTAAATCCCCCAAATTGGTTAGGTACAAAATAATTGCTTGGTTTTTTAGGAAGCGTATGGCCATGCTCAGAAGATATTCTCTCTCCCTGTTTAATTCTTCATCTTCGTTGATTAATCTACTTTCATTTCATGGGCAGGTGGTTGGTTCTGATTTAATGGGTCATTGGACAAATGTTGGATTTAGTAAAGTGGGTGATTTCTTGCAACATACAAGGTGGATAACTCCGCCGGAGATGCGATTATTAATTGTAAGAAAATATTTTTTGTTAGCCGGGTCTTACAGTAACATTTATCAATCCCTCCAGCAACATGCTCCCACATCGTTTACTCAGATCTCTTCTTTAAACAATGATCTTTTTTTTAATAACAATTTGATAAGGAAACCCGGAGAATGGAAGCGCTGCCTCGCTCAGTCAAGACAAAGGGATTTGTGCGCTAAAGCTGTAAAAAAACTGGTGGGAACAAGAAAACTATGTTTTGACATTGTCTACGTGGCGAACCATTAATAAGTTACATTTTTCCACATTAAGGGGAGCTAATTGGCGTAGAATGTTATTTTTTGGAAAATGGCTTCTGTATCGTACTCTGGCGGCAATAGCCAAAATGTACGGTAATTATCCTCCAAATTGTTTCCGATGCTCAAACTTCGCCCCTGCTAATTGGACTCATGTAATTGTTGATTGTTGCATGGTTAAAGCATTTTGGGATGACATTTTTCTGTTTTTAAGCTTTAATTGTCATATTCGGATATCTTCAAATGTAAAACTGATGCAGTATGGTTTCGATCCGTACCTTAATTTATCTGTATCATTTGCTAAATTAGTCTATATTTGCATGGCAGTTGCTAGATCGTTGTCACTTCAAAACTGGCGTACATATCAAACTCCATCCATGCACGAATGGTTTTCCAAAATGCAAAGAGTAAAGATGAGTGAGCGAAGTTACGCTTTGAGGATTGGGGGGGAAAAAAATTTGAAAAAATGTGGGGAGCATTTTTTGATTAATTTGTAAAAATCTATTGTTTGTCTTTTCAAATCCGTTGTTGAAAGCGGGGTATGCTCTATGAGACAGCTATGGATTTTATTATTTTATTGTTTATATTTCGTATTTTGAATATGTATGACACCTATCAACTTAAAAAAAAAAATAAGTTTAAAAAAAAAAAAGAGACAGTCATTCACTCACTAACACACCCATACACACACTCATCCACCCATCCAGTCCTGCACACATGCTGTCTTCAACACATACAAACAGTGAGTCACTCATTCATGCACCTATGCACTACGTAATAACCCCCACCGAACCATGCAGACACTCAGACTGATACTCAAAAAACCAACTAATAATCTATATAGACACCCATGTAGCTACTCACCAACCCATGCAGCCACTTATGCACAAAGTGAGAGACTGATACAGATATTTACATATTTAAACATTACTCACTAAGCCATGTATTCACTATGATACACTTAATAAGTCAGTTACACAATCAATTTTTCAAAAACAAATCATCCATTTAGACACTTATATACCCATTTATTCTTCCATTGACCTTGAGATATACATATATAAAACATATTTAATTTTCAGAAAAACACACATTCACTGGAGGATGTCATCAGTGATGTCATTTGAGATGACATCACTGATGTCATGAGTGATGTCACTGACCATGTCATGAGTGATGTAATATGTGACGTCATCAGCAGTGCATTGCTGGCGCGCGAGTTATAGTTAGCTGAACTAACTATAACGGGGGAATTTCAATGGTTTTGTACAAGTGAAAAGTTCAGCTAACTATAACACCCCTGAAACCTATGGTTTTTTCAGTGAATTTCTGAGGTTTTTTAAATGCTAATTCCTAACTATAACATGCCTGAAACCTATGGTTTTTTCTGTGAATTTCAAAGGTTTTTTAAATGCTAATTTCTAACTATGCCTACAGAGATAGGACATGTGAAGAAAGAAGAAAAAATGCACAGAAAGAAAAAAACAGAAGTGCAGAAAGAAGCAACAGAAGTCCTCAAAGACCAAGAAAAGTGCAGGAAGAAGGATAATGTGCAGAAAGAACAAAAAGAAGAGCAGAAAGAATCCTTGTTGCAAAATCATCCTGTACCCTCAACTTTTTCAGACGGATACTGGTGGTAACTGAGTCTGACTAACTAGTCCTAGAGCCAGTGCTATGTTAAAAGACACTTAGAATACAGTGAAAACACCTACATACACTAGGGAACATTATGCGTTGGGGTCCCCCTGTGATTAGCATGACCTCCTCTGTAAGCCCCTAGTATATAATAGGGCAGGGGGATTAAAACTACCTCTTAAAACAGGCCACAGGGCGTTTTTGCACACGTTAACTCAGACCCCATCCCCTCCCTTCACCACTGTGTAAACACGCGCTGTGTCCGTTTTTAGTTAGGAGATTAAGTTCATTTGAATCCTGAGGGTCCCTAGGGTCCAACTAGCCCACTAGGTACCTCCAGTAAGTGCCACAGAGCTGCGTTGCAGAGAGGTGTAAAAAGTGGCACGGCCTGGACCACCTCTCTGCAATGCAGCTCAGTGGCGCTTACTGGAAGCACTTGGTGGGCTAGTTAGCCCCCAGGGGCCCTCAGTATTGAAGGGAAATTATATCCCCAATTTAAAACGTGCCATAGTGCGTGTTTGCACACGTCACCTCAGGCCCCGTCCCCTCCCTTCACCACTGTGTAAACGCGCCCTGTGGCTGTTCTAAGTTGAGAGATTAAGTCCCCTTGAATCCTAAGGGTCCCTAGGGTCAAACTAAACCCCTAGGTACCTCCAGTAAGCGCCACAGAGCTGCGTTGCAGAGAGGTGTAAAAAGGGGCTTGGCCTCAGAACACCTGTCTGCTGCGCAGCTCCCTGGCGCATACTGGAGATGCCTGTTGGGCTAGTTGGCCCTCAGGGACCCTCAGTATTGAAGAGGAATTAATTCCCCAACTTACAACTCGCCAGGGGGCGCGTTTGCAGAGTGCTGCAAGGAGGGGCGTGGCCTCCGGCACGATGCCAGTCTTTTATTTATTTTAATTTTTTAAGAAGGGGGGCTGTGTGGTTCCCCTTCTTATTCTAATTTATTGGCCCTGATGACCCCATCCCCCAGGGCCTGTCTCCTAATTATATTTTTTTGACCCCATTTCCCAGGGCCGGCCACTGTTTTTTAATATTTTTAAAAAATATATATTTACAGACACACCTAGGACATGCTGGACAAACCGTATGTACCTATCACCATGACGATTTACGTGATATTCATTAAAAGGCGACTATGCATACAATGAATCCACGTGGAATGTATTTACACCACTAGTGAAGCTCTGACATGTCTGATGCCCTACCGTGCCTAATCCCGGTAGACACCCTTGTCGTTTATTTATACAAACATGGGTAGCTATTGACGGGCACATTTAATACACATGTACACCAAGCCATTCAAAGGGGATTCGACAAAAATTCGACCAAAACTATGCAAGAAACCCCCCTCACGGTTAATAAAACACACATCCACTGCCGGATGTGTAATACTTTTTATTTTACTCTCTGGAAAGGGGACGAACATCACTTGAGAGTCACAGCGCGCTCCTGGCAGAGCCCAATGCTGTGTTACACCCACCATTGCCTGCTGAGTGCCACACACCTCTGTGTTGTATTCCACTAGCTAGTGCATATGCTATGACACTCTCTAGCCCATGTGCACTGTAACACCACCCCGTGAATATGTCATGCCACACTTGTCTTCGCACGGGTTATATTGCCCCATCTAACGTGCCTTCCTCGATGCCTATGTTATAATGCACAGCGCTAGGCCATACATATTACAATCTGGGATCCATATCTTTGTCACAGTGCATATGCAACGTTACACTTCCAAGCACATATTTTATATTACAACTTTAGAGACTAGTTAGGTTACACAACACTGCCCTGTGCATATTACACTCCAAGGCGCATATCGCATAGCACGCGCTAGTGCCTGTGCTATCACGCGCTCTCCAATGAATCTGTCATTGCGCACAATGTATTGCATATTATATTTCACGCCCGGTTCATCTTATATCACACTTTTTGGTGCATAGTTTATACCATACACTATATCTAGTTTTCATTTTCAATCGTGCACTCAGGACTATGTTCTATATAACACTGTGTTCACCTACCCTTTTCACAGGCATTACATTTTGCGATAGGGGGTGGAGGGTCAGGGGGTGTTTCTGCCAAGTGAGCCCGGAGTCACAGTCACAAACGTCCTCTTCTCCCTAAATAAAAGTGAGATTATGCTGCATACTTGTTCATATTTTAAGTAGTTCGCACAGACACACGTTTTAAAAACAATAAAGTTCCTAATACCCGCCTTCTCTGAACAGTTAGCTTGCTACCCCATCCCCCTCCTCCCTATCCTCTGTTGTGTGAATCCATGGACTAGCCTCCTCCCTCCTGCCATGCATGGTCTGATGTGCTGCCACTGCCCTCAATTTAGTATGATGTACCAGTCCACTCCTCCTGCCCTCCATTGCCCAATTCTATGCCCCATCATTGACCTCCTGCTTAAACTCTGTGCTTAGCTTGCTGCCCCTATTCTCCTTCCCCCTGCCCTCCGATGTCTTTGTGCATGCCCCTGCTCCATCCTTTTAGCCCAACATGTTCCATGGACCTGCCACTCCTATCTACTCTGAGTGTTCTGTTGAGCTGCCACTCCCCTCCCACCTGCCTAGCATTGTCAGATGACTGTAACCTGTCCCTGCCACCTCCACCCTGCCTGTCCACATGCCATGCCCCTATCCTCTTCCTCCTGTCCTACATGGTCCATTGTACTGCCACACCCTTCTGCCCTCCCTGGTCTGTTGTGCTGCAACTGCTCCTCCTGCCTGCCCAGTGCGGTCTGTTGTGAGGCCCCTTCCCCTGAACTTTCTTGTCTGTGCACAGGTCCTGACCCTCCCTTCTATCCTCCATCGTCCTTTGTGCATGCCCCTGCACCCTCCTTCTTGCCCATCATAGCCATTGTGCTGCCACTAACCCTCCCACTTGCCATGCATGGTCTTCTGTGCTTCCATGGCCCCTCCCACTTTCCCTGTGTGGTCAGTTAGCTGCCCCTGACCCCCTCCCACCTTCCCTCCATGGTCTGTGTGTATGCCATCACAGTCTCACTGTTGCTCTTCACGGTGTGTCTTGCTTCTAGTGCCCATCCTGCCTGACCTCCATGGCTATCTTGCTGCTCCTGCCCTGCCCCCTTGCCCCCAGCCCTCTGTTTACATGTGCAGACCCCTACTCCCTCCCTCCTGGCTTGTCTGTTCCATTGTAATGCCCCTGATCCGTCCCTCCTGCCCTTTATGGTCTGTTATGCTGCAGCTTTCTCTCCTGTCTGTCCATTATGGTCAGCTAGCTACCATTGCCTCTTGCCCCTCTGTTCTCTGTTGTCCATGTGCATGGTCCTGTCCCCTCTCTCTTGCTTTCTATGGATTGTTGTGCTGCACTCCCGTCCCACATGCCCTGTGTGGTGTATTGTGCTGCTGCAAACCCTGATGCCTGCCCTGCAGGGTCAGTTTGGTGCACCTCTCCATGTCCCTCCTGTCCTCTGTTATCCAAGCCCATGTCCCTACCCCATTTCCTTCCATGATCCAATGTACCATACTTGTGAACATTTTGAACTTGGTAAGAGGGAGATTTTGAAAAAAAAATGGGGTATTGATTTTCCACTTTGAGTTACATTGAAAAAGAGGAGATTGTAGACAGGAGACAGATCAAATAAAGCCCATTTGAGCTTAAAAACATTGGGCGTTTCCTGGCTGAATCGGGTCTGTTGGCATGTATGGTTGTACTACCATTGCCTCTTCCTTCTGCCCACAATGGTGTATTACATTGCCACAGCCTCTCTTGCAAGTCCTGTATTGTTGGTTTGTTGCCCCTGCCCCCCTTTCCACTGCCCTCCATAGTCTGTTGTGCTGCCACGGCGCTTCCTGCCTGCTCAGTGTGGTTAAATTGTTGCCTTTGCACCCTCCTACCTGCCTTCAATTTTCAGAGTCCGTGCCCCTGGCCTCTGCCTCTCAACAGTATCCTAATGAACAACAAGATTGCTAACATTCTAATTTTATTACAAAAGTGTGGAACGCCTGACGTCATCTTGATGTAATCAAAACTGTAATACCTAGAGCATTTCCTTTAGAAATTACATATATGAGAGGGTCTTATTGGCATCAAAATTGTGGTTAGTGCTCTAAAAGACTAAAATAAGGACATATTTTCTGAGTTTTCAAATAGCGACAAAGCACTTTTAAATTATTTGTTATCTTTATGTTTTTTTATCCAGTTGACCACTTGATTAAATGTTGCACTTAGGGGAGAGGATGTGGTGTTACTTCCAGAACTGCAGACTTTACAACTGGGGAACCAGGTTGGAGTTTCTGCTTCAGCTCGACATTCTCTGATTCTGGTCAAATCACTTAGTCTCCCCATGTCTACAACCAAAATGAATTTGTTCTTGTGTGATGTAACCAATGCTCATGTAAAGCACTCCAATACCTGACAAGTCTGCACTATATAACACTGCAAAAACACAAAATAATAAGTGTTTTACACACTTTTGTCATTGGGCTATATTTGGGCTACATCTGGGTGATTTTGGGCTACGGTGCGCGCACCGTCTGCTTCGCGCACCTTGCGCAAGCTGTGGGCACTCGGTGCGCTTCGCGCACCGAGCGCCCACGATGCATTGTGCGTGCCGTGCGCACACGGTGCGTGCACCCCGCGTTTTTTCGTCAAAAAAATAAATGTTTTTTTCGTCCTTGGGGGTCCTTCAGTGACCCCGTGACAAAGGCTAGGGGGTCAGGAACTGTCCACCCTGCCCCCTTTTCACGTTCTCCACCTTTGTTTTTCACTGCCTCAGACTGCGTGAGACAAAATGGCGGCCGACACTTCCTGATTTCGACCGATTCGAATGTTTACTGACATCTAACAACCAATCAGAATTGCGCTCGCGCAGGTCACCGTGCGCGCACCTTGCGCGCACTGTGCGCGCACGGTGCGCGCTTATAGATAGATATGTACTTTTAACTGAAATTTTCTCAGGAACAACTGAACAGATTAACTCCAGATATTCAAAAGGCACATCCCTGACCTGAGGACTACCTCTCTGCCAAATTTCAAGTAATTCTGTTCAGCCGTTTCGGGCTGTACCTTGGACTAAAGGTCCCTATGGAAAAATGCATGGGGAAAACGCGTTTTGGGACCCCCCTTTTTTCTCGGACCCCGCTTGACTAATCACCCCGAGACTTTTAGGGTAGGAGCGGAGCGGAGCGCCCCACCTATTTTGAGAAAAATTCACGAGGATTCGTCAACCGGCGCCAAAGTTATTCAAAATAGAATTTTCAGATTTCCTATGGAAACACGGTCCTAACTATAACTATCTACTTGCGACCGCCAGTAGATAATATATATATATATGTATATATATATATATAGATATATATATAGATAGATAGATATATATATATTTATTCTACGTACTGGCACTTTAGTTATAGTCACTCACACACACAGAATCTTACTACTCATTATTATCTAGCAATAGCACCCGGAATCTAGGTCCTTTTAGGGGACGCTAAGACGGGAGAGTAATGTTGATTATATATAATGAATAGTGTGGAGGTGTACTCATTGACTCCCTTCATCCCTGTTTTTAGAGATTTTTAGAGATAAGGTTTTATGGTAATATACTCACATGGTTTCCAATTTAATGTGTACTTTACCCTTAAGAGATTACGGATCTTTGATGTCTCTATGCATTAGCCACTTTATTACAACATCTCTTGATATCTTATATTCTTCTAGATTTTTGTATTTATTCTTTATATATCAATTACGATATCTTGTTGTTGATCTTAACTTCAATTTATCATGGGATTTTTCTTAATGATTGCAAATTTTTAAAGATTGCATTGATCATATTTACAAAGGTTTTGAATTTAACTCGCTTGTACATCATGTTCGCACCAGCACTTTCTGTAATTCGAAAGGATTTAAATGTACTTCACAGTGATTTGTGAAAGCAAAATTATAAAAGTAAAAAGAAAAAATAGATGAAAAGAAAGAAATGAGTTATATAAAAAGTTGCAACGTATATTGTAAAATGGCTAATATCAAGAAATTGATATATTTGTTTGAAATATTTCACTATGTACAAGTAGCTGCAAACGGTAACAGAACTTGCCATCACATGTATTTGGGGATGCACAGTCTTGCTGCTGAATAGCAGTAAAAAGTGAATACGGATTTAGCACTTGTGCACTTTAAGAGAAGCTCTAGACGGTGGGGACTCTATGGTCCAGTAGAAGGCTGGGAAGCCGAAACACGTAGACCGTCCTTTTAACCTTGTTCTGCACTTTGGTGTGCCAATAAATATTTTGTGAACACTGACTAGTTCAAGCGGAGAATTTATCCTCAATATATACATTTATATATGTATATGTATTTCCCACCTATGTCCACAGCACTGATGGTCTCCCATCACCTCCTATAAGAGGAGTGGCATACAGCCCAATGAAATGTTGGCATCATGTTAGTCTTCTCCTGTAAGGCCCGCATCTGTGACGTCACATCTAAGCATACAAGACAAATGATTAACGTTGAGCTTGCATCTGGCCTGAGTTAGGTAGTGAGGCATAAGAACAAGACTCAGTTGCAGCATCCAAATGTTTCCCTTTCTTACAAGGTTCCATGCTAGTGGCCCAGCCAGGACATTTGAATTCACTCCAGGTCTAGGCCTAAGGAAAATCTCAAATAGGGATGGGCAGAACTTGCATAGTTTCACTCCACGTAATTCCACAGAGTTATATAAAAGCACAGCGAGATTCCACGGAGTTCTGCCAATGGGCAAAAAATATGAACCTCGCACTGCAGTATAGTGCCAGCAGCATGAACAACACCATGCGTTGCACAAGATCACGTGGCCATTTGAGTTGATTTTGGTGCTGCTTGAGTGGAAAATGTATTTACGCGGCAGAAAATCTACTTGAGAGGCAGCTCTCTCACCGCGACCACCTGTGACTCCCTGCATTGGAAAATCACACTAGGGGACACCAAATCTCTCTTGCGCTCCCCAACTTGCATTTTCTGGAGTCTTGTGCAGGAAAATTTCCACCATGCAGTGATTGCGAGAAAAATTCTGCCATGCAGTGAATAGACGAAATTGCCGGAGTTCCGCATTACAGAGTAACATGGAGTAAAATGCCACCAATTCTGCGGGTGCAACAAAACATTCCGCCACCCCTAATCTTAAATTAATTATTCAAGTTATGTGACTGAAGGCCAGAAAGCCGTGACTAGGCAGCTGCAAGATCTGACAGATTCAGCTGCAGTCTTATATGCCACATTGAATAAGTTACTGTTGACCCACAAACGAGGCCAACTATAGAAATTTGTATGTCCGTTGACCAGCTGACAAGAGGCAATAAACATTTGTCAAGCAGAACCGCAAACCTCAAGGTGGATATGGGTCACTTCAGTGATTATGTGGCAAAGGGATTTAGGCAGGTCACAAGCACTGTTCCCAGTAAGCTGGGCGCCTGCGCGCCCGCGCACCCCTCTCACCTCAAGCGCACAGTGTGGCGTTTGAAGAGCACAGAGCGGCAGATAAGTTCAGCAGCAAGTGCCTCCTGCACTTGCTGCATTTCTTTTGTTAAAAGGGCGCGGCCGTGGCGGAGATTGTCTCCCTTTGTAAAAGTTTTCATGTTAATCGCAGTGCCCAATAATGCATTGCAATTAACATGATTACTTTCAGCAGGGCAAATTGAGTGAGAAAAGAATGCCAGGGCAAGATGTTAGCGCAACACGGCTGGGCAAAACAGGACAACGCAACAACAGCAACCTCTGGATTGGACGTTTCTTGTACCTCAGCAGGTACACTACTTTCGGGGAACTTTGCATTATAAAATATCAACAGAAGGCTACATTTTCAAACTGCGCTTTGCAGGATAGGTTGTTAGTAATCCTTCCTTCATTAAGCCTCCTGGGATGGAATTGACATGTGTATGTGAACACATTTAATTTGATTCGGTGTGTGAAGAACTGGCGTGTTTTTTACACATGCCACTGCCTGCTTCCTTTCTTTACAGTTGGTTGCCTCCTGCCACTTCTCTCTGAGCTCTAAACGTCTCTGTTTCACTGAAACTAATGAATCTCCCTCCGTCACCTATAAAGCACTTCACCTGTGGTGACGGGAGGGCTTTAAGTGGGCCGGGTCCTGCCGGTTTTTGCCATCAGCCTCAGAATGAAAGAAAATCGTAACTCTGCAGCAGTGCCACCCTTCACTGCCGTTGATGTAACTAAAAAAAACGTGTTATAGTTTTTTCAGTCTCATCATGTCAGACATGAAGCATTTTCAATGTTATATACAACAAAGCCATAGTTGTTGCCTATTTATCTTATGCAACTAACAACCACTGACAAAGCCAATAGTCCTGGCTTGTTGTAGGTGTAATTTTACTTGTTATATTATATATCTGGATGCAATGACAAAAGCAGCAAAAATACCTGTCTGGTGTCACACTATGCTAAGCACAGATTTTAAGCTTACTGTGCTTTTAAGCCATGCCCTTAATTACATAGGCCACGCCCCTTTGAGAGACCCTTCAGTTTGTTCATCCCACTTAAACCCCGGGTGATGGCCTCCTTGAGAAACCCACTGATTGACCAGCATAATACCAGTGGGGCAGCACATTATGCTAAGTACAGATTTTTAACTTAAGTGTTTTAAGCCACTCCCTTAATTATGCTGGACACGCCCCTATGAGAGCCCCCCCCAAAGTTTTTTCATCCCACTTAAAGCCCTGACTACAAGCATGACATGCTTTGACGTGCCATCCCGTGGTGTCAAAGGACTTACTTCACGCCTGTGAATCGCTGCAGGGGAGAGCGATCAGACACAGGTATATTATTGTTTCAAAAGGACCAGCTTCAAAGTTCCTTGCCTCCAGCAATTTTCAGGCAATAATAAATATGTCAAGATAACTCTGGTGATTAATGTTCTGCCTAGAGAGAGATCGGAATTTACTCTAGTGGAAGTTTTAAAGTAGCGCAGAGGGTTTATATGCCTGCTGCAAAGAACGTGAACCATGCTGATCACAAAGTGCATAGAATGAAAATTGGTTAGCGTGTTACTACTTTTGTCAGAGAGATAATTTTGTTACTTCCAGTTTATAAGTTAAAATCCTAATATAGAACTGTGAACTAATAATTGTCATCAAAGAACTTCATGCATACTGCAAGGTATAGGTTAGAGTGTTACAATTTTTTCCCCAGCCATTCAGTATCCTAATGTTGCAGAAAGGGTTCATTTGGGTACAAAGCCATTCTTATTATAGAGAAACCCTAACCATGGTTTTACATTTTAAATTCCAAGTTTGTTCTTCTCCAGACAAAGCACTCTTAAACTATACTGCCTACCAGTATGAATGACATGTCACTCCTACACCTTGCAGTTCTCTGTCATATGTAACATTTCTTACACACTAACTTACATACCTATGATTGATTGTCTCTGTTTAATGTGTGCAATGTAAAGTACACCCTAGACTTTTATGAGTGGCGCTATAAAACTGATTGAGTGCATCTCAGAGAGAGGGTAATGGAGACTTGAGGGGCACTGTTAAAGGGTAATAGTGAGGGAATCACAGGCGGGGTAGTCATTTGGGGGCGCCAAAAAACTTTGTCACACAGGGCTCCACCAGCGCTAAGGCCGGCTGCGTGCAGGGCATATTATGTGCCTCTGAGAAAGTATTCATGTTAATTGCAGCACATGACTGGTGCTGCGATTAACATCAATACTCACACAATCTGCACTGATATTTGTTGCTGCACCCACACGTGCGTTCGGGTTCCTGGCGCACATTACCTTGTCTACAGCGCACAGAGACCTTATACTGCCGCACACAGAGGAAAAAAATTAGAGGGAACATTGGTCACAAGTACACGCGATGACCTACAAACTGCTGAGGTCAGCACCAGGGAGCAGGCACAGCCTACAGAGATGAAGGAGGCCTCCTGCCTCAGAAGAATGTCTATGGCACAAATATTTTGCACGCTGCACCCACGGAGCTGTGGAGCAGAAAGAGACAGTGATGGTGGGGCAGTGCTGCTGACCGACTCACCATAGGCAGAGAAGGGATGAATCTGAGAGTGTCATTTTTAAATTACCTTAGCAATATTTGTTTTAATGTTTATTTTTGCAATGTTTACTCTCGTAAAAATCATCACTGAGTACAAGCCAGGCCTGCTAGATGTGATTAAACAGATACTTATGTTACTAACTTATACTGTGTATATGTCTTACTTCTATTTGCTTGATCCATATAGTTATATCTTACAGGTGGTTGTTCATTCTGTAAGACCTATGGGCCTTTCCTCGATATTGACTTGTGGGTGTTTGTAAAGGATACTGGCGACCATTAGAGTCATTAGTGTCCGGTTCTAAGCGAGGCTTCTCTATGTTGCTAGGCTGTGCAAGATAGCACAATACATAATGTTATTTGAGCAGGTCTCAGGTACACATGGCAAGGTCTTGCAGCCTCCAGAAACACATCAATGTAGTATTTCACACATGAAAATTAATATCTATTAAGATCTGGTTCCACTGAAGACACCCAATCTCAGTATGCAATCACCTCTAAATGTCTGCATGCTTGACTCAGTGCCCTTGCATGTTTATTAAATATCAAAGACAAGTTTAAATATTTAAAAAATATATTTTTTTAAAGATTAATTTTAAATGTCATAAAGAAAAACAAGCATATTGATGCATGCTTACATTTGTGGATCACTGCATCAAAAAGAACACAACATATACCATTTTGCACAATCACATATGTCGCTAAGGTGAGTGCATGAGTGCAGAGTGTAGCCACAATTTTCTTCTGAGGGTTGGCTCTTACTTTTATGCGAGTTGCTTTCTTAGCTGTCTTCCGCATGATTCTAACCAAAATCTCCCTTTAACCTCAAATAAGCTTCCATTTATTAGACAATACATCACAAACATTTATACTTTTGATTTTTCAAATTGTATGCTTATTGTACTTTTAATTGGGTTATAATAGTTATTATTTTTCTTTTTAAGTCAGTTTGGGTGAATATAATTGTCTAGCATACCATGCGGCCATTTACAATGTAAACACTGGATCAGTTCATAATTCCATTGCATTAGGTGGAATGATACGCTTTATTATGAGGTATATTCGATAAATATTCACAGATTATTGTAGAGAAGCACATAGGGCCATATTAGCAAGGACTTGCGATAAACATCGCAAAGCGCGCTTAGCGCTGTTTTTTTAATCGCTGTCTATCGCTGGTTTAGATCGCGGAGATAACACGTTTTTATGAACGTTTATCTCCAAGGCGATAATAAACCAGCGATAGCGGCAATTCTCCATCAATAACGCGTGAATACCAGCGATGAATTCCCATCGATAAGGAAAAGTTCGCTAATAGGCAAGTAAGGATTCAGCCGTAGAATCCACCTCCCATAGGATACAATGGCTAAGTCAGGATTTTAGCAGGTGTTAAAATCCAGAGATAATCGTGCTTAGAGCGAATTTTTTTATCGCTTCGCCTACGTTGCTAGTAGGGGGTAGTTGTCTTGGCGACTGTTTCCAGTCGCTTTTAGTTGGGAACGCCTACCTTGCATGTCATTAGCGATAATTATCGCTGGCATGCAAGGCGATAGGAAAACCGCCCGCTATCGCCAGAAAGCTGTTACTAACGCCTGTTAGCGACAGCTTGCTGATAGGGCGATAAAAAAATCGCCGCTTTAGCTGCAAAAAGTGCCGCTAAAGTGGCGATAAAGCCCTTACTAATATGCCCCAGAGTTCTTTTCTTCATGAAAAAAGATGCAATCAAGTATGCCTCCATCTAGTAGTACAAGCCAACATTTATGTGGTGAGTTTGTAGCCGTAGACTTACTTCACCATTTAGTAACAAAAGTTAAAGGGTCATTAGGGACATTTACTTTTATTAACTTTGTCTTCTTAGTTTGCGTTAAATCGTTTTTTAATAGCAAAACCTATTATTTCAATATTACAAATCATTTTTAAATATCGTGTCTCATATTTTAAATGTGTCATTTATTAAAAACTTTTTTACATTTAAATAGGTACATCTATAAAGAAATACACTCATAACTAAGAGTATTTGATACTGAGAGAAATAAAGAAGTACAAAAATAATTTAGATATTAAAAATGTAACTCATAAAATAAAAAAAGATATATACACCCAACCTCCGTTTTTCCTCGATGTGGAGGAATTTAAATACCCCCAAATGAGTTCTTTCAGTCAGTGATTTTGGCTTCTGAAGAATTATCCTCTTAAATGGAAGTCACAATCCTCCTGTAGGAGAAGGCTGCAAATTTTATTTGAGGAAGCCTCCCAAAGTTGGATCGCCTTGAGCGAGGCCCAGCTGAAGCCATTGTTTTGGCAGGAAAAGCTCTGAGTCTGCAAAATTCACATTTTGCAGAAGCCAAGTGCTCTTGAAAGAAAGATGCTTTTTGAATCTTCACCTGATCAAGATTTCTACTTCGGGATTTAGGAACTGATTTATATCCTGGTGGACAGCCAGTTGTTCCACCAGGGTGAAGGAGTAAATTACTTGGTCCCCTTCGTGGAGGTACCATCCACCTGATTTAGGAATGTACACTAAGCTGGTGGTCGTTTCTACAGCATTGCAAGGAACTGCCGTCTCAGTAGTTCTGGTCAATGCTTTGAACAGTATAGAGCACAGCTCCGTCAAAATGACCAAGTCCTCATCAAACTGTTTTCTTTTTTCTTTTCTAAATGAAAATCCCAAAGCAGGATTTTCTTTCTGAAACATTTGCCTGGCAGTGACAGACAGTAACAAAATGGTATATGTTCTCCCATCCTAATTGAAGGTATGGACATATAGCCAATTCTCTGGCAGCCCTTACTCCGGCGAAGTTTGGCTATGGTGGAGATAGAGTAGTCACCGCTGTAGCCAAACTAAAGTTCCACCCACATCAGAATCAGGTGATCGGACCATTATGTTAGGGGGAGGAAACTCCCTCCTAGAAAACATATGTCAGGCCCTTATGGCCATATTTATGACCCTTGTGGCAGAGGGCAGTGCAGCAAGTCGCCTAGCTCCATTGCCCTGGGCCACGGGTAAAGGGCAGGATTGAGCTGTATTTATCCAATACGGTGCATTCCTGTCCTTTTTCCTTGTGCCATTATGGCAGCCTAGCTCGAATGTAGCCACCCGTGCACCATGGTGGTGCAAATGTGCCAGTGATGTAGGCAGAATTGTTTTTGTGCAGGAAGGGGCACCTTCACAGAGAGGATTTTCCAAGAATTTTGCAGAAGAACATGAGTAAGGGGGAAAAGAGGAGTAATTACCTCCTTTCCGGTCTTGGAGTCCTCTATTTGCAAAATTAATTTTATTTTTGGCAAAGTGCGTAAGAAATGCTTTTTAATCAGTGCAAATGAACGTAGTCCTTTTGACTGCCAGTATAGTTGCACATGAACAATGCCACTGCAGTGTTTTTGGATGGTATTTAACCTGGTCATTAACAAACTGTAAGTGCGCTGTGAATTTAGTATTTTATAAAGCATGCTGGATGTTGAATAATTGGAGGAATACTGGGCACAAACTTGAATATAAAGCATGTGATTACTTACCTTAGTAATCCTTTTCACCTGTGATCAAGTCTCATTTATTGAGCCGAAACAAGTCTTATGATAAGACGCACTTTGCCCCTTTCATTGTATGGATTAAACAGAGAGAGAGAATCCAAAGATTTTGCCTCAGCTTTCTTGTTCTTGTTAAATGGATTTATAGGTGCTCCATTTCCATCTGATATGGCTGCCCTGCAGGGTCTACAGCTCCCACAATGGAGGAACTGTGTTGGTGTTCATTCTGGACTCAGGAGCACGACCCACTTGTTTCTGCTTCACAGAGAGGATTTTCCCATAAGTTTGCAGCAAGATATTGTTAAGGAGAAAAGAGGAGTAATTACCTCCTTTCTGGTCTTGGAGCCCTTTGTTTGCAATGTATATGTGTTGGACTTGGCCCTTTTGGCAGGTTCACCCCGAAACTTTTTGCGTTCTCCTAGCCTTTTTCTGTAACTTGGTGTTCGTGATTTTAGGCCTCTGAGCACTTTAGCACTGTGGTCCAGTGTAAAGTGTGTGCGCTCTCTGTGTATGTGTGGTGAGATGGGCCTGCCCTCCCATAGGAATGCATGGGGGATATGTGTGTCCCTGATAGTTCCTGGTGTGAGAGGAGTGCAGGGTCGAGTGTGGTATGTGCGAACTCGTGAGCATAAATGCTGCGCAAAGGTGTGCACAGATTTATGGTGACTGGTGGAGAAGTGCCACTTCTAGAAGTTGGCATTTCTGTGCACTGTGTGTCTGTCTGACTGCCTGATGTGGAGTGCATGTCTGGCTTGTGATTGACAGGAGCTGAGAGGGCTGGGGAATTCCAGGAGCCAGGGTGAGTCTGTCCGGTGGTGAATGGAGAGATCTGCATGTAGATGGGAGGGAGGAGTTGCACCTGAGACCTGAATATGACTGTGCCTTCCCTCCACAATGCTGGCGCCGCCCCCTGTGGTGCGTCTGAGCACCTAGCCCCCACCTAACAAAGGAGAGAGGAGCTGAGCAAAACAAAGTGCTCCAAAGCTCCCCTAAACCAGTTCTGACTGGTATCCCCAAGCCCTGTGCTGTGGCACAAAGGAAAAGGGCATATAAATATATGGGCTGTGACCCCAGGAAATGGTTCAGTGTGCTGTATTTGTTCCTGCCCGGGTGTGCTGCTGCTGGGGCCCAGGGGGGGCTGCCAGGAGGGCTTGCCTCCCTGGGCCCTGCATTGCCCATTTCTATATCTGAGGACATTTTTCTTGCTGGGACCGTTTTTCTTCATCTAGCGCCTAGGAGCGCTATCTCTGAAAATGCCCAGCTGATGGAGAGCGCTTTATTTATTCTAGGAGCGATTCTGTCTCCCCCTGGCCGCGCTGGGCTGCGATCGTTTTGGGGAAGGAATCCCCAGCCTGAGGATTCCCCTGCTTTGGCTGATTTCTTGCGGGTGCCCACCCCGCTTATGCTGTGGATTCAAATGCGGGTGCCCACCCCGCTGCATATTTTAATTCGGAGGGAGACTACACCTCATTGCCGCATTTTTGATTTTTATGTGCTCCGCGGGTACCCACCCCGCATCTTGGAGGAAATCATCGCCGCCGGCCCGAGCCGCCGAGAACGTGGAACCGGAGGTCAGGCAATGTGTTGCCTAATGTGGGGCGGGACTTCCACTTTCAAGGGAGAAGCCCCGTGCCCCCAGAATTGCCGATTCCTGGGTCCCAGGAGGGGGCACGGGTGAAGAAACCATAGACTCCAGGCGGGAGCCCACCCCGCGCTGGACATTGCAAGGAAATGCGGGGAGAATCCGGGCGGGGATCCTGAGCGGAAGACGAAGCCCCGCGTGTGGCTGCGCCGCCGAAGACCGAGAAGAAGAGCGGAGAGAGCCCGGTGAGTAGGGCTGATCTCTGGCGGGAAGCTGCATGTGTGGTGCGAAGTTCCCGTGGGGGCTTGGGGGCATTATTTGTTTAAAGTTCCCATCCACTCCAACGAGGCGGGCATGTTTTGTTTAAGGGCCCCAGTGGGGGGTCCCGAGGGGCAGAGGAGCCTGTGTGCTGGAAGATAGAATCCCATGAGCAGGCCTGCCATCGCGGGCCGCTCCAACGCTTTGGGGAGGCATGTTGTTTGGTGCCAGTGCCTCTTTCTTGAGCGGCACCGCCTGCCAGAGGGCCGCTCCAGCGTGGGCATAGTGGTTTCCAGAGCCTACATGGCTCCAACGATGGGCAGATTTATTTTAGATGGGCCCAGAGGGGCCCAGGCTTTTTCCCCTGTTGTGTGGCCATCCCTCCACAGCTGCCCCTCTTGCTAGAGGGCAGTTGGGACTTTAGTTGTGGCCATGATTGTTTTAGAGCCCCCTGCGGCTCCAACTTGGGCATATTTGTTTAGAGGGCACAGTGGGTGCCCAGGGCCAATATTTGGTCCTCCCAGCTGTGCAGCAATTAGTGCCAGCGGCACCGTTTAGGTTACAGTACTTTGGGGGCATGTCCTTTTGCAGTTAGGAGTGAGATGCACTCCTTTTGCCTCCTTTTCTTCACAGCTGCACAGGACTTAGTTCCAGCTGCAATGTTTAGGCCTGCGCAGATTGCGCACCCTTGACTTTCGCTGCTTTGGCAGCGCGCCCTGACTCTTTTGTACCTAGGGCATTTGAGACCCTTGATGAGATGGCCAGTTGGCCAGGGGGACTAGAAGGTAAAAAGGGCGCCAGGCCCTAAAGTGATCTATGTGCTAAAAGTGTTTTGGTGCTAGGAAATGTAATTCATGTAGTATGTTTTACGTACCCTGTGTTATACCTCTAAATGTGGTCTTTTATGATTATGAGGTTGTTTTGCATAATATGGTTTATGCTAGTGAGATTATGTTTCACTGTGTGATTTACGCCCCTAATGTGAGTTATGCTTAGGAGGTTAGGGTCTAATGTTTTTAGACTTGTGAGAGGATTGCATAATGTGTTTATGCTGGTGAGGTTGGCGCAGAAAGTAATTGGCGCCTGATGTGATGCTGTGAATAATGTAGTTTATGTTACAGGCTGATGCTAAGTACAGTGGTTACCAGTAGTTACTGGTTGTGTTCTATGTTTATGCTAAATTCTACATTTACTAAGTTCACTTTGTGATGGTACTGACAGTAGTCCAGCTGGCCCTGTCAGGTATAAATAATCCCTTGTAAATATTGCCCAGTGCCAGTTGTCGCAGTGTATAATATGTGCTTACTATTCTAATGTGTTATGATAATACTACGGCTATTTTTATATATAACCTTGTGTAGAGTTCCTTTTTTGGTGTGCCTGTGATGTTGTTGGTGTGTGCGCGCGCAAATGCTTTACACATGGCCTCCGGGATAAGCCTGACTGCTTGTGCCAAGCTACCAAGGGGGTAAGCAGGGGTTATCTTTGGCGTGTAACTCCCTTGCCCTGACTAGAGTGGTGGTTTCTGCCTGGCTTTGGCGCAAGCCTTAGCCAACCAGAAATCCCATTTCTAACAATATGGATATATATGTATCTGTATTTGTATACACAAAACAGGAAGCAAAGAACACTGGGTAGTTCCCAAATTTAGGTGGAGAGCAGCTCCAACATAGAGCACCATGCAACACCAGTGACACTTTTAATCTGCTCACCTTAAATGTATGTTTTTTAGCAAAGTTTTTAAGCATAGGATGTCAGGAGTTCAAGGCCCTCTTCCACTCACAGGCTCTGTGTTTTTCCACCTCCGGGATGTTCAGCCCCCTGCAGTACTACTTAATGTTGGCCGCTGTGCTGTGAAAGTGCAGTCCACTAACCTTTAGTGGACTAGCTCCCTTCACAGCGCAGCTCCCCCTGGAAGCTGCTGCTGTCCCCGTTGCTGCTGCTGACCCGCTGGTCTGGAGTTCGAGGCCCTCCTCCACCCGCAGGTTCCTGCCTTCACCTCATCCTTGGTGGTCAAGTGGCAGATCTTCTCTGCTCTGCTGCTAGGGCTGAATCTCTGTCTTTGTTTTCAGCTTTTTCCTGTTTTCGCCTTTGATTCTGCTCTTTTTCCTGATTCTGCCTCTGTCTTTTTTTCTTGTTTTTCCTTTTCCTTAGCCTTTCTTTTCCTTGTTCTCCTTTTTTTCTCGCCCGTGCCCCTGCGCTCCCCCACTGCCCACCCCTCTCCAGTGAACCTTCCTGCACCCTTGTTTATCCACCTCCAAGCTGTCCAGCCCCCCAACAGCACTACTTAATAGCGGCCGTTGAGAGGTGGAAGAACACTCCACTAAATGTTAGTTGACTTGCTCCTTTCATGGCACAGCTCCATCTGGTAGCTGCTTCCGGCCCTGTTGCTGCAGCTGACGTGCTGGTCCCGATTTGGGTGCCGTCCTCCACCTGCATGCTCCTGCCTGCGCCTCATCCCTGGTTGTCTAGAGGCAAAGCATACCTGCTCTGCTGCGAGGGCTGCCCCTCTGCCTCTGTTTTCTGCTTTTTTTATCTGTTTTTGCCTTTATTTCTGCTCTGTTTCTGGATTCCGCCACTGCTTTTATTCTGTTTTTTCCTTTTCCTTTTTCTCGTTTTTTCGCTGCCCTCACCACTGCCGCTACTATCCACCATGGTCCTGTCCTCCTCCAGTGACCCTTCCCTCTCTCACTTTTTCTCACCTTTAAGCTGTCCAGACTCCCCGCAGCACTAATTAATGGTGTCCGCTGTACGGTGAAAGTGCAGTCCACTAACCTTTACTGGACTTTCTCCCGTCATATTGCAGCTCTGCCTGGTAGCTTCTGCTACCCCCGTTGCTGCTGCTGACCCACTGGTTAGGAGTTCAAGGCCGTCCTTTTCCAGCTGGCTCCTTCCTGCGTCTCATTCTTGGTGGTCTAGTGGCAGAGCTTCTCTGCTCTCCCGCCTGCTATGGCTATCCCCTGTCTCTGTTTCTACTTTTTTTCCCATGTTTTTGGATTTATTTGTGTTCTTTTTCTTGATACTACCTCTGCCTATATTCTGTTTTTTCCTTTCCTTTGCCTTTCCTTTTCTTGTTCTCCTTTTTTTCTCTGCCCTCGCCTCTGTTGCTGCGATCCCCTATGGCCTGCCCCCCTTCAGTGGCCCTTCCCACTCCAACGTTTTCCCACATCCCAGCTGTCCAGCAGCCCCGCAGCACTATTTAATACCAGCCACTGAGCTGTGGAAGTGCAGTCCAATAAACTTTAGTGGACTTGCTCCCTTCATAGTGCAGCTCTGCCTGGTAGCTGCCGCCGCCCCCGTTGCTGCGGCAGACCCGCTGATCAGGAGTTCGAGGCCCTCCTCCACCTGCATTCTCCTGCCTGCGCCTCATCCCTGGTGGTCTTGTGGCAGAGCGTTTCTGCGCTGCTGCTAGGGCTGGTCTCTGCCTCTGTTTTCTGCTTTTTTTCCTGTTTTGCCTTTATTTCTGCTCTTTCTCTTGATTCTACCCCTGCTTTTATTCTGTGTTTTCCTTAGCCTTATTTCTCCTTTTTTCGATTCCCTTGCCGTGCTGATCCACCACAACCCTGGCCCCCTCCAGTGACCCTTGCCTCTCCCGCTTTTTCCCACCTCCAAGCTGTCCAGCCTCCCCACAGCACTAATTAATGGTGGCCGCTGAACTTATTTCTGCTCTTTTTCTTGATTCTGCCTCTGCCTTTATTCTGTTAATCCTTTCCTTGCCTTTTTTCTCCTTTTCTCGCCACCCTCCCCCCTGCGATCCCCGTGGCCCTCCCCTCTGCCAGTGAACCTTCCCACTCCTGTGTTTTGTGTTTTCCTGCCTTGCAGCTGTCTAGCCCCAGCAAAACTTCCTAATGAAGGCTGCTGTGCAGGGAAATTGCTGTCCACTAACCTTTAGTGGACTTGCTCCATTCACAGCGCAGCTCTGCCTCGTGGCTGCTGCTGCCTCCTTTGCTGCTGCTGGCCAGCTGGTCAGTAGTTTGAGGCCTTCCTCCACCCACAGGCTCCTGCCTGTGCCTCATCTCTGGTTAGCTAGAGGCAGAGTGTATCTGCTCTGTTGTTAGTGCTGGCCGTCTGTCTCTATGTTCGTCTTTTTGTTCCAGTTTTCGTCTTTATTTCTGTTCTTTTTCTTGATTCTGCCTCTGTCTTTTTCTGTTTTTTCCTTGACCTGTCCATGCCTTTTTTTGCAGCCTTTACCCCTGCCGCTGTGATCTTCTGTGCCCCCCCCTCCAGTGACCCTTCCCGCTCCCACGTTTTGCCACCTGTCAGTTGTCCAGCCCCCCCGCAGCACTACTTAATGGCAGCCGATGCGCGTTGAAAGTGCAGTCCACTAGCCTTTATTGAACTTGATCCCTTCATGGAGCAGCTCCACCTGGTAGCTGCTACTGCCCCCATTGCTCCTGCTGACCCACTGGTAAGGAGTTTGAGGCCCTCCTCCACACACAGGCTCCTGCCTGTGCCTCATACCTAGTGGTCTAGTGACAGAGCATCTCTGCCCTGCTGCTAGGGCTGCCCTTCTGTCTCTGTGTTCTGCTTTTTTCCAGTTATTGCCTTTATTTCTGCTCTTTTTCTTGATTCTGCCTCTGCCTTTAGTCAGTTTTTTCCTTTACCTTTCCTTGCCTCTTTGGTCCATTTGTCACCGCCCTCGCCCCTGAAATCACCAGCAGCCCCACTCCCCTCTAGTGACCCTTCACACTCCAGCGTTTTCCCACCTCCCAGCTGTCCAGTCCCCCGCAGCACTACTCAATGGAGGCGGCTGCGTGGTGAAAGTGCAGTCTACTAACCTTTATTGGACCTGCTCCCTTCACAGTGCAGCTCTGCCTGGTAGCTGCTGCTGACCCCGTTGCTGCTGCTGATTCGCTGGTCAGGAGTTCAAGGCCCTCCTCCACCTGCATGTTCCCGCCTGTGCCTCATCCCTGGTAGTTTAGTGGCAGAGCGTCTCTGCTGCTAGGGCTGAACGATGTTTTTTGCTTTTTTTCCTGTTTTTGCCTTTGATTTTGCTCTTTTTCTTGATTCTGCCTTTATTGCGGATTTTCCTTTGCCTTTCCTTTTATTTTTCCTCCTTTTTTCTCTTCCCTCGCCTCTGCTGCTGTTATCCTCCGGGGCCTGCCCCCCCTCCAGTGGTGAGGGCAATGAGTGTTGTAGTGGGCGTTCCCCCACAACACCCATTGATTTTGACACTGCCCCCTGTTTACAAGGGTGGCATAAATAGGAGGCAGCACCAAAATGAAGACAAGGGATAACCTGGTCTTAAACAGGTGAAATGAGGAGAAATGCTTTATTTCTCCCATTTTTGCTATTTCTATGTGTGCTGCAGTGTGCAGCACACATATAAACAGCAAAACACCATTGATTGATTATGTGTAGGAAGGTGTCCCTTCCTGCACATAAACAATCATTGGAAAAAAATGACGTTTTGCAGCTTCCATGTGTGCTGCATTAAACAGCACACACAGAACAATCATTCCCCTGCAATGCAGACACCCTTGCACTATCGTGCAAGGGTGTCTGCGTTAGTGCTAGGCAGCTAAATTAGCACCAGCACAGGGGGAAATGGAGGGCTGCACCGTAGTCTTGCAAATACGGTGCAGCCCTGCGTTTCAGAAGTGGCGGAGAATGGCGTTGAGCCAAGTAGGCAAACGCCACTCTCCACCACTTCTCTCAGAAATATGCCCCCCCACCAGAATACCACACTGGGACATCTGGGGCCAAGTTACAGTAAGTGCCCCAGGACTCCAATGGGCATTTGCGCCCACTTTGCGTGCCCCTGGGGCACTTTGGTATAACAGAGGGGGGCGCAGACGCTTGTGCATCTCCTTCAGTAAAACTTATAGCGCTGGCGCACTAAAAGCAGTAGGGTGCAGTCACTGACTGTACCCGCCTGCAAGGGGATCTCTAATCCACTGTTAAAGTGCACGTGGATGCCGCCTGCACTGTGAACACACGGAGCGGCTGCAATCAGCCACTCTGTGTTTTCACATAAATACACTGACCCTAGCGTGAATTCGTGGCTGCCCTGGGGGCAGTGCATTCATCGTGATGAGGTGCACTTTCATTGTTTGCACTGTGCACACCTTTTAATAGGTGCGCCCAGCACAAACAAACAAAATGCAAAATACGACCCCTGGTCGCACTTGACCAGGACAAAGTCAAAGTTTTAGACTGATTTGGATGGAGCCCTGCTCAGATACCCCTCATGGTAGGCCTCGGTCGAGATTTTACCTTCAGGCTAAGAAACATTTCCGGAGCTTTTGCTGCCAAGGTCCCTAGATGCACTTCAACAGTCCGGATTCCGTAAAGGTTTGCTGGCTTGCTTTTCAGGGAGCTCTCAGTCAAACTCTGGAGGTTGGACCTACAGAGCTTTTCAGCTGGATGCATCAGCAGGTCAGGCAGGCTCGTGTTTGAAGGTGGCCGGCTTGGCTCTCGCAGTTGAGTTGGTCCCTTTATGGAGATTTATTCCACAGTTGCTCTAAACTTCTCTAAACCTCTGGAACTTCTTCCTGAAGTTCCTCTTGAGGGTCCAAAGTGTCCAAAACACAATACAATGGTCTGGAATCTCCAAGATGGTCCTTGAAAGGTTGGGACCACAATTCCCACAATGCACCTTGACAAAACCCTTAAACATCCACTGGACGCACTCCAGGTAGCGGATTCTTGGTCGTGATGGTGCAGGTGAGCTCTGTTAACCTGTAGCTTGCAGGGGGTCCACGTTTTATTACTATTGAAGCAAGTACTTCCAAAGGACTGTAGTTCTACATAACGCAGCAGGCACAGTCATTCAGAATGCAGGCCTGATGGTGCAAATCAACTTTCCAGCTTCCTTTATTTTCAAGCAGCACATATTTATTCAAAGTGCTCTGGGGTCAAGTAGGGAAGCACTCATATCCAATGAGGTGCAAGGCAACACCCAAAAGCATGACCACTTCCTCCAAAGTGTGGCATAATCTTCTCCCAGAAAGCACAATTACTCCAAACATCAGTATGGCAGGATTCTCAGCAGAAGAGTAAGAACTAGTTAAACCAACCTCCAGTATGATAAGTTCAACAATAGCATATCGTTGGATTTTATCAAAACCATTCTCCTGAGTCCTTGAATTATATTTCTTTAATTCCTAGTGATAGTTGTGCATTCAGAAACTATTGCTATGTTATCCTATGGAGCTAGGTGTCTACAATGGGGAAAATGAAATGTGCAATTTCTCCATCACCAGAGCACATAAAACATATTTTATAAAGGTCCTGCTTACAGTTACATGACCCCCACCCATGTGACACCTAGAGGAGACTTTAGGGGTCCTGATTATGCAAAAATTGTGTAGATCCTCACTCCACAGTGCCCTTAGCACCAAAGTCGATTTTGCCAGACCCTTTAACACAATTGGGAAAGCCTAATGGGCAATTTCTCTATCCACAGGGCATCTAAAAACATCTTTTATAAGGGCCTCCTTGAAATAAGATGATCCCCCCCACATCTGGGACACCAAGGAGAGACTCTGGGAGTACTTACAAAATCCAAAATAATGCTGTTCGCCACTTTTTAAGTGCCCCTACCACCAAAGTCATTTGGGCACAACTTACATCTAAAAGCAGTCCTGCAACACAGGGCTGCTTTTAAAATGACATCAGGCTCTCAGCAGTGCACACATGCAAGTGCAGAAAGGGCTTTTGACCTCTAAACTGCCATGTCCTACTAATTAGTAGGGACTTATAGGTAGTTTTAATATCCCTGCCCTATTATCTCCCAGGGACTTATAGGCTAGGTTATGTCAATTATAAGTGTACCCTAATATATAGTGTACCCTCATGTATGTGTGTGATTTCCCTGTGTTTTCAACAAATCAGTTCCCCTGGGCTGAGTTAGACAGAACCCAGGGACAGTCAGAGTCAGTTTTCCACCAGTAACAGTCAGCAAAAAAGGGAGTTGCACAGGCCACACAGGATGACTTTGCAACAATTGTGTTTTTCAACATTTAGGTGCCGATTCCGATCCGTTAAAAAAAATTGCGTACGACTCGTATCCGTATATTTTTACGTACGATTCGTACAAGTGCCCTACAACCGGTGAAGTATGATTCGTATGTAAAAAATACATACGAATAGCGTCGTGAAAAGTGTACGAGAGGGAGCCGGCCATTTTTACGTGCAAATCGTAAAACAGAAGTCCGAGCGCGCAAGTACGATCCGTACCGCCCGTCCGAATACACAACCGCATGTAAAAGGCCCCGTACAGAGCGAACGCAGTAGCACACATGTACACAGGTAAACTTGTGCCAGGATACGAGTCGTACAGCCCCCCTCCCCCCGCATATGTCAGCACCGTACCCCCGTATGTCAGCACCATACCCCCCCTGTCCGCACTGTACCCCAGCCCCGTACCTGTTCGCACCGTATCCCAGGCCCGTACCCCAGCCCCGCACCTGTACGCACGGCACCCCAGGCACATACCCCAGCCCCGTACCTGTACGCACCATACCCCAGGACCGTACCCCAGCCCCTCACCTGTACGCGCCGCACCCCAGGCCCGTATCCCAGCCCCGTACCTGTACGCACCGTACCCCAGGCCCGTACACCAGCCCCGCACCTGTACGCGCCGCACCCCAGGCGCGTACCCCAGCCCAGTACCTGTACGCACCGTACCCCAGGACCATACCCAAGCCCCGCACCTGTAAGCGCCGCACCCCAGGCCTGTATCCCAGCCCCGTACCTGTACGCACCGTACCCCAGGACTGTACCCCAGCCCCGCACCTGTACGCGCCGCACCCCAGGCACGTACCCCAGCCCCGTACCTGTACGCACCATACCCCAGGACCGTACCCCAGCCCCGCGCCTGTACGTGCCGCACCCCAGGCCCGTATCCCAGCCCTGTACCTGTACGCACCGTACCCCAGGACCGTAGTGCCTGTACGCGCCACACCCCAGGCCCGTACCCCAGCCCTGTACCTGTACGTGCGGCAACCCAGGCCCGTATCCCAGCCCCGTACCTGTACGCACCGTACCCCAGGACCGTACCCCAGCCCCGCACCTGTACGCGCCGCACCCCAGGTGCGTACCCCAGCCCCGTACCTGTACGCACCATACCCCAAGACCATACCCCAGCCCCGCACCTGTACACGCCGCACCCCAGGCCCATATCCCAGCCCCGTACCTGTACGCACCGTACCCCAGGACCGTAGTGCCTGTACGCGCCGCACCCCAGGCCCATACCCCAGCCCGGTACCTGTACGCACCGTACCCCAGGCCTGTACCCCAGCCCCGTACCTGTACGCACCGTACCCCAGGCCCGTACCCCAGCACTGTACCTGTACGCACCGTACCCCAACACTGTACCCCAGCACCCTCACCCAGCATCGCATACGGACGGACCTTAACTACGCGAAAAAGACTCGTACAGAACCAGGTGACTGTAAAACAGCACAAGGAGGGTCAATTCGACTCGCACAACACCACAAAACACGTCTACATGACAAAATACATCTCAATGACTGACCTGGCACATCCAAACAGGCAAACAGAGGCCTAAAATCACAACCACCTCTTATAAAACACCCACCAAAAATTCAAACCCAGCCACACCCACAAATGGACCAATAAAAAGGGCCTACACACACAACCCATGAGCCTTTGCAACAGACCCACTGCTGCCAGACGCCAGAGACAAACAACTGCACCTTACTTACACCTTAACTACACCTTAACTTACACACCTTCACACAACCTCCTTCACAAACACCCCCTCTTCACATTCACACACACACCGTCACATTCACACCCACACACCCACAACCATCCACACCCCACACCATGCCCACAGACAAGATTCCAAAGTTCACAAGGGTGGAGCTGGACCTCCTTGTCAACGAAGTCATCAGAGTCGAGCCACAGCTGTTTGGAACATTGGTCAGACAGACCAGCATAGCCCAGAAAACTAGCCTCTGGCAGAGGATCGTCGATAAGGTGAATGCTGTTGCGCCCATCTGAAGGACCAGGTATGAATGCCAAGCCAGGTGGTACGATGTGCGCAGGGCAGTCAAGCGGAAAATGAATGAGGAATACGCCCAGAGCAACATCACTGGAGGTGGGCTGCCCCGCAGACCCGTACATTACCATCCCTGGGAGGAGAAGGTGATGGCCCTGCTTCCGCCGGTGGGAGTACACGGAGTCGAAGGAGTCGCAGAGCCTGGTGAGTACACAAACTACTTACGTAACATGGGGGCAATGGCATCCACACCCCAAATACACCAAATGCACGCAACTACCCCCAAGCCCTCACCGGACACAACCACACTCAAAAAGAACGCTCATGCCACTAACATGTCCATGCCCCATTCACAAAGCAAGGCCATGCCATGTCCCAGGCTACACGAACCACAAACCCAAGACTGGATGTCCGGGATGCTGGGAGGGTGGCCCTCACAAAACACATTGTGACACTCAGAAGCAGACACCAATTCCCTCAGCCCATATGGCCTAGGTACATACCCATGCACCATGCCCAAGGCACAGGGACTGCCAAAGTACTGAAAAGGTAGCTGACACTTGGCCCTGCTGTATGCAGCACAAGGCCCTCCTGTGACCACTGTACACTCAAACACCAACTCCACAAGCTCTGATATCTAGCACAGGAATTCACACTCACTGTCATGCCAGCATGCACCATGAGGGGACAGACACATCACCTGGGAGACCCAATGACAAATAACACTACACACAACAGCAGGCCCGGTCACAACCCCCCCCCCTTACACAAGCACACACCCCTGGGGCAGGCAACGGATTTACCCACTCTCACAATTGACATGTGACACAACAAGATCAATCCATAGCCAAATAAGCATCCTAGCCACAATTCTACAGGTCAAACACTCAGGAGAACATATCAATCTGTCCCCCGCAACATACCCATCCACAAGTGGACATTGAGAGGAATGCTAGGCACACCCAACTACCTGGAGGAACTGTGCCAACTTGAATATGTATGAAACATGGATGTTGCATGAAACAGAATTGACATTGTCTCTCTCTCACAGTCCCAGGCTCGGCGTGAAGATGATCCCACCGGCAGCGACGACTCTCACCACTCCGTGGATGACCACGACCAACCTAGACCCTCTGGTGCCCAAGCCCCTGCAGCACCTGCTTCAGGTACATCTGTGCCAACCACCACCCCCATTCCTGCCACATCCCAAGAGACACCCAGGAGCCCTGCTCGCACTGAACAACAGAGCCAGTCTGACCAGGAGGGACAAGGTTCTCCGGGCACCCAGGAGGAGGCAGGCAACCCCGCAAATGCCATCCCTCAGGGGTCCCCTAGACCCGATGTGCCCACAACGGCAGGCCAGGCTCATGTGGGCAGGGGTGGTGGGAGTGGAGGCAGGCGGAGGCGCAAACCTGACCAGCCAGCTGAGAGAACCGGTATGTCACATATACGCCACATCCTGGACACATACCGGCGTGACACCAGGGGCATCAGCCAGGTAGTGGGGAGCCTCACAGAGATGAAGGGGACCCTCGACGAGATGAAGAACCTGCAGGCCGAGCAACATGCCAGTCAAAAACAACACCAAGGACGGATGGAGGCAAGACTGGCTGAGCTCCTGGCGGTGCAAAGGGACATAAGCCATTCACTCCGTCGGATCGCCGACAACATGGGCAACCCTCCCTGTGACACCAGGCACAGACCAGCACCAGCCACAGGGAGGGAGGAGGAGGAGGAGGATTCGTCCAACGGAGCGTCCCATACATCGTCAAGGCCTACATATGAGGGTCCCCGGAGGAAGGTGGGTCGTCCACGGAAAAGACCGTGAGAGCAGCGGACCATCCACATCTCCCAGGTAACCTGGCCTGGCACCTGGCCCTCTGGCGCAACAGCAGCACCACATCCAATGACATTCTCTGCCACATGGACTTGCTGGTCACAGTCTGACCAATGATGACCAACACTGTTGTCTGGACTCTGATGACTTCAAATGCCAAGGATACCCTCTCCCCCTGTGAACTTTGGATTCCATGCACCCAGTAGAGCACCTTATTTTATCTACCAAAACCTGTACCCCACCGCAAATAAAAAGATTTATTTTTCTTAATGAGATGTTGCAGTCATTTTTGCTTTAATCCACAACATATGTGTGTGTAAATGTCAAACTATGCCTGAGTGTTGAACTAACTCCACCCATCCATACCCTGGGATCTGAGTCTGGTACAGGACACACATGGGTCACAATGTATCATTCAATGCAGACATGGAGCACAATACTCACCTGTGATGGCCTCAAGCTTCTGGGGGGAGCTTGCAATACTGTGCGGACAGACCTATTTGGAAGAGTATCATTAAGGCATAGAGGTCATGACTCATGTGGAGGTTCCCGGGGAGGGAGTCCCAGGTATGTTTTGCCAGGTGGGAGAACTATGTCCTGCATGCTGGAGTACGGTGGATGTGAAGAATGGTGGCCAGGGCAAGGTTGGATGCACGGAGATGGCCCAACAGGGTCTCAGATGACAGTGGTACAAGGTTGGTTTGGGGTCGGGTTGTGGCCTGCCTCCTGAGTGTGGGTGGGGAGTCTGAAGGTCATCCTGCAGCAGACAGTGATCCATTGCAGCTATCTCTGCTGGACGGTGATGTGGCTGGGGCACCGGATGTTGAAGCTGAGGTGTGCAGATGCACCCTGGATGTGTACAAGTTTCCCGGGAGTTTGGATGTACTTGCTCCGTAGAGGGCAGGGCAGTATTTGACACGGATGTTGTCGTGGACCTGGGGGATGGTCTGTCTTTCCTTGGAGTGGATCTATCTGTGGACCATGTGCATAATGCAGAGGGTGTTGCAGCCTGGGGTACAGATGCTGGTGATTAGCATGGCAAATGTGAGCGAGCAATTCATGATGCACACCATCTTGTGTGCGTGCCCACTGGGTGCTTGTGCAGGGCTCTTGCGGGTGGGACACAAGCAGTTGACCCAGCTGTAAGGGGACAATCCGCAGATGATTACCTCAGTCCTGTACAAGTCCAGCCTCAGGTGGCTGATGTTCAGCCATTCATCAATGGATCTCATGCATTCTTGAATATTGGAACTGGCAATGTCGGAGTCTTTGGTGAGGGTGAGGAGCACCTGGCTGTCAATGGCATACGAGCTGATGATGAGGTGCTGTGCGCATGTGATGGTGGTGAGGGGGGTCCTGGACACATTGTAGTTTGACACGCTGAGAGATGATACCTGTGCCATGTGCCAGACGACGACACCATACTACATGCAGAAGCCTTGAGTCCCACTCCCATGGCCTTGCTGGGCTACAGAGCCGGTGGGGAGTAGGAGGGACATGACCTGGTTGGTGTGACAGGGCCTGGAAGGCGCGGCAGCGCTGTGTATGCAGTCAGAGTTGCACACTCATCATGCAAAGGTGTTGTGTGTGCGCTTAGTGTATGCCTGAGAGCAGGCGGTAGATATGCGGATGGACATTGCTTGGAGGGTGGCTGCAACATCAGACTGTAGTGTGATGTGGGTCATGCAAGGACATGAGGGTCGTGCAATGTGCACGTTGCATGTGCAGACGGTCCAGCCTTTGGCACCGCGTGGCACAGACAAGCTGATGACAGCCAAATTAATGGGTGGAGGGAGGAAGGGAGGAGCATCTTTGAGGCGTGTGTGTTGCCAAATCCGGAAACTCTGTGTGCCCTTGCTGCAGGGGCTGCAGCAGCAGGTGGCATGTCCTGGAAAATATGCCACAAGTTGCACACAAAGACAAGGATGTCAGAAAGGACAACTGCAACAGGCGTATGTAAAGGAAGGAGTGTCCGGTTTTCCATGGCACACCCAGAGACAATGGATGCACAATCACCAAAGATGACTGACACCAGATCAGGAAACTGAAGGCAGAGCTGCGCACAGGAAACACACCCTCAGCAGGTGTTGAGGGCCCGTTGTGGGGACCAACATGAGCAAATACATACACAACCATGGACTTCATGCACAATAGAGATTCTAATCCATGAAGAACAGCATGCATGTTGCTAATCTACACATAGGCTCATATGCACAATCTTTGACAACTATGCCAGAGATGCCGCATGCACAGTGGCAAGAGACCTGCATTGACAGAGATGAGGCATCTTGGAGGGTGAGGAACACCTTTATTACTCAGGCTCACACCTAGGGAAATGCATCAATATGAACAGACTCACAGGTCATTTGGCTGAACATGTGGGACCTACACTGGACACCCCCTTCACACCACAGATGCTGTAAATCCATTGAACTGGCACACAAGTGAAGAGGGTGAGCTGCACACGGAGAGGCTGCAATTCCCCATTGAGCCTCTTATGGGGATGTCCCACACTATGTCCACCCGTAGCCTCCCGTATGTTCCAGAGGGAAGTTTTACACACATTGATGCCTCATCACAATCCACAATCCCATTACAGATGACTGTCACGTAGGGTGACTATCAATTCATGGGAGTCATGCTACATGTCATGTGCCCCAGGGTGAGTCGACATGTATGCATAGTAACAAAACCTGCACAGGAGCAGTGCCCACACATTCCAAACAACTACCACACCCAAAATGCCTTGCTGCAATCCTTACCCAAAGGAGACTTTTGACCATGTCCGTGCATGTAACGCTGATTCAGCACACGTTGCAATACTCATGAGGAATAGCAGGAGCCCAACGATGCCACGAGCAGACAGCATGCGCAACTACCTGGGGATGACAGACACACAAGAAGTCAGGGAAAAGATAGTCAACCGCATGCATGGTCATTTACTCTACAAGAATAAGGTTGTCACCATGCTAGTTTTAAATTTACTGTCTCATCTCCAATGTGTGGAATGACATCATCACTCGAGTGACACATCAGAACACACCTCTAAGTCACTTAGCATACAGTCAGCTGGACACACACATTGCAACACATGCCACACAAGGCTCAAAGCGTGCACCCAGGGACTCACCATTATGAGAAGAACTTGCGTATGAGCTGACTCCGGATGTCCTCCTCCTCCTCCTCCCCCTCCTCACATGCCTCGTGACCAAGCCCTTCATCCTCCATGGGTGGATGTTCCTGCTCATCCGGATCCAGGATGAGTAGCACAGCTTTCTCCACTGCCATGTTGTGCAGCATGCAGCACACGATGAAGATTTTGCAGACCTTCACCGGTGCATATGGGAGGGAGCCGCCTGTCTTGTGAAGGCACCGGAATTGGCTCTTCAGGAGGCCAAACGTCCTCTCAATCACTCGCCTGGTCTGCCCATGGGTGTTGTTGTAACGGTGATCTGCAGCAGTTCTGGGGTTTTGGAGAGGAGTCATCAGCCATGGCATGTTGGGATAGCCAGAGTCCCCTACATGGAAACATCATGTAAAGAAGAGGGTCAGGATATGCTGTAAGATACAAAGATACCGCTGAATACAGGACAAACAGAGTATACCCACCAACAAGACATGCTTGTTCGTTGTGCAGCCGCAGCATCATTTGTGGCACCCTGCTAAGCCTCATGATGTAGGCATCATGTGCTGACCCTGGAAAACGTGCACAGACATGGGAAATCAGCATGTTAGGTGGACACACCACAAGGGCATTAAAGGAGTGATAATGTTTTCGGTTTCAATAGGCTACCTCCTGTGCCTGTGGTGGTACCAAAGCCACATGTGTCCCATCAATGGACCCAATTACATGGGGCATCCCTCCCAGGGCATAGAACTCACCACCCTTGACACCTGTCAACTGCTCACGGGTCGGAAAATGGATGAATTCATCCAGGTGCTCCAACATGGCTTCTAAAACATCATGCAGGACACGGCTGAAAATGGTCTGTGACATGCCACCAACATCAGCTATGGTGAATTGAAACGTACCGGTGGCAAAAAAAAGTAGGGCTGCCATCACCTTCATCTTGGGGGTCAGCGCAGTAGGATACCTGTGTAGCGGTTGGAGGTGTGGTTCCAGCCGGGCGGTCAAGTGCTCAATCAACTCTTGCGAGAAGCGGTAGCGTCTTATGCAGTCACGTTCCCTCATGGCACCCAAGTCTGGCATTGGTCGGGGAGAGGCGGTGCCCTGCAGAAATTTGGAAGGAATAACGAAGAGTGAGTACATTACAACACCAATGTCAATAAACTGAGCACATGTTCAACAGCTAATACACATCTGCTAAATACAGAGTATGGTCTGTGCAATACATCCAGGACACGTATGCCAGCCAGGTGAGACTCCTACGAAGAGCCAGCTACAACCGTTGATTGTCAAGTTCTACATTACATGCCCTGAAACAAGCTGTGGGCCAGTGTAAGTGAACAGCCAGAGACATCACAGGAGTGACATGCATCCACATATCTGCATTTGAAGGATGTCATCTCATACAGACAGCTGGTGGCAAGCTAGACGCACAGGACACATGTCATTAAAAATTAGCAGCTCACACACATTATGGTGAAGGGGTACATGTGAAAAAAGAAAACACAGACATGGAGACGATGCAGATATGTCCTCATGTCAAAAGAACATGTTCAAAGCATCCAGAGACACGTAACGTGTGAATCCACATGTGGCATGGTGTGCGTATATGTGTGCCATGGCCATCTACGCACAGACACATGTTGGATGCAGCAACAGCAGATGCAGTTGACGGAACACCAACAGCAAGCTCATGGGAACACATGACACACACGACATAGTCACATCGGGGCACGCTGGTAGTGAGATGTCAGGTGTTAGTGTCCCTGTCCCTGGCATCAGGGGACATTTGCGGGTGTTGGTGACTGTGCCATACCAGTGATGCAGTGCTTGACATGTTTGTACTACATGCACACATGTGCAAAATGTGAAGGGGAAGTGTGCCACATAGTGCCCCATCACACATGGCATGTGTACACAGGTCATCACACATCTATTGTGCAAAAACAGGAGGAGACATGTGCCATATCATTGCCTGACACACATAGGCCCTGCACAAGAAGGAATGCACTGACAATGACTTAATGTACAGCCTTGTGAGAGTCTGAGACCTCCATTCCTTTCATGTGCACCTCCTATCACCAGTGGAAGATGTGAAACACACCGTATACACGCTCTGAGGGCGTGTGTACGGTCCGTATCACTATACTGGTGTTGGCGTAGGAGTACGCGTGTGTGTGTACGGACCATACACACGTACGTGTATGACCAGTGTGTACACATACGTGTACAACGTACGTGTACACACTGGTGGTACACATACGTGTACGGCCATTGTGTAAAAGTACGTGTACTACCGTAGTACACGTATGTGTACTACAGTAGTACACATACGTGTACACACTGGTCGTACACGTACTTATACACACTGGTCATACACGTACGTGTAAACACTGGTCGTACACGTACGTGTACGACCAGTGTGTACACATACGTGTACTACCATAGTACACGTACGTGTACACACTGTTCGTACACGTACGTGTACACACTGGTCGTACACACACGTGTACGAGCAGTGTGTACATGTACGTGTGAAACGCACTGTGCAACTGGTGCCATAGGGGTACGTGTGAAACGCACCGTACCTGTGTGTGGATTGTAAAATTACATAGGGGACAAATGAGGGACAAGTATTATGGCCTAAATGCATGCTGGTTGTCATGGAGACCGAGTTTCCAGTTCAAATTTTTCCATCAGGTGGCCAGCAAAAGTTGTTTGGAGACAATATACAATGTTGCAAAGTGGTTGTTGACTTGACACGATGCTCAAAATTTGAACCATGCAAAGGCACTCACTGGTGTATGTTTAAAGGGATTGGAGGAAACGTAGGATGCAAATGAGTCTGACCAATCACTCTGTACTCCTGTAAATGAAACAGCCCAGCAAGGCAGATATAAGGCAGCCAGAACCCATGAGAGGGCACTTGCCTGCACTACATGTCATTGGACACCACTGCTGCTGTCATTGCTTCCTCTGTCACCATGTCCAGGTCTGTGGAGAGGGCCCAGCCTTTCACCCAGGAGGAGAATGGCTTTGCTGGACATCATCCTCCCACAGTACCCCAGCCTGTATTGGAGACCAGGGGAGCAGGTGAGTGCTGACTCCACTAGCTTTGTGCACCTTTTTTGTGACTGTCACTTCTGGCATTGTGTCCAGGTGTGACAGACATGCAATGTTGTTTAGAGTGGGTCCCAGGGGGGGGGGAATGCCTTATGTCTCTAATGCAGAGCATGATGTAGTTCATGTCTGCACTCCTCACTTGCATTGTGCTTACTGTGACAATCACTGCATGGTGCATGGCACATTCAGCCTCGCTAATCCTCTTGGGAATTTTTGTTCGATAGTCCTGAGGTGATTCAGTGGTCCCCCCAGTGTGACATGTGACTGTACCCACAGATGTGTGTGAGTTGAGTGGAGCTGTGGTGAGAGTGTCCAAATGATGTGTACGCCCCTGGACATTGATGTGTGTGAATGTTCCTTGTCATGTGGGTGAGTGTCTATGTGGAGTGTTGCACCACAGCTGCACGGAGGAGGCAACTGCTCTACCCATCTGATGTGAGAAGAAAGCCGTGCTGTGTGTATGACGTGCTGAGCTAGCCCCACACCTGTGACACCCCCCAGGCAAGTGGCACATGTGCAAAGTGAGGTTTGTATCCGCTGTTGCCAATGGCAGGTGATTGATCTGTGCCTGTGTGTGTCTGTGTACTCTGCTGAGGTTGCCTCAGTGGCCTGGAGCATGTGACTGCTTTGAGGTGCTGTCCATCAGCCTTGTGTTGCTTGTGATGCACAGTGTGAGCCATGATCAGGGAGTGTGTTGCACCCCTCATGCCACCTGTGTACTTTCAATGCCATGTAGTGCATTGGGGCTTCCCCAGAGGCTAATGTCCCTATGACAAAGGTGCTATTAGTTGGCAGCATACTATGCCCTGTTCAAAAAATCAAAGATGTTCAAATGTGTGTCTCTGTGACATGGAGCAGGTGTAGTCCTCACAGGTAACTGCCTACGAGAAGGGGAGAATTTGGAAGCGGGCCGTCAGGGCCGTGATGTCGGTGGAGGGTCGCAGTCAGCACCTAGCCCAAGTGAGGAAACGCTGGCAGGACATCCAGTGCTGGACCAGGAGGATCGCCCGGGTCCTGCTGGGGGACTCACCTCCACGCCCCCACGGCAGGCGTCAACGACTGACCCACCAGATGAAGCGTGTCCTGGCAGTGGTCTTCCCTGACATGGATAGGCGGTTACAGGAGGGACAGCAGCAAGGAGGGGGTAGGTACATGTGTGTTTGTTGTGTGTCACCAGCTTTAGGAAGTGCTCAGTCGCATGGATACACTGCCAGGGTTTATATGTGCAGTGCATATCCTGTTGCCCCAAGTCAACCGGGGCTGTTCTTCCTCCCTTCCCCTCCTTGACATGTGTTCCCTGGTCTTTGTGTAATCACTCTTGCACATGGTCATCTAGGCTGCCAGTTATACATTAAACACCCTAGCACACGTAATATTCTGTTTTAGGTTAATTTCCCATATTATTCATAGTACAAAAATACAAGCGAAGTCTTTTCCTTTTTCTGTCTTTTAATCCATTCGGGTGTTCATTAGCCAACACGTGTTTCGTCGTCTCTGTAGTTTAATACATACGACTTGTTCACGGCTAAATGAGAAAACACACAGTACGGTGTTTTAGGTTAATAAACCTCAGGGGCAATATTTACAATTATACAAAAAGTTGTTAAACTAACTGTAAAAGTGTCTGTGCATATACAACACACAGTGATTACAACATCTAATATGTTCTAATATGTTGTAATCACTGTGTGTTGTATATGCATAGACACTTTTACAGTTAGTTTAACAACTTTTTGTATAATTGTAAATATTGCCCCTGAGGTTTTTTAACCTAAAACACCGTACTGTGTGTTTTCTCATTTAGCCGTGAACAAGTCGTATGTATTAAACTACAGAGACGACGAAACACGTGTTGGCTAATGAACACCCGAATGGATTAAAAGACAGAAAAAGGAAAAGACTTCGCTTGTATTTTTGTACTATGAATAATATGGGAAATTAACCTAAATCAGAATATTACGTGTGCTAGGGTGTTTAATGTATGCATTTTGTTGCTCTTGCCACAAATCCTTTGGGGAGGCTGGTGGTTCTCCCTCACCTTTTAGCACCGTTCGTAATTAGTGAGTGATCTTTAACACTTGATTTGTGAATACTTGTGGCGCCTATCCCCTATTACCTATACCGCCAAAATCTTTTGTAGGCTGCCAGTTAATCCAAGTGCACAATGCTTGCTGCATCATGTGTGAGGGTGGTCTGTGACATGTGTTGGTACCTTGCCTGTGCCCTGTCCTGTTCAGTAATTTGGGGGTCCATAATTGTTGGCACTGATGCTGAGTCTCAACATAGGAGTGTGAGGTTTAAAATGAACAGACTTGCAGCATGCATGACCGATGTTGTGGCCTCAGACATGATGTGCATGAGTGGGAGATATGCATAGTGCCGGGACGGTTGCTCCTGTTACAGTCAGATCATTCCAGGACCATGGAGCAGTGTGCCCACTACAGTCCCCTGAGACACCTTTTCCTAGGAATCATGTGTGTCATCCAACACTGTGCCCATTCTCGGTGTGTTCAGCATTGGTTGGCTTCTGTGGCATTGTTCCCTGGCCTCATTTGTAGTTACGTAAAGTGTGCTACATGTGTTTACTGTACAGGGTGACCCCATTTGGCATGTGCATACTCACACTGGCCAGTGCCTGTGTGTCTATGTACAACTATCTGATGATGGTTGTTTGACACTGATATGTGTGGTCAGCCTCACAAGGTGATGTTAAGTACATTTAGGAGTTCTTGATGCACATTTTAGTAAACCCAGATTAAGAGGTGTAAGTACTTTCTCTGTCTCAATCACATTGTCTCAGGTAGGGGGGGTTTGTGCGGGCAAGGCCTACATGTCCAAAACGTATGTCTCCTTGCTAGGTCTGACTTGTGTGTGATAATTGTCTGGACAGACACTCAACATGCAGTGACCCAGTCATGTTGTGCAGGGTTTAAAGTTTGTGCTTTGCAGCATGTGTCAAAAGTTAAAAGACATGGTTCCTGCTCATCCATTTTTGGCACCGGTGTGTGGTCCAGATGCTACGTAGTTTGGTCTGTGTGTGCTGACATCTGTGTGGACAATCTTGGTTCCCATGAGGGTGTCCCCTCAGTGCAGGTGCTCCTTATTCCGACACAATTGCAGGGCCATTAGCTAATGCATTGTCCTGTGTTTGGACATGTGTGCCACTCCACATGACAGGTATTGGGTCAGATGTGTTGCCAAATGTGTCATCATGGTACGGATGGCCATGTGACAGGTGGCATGATTCAAGTTGTTAGTCAAGAAGTCTTGTACGTTGGCACTCACTACACTTGTCAACATGTCTCAATAGTTGATATGCATGACTTTGATGTTTTGTGGTGAATGACAATAATGTGCCTGCATGACAGATGTCTCCCAAGGAAGTGCACACGGCACCACCTTTACACTTTTCTGCGACACGCTGGCACATTTAAAACAAAGGCACAGTTAGGAAAACATTTGTTTAGAGATTATACATATACATGTTCCCACAGTGTGGTTGCATTTGGGTAAGTCCTTGTTTGTTGCTGATACCAACTTACGAGTGTCAAGTCATTCAGACCACCGTGGTGCCATGTATATGTACTTACTGATACCCCATTTCTTCTTTACAGTGGCTTGTTTGATTTAGGCTGCCAGCTCATACAATGACTGTGTAAATGTAGTTTTGTGTGCACCTCCTTGTGTGACTTCTGTTATACAGGCACATGTGTGTTCTGATCAAAAAGTGGCACATTCACACATTCCAAACACGTCGATTGAGTAAAGTGTTGTGATTCCCAAGGGTTCACAATGTATTTCTTTTGGCTTTCCAAATTACTCACAGGTCTCTGAGTGTGGGGACACCTTCAGCATTGGCGGCTGCTATTTGGCCTTGGGTGCACCAATACTGTTTCTTTCACAGTGAACAAGAGGTGGCATGCCTTCATGGTCTGGCTCAACAATTCCCAGACACCATATCCTCTGTATAATTGGATATCGAGTTATTTGCTGTTGTGTCCTAATTTTCATTGTTTCCAAGTGGCATGATGGGTCAACCAACTGGGGAGTGCAGGGTTTACATATGTGCGGAGTATTCTAGATGTTACTCATGATGCATTTCCTGATATGCACTGTGACCTATTTTGTTTGGACTCATGTGTCATATGTATACAGGTGTCTGATTATTTCCTGTCTCTTCACCTTGCCCACAGCATCATCAGGGGACACCAAGGGAGACACCTGCACGGACGTGGAGGAGGGATCCAGCACCAGTGCCACCAGTGCTGGTGAGTCTGGCGCAGCAAGTGGCACGGAGGGCGAGGGGAGTCAGACGGAGGACCTGTCTAGTAGCAACACTGACTACGACGCTGACGGGTCCGAGGCTCAACTCCCAGAGTGGGCGGAGGCTGCTCCAACAGCTGGCAGCAGCACTACATCTGTCACCGCCCCCTCCATTCCCATCACCGCCCTCCCAGTTGCTCCGGTCCCTTCTGTCCATGTAGGGCAACAACATGTCTCCTTCGTGCCTGGCACCGCACTCCCTGCCCCTGTCTCCCCTGCTGCCCTCACTGCCGAGTCTGTGGACATTCAGCGGCAGTTGCAGGTTGGCCAGACATCGCTGCTGAGTGTCCTCCATGGCCACACCAGACTGCCGACACGGATGGTGTTGTACATGGAGGGCATGTCATCAGCGATGTCTGAACAACGGATGTTGCTGAGGTCCATGGACTCGTCACTGACGGCAGCAGTGAGTCTCCTGTAGTGCTTCGTCCCCTCCCACCCCAGCACCATCCACACTTCCCACTCCCATGCCTGTCCCAAGCACACCCAGACATACCCAGGCACACACCCCACCAGACACAGGCAGCACACCAACACGGAAGGGCAAGCGCACACCTCCTGTCACGCACAATCAGGGGGAAGAAGGCACACCCACTGGGTCTGGGGCACACAGGCAGACACGCAGCCACAGTCGGAGTCCGCATTCCTCACGCCCCAGTCCCTCCAATGTCCCTCCCCTTGGCTCCCATGCCCCACAATCTGAGAAGGAGACCTACTTGGCTGTGCTGGGCCTTAGCCCCACTGGTTCACCAGCCCGCAAACGGGCAAGGCACTCCACGGGTAGGGGAGTTGAGTCCCCCCCCTGTCCACCACCTCCCCAGTAGCGCTGCAACTCATCCCTCTGACCGCCCCCTCCATGGGGCCTGTGGTTTCTTCGGGTGCAGAGGAGACGCTGGACGAGCTTGCGGAAGTGTGCAGCGCTGTGCTAACCACCACCTTTGGTGCTGCCCCACCCCCTGTGGTGGAGTCGTCCGTCCCTGCACCCACAACACCTACCCTTCCCCCTCCTGTCCCTGCGGTGCCTGGTCCTTCCCCACATGATGCCCCCCCCCCCCAGTCGATGAACATGAAGTGTCTAATGTGCAGGCAAGCTAGGGGAGACGCGTGGCCATGTGTCCCCGCCCCAGGACTTCGCATCTGGACTGGCCTATGTAAATAGTGTCCTTTTATACGTTTTAAGTTAATGCTGAATAAAGCATTTTGTTTTTCCTTTGAACACTATTGCTTTTCTGGTATTGATGTTGGTGCTGATGCTCCATGAGTTGAGGTGGTGATAATGTGTTAGGTGTCTGGGAAATGTTGTGGTCTGCTGCTCATGGGGTGGACCCTGGTATGTGCGTGCCATCACAAGGTCTCTGCAAAGATTCTTTGGTCGTGTATGCTCTTTGTGTTTGGATACATTGTCCCAAGGAGTGTTCCTTCCTCTGTGGCACCTGACATCTTCCCTGCAGGGAGTTGCACAATTGTTGTGTTGACCTGTGTCTACATTTCCTTGGTGGGTGACGGATCCCTTCAACTATGGCCATGCCTGCTGAGCAATGTCTCCACCTGCATTGTCTGTGCCATCCTTGGTAGTCACTGTACTTGTGTATAGAGTATGTTGCCATGCCTTCATGTAGAAATTGTCCCTTTTACGCACTATGCATGTGTGTACTCCCAGCCTAGCACACATATGTTAATTGTTCTGCAGGGTATTTGGGCACCTGACTCACAATTGTGAGCATTGTATCTGTGGGAACTCCACCCTATTCCTTCCATGGGAGACAACAACTTGGTGGCTGTCCCAGGACCTGTACATTCCTATCAGTCCTGGAATGTGTGTGACAGTGTGTGTTCCCTTTGGCTCTCTTAGTTTAGTAGGCTTTAACATGACTATACAGTCTTGTGGCATGATCTCAGTGTGTGTATTGTGCTGCATCCACCAGGGGTGGGTATGCATGTGTCATTTGTCATCACACACACATGTGGTGTGTCATGCAGTGGGGGAAGGACATCCATCCTCATGGGAGTGGAACACTGCTGTCAGTGATGTGTTGTTATGGCACTCTCAACATAGTCGCACATTGGGGATGCGTTCATACACCCATGGAGTTGTGGTCATCTGAGGATGATGTACACACCCCCATGTCTCTGTCCTCTGCTGGTATTCCTCTGCACCCACCCCCATGTCTCTGTCCACTGCTGGGAGTGATAGGCACCCACCCCTCAAATGTCTCTGTCCACTGCTGGGAGTGATGGGCACCCACCCCTCACATGCCTCTGTCCACTGCTGGGAGTGATAGGCACCCACCCCTCACATGTCTCTGTCCACTGCTGGGAGTGATGGGCACCCACCCCCATGTCTCTGTCCACTGCTGGTATTCCTCTGCACCCACCCCCATGTCTCTGTCCACTGCTGGGAGTGATAGGCACCCACCCCTCACATGTCTCTGTCCACTGCTGGGAGTGATAGGCACCCACCCCTCACATGTCTCTGTCCACTGCTGGGAGTGATAGGCACCCACCCCTCACATGTCTCTGTCCACTGCTGGGAGTGATGGGCACCCACCCCCATGTCTCTGTCCACTGCTAGTATTCCTCTGCACCCACCCCCATGTCTCTGTCCACTGCTGGGAGTGATAGGCACCCACCCCTCACATGTCTCTGTCCACTGCGGGGAGTGGTAGGCACCCACCCCTCACATGTCTCTGTCCACTGCTGGGAGTGATAGGCACCCACCCCTCACATGTCTCTGTCCACTGCTTAGAGTGATAGGCACCCACCCCTCACATGTCTCTATCCACTGCTGGAAATGATAGGCAGCCACCCCTCACATGGCTCTGTCCACTGCTGGGAGTGATAGGCACCCACCCCTCACATGTCTCTGCCCACTGCTGGGAGTGATAGGCACCCACACCTCACATGTCTCTGTCCACTGCTGGGAGTGATGGGCACCCACCCCCATGTCTCTGTCCACTGCTGGGAGTCCTCTGCACCCACCCCCATGTCTCTGTCCACTGCTGGGAGTGATGGGCACCAACCCACATGTCTCTGTCCACTGCTGGTATTCCAATGCACCCACCCCCATGTCTCCGTCCACTGCTGGGAGTGATAGGCACCCACCCCTCACATGTCTCTGTCCACTGCTGGGAGTGATAGGCACCCACCCCTCACATGTCTCTGTCCAATGCTGGGAGTGATGGGCACCCACCCCCATTTCTCTATCCACTGCTGGTATTCCTCTGCACCCACCCCCATGTCTCTGTCCACTGCTGGGAGTGATAGGCACCCACCCCTCACATGTCTCTGTCCACTGCTGGGAGTGATAGGCACCTACCCCTCACATGTCTCTGTACACTGGTGGGAGTGATGGGCTCCCATCCCCATGTCTCTGTCCACTGCTGGGAGTCCTCTGCATCCACCCCATGTCTCTGTCCACTGCTGGGAGTGATGGGCACCCACCCCCATGTCTCTGTCCACTGCTGGTATTCCTCTGCACCCACCCCCATGTCTCTGTCCACTGCTGGGAGTGATAGGCACCCACCCCTCACATGTCTCTGTCCACTGCTGGGAGTGATAGGCACCCACCCCTCACATGTCTCTGTCCACTGCTGGGAGTGATGGGCACCCACCCCCATGTCTCTGTCCACTGCTGGTATTCCTCTGCACCCACCCCTCACATGTCTCTGTCCACTGCTGGGAGTGATGGGCACCCACCCCCATGTCTCTGCCCACTACTGGGAGTCCTCTGCACCCACCCCCATGTCTCTGTCCACTGCTGGGAGTGATAGGCACCCACCCCTCACATGTCTCTGTCCACTGATGTGAATCCTAGGCAGACAAATGCACCCTAGGTGTAGTACACTGCTCTCCTGGGCATACACCCCCCCCCCAATATACTGGTTAGAGGCTGCACCAGGCCCTATGACAATATTTGTGGCGTGTGTACGCCTTGTATCACTAATGTACTGGTGCCCTAGGGGTACGCGTGATGCGGTCCGTACCCCTACATCACCACAACTATGGTGGTACAGATCGTACACACGCTCTGAGGGTGTGGGTACGGGCCGTACCCCTACGTCACCCCAACAATGGTGGTATGGCCCGTACCCATGCTCTGGGGGCGTGGGTACGGGCCGTACCACCATTGTTGTGGTGACATAGGGGTACGGCCCGTACCCACGCTCTGGGGGCGTGGGTACGGGCCGTACCACCATTGTTGAGGTGACATAGGGGTACGGCCAGTACCCACGCTCTGAGGGCGTGGGTACGGGCCATACTACCATTGTTGTGGTGACGTAGGGGTACAGCCCGTACCCACACTCTGAGGGCGTGGGTACGGGCCGTACCACCATTGTTGTGGTGACGTAGGGGTACGGCCCATACCCACGCTCTGAGGGCATGGGTACGGGCCGTACCACCATTGTTGTGGTGACGTAGAGGTACACGTGGTACGACCCGTACCCTCGCCCTCAAAGCGTGGGTACGGGCCGTACCCCTACATCACCACAACAATGGTGGTACGGCCCGTACCCACGCTCTGAGGGCGTGGGTACGGGACGTACTACCATTGTTGTAGTGATGTAGGGGTACACGTGGTACAGCCCGTACCCACGCTCTGAGGGCGTGGGTACGGGCCGTACCACCAGCGTTGTGGTGACAGGACGCGTCCACTTCCATTGTGGCGGGACGCAGGGATTGGTGGACACGCCCCCCCGAAGTGACCAGACCCTGGAGGTACTGTATGTACATGATATATGTGGTATAATTTGGGTAGGGTTACTTTTCATGCCCCTCGCCCCCCCTTTGACCATGGGTGTTGTTTTGACCTTCTGCGGCGTCTGCGTCGGTTTCTGTGCACCAGGTCGTAGGCTAGGAGGGCCGGGATTACACGTAGGATGGGGTCCATGGCTGTCCGTCGCGTACAGGTGCTCCTTCTTTGCGTCGTCCTCAATTTCCCGGGAGTTTTTGGCTGCCATAAAAAATTAGCCGTGCGGAGTGACGTAAGCACGAATCGTACTTGCTGGTCCATAACTTGCTGCCTGACTCCGTCCGGACGTCACGTACGCGATGTCCCGGATCGGAATTGTGGGTATTTTTTAGCCGCACGTAGTTTTGTACGAATCGTACGGAAATGGTATTTCTGTATGAATCGTACTTGCTGGTTTGTAAGGAGGATTTCCCGGGTACGAGTCGTACGGAGAATACACTCCGTACGACCATTCGTACCCAGGTTTTACAGGATCGGAATCGGCACCTTAATGATTCATAAATACGAAAAGCTATATTTTAGAAGATACCTTGAACATTTTTTGGGACACTGACATTGGAACATTGTCAACATTTACGTAATGTCTTAAATGTGTTTTTTTTTTAAATATATATATTTTTAACAACTTTGTTATTGAGGAAAGTAGTCATGTGATTATTTAATGAAAAATAAAGTATTTAATATGAATACATGACTTTAAGTCAATTAAATCTATTAAGTGTAATGAAATGGAATTTACTGTTTAACTTCAAAATAATGGGGATGATGCACAAAAGTATTTAATGAATGGGGGAAGCAGTACTACGGGAGTACTCTTTTACATATTCCTGCACAGCCGCGTCTGCTGCAGGTAAGAGCGGTTGGGCAGTGGGGCGGGCTGGGGGGGATTTCGAGAGACTACCACGAGAGAAAGTTATTTATTTGTATAATTTTCCCTCATGGTCGTCTCTCGAAATACCCCGCAGCTGTCCCCACCGCTCTTACCTACAGTGGGCGCGGCTGTTCCTGCATGCATTTGTGAATCAGTTCTAAAACATCCAGTGTACTATCAGCAGAAGTAAAAAACGGCTCGGTTTTTCTATTTGCCCTAATTGTATGTGAAATTAACCCAAATATCCCCCTTATATTCCCTTTAAGTTGTTTTGGGATAGGTATGTAACATTGTGTGAAAGGGAATTACAAGAATGCTCTTTTACATCTATGCCTTTGTGAATTAGTACTAATGTATCTTACAATTTAAAATGCTTTTATCATGTATCTGTTGCATCATTTGTTTATTTAATTTAACAACGTGATAACATCAAGAAACAATGCTGAGCAGGTAGCACAACAAGAAAGGATACATTGAGCAGTTTAAAGAACTCTTAAACAGAGGGAGAAGAAAAGCATTTCAGCCAGTTCCACCACGAAGGTATATGTTTAATATTTAATATGTTACCATAACAAAATGACAATACATAAACCCGAAAGTGATTATATTGAAATTTCAGTATGATTTTAATTAGGTTATTTGAAGCATGAATTAATCTTTAGTGAAGATTATTTTTCAATACACACACATACACACACACACACACACACACGCACACACACACACCTATACAGAACAGTTATCATAATGAAAGAATAATGGGCACTACAGGGAATGCTTAGTAGTACATTTTATGTAAAAGAAAAACTATAGTCCGATGAGTTTCTGCTCGAATGAGCCTTTGTCAAGGTGTGTGACACCCACACCCTTACATGATAAATAACAAAACAGTTATATAGCTATGAAAGTGTTTGCCCTTTTCTTCATGCCATGTAAGACTAAAACATGTATAAAATACAATCAATAAACTTGAAAAGCATGTCAAATGCAAAAAATATTATAAGGGACTATCTTCTAATACAAGTAGAGCATGCAAAGGTAAAAAAATTAATGACAATTTCAGAATAAGTATTAAACATGAAAGAGTTACTGTGCAGATCGTCATCGTACCACACTATAAGCAACATTAATGATAACAAACACAGGGGCATATTATCAAGCGGCAGCGATAATTATCGCTGGCCGCTCTTAGCGAGATTTTTTTTATCGCCTGCTATCGCTGGCAATTATCGCCATGCTATCGCTGTATTAACAACTCATAGCGCAATGACGATAATTTCCCAGCGATAGCGGTGTTTTCCATGGAACATCGCTGGTTTTCCAGCGATGTTCCATGGAAAACTGCGATAACCTTGCTGATACGACCCTGTGGTCGTATCAGCATTATCCACCCCCTTTGTTAGGTATAGTTACGTCTGCATTTTTGCAGACGTTAGTTTTTGGTGAATTTTCGCAAAAAACTTACGTCTGCAAAAATGTGTGGGCATCCTTGTAAATATCACGATTTACATTTTGCGATATTTTACAAGGTAGTCTGTCAGGGGTACGCCCAGTGACGCCCACTTTGCATCTCATTAGAGATGCAAAGTTAGGCGTGCTGAAAACAGGCGCTAAGTCAAGGAAACGCGCTAGCGTGTCCTTGATGATATTGCGATAAAATTGTCGCCGTTTTTCGCCTGAAAACGGACACTAGAGCGGCAATAATGTTATCGCCAGCCCTTGTTAATATGCCCCACAGTGCTCGTAATTCATCTCATAAATCCCGATTTCTATAAACATACAGTAGAGTCAATGCAAGAAGAAATGAACAATTATTTCTATGGATTCAAATGGTATCCAATGTTTTCCATATGCCTGAATCTTTGATCTGATATATGTTATGTTAAGCATAAATCATGATTGTTTGAAAAATGAAAAGTCTATGTTGAGGCACAGATACCAGTATTTCCACTCTAAATCCACAAGGCTTTTTATAATAAGAAAATGAATAAGAAAACAACTTTGAGAAAAAATACAGTATAAAGTGATTGCAAATCTGAGTAGAAAAATGGAAACTCATTTGCTCATTTGTCCTATATTTGTGCAGATTCAGTGCCATTGGAGGTTTACTTTCAAGGGAAATTTTAAAATCAAACACTAATTATTATTGAGATTTCAGCTCCTGATTCAAACCTCTTAAGTCTGGTCTAACAGAGTCTGTTGTGTGCCTGGGTTAGGTCCCAGTAACAGGAGCTATACTTTTTTACTACATTGTCTTAATTTTGCACAATAACATTTCTGCTATGACCTTTTGCACATATTTGCGTGCGCAGCAATGTTAGATTAGTTTCTCTGAAACTACTTTGTTTACACAGCTAGCTTTGTATAACATTATCACAATGCCTTGAACACCATGTGCAAGGCTTCTTGACGCACTATGTACAAATGTCGTTCTATCTTCATTATAGCTACAGGGCCATCTACATATCCATAACATCGCTAATCTATAAGCAAATCACAAGGATGCTTTATATTATAAAATGAGCATCCCAAAAGCTCAGCAGAGGAGGCACTTCAGCTGACACCAAGGGTCCCTGCATGCTAAAACTTGAACATGCAGCAGTCTGACTGCTCTGTGGGGGGGCGGGGGTGTCCAGTTCATGACCAAGACAGGCTCCTACATTCTCTCACGCCAGATAATGGGATTGGATTGTCCTTTGGGGATTCCTGGCTTTACACATAAACACACTCTAGGTACACACAGAGGAGTAGGGTTTGCATTGAAGGAGTACGCCTGATTACTGCCTTGTTTATATGCCTGCATATATACACCATGGTAGAACTATATCTACTATTCACTCTTTTGGTGCTTGTAATCACTTTCATTTGCTTTTGTCTACTGATTATTGCAGCACATGTATTCTATAAAAGAATAATGTTGGTTCCATAAATACATTGAAAATGTCTCTCTGTGTATTCTCGGTGTATTTCTCCGAGCACAAGTAAGCACGAGTGACTGTGCGAAAGGTTCTGAACCATTTCCACAATCCCTGAGGGGTCAGGGTTGTCATGTTCAGTGGTTGCCAGAAACCATTCGCTTCCTGGTAAGGTTAGGGAGGGGCTTATGGTGGTACTGTGAGCTAGCTGGTCTCTAGGTCAATATATCCTGCGGGGTTGCCCAGAATCAGTCTAGGCACTTCACCCAAAGTTTATGTTATCCAACAAATGTACAGATCCTACAGATTAATAGGAACTACACAACATGGTGCCACCAATGTTGGTTTGGTTCTTATTTAATGGCCTGTCTGAGTAGTTTAGTGTGCTTTTCTCAAAGACCCCCTACTCACCTCCAAACCGGAGACGTCCTTGGTGGGAAGGTAAAGCTGCCTCAGGTGAGTAGGTATACCCTATCTATTGGCTGTAGGTTATTCAAGCTTGTAGGATTAAAATTTTCCCACACTGAGCAAACCCTAGCTCCAAAATTAATTTACTAAATTTCTCTGCTCTTCATAATGTCTATAAATGGAGATAAAAGATAATAATGGGGAACAGGTAGTTACTCTAAATATTACATGAAATTGCAGACATGTAGTTACTATCAAATTACTACACTATGGTCTCCCGGCAATGGGAGTAGATGTTACCTTCGTGGTCGAGGCACACGTAGCATTCTATAGGTATTCTATTTTTGGGTTAAGATCCCGGCTGCGCATGCACGCACATAATTGTTTCACACTTTCATTGAAGATGAAACACCAGAGGAATACTCTCCATATCTGGACATAGAAATTCTGTTAACTTACCAAGAACACATAAATTGGGTTAAAGGTGCCCTCCCCATACCATAGAAAAAGTGAGACTCGGTCCGCACAGTAAAGAAGGAGCAACTTGAACGGTCCTAGCGGCTTATACAACGCATCTAATATTGCTAATTTAGATGCAGCATAATTAGCAACACTATAAAATATATAGTAAAAATGTACAGAAATCTTAAACAGTTCATAAAGCAAACACTCACAAGTAACCCTGCCCAGACTCTTCAGGCTGCTCAATCACAATTGGCTACCAGGGTTATTTAATACCAAGAGTATTAAAACCAGGATGCCCGCTACCGAAAGCAGGACCAAGGGAAGCCCTCCAAAACCGCTTCCAAGTACGGAGTGTATGAAGGCTGGAATTACTACGAAGATGGTCTGAACGGTGGTTAAGAGACCTGACCCAAGTCGCTTAAATAAGTGTGCAATCCCACTCGTATCAGACATGTTAAATATACGATGAACCATTTCTCTGAAATGGATCAGGATGTTCATAAGGACCAGAGCCTGTATGTCTGCTGAAGACCTTGCAACCCGGAGATCAAATGTCTCTCGGGCTGAAGTTAAGGCCACATTTTGTTGAAACAATATGGCTTTCAGTCTGCTCAGCGAATCAAACTACTATACTGGAAACATTCAATGAAGGCCACAGTGGTCCCTCCCTAACTGTGCGAGCCGGGGGAAAAAATAATTGCTTACAGCAAACTACCCTGAAGTTTACTGTGACTAGATATGTGATGCCTGGTATCATTCCACAACAGCCTTGATCATTCAGCACTAAATGGCTTCCATTCGGAAGTAATTAAAAAACCTGAGGAATCACGGCAGCTAGGGAGCCTTTCATGTAGTATAATAAATTTGCTTCAGACGCATTGCACGTTCCATAAAGTAGCACTAAAGACCCACTTAAAGCCTTCCCGCAGTCTTTACCACTTAAGAAAACATCAGTGTCCTTATTTCAGCACCTATATCTATATGGTAACTCCCAAGTTTCCTGAATATACCCTTCACCCAACGCTTCAAATCTGTCTGCTTCGATGTATTTAAGGCAGTATTTGAACTGAAATGTTGTGATTGGCAGTGTGATATAGCCATGAATTAACCATTCAGTAGATGCTGACTCAGCTATTGTGAAAGGTAACTTCTATAATTTTTTAATAAACAAAGTGGTGTACTTTGCATCTCTGCGTGCCGTAGTCAATTGTCTGTAGGTCATTTTGTAAACCGAGAACAAATTTGTGGGGTTAATGTATCGCCATGGCATGTGACCTGAACGCAATGATTGCAGCATCCAGCTTAAAAGCATAATGAAGCGCAATTGATATTGCCCTTGTTGTAGAATAGACAAATCTTGTTCCATTATGTTGATCGCCGAGGACACATTGTTGCCCAGTAAATAAATATGTGAAGATAGTGTGGTCATATCATTGTCTACCACAGCCAAGGCCTTTTTTTAGGTTAATCCTATCAATTTCATCTCAGCAGCATCCTGTTGGGAGACTTCCCATAGTTCATTGTAGATGGCATACAAGAAGTGTTTCTCAAGCGGTTTCTCGGGAACTAAGAAGAAATCCCTAAGATCCATGTTGTCTGCTGGAAGGGACAAGTGCTGCTTCACCTGTTGCAATGTTGAGGTTTTTAGCTATTCTAGGCACAACTTCCCAACACTATAAGAAGTCATTACCCCTGGGTCATCTGCGTGTACATAGCGTGGGTAGGGCCTGTTGATACTAAACCCTCGGGTGGTACCCTTGAATCATGATTAACATCTATTTGTGTCAATAGGCCAAACCAAACGGAGGATGTAGCCTTACGGCTAGAGCAGTCAACCTCGAAGCTGGGGAACCAGCTTCGAGTTTCTGCAACGCCGCTCAACATCCTGTGATTCTGGGCAAATCACCTAATCTCCCCGTGCCTAACAAAAATGAATGTGTCCATCAATAATAAAACTGGTGCTCATGTAAAGCGCTCTGATACCCAATGTCTCGGGTCTAGTTTGCGCTATATATAAAACTATTTTAAAAAATTGGGGAAACATCCCTTCCAATTGGGAGCTGAAGATTTGTATATACCATTCTGTAGCATTGCACCTAGTGCCTCCTCACAAATCAGTGTGTTATTCAATATACCTTCAATAGGTATGGGTAAGGGGATGCATGGTGTGTTTATGTCATTTATTTTTGCAAACAAGTAGCAGGTGGTTTGTTGCACTGTTCTGTTAAGGAATATCATCTGTAACGGTATAGGGCAAGCTGTAAATAAAGCCTCTGTTCCCTGAACCTGCCAATCTTTCGTCCCCCAGATGGATTTTGTGTCTATCGTGTCCCTCTAATAGTCGAAACCTTGGGTAGACAGTTGGGAGATGAAAGGTGCTGAATATATGAGCTTTGTGTTAGCATCATTTTCTTCGCAGTTGCATTTGTCTGTGCTACTAACTTATAGTAGTATGACATCGGGTCTGATGTATTGAACCCTGAAAAGTATGCAAATATCTGTGTGAATGTGGCAGAACTATCTTTCGGTGGTGTCAGGCAATGTTCCAATTGATGGTAAGTGCTTACAGTGCGTGGAGCTCTAGCTCGGTGCAAAAAGTGATGACCATTATGTTGGTAACAAAACATACTATCGTAGTCGGGTGTATCTTCATACAATTCCCTGTAAGAAAATGCAGCAGATTGTTCTAAATCTGAAAACATAATATTTACAGTCTTAATGTCTCAATGATCAGAGAGTGTACTCGGGGTAATGAAATCATCCACTCAAATTTTAAATACATGTGGAATTTTACATTTTACAGTAGGGCCAAATACATCATATGAAACTCTATCTCAAACTATGCCATCCGGCACTAGAACTGCTGAAATGTTCACTAGGGACAAGTCTCTTTGTTCACGATGTGATGACATATGTGGTTTCAAGACCAAGTGCACAGGTTGGACTGCAGAACATTGTGGGAGGTAATATCCATTCAGTAGTAGGAAAAAGACACTTACTATACCAATCCAAATTAACTGGAACAGGATCCCTAAAGCAAACAAAGATGCAACCAAGGGGATACAAGGTAAGTATTTTTTAGCCAGAGATAGAATTGTCAAAATTGTTCTTTCTTAGAAATGGGTGGCACTTGCTCAGGTTCACTTGGATCTGAAGAAAAGTCATCGAATTTGATGAAGTAGCCAGATGCCATTTGATCTATCCTTCAGAGCTCAGCAGTGTTTGTAGAACTGGCAGTTGCTTCTTGTGAAAGCACGTTGATGTAAAGCTCATTATTGGGCCAAATTGCAATTTGTGATTAAGTTTCATTTGGATGGTGTTCAATTTCAAGAGGTTTAATTCGTACTCCGTTATTGGCTACTCCGGCATCTTGCACAGATGAGTCTTGAAACATTATTAGTCTTTCCATCTGAACTTCCTGTATAGTAGTGAGAGGAGATCCGCGGCTACTCAGAATTCCACGTGGCCTGCAGTTCAGAATCAATCAATCATTCAGGGGTTTATATAGCGCAAGCTAATCACCCGGAACAGATCTCAAGGTGCTGAGGTGAAGGAGGTGGGGGGTCCGCAGAAAATGGAGGTCACTGAGTTTCATCAAGAAGCCAGGTCATTTAGGAACTTAGGGAGCGATGCAGTCTGTCGGAGGTGGAGAGGTACAGAGTTCCATGCCTTGGTCGTGAGGAGAGAGAAGGAGTGCCCTCCTATTGTGCTTTTCTTGATCCAAGGAACCGTTGTGCGGGAAATCTGGGCTGAGCGGAGAAAACGCAGGGGAGCGTGGAAGGCGATGCAGTGGTTCAGGTTGGCAGATCCGGTGCTGTGGAGGGTCTTGTGTGTGTGGGTGAGAAGCTTGAAGGTGATTCTCTTCTCGACAGGGAGCCAGTGTAGGACCCGGAGGTGTTGGTTGATGTGGCTGTGGTGCGGTAGCTTGAGGACAAGTCAGGACGTTCTGGAGTTTGCAGGTGAGTTTCTTGTTGATCCTGTTGCCGTAGTCCTGTCTGCTACTGATGAGGATGTGTGTGACAGTTTTCCTGTGTTTGGGGGTGACCCACTTGAAGGTCTCACGGAGGAGGTAGAGAGTGTGGTAGCAAGAAGAGGTGATGGCGTTGATCTGGCAGTCCATTTTGAGTTCGGAGTCCAGGGTGATTCAGAGGTTGTGTACGTGATCTGTGGGGATGGGGAGATGGGGGTGTCCCTGAGGGTGGGGGCCCACCAGTTGTCGTTCCAGGCATCGGGTTGTGGGCCCATGATGAGTACCTCGGTTTTGTCCATGTTGAGTTGAAGGCAGCTGTTCTTCATCCATCTGGCGATGGCTTCCATTCCATCTTGAAAGTTGGGTTTGTTGATGTTGGGTTTGTTGGATAGGGAGAGGATGAGTTGGGAGTTGTCTGCGTACAATGTGATGTTGAGTCGGTGTGCTCGGATGATGGATGCAAGCGGGCCATGCATTTGTTGAACGGGGTTGGGCTGATGGAGGATCCTTGTGGAACTCCGCAGGTGGTTGGAGTTGGTTCTAAGAGAAAAGGAGGAAGTCTGACTTTTTGCGTTCTGCCAGAGAGAAAAGAGAGGATCCAGTCGAGGGCCTTGTTCCGTATTCCCTCATCATGGAGGCTGCGGGCCAGGGTGCTGTGAGAGACAGTGTTGAAGGCCGCGAACAGGTCTAGGAGGATTAGGGCCACACTCTTTCCTCTGTCAAGGAGGGCGTGCATGTCATCTGTTGCTGCAAGAAGTGTGGGTTCGGTGCTGTGGTTCTTCCTGAAGCCTGATTGGGAGGAGTCAAGGATGTTGTTTTCTTCGATGAAGGCAGCAAATTGGCTGTTGATGGCTTTTTCCATGACTTTGTCCGGATACGGGAGTAGGGAAATCAGTCTGAAATTCTTGAGGTCGGTGGGGTCCGCTTAGGGTTTTTTCGGGTTGATCTCGACGTGTTTCCAGTCATCAGGGAAGGAGGCGGTTTCGAAGGAGCAGTTGATGATACGTTGAAGCTCGGGCGATTATGTCTATTGCTTTATGTCGAGGGTCAGAGCACAGATCAGAAAAGTGAAAGAAGCCAAAAAGGGAAGCACATCACACTTCAGACTATATCCTTAAAAAGGAAGACAAACTAAAGACTCCTAAACTTCAATTCAAACTTTGTCTATCCAAAATAATGCTCCAAATGGAGGTTGGTATACCCAGAAATACCCAGAAACATCAAGGCTCTGTTTTGGGAGAACCTGACATATGGTAACATATGGTAACAATTTTCTTTTGGCTGAAAAGTATTGGCCACCTAAGTTCGGGATGGAGTGCCGAATGGGAGAAACAGTAATTTTACCTGCTTTTTCTGACCTTGTTCCAGAATCTATTAAACATTCATTCGCCAGGGAGTGGGCATTAGCGCTAGCTCCTGCACTCTACCAAAATCAAATTGAACAGTACCCAATAAAGCATGAAGCGAAAAAACAAGTTAAGGAAATCCTAGACCAACTTGAATATCAAAGTATGTTCAAAAAATGAACCTCATCCATGAATAATCCCTTGTTCCCCATAATGAAACCAGACAATTCATACTGTCTAGTTTTAGACTACAGACATTTGAAAATGCACATAGCACCTCGCTAATAAACAACATGGTGCGGAAGAATTACAAAACAGCATTAGATATCTCAAATGGATTCTTCTGCCAGAATATAGCGCCTTAAAGCAGATATTTGACAGCATTTCCAGCACTTGGTTCACAGCGTCAATTTTGCCATTTACCTGAAGGATATAAGAACAGCGCTGGGCTGTTCTCAGCCACGGTATCACATTTTTTTCAAAAAGTTGATGAGGGGGCATTGTCCTATGTAGATGATATTTATTTGATGGACGATGAGTTAATGGAACACTTGGCTATAGTAAACCACATAATCCTAAGGTTTTCTCACCTGGGTTAAAAATTTAATTTTAAAAAATAAAAAATTGCCCACCTCAATGTCCTGTTTCTGGGATATGAGTTGTCAAGTGAAGACAAAATCCTGGCAGCACATTTTTTAGAAAAATGCACACTACTCAAACCTCCAACAACTCTGAAAAGACTACAATGCATTTTAGGATTCCTGAATTTTGGAAGAATATACAGTTTGGATTACACAGAACGAGTAAAACCATTCTACGATTTAATCAGACCTCATTTTTCAATCAACCATTGGACACACGAACATACAAACCTTTTATGTTCCATAAACAGTGAAATGATAGCTTCCAAACATTTGTACACACATGTAAACACAACTTTCCCGGTGATCTGTGTGGTCGCTGGACCAACCAGGTTCACATATATCACTTTCAATGAAGGTGATATATACCCATTGCATACAAATCACATTTGTGCACAAACGCTGAAATGCGTTTTGCACCCACAGAAGAAATTCTCACAGTGGTACACACTGCTGTAGTGAGGAAGAGAGAGCACTAGCTCAGGGAAAACGCATAAATTGTCATTACCCTGGTACCGACATTAGAGGCCGTTACCAAAGCAAGTTTTCCAAATGCCAAACCATTACATCCACAATGGATTCAATGGGTTAAATTTCTCTTGCAACAAATGTAGATTGCAGATTCGATTGTACATTACAAACTCAAGGATTCCTTCCTACAAACAAGAAAATCCTCTGCCGAATGAAATAATGCCTCTAAATCGATATGATGACATCATTTATACCAATGGATCTGTTCAGCCTACAGTAGGGACACAACACCAATATTCTGCTGTGTGTGCAATAGTAAAAGGGTGCATGCATGACAGAAAGTTCTGTCCTGAAAAAACACACAGGAGGTCCTTAGGGGATTTACAGAGCAGCTCACAGAGTTTAAAGCCATAATTCTGGAACTACAAAGTTAGGATCATGGATTCACCCACACTTACAGTGTGCGATTAATACTACTGTGTCTAGTCCTGTAATGAATATCTTCACTATTGGGGCCAAAGGATTTTGAGATTCCAAGGGTTGCACAAACAAGCACAAGATGCTTTGGGAACAGGTGGCAAAGCTGAAAGAATGCTTGCCATGGGCTCATGTTATCCATACATTGAGTCATCAACGTGTTGGCGTTCACGTTGAAGGGAATTCCATGACTGAAGAAGCCACTAAGGCAACAGTCCGCACTGCTGCTGTTGCTGAAATCACTCATTGAAGTACAAGATTAGACAGAGATATCATGGTGGCTATTAATGCTGCGCACCATGACATCCACCTGCCGAAAGACTTTCCACTTAAGTACTCCTACAAGTTAGATGCACAAAACATTCTGTTTGCTCAGATTCTTGGAGTGGAGGATAATACCAAACACTGATTGCAGATTGGGATTAATACTATCTGCACATGAGGGTCTGGGTTCAGCATATGCAGGGGTTACTGCTAGAGTCCTCTGACAGTTGTTTATTTAGATCACTGAGGCCCCTTACACTCACATGGGAATTACAAGTACATCTTGGTGGCAGTAGATTCATGCTCCAGATTCCTGTTGGTTTGGCCACAGCGCTGTCCCCCCGAACACTGTCATAAAGGATTTGTGAGTCTGGATCAGGACATAGGCAATTGGCACACTGCATTCTGACCAGGGACTGGCGTTTAGATCTTGAGCTTGCAAAGAAGCCATGGGAAGTTTGAGTGTGGCCTTGTGGTACTCCTCCCCCTATCATCCTGAGGAAAATTCAATAGTTGGGAGGACATACCGTCACTTAAAGCAGTCCTTAACAGCTAGGATATTAGGCTTGGGTAGCAGTTGGGTCATTCACCTAAATGGGGTCCACAGGGCACTCAACAACATGCCAAGAAAATCCCTGAGGGGGTCGTACTCCATACAAAATCCTTTTTGGTGTGAGAATTTCGGTACCAGACCTCGATAATTTCAGCGTAGTGGCAGTGGAGACATCATTTGACATCAATAAACATTTGGCTGTTTTACTCAATGAATTCTGTGGCACTCAAAGCAACGTCCAATTAAAACGCACCGCCACTGGAGAAGTTAGGGTCATACCAGCAAGAACTGGCTAAGTCCCGAAGATTGGGGACTTGGTCAGGGAAAACATTGTGGACAAAAAAGAATTTGGGCCATCCTGTACCTGTCCAGTCTGTACTGCCCCTTACTGGTCGCACAGACAAAAAGTTTATCTCCATTGATCTGATCAAACCACACAATGTGGCCGATTGTCAACAGTCGGCTACGTGGGCTCCAGGGTAGATGCTGCACTCCTCTCACTACTGTTCAGGAAATTCAGATGGAATCTTTACTAACTACAGAAGATTCCCCTCTCCAAACAGAAGCTGTAAACAACAATGAAGTGCGACTTCTTTCTGTTGAAACAACTACTACTGTACAGTCAGCAAGTACAGAAACTCAAATTTCAATTCGAAATATTGATCATATATGTATGAATATGCCACAGCTCGAATCATCTCTAGGCCTGGGCGGTAAATTCCGTTCCGCTCGTGGAATTTGGGTAATTTTGCGCTCCACGGAGAATGCGGAATTGCCCAAAATTCTGTGTTATGTGGCTTCGCGGGATTGTTTGCTTGTTCGCGTTCTCAAAATGCGTGTTCCCAAGATAATTCCTCCCGAGCACGCAAACAGCATTGGCGAACAGGAAAAAAGCATCGCGAACAAGCAATTCCGCGTGTTCGTGGAATTTCTGCGTGTTCGCGGAGATATTTTACCGTTTCGCTGAGCTTTTGCGGAGCGCGACTACACAAATTCCGCCGACCCCTAAGTTCTAGAAAACCTACTGAGCTGCCAAAATTAGATCAGCCTGGTATTCTGCTACTTCATGCATTATCATGATTTCTCATCAGATTCAAGTGAACCTGAGCTACCACTGCCGCCTCTCCCTTTTAAGCTCCGAGTGTATGCTTCTCTATCTTTGGCTGAAAAAGACATAGTTTGTTACTCTCTGGATTACAATTGGATTACTATTCCTGGTCATCTGGATTTGTTTGGTCTTTTTCCTACTTATGAATGGACACTCTCTCCCAGAACGCTCTGCAGTACAACTGGTGAACTTGGTTCTGAAACCACATGCATCATCGCACCGTGAACTAAGGGACCTGCCTCTGGTGAACATTACAGCAGTTCGAGTTCCAGAAGGAATAGTGTGGGACACGGTATCATAAGATGTATATGGTCCTACTGAACTTAAAAATTTCCTTAAATTATATCATCACCTCCTGTACTTTCTCCGGTGATTGGGACATTGAAAATGTGCACAATCTGCTTCTGATGAATTGTATGATGGTTCATCTGATTTTAGTGATATGTATTTTTTACACATAGCTAGTATCCCACGTGCAGTTTACAATTACATTTAATGGGAAGACTGCCCAAAACCACCAAAAGGTAGTTCAAAAATATTTGCACAAAAGTTTGCTTATTTTTCTGGTTTTGACACATCAGACCCAGCCTCTTACTACTATAGGCTTGCACCGACACCGGCAAAGAAAAATATGCTTACAAACACCAAGCTGATATACTCTGCTTCATTTATTTCACAACTGTCTGTTCAGGATTTCGACTTTTGGAAAAACACCATAGATACAAAATCTTTCTGGGAACAAAAGACTGGCAGGTTCAGGTAACTGAAGCCTTATTCATAGCATGCCTCACACCAAATCAAATGATTTTCCTGAATAAAACAATACAACAGACTTCTGTCTAGGAATAGCGAAGATGAAGGATTTGAACATGCCTCGTATTTCTGCATTCTCACGTTTTGAGAGCTGGCTGCATTTCACACAATAGAGTGAGGATACACTATATACCATGACACAAAATGGTTCTTACAATTCATCAGACCCCAGTTGGAAGGGATGGCTGGTTTGGCCTGTGGACACAAAAGGGTGTCAATCTAGATTCCTGAGCAATACCGAAGGGTTTAAGATCATTAGGCCTGATCAGAAATATGTACAGTCAAAATACTCGGGTTCTGACATCATATAGTGTTGGGAAGTTGTGCCTTGATTGGCTAAAAACCTCAACACATTCTCAGGTGAAGCAACACTTGTCCCTTCTTTCTGATGACATGGATCTCAGGGATTTTCTATTAGGTCCTCGAAACCCACATCAAAAGTGCTTAATTTAAAAAAAAAAAATGTAATGGCATTTTTGATATCCCTAATGATCTTCTGGTGGCACTCTAGGGGGCATCCCCCTTTGATAGAGGCCCATTTGGCCAAAATAGGTCGTGAGACACAATGTATTTTATCTCGTAATGATTGGGAAGCTATATCCTATTTAGGAAGCGAATCCTTGCGCGCGGCCAATCTTAAAAGAATGGCCTTTTTATCACGCTGGCTCTCCTATTTGACTCCGGAAGCTATGCAAAAAAGGTATCCGAAAGTTGAAAATAAATGCTTCCGTTGTCTGGCCAATGGAGCAGGAGGGTGGCACCATAATTTCTATACTTGTCCACGGTTAGAACCCTTTTGGATAGCTATATTTGCCGACATAGAATTAGCAATTGGGAAGAGAGTTCAGCCCGAGGTTGAGGCAGTTTTGTTTGGACTATATAAGGGCAGAATACTGTTATCGAAGGCGGAAGAAGTTTTCTTATTTATCTCCTGTACTGTAGCCCGACCCCTAAGCCTGCAGAATTGCAAATCTAGTGATGTTTCTTCACATTTAAAGTGGTTTCATAAAATGAAAAGGATTCGGAATTTTGAAGAAGCATATGCTAGATGGGTGGGAGCTATAAATATTTTTAGCAAGAAATTGAAGTTTTTTGATAATCTTGTAAAACAGAAGGAGGGAAATTAATTCTAGCTATGGATGACATGATCTATGTGACTTCCGTGGATAGATAGACCAGTATTTATTGTTGAAGAACTAGCATTTTTCTTTGTAGTTGCACTTTAGATGCATTAGCACTTTTTATTATTGTTTCTGAGTCTAGGATGTTTGCACATTGTCATTTTAATGAAAGTATTCCTGATGGATGATATGATCTATGTGACTTCCCTGGCTAGACAGACCAGTATTTGTCGTAGAAGCACTAGCACTTTCCTTGTCATTGCACTTTAGACGCATTAGCACTTTTATTATTGTATTTGGTTCCAGGGGTTTCTTGTACGTTGTCATGTTGATGGAAGTATTCTCGATGTTACAAGCTGTGGTAGTCAGATTTGATATGAAAGAATTTTTTCCTTTGTCATGAATTGAAGAAGATAATGGATTAATGGTTTTAAAGAATAGTTTTTATGTATACTATGTACTTAATGCTCTGCTCAATAAAAAAATAAATACAAAAAAAGTGCTTCATGTAGGCAATATAAAACTAGCTGTGGAAAGTTTCTCAACAGGAAGCAGCTGAAAGACTGGGCAAGATTGATAGGGTTAATTTAGAAAAGGCTTTGGTTGTGGTTGACAACAGCATGACCACATTATCATCCAGAATGTATTCAACTGGCAACATAGTATCTTCTGCAATTGACATATTAGAGTAAGATATGTCTATTTTACAACATGGACAATCACAATTCTATTAATAACCTGGAGGTTGCAAACATTGCGTTCTGGCCACGTGCCATGGCATTATATCAACAGCAGGAGTCTGTTTTCTGCATATGATCTAACGGAAAGACAGATAGAAATGGCACACAGAGAGATGCAAAATATACGTTGCACATTGAGAAAATTAGACCAATTACCTTTCACCATGACTGAGATACCATCCACAGAATGGCTAAACCATGGTTGCATCACCCAACGAGTCATGACTTTCTAATTCCAATATTGTCTACAGTATCAACAAGTAGGCCGATATGAAGCGCTAGGGGAAGTTTATGGGCATGAATACCGGGAATTACCATTCAGGTTTAGATGCAGGAATGGGGACACAGACGTTTTCCTTAGTGGTTCCAACTGTGAGGATGCTTTAAGCAGGTCCTTAGTTTGTAAGGACATTTCACTTCACGGGTTTGCATTGCTTCAATTACAAACTTGTCCTGTTATCTGAAGGATTCTCCCGCTGCCATGATTCATCCAGTTTTCAAGCTGCTCTTAAATGGGTGCTATTTGATGCTAACACTCTTTCCCACAAACTTCCTGTTGCATTTTTGGGAGCTAGTCCACTGTGTCTTTAATATGTCCGATACAAAGTGAATAGTGCATTTTTTAAATGTATTGGCTCTGGACGATTTTTGGAGTTATTCTATCATTCATAGACTCTGGTGCCGATTACGATCCTGTAAAAAAATTCCCCATACGACTCGTATCTGGTCTTTTTACCGTACGAATCGTACAAGTGCTGTACAAACTGCCAAATACGATTCGCATGGGAAAAAGTCCATACGAATCGCATTGGGAATTATTCCCCACACGTCCTCGGGTCGGAAAATGTGTCTGACACATCCTCGGACGATTTACCGTACAAATGTGAAAAGTGAAGTCCGACCGCGCTAGTACGATCCATCCCGTGCGTCCGATGTTACAACCGGATGGAAAAAACACCGTCCGCACCGAACTCCCATAGCAACCATGTAGACATGTGCCCGCATACGCGCCCAACACTCCCCCCAGCCCTCCTATGTACGAGTCGAATCCCCACCCGTGTATGTACACCCGTGTATGTACGAGACGTACCCCCAGCCCTGAATGTACACCCGTGTATGTACACTCGTGTATGTACACCCGTGTATGTACGAGACGTACCCCCACCCGTGTATGTACACCCCCGTATGTACAGCCCGTACCCCCACCCGCGTATGTATGGAGCGTACCCCCACCCCAACCGTGTATGTACGACCCGTACCCCCACCCGCGTATGTATGGAGCGTACCCCCACCCCAACTGTGTATGTACGACCCGTACCCTCACCCGCGTACGTATGGAGCGTACCCCCACCCCAACAGTGTATGTACAATCCGTACCCTCACCCGCGTACGTATGGAGCGTACCCCCACCCCAACAGTGTATGTACAGACCGTACCCCCACCCCAACCGTGTATGTACGGCCCGTACCCACACCCACGTATGTATGGAGCGTACCCCCACCCCAACAGTGTATGTACGGACCGTACCCCCACCCCAACAGTGTATGTAGGACCCGTACCCTCACCCGCGTACGTATGGAGCGTACCCCCACCCCAACAGTGTATGTACGACCCGTACCCTCACCCGTGTACGTATGGAGCGTACCCCCACCCCAACAGTGTATGTACGGACACACCCGCGTATGTATGGAGCGTACCCCCACCCCAACAGTGTATGTACGGACCGTACCCCCACCCCAACCGTGTATGTACAGCCCGTACCCACACCTGCGTATGTATGGAGCATACCCCCACCCCAACAGTGTATGTACGGACCGTACCCCCACCCCAACCGTGTATGTACGGCCCGTACCCACACCCGCGTATGTATGGAGCGTACCCCCACCCCAACCGTGTATGTACGGCCCGTACCCTCACCTGCGTATGGATGGAGCATACCCCCACCCCAACCTTGTATGTACGACCCGTACCATCACCCGCGTATGTATGGAGCGTACCCCCACCCCAACAGTGTATGTAGGACCCGTACCCTCACCCGCATAAAATTGGAGCGTACCCCCACCCCAACATTCTAAGAACGGAGCGCACCCCAGGCCCCAACACCAGCACCTTCACCCAACATCGCACATGTACGAGTCGTACCAAGCCAGACACAAGGACAGCACTGTACAACAAAATTGCCAAAGTACACACCGTACACACGCTAAAAACGCACGTACACAACCAGGACAAAGCAAAACAACACAAGAATACACTATTCGAATGGCACAAAGCCACAAAACATGTCCAACAAGCACAAATACAACACATTCACTGACCTGCAACTGCCAAAATCCCAAACACAACCACTCCTTATAACACACCCACCCAAAGTTCAAACACAGCCACACCCACCAATGGACCAATAAAAAGGGCCCACAGACACAAACCATGAGCCTTTGCAACAGACTCACTGCTGCCAGACCCCACAGACAACCTACAGCACCATACTTGAACCTTTACTACACCTTACACTTGCACACCTTCACACACCCACCTTCACAAACACCCCCTCATCACATTCACACACACACCTGCACAACCACACCCACACACCCACAACCATCCACACCCACACCCCCCACAACCATCCACACCCACACCCCTCACCATGCCCACTAACAAGAATCCAAAGTTCACTAGCCAAGAGTTGGAGGTCCTTGTCGACGAAATCCTCAGAGGCGAGCCACACCTCTTTGGAACATTGGTCAGACAGACCAGCATTTCCGAAAAAACAGCCATGTGGCAGACGATTGTCGATGCTGTGAATGCTGTTGCGTCCACCAGAAGGACCAGGCATGAATGCCAAGCCAGGTGGTACGATCTGCGGAGGAGGGTCCGAGCCAAAATGACCGACGAACACAACCAGGCCAACATCACTGGAGGAGGGCCGCCCCGCAGACCCGTACAATACCATCCCTGGGAGGAGAGGGTGATAGCCATACTGCCGGTGGTGTCAGTGGACGGAGTAGAAGGACTCCGAGAGCCGGGTGAGTACACAAACAACTCACCTCACATGGGGGGAACGTCATCCACAACCAAACTCACAATCAGGCACGCAACCACCCCAAGCTATCGCATGACTCAACCACACTCCATGAACACGCACATGCCACTAGCGCCACCATGCCCCATGCACCCAGCTGGACAATGCCAAGTCACAGGCCACAGAAAACACCAACACAAGACACGGTAAGCCGGATGGCGGGAGTGTGGGCCCCAAAAATCACATAGTGCAACTCAAAAGCAGACAACAATGCCCTCTGCCCATATGGCCTAGGTCACAGCCAGACAAACAGTGTGTCCCCACACAGGAAAGACTTGCCAGCAAATGGCAGACGCCTTGCATTAAGACATGGGGGTGAAGGCACGTTTTTGCACACGGCAGCAGCTAATGAACAGCCAACACTGTGAAAGAGTGGCAGCACACACCACCACAGCAGCAGCGCAGACACAGACACTACACCCAATGGGTGCCTGGAGATCAGAAACAAACTCACATCAACAAGCCAAGGGCCATTCAAAGATCTGCAAAAAGTGTGTGCCTAGGAAGCTGGGCTGAGGTGACAGAGGGTGACACACAGAGGGAGGGAGAGGGGGAGAGAGAGGGAGGGAGACACAGGGAGATGGACAGAGGGAGGAGGCTGACACAGGGAGGGAGGGAGAGGGGGACAGAGAGGGAGTGAGAAAGGGACACACAGGGAGACCAATTCAGCCTTGTGGGGTGTGGGAATGTCTGCTCGTCAGCAGGTGGACTGCGTGCATGTAGACAAGGGTGGCCAGTGCCTGAATCCCCCTCTCTTCTCCATGGCAAAACACTGGGCCATGTCTCAACCTGTGCACCAGCACAATGTCAGCTACCTGCACTATATAAGTGTGTGGAACAACTCCATGTGCCCACGTACAGTGCAACACGGAAGGCGCCAATGCATGGCTCACCACACCTGCTCACTCCACTGCTGACTGCAGTCACAATTGACGCAGCAAGTAAGACTGCCACACATAGGTAAAGTCTCAAAAGCTGTGGCCAAGGGACATACCCATGCACAAGAGCACTGTGAGTGGAATGCAAGACATATCCAAATTCCCAGAGGAAATGTGCCAACTTAGAAACGAATGAAACATGGATGTTGCATGGAACAAAATTAACATTGTCTCTCTCACACACAGGGCAACGTCGTGGATCACCCCCCAACACTGGGGGGGAAGACTCACAGGACCCGGTTCTGCGGGATGACGGACCCACCGGCAGCGACGACTCTCACCACTCTGTGGACGACCCCGACCAACCTGGCCCCTCTGGTGTCCAACCACCTGCAGCACCTGCGTCAGGTACAACTGGGCCAACCACCACCCCCACTCCTGCCACATCCCAGGAGACACCCAGGATCCCTGCCCCACTACCACAACGCAGCCAGGCTGACCAGGAGGAACACGGTGTACTGGGCACCCAGGAGGAGGCAGGCGACAACGCTAATGCCACCCCTCAGGGGTCCCGGAGACCCGATGTGCCCACAAGGGCAGGCCAGGTGCAAGTGGGCAGGGGTGGTGGGAGTGGAGGACGGCGGAGGCGCGAGCCTGACCAGTTGGCTGCGGAACCGGTATATTCCCATGTCAGAAACATCCTGGACACATACCGGCAGGACACCACGGGCATGGCCCAGGTTGCGCCCATCCTCGAGGAGATCAAGACCCAGCAGGCCCAGCAACATGCGGAGCAACATGCCTGTCTACTGCAACACCAAGGGCGGATGGAGGACAGACAGGCTGAGCTCGTGATGGTGTTCACGGGAATTCACCGTACACTCCGTCGGATAGCTGACAACATGGGCAACCCTCCCTGTGCCACCAGGCCAAGAACATCACCACCCACAGGGAGGGATCAGGAGGAGGAGGAGACATCCGACGGAGCATCCCAAACATCGTCACGGCCTGCTTCTGAGGGTTCCCGCAGGAGGGCGGGTCGTCCACGGAAAAGACCGTGAGGGTCGGCGCAACAGCACCATCTCCCAGGACACCTGGCCTGGCACCTGGCCCACTGGACCAACAGCAGCACATCAGCAAAAGACATTCTCTGCCACATGGACTTGTTGGTCACTGTCTGACCAATGTTGACAAAGACTGTGGCATGGACTCTGAGGATTTCCAATGGCAAGGATAGTGAACTTTGGATTCCACACACCCGGAAAGCCCCTCATGTCATACCTCCCCCCCCCACGTACCCCAACAAAAATAAAAAGTTACACGATAAAGAGATGATGCCTACATTTTGCATTATTACCTTACATGTGTCTTGTTAAGTCTAACCATGCCTGAATTCTCATATGACTTCAACCATCCACACCCTGGGGCCTGAGTCTGGCACAGGACACACATGGGTCACAATGTATTAGGCAACACAGACATGGAGCACCATACACACCCGTGATGGGCCCAACCAGCTGAGGGGGTGGCTGCTCAACCGTGCCGACAGACATATTGAGTACAGCGACAGCCATGCGCAGAGGTCAGGGATCATGTGGAGTGTCCTGGGGGGCACCCAGGTATGTGTGGACAGGTGGCAGAACCATGTCCTGCAAGCTTGAGTCAGGTGGATGCAGAGAATGGTGGCCTGGCCAACGTTGGATGCATGGGGATGGCACATGTCACAATACCCACACAGTCATGGACATCATGCACAATACACAGTCTAATCCCACACAAACAGCTTGCATCTTGCTACTCAACACATAGACACATAGCCACTATCACGGAAAACCATGCCAGACATGCCGTATGCACCGTGGCAACACACCAGCATTGACTGAGAATAGGCACCTTGGAGGCATAGGGACACCTTTATTATTCATGTATTCGGGAATGCAGAGGCAACTCGGAGTACACATACACAGGTCATGTGGAGTAACATGTGGGTCCAACACTGGAACCCCCCTTCTGCAGCACAAATGCGTGATAGCCATGGAACTGGCACACAAGTGTCGGCTAACAGCTAAACACCCCCTGCTGCTCACGGAGAGGCTGCCATACACCATTGATACTCTGATGTGGAAGTCCCACACCATGTCAAGCCAATGCAAACCGTATGTGTCAGAGGGCAGTGTTACACACATTGATGCCATCATCACAATCCACTATCCCATCACAGATGACTGTCAACAAGTCTGACCATCTATTCAGGTGTACCCAGCTACATGTCATGTGTCCCATGGTGATGCGACATGTCTGCAGAGGAACCAAACATCGACAGGGGCAGTGTGCACACATCGTAAACAACTGCCACACCCAATACACCCCTGATGCATCCCTTACCCTAAGGAGACTTCCAAACTTGTCCGTGCGTGTAACGCTGAGTCAGCACACGATGACGTGTCCATGAGGAATAGCAGTGCCACAACAATGCAACCAGCAGACGGCATGCGCAAGTACCTTGGGATGAGAGACACACAAGAAGTCAGCCACAAAAAGCACAGCCACTTGCATGTGCATGTACTCGACACATGTAAGGATGACAACATGCTAGGTTACAATTATGACTGGGGAAATACACTCATCACTGGCACCATCACTCCAGTGACACATCCACACACACCTCTGACTCACGTGGCATACATGCAGATGGACACACACATCGCAACACATGCCACACGGGGACCAATGCGTGCACACTCAGACACTGGTACTCACCACTAAGCAAAGAAGTCGCGTATGAGCCGACTCCGGATGTCCGCTTGCGGAACCACATCCTCCACATCACTAGCCCCATTGCCAAGCCCTTCGTCCTCCACGGGTGGATGGTCCTGATCATCTTGATCCAGGATGAGTGGCACAGCTTTCTCAACTGCCATGTTGTGCAGCATGCAGCAGACCATGAAGATTTTGCAGACCTTCGCCGGGGCATATGGGAGGGCGCCGCCGGTCTTGTGGAGGCATCTGAATCGGCTCTTCAGGAGGCCAAATGTCCTCTCTATCACTCGCCTTGTCCGGCCATGGGCGGTGTTGTAGCGGAGCTGGGCCGGCATGATGGGGTTGCGGAGATGTTTGATCAGCCATGGCATGTTGGGATAGCCAGCGTCCCCTACATGGAAACCACATGGACATAAGTAGGACAGGAGAAGCGGTTGTGCTGGAAGTCTATGCAAAATACAGGACAGACAGAGTGTACCCACCAACAACACATGCTCGTTCGTTGCGCAGCTGCGTCATCATTTCAGGCACCCTGCTACGCCTCATGATGTAGGCATCGTGTGATGATCCTGGAAAACGAGCACAGACATGTGAAATCACCATGTTGGACAGACACACCACAAGGGCATTGATGGAGTGGTAGTGTTTGCGATTCCTGTACGCTACCTCCTGTGCCTGTGGTGGTACCAAAGCCACATGTGTCCCATCTATGGACCCAATGACATGGGGCATCCCTCCCAGGGCATAGAATCCACGCTTGACCCCAGTCAACAGTTCAGGAGTTGGGAAATGGATGAACTCATCCAGGTGAAGCAACATGGCCTCTAAGAAATCATGCAGCACACGGCTGAACATGCTCTGGGACATGCCACCAACATGAGCTATGGTATATTGAAAGGTACCCGTGGCAAGAAAATGTAGGGCTGCCATTACCTTCAGCTTGGGTGTCAGTGCAGTAGGATACCTGTGCAGCGGTTGCAGGTGTGGTGCCAGCCTTGCCGTCAACTCCTCAATCAACGGTTGGGGGAAGCGGTAGCACCGTATACAGTCATTCTCCTGCATGTCAGCCAAGTCCGGAATTGGTCGGGGAAGAGGCGGCGCTCTGCAGTAATTTGGAAGTGACAAGGAAGAGTGAGTGCACTACAACAACAATTTATTTGTACTGAGCACATGTTAATCTGTCATTACACATATGCTACATACGGAGTCAGGTATGTGCCACATGCCATGGACACGTATGGCTGCCAGGTGACACTCCTACCAAGACCCAGCTACACACGAGATTGTGAACCTCCACATGCCATGGCATGGGATTAGCTGTGTCCCAGTGTAAGTGAACAGCCAGACGCAACACAGGAGTGACATACATCAACACATCAGCAGAAGTAGGATGTCAATATCAGAGACAGGTAGCGGAACACTAGAGCCACAGGTCACATGACATTAAACTAGGACAGCCCACACACCTTGCCAATAAGGTGTACATGTAATGACTCACCACACATACATTGAGAGGATGCAGACATGTCCTTGTTACGCTACTCCGTGTCCCGTGCATACATACGCACCTCACATCCGATACCACATGTGGTCTGGTGTGCGTAACAGTGTGCCATGTCCATCTACACACAGACACATGTTGGTTGCTGCAACAGCTGATGCTTTGAGGGAGCACCAACATCAAGCTAATGGGAACACACCACACATACATGACATAGACACATCGTGCACCGTGGGTAGTCACATGTCTGGTGTGGTAACCCCTGTAGCGGGCATCAGGGGACACTTGCGTGTGTTGTTGACTGTGCCATGCCAGTGACACTCATCCCAAGTGTGCAGTACGACATGCACACATGTCAAAGGAGTTAAGGGCATGCCTGGCACATATTGCACCGTCACACATAACATCTGTACACATCTCATCATACATCTATTGCCTATTCGACTCAGGAGTAATGTGCCACATCACAGCCTTTCACACCTGTGCCCCACACATGTAGTACTGCCCAGACAATGCCTTGATGTCCATCCATGGACAAGTATATCAGCTCTATTCCTTCCTGTGTGCTGCCTGTCACCACTGTGATGTGTGAAAGGCACCGCACATTCGCTCAGAGGGCCTGTGTACGTTCCCTATCACTATGGGAGTGCTGCTGTATGCGTACCCATAGTGATAGTGAGCGTACGCACGCGTGTACGGTCCGTATCACTATGGGTACGCATACGCGAGCACACCCATAGTGATAGTGAGCGTACAGGCGTGTGTACGGTCTGTATCACTATGGGTACGCATACGCGAGCACACCCATAGTGATACGGACCGTACACACGCCGTACCTGTGTGTGAAACTCCAAATTACATAGGGGACACATGAGGGACAAGTATAAAGGCCTACATGCATGCTGGTTGTCATGGAGACCAAATTTAAAGTATGAATTTTTTTCTGCAGGTGCACAGCAGAAGTCAGTTTGAATGAATCTACTTTGTTGCAATGTGGTTCTGGAGTTGACATCATGCTCAAGAAAAAAAACTATTAAAACCCACTGACTGTGCTAGGTTTGAAGGGATTGGAGGAAACATAGGATGCAAATGTGAGTGACCAATCGCTCTGTACTCCTGTGCATGAAACAGGCCAGCAAGACAGATATAAGGCAGCCAGGTCCCATGAGGGAGCACTTGCCTGCACATCTTTGGATTCTACGACCCAGCTGCTTCTCCGGATTCCCTGGAACCATGTCAAGGTCTGTGGAGAGGGCACAGCCTTTCACCCTGGAGGAGAACCTGGCATTGCTGGATGTGATCCTCCCACAGTACCCCCTGCTGTATGGGCGACCAGGGTATCAGGTGAGTGCAGAGTCTACTAGCACAGACTGTGTCCCTTTTTTGTGACTGTGACTTCTGGCATTGTGTCCAGGTGTGACACACATGCAATGTACTGTAGGGGGGTCACAGGGGGGGGGAATGCCTGATGTCTCCCAGCCAGAGCATGCTGTGGTGCATGTCTGCCGTCCTCACTTGCATTGTGTTTACTGTGACAATCACTGCATGGTGCATGCCACATTCTGCCTGTCTTATCCTCCTGGGAATGTAGCCTCTACAGTCCTCATGTGATTCTGTGGTCAGCCCAGTGTGACAGGTGACTGTACCCACAGATGTGTGTTAGTTCAGTGTACCTGTGCTGAGAGTGTCCACATGATGTGTTCGTACCCTGGACATCGGTGTGTGTGTAAGTCCCCTGTCATGTGGGTGGGTGCATATGTGGAGTGTAGCACCCGGGCTGCATGAGGGATGGATATACCCTGCCCATCTGATGTGAGCAGGGAAGCAGGGAGCAGTGCTGTGTGTCTGACGTACAAAGCCAGCCCCACACCTGTGAGCCCCCCCCCCCCGTCTAGAGGCACATGTGCAGAGTGAGGTTTGTCGCTGCATTTGGCAATGGCAGGTGAATGTCCTGTGCCTGTGTGTGTCTGTGTACTCTGCTGAGGTAGCGTCAGTGGCCTGTGGCATGTGACTGCTTAGAGGTGCTGCACATAATCCTGGTGTAGCTTGTGATGCACAGTGTGAGCCTGGATCATTGATTGTGTCGTTGCCCTCATTCCACCTGTGTACTTTCAATGGCACGTACTGCTTTTGCCCTTCCCCAGAGGATCATGTCCCTATGACAAAGGTGCAATGTGTTGGATGCATACTATGTGTTAGAAGGCGACCTCAGAGGAGCCCGGAGAGGGCCCTGACTATCCTGAGACCAACCCTCGAGGTATCGTAGCCGGGCACTGGTGGGAGACTCCTCAGGGGAGGAATCTCGTATCTAGGATCGTACACTCGGCACCACACGACAAAGAGACACCACACCGGGAGTTCTTAAGAACAAATCTTTATCAGATTGGAGTTGTAGGATCTTTATGATCAGCAAGGCAAACATATACAAGTGGAGCGCGGGCTCACAGAGTCTTGGAGGGGGTAGGAGGTAGCGGGACAGTCTGTGGGGATATGGATCAAATGCAGGGGCGTACCCGGCGCACAGCTCACAATCCTCGAGTTGGGGGATACGCTTGTCGTCGTCGGGGTCCGGCGGGACCAAGAGAGTCTGTGGGAGCCGCGAGTCACTCAGCAGGGCTCAAGCACAAGTCGGAGGTCTTACAATCTTTTCGGGGAGCCGCGAGTCACTCAGAAGGGCTCAAGCACAGGTTCGGAGGTCTTACGATCTTCAGGGAGCCGCGAGTCACTCAGCTGGGCTCAAGCACAAGTTCGGAGGTCTTACGATCTTCAGGGAGCCGCGAGTCACTCAGCAGGGCTCAGGTGTTTCCCAAGGCGAATCTGCCGGACAGTCCCAGAGCACCCCTTGTTATAGGACGACTCCTCTTTGATGTCCGGAGTCTGTGCAGGCAGGGGTCTTGTCACCTGGGGGTCGCTTGTCGGGGTTTCCTGCCATTGTCTTTTGATCCTTTCAGGGCCGGGTCGGGAGGAGCCCCAGGCACCCAGCAGGCGTAGAGCCAGCCCTCGGGGAGGCCGGTGGGCCGATCGAAACCCACCTTCCCAGGGGAGCTCAGAGGTGCGATGGAAACTGCTCCTCCCTCTCTCATCCCAATGGGAGCGCGATGTCCCCCAGCTGGAGTGGCGCCTCTAGGCCAGGGTCGCGCTGGGGCCGGGTGGCCATCATGGTGCATGAAGTGGGCACGCGGGCCCGGTGTGGCCGAAAGGAGGAAGGCCACCGACGGGGAAGTCCGGGTCGGGTGTGTGTGTGTTCTGGTGGGAAGGAACGGCTAGGCCGTGGGCTCGGGGGCTGCGTGAGGTGCATGGGTCAGGTTATGTGGTATGGGGACAGGGATGGCTATGCTACGAGGCCGGGTCTAACACGCGTCCCCCCCAGCTGAAAGCCAGAGAGAACTACCCATCCTCTTGGGGGTTCTCTCCGCTGAGGCGGAAGAACCGGGAGAGGCCATCGGCGTTGGCGTGATCAGTACCAGGGCGATGTTCCACGGTGAAATCCATCCCCTGGAGGGAGATTGACCACCGCAGTAGCTTGGGGTTTTCTCCTCGCATCTGCATGAGCCATCGCAAGGGGCGATGGTCGGTTTGGACCTTGAAATGGGTGCCGAACAGATAAGGGCGTAACTTCTTGAGGGCCCAGACTACGGCGAACGCCTCGCGCTCGATGGTGCTCCATCTCTGTTCTCTGGGCAACAGCCTTCGGCTGAGGAAGGCTACGGGCTGGTCTAGGCCTTGGTCATTCACCTGGGACAGGACAGCCCCAATTCCATGCTCGGAGGTGTCCGTTTGTACCACAAACTCCTTGGAGTAGTCGGGAGCCTGAAGGACGGGGGCTGTGCACATGGCCGTTTTTAGGTCATCGAATGCTTCTTGGCAGGCAGGGGTCCACTGCACTCTCTTGGGCTGTTTCTTGGACGTGAGTCCCGTGAGGGGACCGACTAGGCTGCCGTACCCCCGGATGAATCTCCGGTAGTAGCCCGTGAGGCCCAGAAAGGCTCGGACCTCCGTTTGGGTAGTGGGGGGTTCCCAGGCTAGGATGGCGTCGATTTTGGGCTGTAGAGGGGCGACCTGGCCGCTTCCGACCTGGTGCCCCAGGTAGGTTAATGAACCTTGCCCAATCTGGCACTTGCTGGCTTTCACGGTGAGGCCTGCCTGGCGCAGGGCGGTTAGCACCCTCCGGAGGTGCTGGAGGTGCTCACTCCATTCGGAACTGAAAACTGCGATATCGTCTAGATAGGCAGCGCTGAATTTTTCCAGCCCGGCCAGGGCTCTATTTACCAGTCGCTGGAAGGTTGCCGGGGAATTTTTCATCCCGAAGGGCATCACGCGAAAGCGATAGTGCCCATCCGGGGTGGAGAAAGCGGACCGCTCCTTGGCTCCTTCTGTGAGCGCAATTTGCCAGTAGCCACAGGTGAGATCGAAGGTGCTGAGGAACCGAGCAGCCCCGAGTCGGTAAATGAGCTCGTCGGCTCGGGGAATGGGGTGGGCATCGGCTCGGGTGACTTCATTGAGTGCCCGGTAGTCCACGCAGAAGCGGAGTTCTGGGGCGACACCGGGGGCAGCTGCTTTCGGGGCCAGGACCACGGGGCTGGCCCACGGACTGTCTGAGGGTTCGATCACCCCTAAGGTCAACATCTTCGAGACCTCGGCTTGAATGCAGGACCGGACCCGATCAGGGACTCGGTAGGCTCGGTGTCCGGCGGGCTGTCTCCGGTATCCACGTCATGGACACACCAGTCGGTGACTTGGGGGACCAGAGAGAAGAGGTCGGAAAACTGCCCTAGGAGCTGGCGGCAATCCTCACGTTGCTGGGAAGTGAGGGATTGGGAGAGGTTCACTCCCTCTACGGGGCCGTCCTTCTCTGTGGTGCACAGGATATCAGGGAGGGGATCTGACTCCTCCTCGGCCCCGTCATCAGTGGCCAGCAGGAGGCTCAGCTCCGTCCGCACAAAGTGGGGCTTGAGGCGGTTCACGTGGAGGACCCGGAGGGGGTCCCGTGGTGACTGGACGTCCACCAAGTACGTGACCTGGCTCTTCCGCTCAATCACTTTGAAGGGCCCGGTCCATTTATCCTGGAGAGCGCAGGGTTTCACGGGGGCCATGACCCATACCTGCTGGCCCGGCTGGAACTCGACCAGAGTGGCATTCTGGTCGTACCAGCGCGTCATCTCTTCCTGGCTCGCCTCCAGGTTGGCCTCGGCCATCTCTCGGATCTTCCTAGTCTGGTTTCGGAGGGTCAGGACGTATCGGAACACATCTCGGGGGTGGCCTCGGTGCGCCGCTTCCCACCCTTCCTTGACCAGGCTGAGGGGCCCCCGGACGGGGTGCCCGTAGAGCAACTCAAAGGGGCTGAACCCCAAGGATTTCTGGGGAACTTCTCGGTAGGCGAACAGGAGGCAGGGGAGCAGGACGTCCCACTTACGCCGGAGGGGCTCTTCCAGGCCCGCGATCATCCCTTTCAGAGTCCGGTTAAACCGCTCTACCAGGCCGTTTTCTTGGGGGTGGTACGGGGTGGTGAATTTATAGGACACTCCGCATTGTTGCCACAAGGACGTCATGTATCTGGAGATGAAGTCCGTACCGCGATCGCTCACGACCTCGCGGGGAAAACCCATACGGGAAAAGATTCCCATCAACGCCCGGCCCACCACGGGGGCTGTGACGGTGCGCAGGGGTATGGCTTCAGGGTATCGGGTGGCATGATCCACCAGGACGAGGATAAAGCGGTGCCCTTGGGAGGTTGGGGGGTCCAGAGGTCCCATGATGTCGATCCCGACCCGTTCAAAAGGGGTACTGATGACAGGGAAGGGTTGGAGGGGAGCCTTACGCTTTCCTCCACTCTTCCCACTGACCTGGCACGTGGGACAGGACTTGCAGTGGGCTTCTACATCTGCTTTCATTCTGGGCCAGTAGAAGTGAGTCACGAGGCGACTGTAGGTTTTGCCCTGGCCCAAGTGGCCTGCGAGGGGAACGTCGTGGGCCAAGCCCAGGAGGAGGTCTCGGAAGCGTAGGGGTACCACCAGCACCCGGGCGGATCCTAGCTCCACCGACTTCTGCTCGCTGTACAAAAGGTCATTCTCCCAATACACCCGGTGCCTGTTGCCGGGGCCTGACCAGGGAAGGACAGGTAGCCTGCTCTCGGCAGAACTCCTCTCAGGAGGGGCCCCCCTTGTGGCGCCACTGGGCCAATTCGGGCAGATCGCCTAACTCGGTGACCTGTGCGGAGTCGGAAGGTGGGGGTTCGTCACTGGCGACCGACCCTCCTTGTGGGGGGATGTGGGGACCCTTGGCGGGGACCATCCTGTCTTCAGTGGTCGGGGCGTCGTCGACTTCCCCAAGGGGGGTCAGTCGGGCTGCCATGGATCGGGTGGTGGCGCACACCCACTCAGGGAGACCCATCATCCCTAGGTGGGTCTTGCGCTCGACTTGTTTCTAGGGGGAACTTCCCAGGTCGTTCCCCAGGAGACAGTCGACTGGCTGGGAGGTTCTCACTGCGACTTTCAGTTTACCGACCACCCCTCCCCATTCAAAAGGCACCAGGGCTACCATACACAGACTCTCCGTGTTGTCAGCGGAAATGACCGGGCAAAAGACGTTGGGGAGGACCTGGTCTTCGTTGACCAAATGACTGAGGACACCGGTGATGCTGGCCCCGGTGTCACGAAGGGCTTCTACTTGGTGGCCATTGATCGTTACGAGCTGCCCATATTTCTTCGTGTTGGAGGGCAGGAGGCTTCCAGGGACCATTTCTCTATCTCCTAAGGATAATAGGGCCATGGCTGCGGGTTCCCACTCTACGGTTTTCTCAACCTCCTCCCCCAGTGCTACATTGGCTATCTGTCTAGCGGGGGGTGCTGCCGGGGTGATGTGTGGGGCCATGGGGCATTCAGGGTCGTTGGCGTAATGCCCGGGCTTCTGACAACGGAAACAAGTGATGGTCACCCGGTGCCCCCGTCTCAGGGGGGGCCGGATACAGCTGGTGGGGGTGCCGGGAAAGGCGGAGGTTGGGTTTTCGGGGGACTGGACTGGGACTCTCTCTGCCCTCCCTGGTTCCCCCCCCTCTCTGGCGGGGTGGTCCCTGACTGGCTCGGGGGTACTCTCCTACAGGGCCCCGGGAGACCCGGGTGTTGGTCCAGCGATCCGCCTCGACAGCCAGCTTTCTCGGATCCGTGAGCTTGCTGTCGAGCAGATGCTGGCGAAGTTCCACAAAGCAGTTCGCAGCCAGGTGTTCCCACAACATAAGGTCGGTTAGTTCTTCTAGGGTGGTGACTTTGCTGCCCTTGATCCACCCATCGAATGCGCGGCTGAAGAAGTTTACATACTCCACCCAGGTGGTGCCCGGGATCTTCCTGCAGTCCCGGAACCGCTGGCGGTACATCTCCGGGGTGAGGCCGTACCTTGTGAGGAGGGCCTCTTTCATGTGGTCGTAGGATGTCTGCATGGAGGTTGGTAGGTCGAGCAGGGTGTCTCTCCCCTCGCTCAGGAATCGTCCCCACAACCCGGCCCCCCAATCCTTCTGCGGGACCCGATAGGAGGTCATGGCGACCTCGTAGGCCCTGAACCACTGTTGAATGTCATCGTTTTTGTAATATTCTTTGACCACATCCTTGGGGATGTGGATCTTCTGCTCCGCCGGGGAGGCCGCCTCTCGGGTCCCCGTGGGCCGCGCTTCTTCGCTTTTTGCTTTTAGCTCCATTTCCTTCAAGCTGCGTTCGTGCTCCAGTTGAAGTCTCCTTCCTTCGTGTTCCCGTTGGAGTTTCTTCTCTTCTAGTTCTCCTTGCACCCGCATCTGTTCCACTGCTAGCTTTTTCTCAGCTAATTTCAACTCGCCCTCGATTTTGAGTTTGGCTAATTCGAGTTCGTGATGGCAGCTTCTTTCTCTGTCTGCGAGTTCCTCCGGGGATAGGCCCCCATCTGGTACGAAGCTTCGCACCTGGTTGCTGCTGCGTTCTCCTTGGGAGAGTCCAGCTCCGTCGTGGGGCTCCACCGCTCCTTCTGGGCGGGGGGCTCCAGAATCCACCCAAGCTTTCAGTGCCTTTTGCATATCTTCTTTGGTGTTAAGACCAGTGGTAGCGATTTTGAGTTCTTTGCAGAATTGCTTCAGTTCTCTGTGTGTGTACTCCTCCAGTTGTTCCGCCTGGAACACGGTACTGGTGTCGTTTTCTGTGAGAACCACGGCGTTTCCTTCTGCCATCTTTGTCGGTAGTGCGTCAGCCGTTCACGGTATGATCTCTAGATTATGGGCCTGAATCCCGTCGCTTGCCACCAATGTTAGAAGGCGACCTCAGAGGAGCCCGGAGAGGGCCTTGACTATCCTGAGACCAACCCTCGAGGTATCGTAGCCGGGCACTGGCGGGAGACTCCTCAGGGGAGGAATCTCGTTTCTAGGATCATACACTCGGCACCACACGACAAAGAGACACCACACCGGGAGTTCTTAAGAACAAATCTTTATCAGATCGGAGTTGTAGGATCTTTATGATCAGCAAGGCAAACATATACAAGTGGAGCGCGGGCTCACAGAGTCTTGGAGGGGGTAGGAGGTAGCGGGACAGTCTGTGGGGATATGGATCAAATGCAGGGGCGTACCCGGCGCACAGCTCACAATCCTCGAGCTGGGGGATACGCTTGTCGTCGTCGGGGTCCGGCGGGACCAAGAGAGTCTGTGGGAGCCGCGAGTCACTCAGCAGGGCTCAAGCACAAGTCGGAGGTCTTACGATCTTTTCGGGGAGCCGCGAGTCACTCAGCAGGTCTCAAGCACAGGTTCGGAGGTCTTACGATCTTCAGGGAGCCGCGAGTCACTCAGCAGGGCTCAAGCACAAGTTCGGAGGTCTTACGATCTTCAGGGAGCCGCGAGTCACTCAGCAGGGCTCAGGTGTTTCCAAAGGCGAATCTGCCGGACAGTCCCAGAGCACCCCTTGTTATAGAATGACTCCTCTTTGATGTCCGGAGTCTGTGCAGGCAGGGGTCTTGTCACCTGGGGGTCGCTTGTCGGGGTTTCCTGCCATTGTCTTTTGATCCTTTCAGGGCCGGGTCGGGAGGAGCCCCAGGCACCCAGCAGGCGTGGAGCAAGCCCTCGGGGAGGCCGGCGGGCCGATCGAAACCCACCTTCCCAGGGGAGCTCAGAGGTGCGATGGAAACTGCTCCTCCCTCTCTCATCCCAATGGGAGCGCGATGTCCCCCAGCCGGAGTGGCGCCTCTAGGCCAGGGTCGCGCTGGGGCCGGGCGCCCATCATGGTGCATGAAGTGGGCACGCGGGCCCGCGGGCCCGGTGTGGCCGAAAGGAGGAAGGCCACGGACGGGGAAGTCCGGGTCGGGTGTGTGTGTGTTCTGGTGGGAAGGATTGGCTAGGCCGTGGGCTCGGGGGCTGCGTGAGGTGCATGGGTCAGGTTATGTGGTGTGGGGACAGGGATGGCTATGCTACGAGGCCGGGTCAAACACGATGCCTTGTTGTAAACAGCAAATTTGTTCTAATATGTGTCTCTGTGACATGTGCCAGGTGTATTGATGTAGTGTCACTTGTTCATCCTCAGAGGTAGGCGCCTCTGCCAAGAAGCAGATCTGGATGAACGCCGTCAGTGCCGTGAGGAGTACGGAGGGTTGCAAGCGGCGCCTGGCCCAGGTGAGAAAACGCTGGCAGGATATCCGGTGCTGGACGCGGAGGATCGCACGGGTCCTGCTGGGGGACTCACCTGAGACCCATAAGAACCGCGGGCGCCGCCGTCTGACCCACATCCACAAGCGTGTGCTGGCGGTGGTCTTTCCAGACTTGGACAGGCGCTTACAGGAGAAGCAGCAGCAGGAAGGGGGTAGGTACATGTGTGTTTGTTGTGTGTCACCAGCATTTGTAAGTGCACAGTTGCATGGATACACTGCCAGGGTTTAAAGGTGCTGTGCAGATCCGGTTACCCACAGTATAGCGGTGCTCTCTTGCCTCCCTTCCCCTCCTTGCAATGTGTTCCCTGGTCTGTGTGTAGTCACTCCTTCACAAGGTTATCTAGGCTGGCACTTTATCCACGTGAACAATGCCTAAAGCATCATGTGTGGGGGTGGTGTGTTACAGGTTTTGGGACCTTGCCTGTGCCCTGTCCAGTTCAGTACTTGTGGGTTCCATGTCAGTTGGCACTGATGCTGAGTCCAGACATGGGAGTTAGTCTCTCAAGTGTCATGCCTTACAGCACGCATGTCCTATGTTGTGGCCTGTGACATGATGTGCATGGGTGTGCGATAAGCATGGTGCAGGGATGGTGGCGTGTGTTGCAGTCATTCCCATTCAGGACCATGGAGTTGTGTGGCCACTACTGTCCCCTGGGGCATATTTTCCTAGGTGTCATGTGTGTCATCACAAAATGTGGACACTCTCAGTGTCTACAGCATAGGTTGTGCTCTGTGCCATTGTCCCCTGGCACCATGTATATTGACGTAAAATGTAGTACAAGTGTCCACTGTACAGCCTGACCTGATTTTCCTTGTTCATACTCATGGTGGCCAGTGCCTGTGTGTCTTGTTACAATCATCTGATGATGACCATTTGTACATGATTATTTGGACAGGCGCACCTTGGGTATTTTGTGTCCAATCTTGCATTTATCCAGCCCATGTGTATTTCACCCAGACTAAGAGATGTAAGTGCTTCTTGTGTCTCAACAAATTGTCTCATGTAGGGGGTGGTTGGTGCGGGCAAAGCCTACATGTCAAAACCTGATATCTCCTTGCTAGGTCTGGCCAGTGTGTGATGTTTGTCTGGACATACACTCAAGGTGCAGTGAGCCAGTCATGGTGGGCATGTTTTCAGTATTACCTATGCAGCATGTGCCTCAAGTTCATGGATATGGTCCCTGCTCATCCCTATTTTCGGCAACGCTGTGTGGTGCAGATGCAGTGCTGGATTGTTCCCAGAGCCTGGCTCCTCTGTCAAAATCCATTTCATGTCATTTGCTATTGTGTCATGCTCTCCATAGTTTTTCAGTGGCATGGTGGGTCAACCAACTGTGTGTTGCATGCCCTACATATGTACCTTGTTTTGTAGATGTTACTCATCTTTCTTTTCAGGCTATGCACTGTAACCTATGTAGATTGGACTCATGTGACATATGTATACAGGTGTATGATTAATTGCTGTCTCTTCACCTTGCCCACAGCATCGTCGGGGGACACGGAGGGAGACATCAGCACAGACGGAGCGGAGGGACCGAGCACCAGTGCCAGCGGTGACATCTTGGCTGGCACATCGAGTGGAACTGAGGCGGAGGAGAGGGAGGCCGAGGACCTGTCCAGTGCCACCACAGAATATGAAGCTGACGGGTCCGAGGATGAGCTCTCCGAGTTGGCGGAGGCTGCACCAGCAGCTGACAGCGGCACAACATCTCTCCCCGCCCCCTCCATTGCCATCAGCCGCCTCCCACTTGCTTGTGTCCCTTCCCAGCGTGCCCGGTCACCACATGTCTCCTTCCTGCCAGGCACCGCACCCGCTGCCCCTGTCTCCACTGCTGCCGCCAATGCCGAGTCTGTGGACATCCAGCGGCAGTTGCAGGTTGGTCAGGCTGCGATGCTTAATGTCCTTCATGGCCACAGCCAAGTGCTGAACAACATGGAGGCATACTTGGAGGGCATTTTCTCATCGCAGGCTGACCAACGCAACTTGCTGAGGTCCATTGACTCGACACTGACTGCAGCAGTGGGTCTCCTGCAGCGCTTCGTCCAACCCCCTACCCCTGACCCATCCACACTTCCCACTCCCATGCCTGTCCCACATACACCCAGACATCAGCATGCACCCACCACAACAGACACAGGCACCACACCAGCAGGGAAGGTCAAACGCACACCTCCTGGCACGCACACACAGGGTGAAGTAGGCACACCCACTGGGTCGGGGGCAAACGTAAGACACGCAGCCAGAGTGGGAGTCCGCATTCCACCATATCCACTCCCTCCAAATCCCCTCCCCTCAGCTCTCCTGGCCACATATCCAGCAAAGACTCCTTCATGGCCGCTCTGTCCCTGAGCCCCACAGTGACACCACCCCGCAAGCGGTCAAGGGAGTCCCCGGTCAGGGTGGTTGAGTCCCCCCCCTGTCCACACCCTCCCCCAGTGGCGCTGCGACCCATCCCTCTGACCCCCCCCCTCCTTGGGGCCTGTGGTTCCTTCGGGTGCAGGGGAGTCGCTGGAGGACCTTGCTAAGGTGTGCAGCGACATCCTGGCCTCCGCCTTTGGCGCTGCCCCACCCCCTGTGGTGGAGTCCTCCATCCCTGCACCCACGACGCCTACCCTTCACCCTCATGTCCCTGCGGTGCCTGGTCCTTCCCCCCCACATGATGCCCCCCCCTCTGGAAGAAGAAGGAGTCTGACTGTGCAGGCAAGCTAGGGGACACGCATCCCACTGTGTCCCCCACCTGGATTTGAACTTTGGATTGCCCTATGGGCATTGTACATTTTGAACTTTCAAGGGACAAACAGATTTTTGGATGCTGAATAAAGCAATTTCATTTTCCTTAGTACACTACTGTCTGGTATTGCTGTTGGTGGACCTGCTCCATTATGTTGGGTGGTGATAATGTGTTGGGTGTGTGGGAATTGTAGTCTTGTGCTGGTCATAGGGTGGATCCTGGTATCTGTGTGCCATCACAAGCTGTTGGCTACATCGCTTTGTTCATGTAAGCAGTTACTGCATGGTGACATCGTCCCAAGGTGTGTTCCTTCCTCTGTGTAACCTGACATCTTCCCTGCAGGGTCATTCCAATATGTGGTGCTGAGCTGTGTCTACATTGGCTGGGTGTGTGACGGACTCGTTAGACTTGGGCCATGCATGCTGAGCGATGTCTCCACCTGCATCATTCGTGGCGTCCTTGGTGGTCAATGTACTTGTGTATGTAGACTGTTGTCATGACTTCATGTGGACATGTTTTCTTTTCGGCGCTATGCATGTGTATACTCCCAGCCTCGCACACATGTGGTACATGTACTGCAGGATCTTTGTGCACCTGACTGACATTTGTGGCCATTGGATCTGTGAGTACTCCACCCTTTTCTTTGCAGGGGCACTGCTGTGAGTGTTAGGCACCCACCCCTCCTGTGTCTGGCCACAGCTGGGAGGACTCTGCACACACCCCTCTTATGACTGGGCACTGCTGGGAGGACTCTGCACACACCCCTCCTGTGTCTGGGCACTGCTGGGAGGACTCTGCACACACCCCTCTTATGACTGGGCACTGCTGGGAGGACTCTGCACACACCCCTCCTGTGTCTGGGCACTGCTGGGAGGACTCTGCACACACCCCTCCTGTGTCTGGGGACTGCTGGGAGGACTCTGCACACACCCCTCTTATGACTGGGCACTGCTGGGAGTGTTAGGCACCCACCCCTCCTGTGTCTGGGCACTGCTGGGAGTGTTAGGCAACCACCCCTCTTGTGTCTGGGCACTGCTGGGAGGACTCTGCACACACCCCTCTTATGACTGGGCACTGCTGGGAGGACTCTCTGCACACACCCCTCCTGTGTCTGGGCACTGCTGGGAGGACTCTGCACACACCCCTCCTGTGTCTGGGCACTGCTGGGAGGACTCTGCACACACCCCTCTTATGACTGGGCACTGCTGGGAGGACTCTGCACACACCCCTCCTGTGTCTGGGCACTGCTGGGAGGACTCTGCACACACCCCTCCTGTGTCTGGGCACTGCTGGGAGGACTCTGCACACACCCCTCTTATGACTGGGCACTGCTGGGAGTGTTAGGCACCCACCCCTCCTGTGTCTGGGCACTGCTGGGAGTGTTAGGCACCCACCCCTCTTGTGTCTGGGCACTGGTGGGAGGACTCTGCACACACCCCTCTTATGACTGGGCACTGCTGGGAGGACTCTGCACACACCCCTCCTGTGTCTGGGCACTGCTGGGAGGACTCTGCACACACCCCTCCTGTGTCTGGGCACTGCTGGGAGGACTCTGCACACACCCCTCTTATGACTGGGCACTGCTGGGAGGACTCTGCACACACCCCTCCTGTGTCTGGGCACTGCTGGGAGGACTCTGCACACACCCCTCCTGTGTCTGGGCACTGCTGGGAGGACTCTGCACACACCCTTATTATGACTGGGCACTGCTGGGAGGACTCTGCACACACCCCTCCTGTGTCTGGGCACTGCTGGGAGGACTCTGCACACCCCTCTCCTGTGTCTGGGCACTGCTGTGAGGACTCTGCACACACCCCTCTTATGACTGGGCACTGCTGGGAGTGTTAGGCACCCACCCCTCCTGTGTCTGGGCACTGCTGGGAGTGTTAGGCACCCACCCCTCCTGTGTCTGGGCACTGCTGGGAGGACTCTGCACACACCCCTCCTGTGTCCGGGCACTGCTGGGAGGACTCTGCACACACCCCTCTTATGACTGGGCACTGCTGGGAGGACTCTGCACACACCCCTCCTGTGTCTGGGCACTGCTGGGAGGACTCTGCACACACCCCTCCTGTGTCTGGGCACTGCTGGGAGGACTCTGCACACACCCCTCCTGTGTCTGGGCACTGCTGGGAGGACTCTGGGTGGGGGTACGCTCCATACATACGCGGGTGGGGGTACGGTCCGTACATACACGGTTGGGGTGGGGGTACGCTCCATACATACGCGGGTGAGGGTACGGGTCGTACATACACAGTTGGGGTGGGGGTACGCTCCATGCATACAGGGTGGGGGTACGGTCCGTATGTACACTGTTGGCATGGGGGGTACGCTCCATACGTACGCGGGTGAGGGTACGGGTCGTACATACACGGTTGGGGTGGGGGTACGCTCCATGCATACGCGGGTGAGGGTACGGGTCGTACATACACTGTTGGGGTGGGGGTACGCTCCATGCATACAGGGTGGGGGTACGGTCTGTACGTACACTGTTGGCATGGGGGGTACGCTCCATACGTACGCGGGTGAGGGTACGGGTCGTACATACATGGTTGGGGTGGGGGTATGCTCCATACATACGCGGGTGAGGGTACGGGTCGTACATACACGGTTGGGGTGGGGGTACGCTCCATGCATACGCGGGTGAGGGTACGGGTCGTACATACACTGTTGGGGTGGGGGTACGCTCCATGCATACGCGGGTGAGGGTACGGGTCGTACATACACTGTTGGGGTGGGGGTACGCTCCATGCATACGCGGGTGAGGCTACGGGTCGTACATACACGGTTGGGGTGGGGGTACGCTCCATGCATATGGGGTGGGGGTACGGTCCGTACGTACACTGTTGGCATGGGGGTACGCTCCATACATACGCGGGTGAGGGTACGGGTCGTACATACACGGTTGGGGTGGGGGTACGCTCCATACATACGCGGGTGAGGGTACGGGTTGTACATACACGGTTGGGGTGGGGGTACGCTCCATACGTACGTGGGTGAGGGTACCGGTCGTACATACACAGTTGGGGTGGGGGTACGCTCCATGCGTACGCGGGTGAGGGTACGGGTCGTACATACACTGTTGGGGTGGGGGTACGCTCCATGCATACGCGGGTGAGGGTACGGGTCGTACATACACGGTTGGGGTGGAGGTACGCTCCATGCATACGCGGGTGAGGGTACGGGTCATACATACACTGTTGGGGTGGGGGTACGCTCCATGCATACGCGGGTGAGGGTATGGGTCGTACATACACTGTTGGGGTGGGGGTACGCTCCATGCATACGGGGTGGGGGTACGGTCCGTACGTACACTGTTGGCATGGGGGGTACGCTCCATGCATACGGGGGTGTGGGTACGGTCCGTACATATCCGTACCCATGCTGTGGAATGCTTGTGCGGGCCGTACCCAGGCCTTTGCCACGTGGGTACAGCCGTCCCGCCATTGTTGGGGTGACGTAGGTGTGGGCGTGGTACGACTCATACCCACGCTCTTAAGGCGTGGGTACGGGACGTACCTGTATTGTTGTGTTACCGGTTCGCGTCGTCAACCACTTCCGTTGTGGCGGACGCTGGCTTTGCTGGACACGCCCCCACCCCCTCGTAGTGACCAGGGCCTGGGGGTCAGGTATGTCCAGGGCATGTGTGCTGTGTGACTTTGGTGGGGGTTGTGTGGCCTGCCCCTGCTCCTGCCCCCCCATTTCCCCCCTCCCTTTGTTGTTCTGACCTTCTGCGGCGTCTGCGTCGTAACCTGTAGAGGAGGTCAACTGCTATGAGGGCCGGGATGACACGTAGGTTCGGGTCCATGTCTGTCCGTCGCGTGCAGGTACTCCTTGTTCGCGTCGTCCTGATTTCCCGGCAGTTTTTGGCTGCCGGAAAATATTCTCCGTGCGGGATGACGTCGGTGCGAATCGTACTTCCTGGTTCGTGAATGGCAGGCTACGTGCGTCCCGAAGTCACGTCGGCGCTTTCCCGGATCACATTTGTATGTATATTTTCGTCGGTCGGTGTTTTGTACGATTCGTACGGAAATAGTATTTCCGTGCGATTCGTACTTCCATGTTTGTATCTTGTTACGACCGGGTACGCGTTGGACGGGGAATATGCTCCGTCCGACGGTTCGTACCCGGTTTTTACAGGATCGTAATCGGCACCTCTGTGTTGAGGAGCAATTTTGGAGATCTCCTTCTTGTCCTGCTACTTGTGTTGGGAATCCTGATTATAATTTTTCTGCTCCATAGTGGACATCCTATTTCAATCCGTAATGGGCACAGCACTGCTTGTGCTGCAATGCAGTGGGCGCATGATATACTGCTTTGGCACACCTCGGCATTGAGAACCAAACAAGCACTGGCTCTTGTCATGCGGCCTGTTTGGTTTCACTGTGTTCAACCTGCATTCCTTGGCTTGCTTTGCAGCCATGAATGCGTATTGGATCTATGCCTCGGATCACAATTGGTCGCGCCCCTGGACATGATGTACTGATGGACACCTTAAAGGCCCATGGGTATTGTTGTCCCCAGTATATTCCATTGCTGAATAATGCATTCTTTGAGCCAACTTGGGATGCTTTGGCTCCCAGTGAAATGGTCACTGGCTCTACGATACACTTACAGGATGCAGTCTCTCCCTCAGCAGCTGTGGGAATTGAATGGAATCACCTTTGCTCCATAAACCTGCTTCGAGGTGCACTCCTGGGAACGTCGTCTGCGGTTGCAAGCAACAGCAATGTTGCGTCTACTACTCGGAACACATAAACAGAAGGCCCTGCGCTGCCAGCGCGCATGTCGACAGCTGAGGCGTGGGAGCCCTCAAAAGACAGAGGTGCCTCCTGCAGCGCGGGACGCGCTCTGAAGCCCACCGTGCTTACCGTGAGGGGAACGGTTCCATTTGGAAGCATTTGCCACATCTCCTGACTCGCCCTGCACTAGCAACCTCAAATCCGTGAGGGAAACGGAACAGCCCGTGTGGGGAAGGAAAACTATATCCCCCAGAAGGCCCTGCGCTGCCAGAGCGCACGTCGACAGCTGAGGCGTGGGAGCCCTCAAAAGACTGAGGTGCCTCCCGCAGCGCGGGACGCGCTCTGAAGCCCACCGTGCTTACCGTGAGGGGAACGGTTCCATTTGGAAGCATTTGCCACATCTCCTGACTCGCCCTGCACTAGCAACCTCAAATCCGTGAGGGGAACGGAACAGCCCGTGCGGGGAAGGAAAACTACATCCCCCAAAAGGCCCTGCGCTGCCAGCGCGCACGTCGACAGCTGAGGCGTGGGAGACCTCAAAAGACCGAGGTGCCTGCCGCCGTGCGGGACGCGCGCGGGCAGAGCCCGGGCGAAGCCCAGGCCAAGGGCGGGCACGTCCTTGCCCGTCAAGGTCCTTACAAGGCTGGGCTGGGCCTACCCTCTGACATTTGCCGCTGGACTTCCGAACTGTAAGTGTCGCTAGTGGCCATCTGGCTATGCTATTTGTTTCCCGTGTAGTTGCTCATCATCGAAATAGCATTATTCACCTCACTGGCACTAATCTGCAGGCTTCCCTGTATTATTTCTGCCTCTGTGTTACGTGACCTATTTAGATCTGGTCACACCTTCTGGCATCGCCCCTTAGGATATAAGTTGTTAGTAACTGTGGGCTGCCGGGGGATGTAGAGCGGGTCCTTTGGTACCATATTTTATAATATTTTATAATCGTGTTTTTAATGTCATTTCATATTAAGTGCTTTTCTTATGTGGTAACTTTTGTGTTGGTTATTTTATTCCTCTGTACCTTTGTTCCCTTTTCTAAGGCAATATGCCTAAGTCAATCGGGAATCCCCGCCCCATTGTCTCCACACTTGATAACTACTTAGTGAAAGTAGTAGACAAGATTAACAAGGAACGAAGACTATCCCTGGGTCTGGGAAGTATACCTGACCCCACAATTCAACCAACCCTTGATGAGATCTCTGTCCCTTTGTCCACCCACCCGTCGATTTCCACCATTGACGATAGATGTCTAGAGGTTTCCCCAGATTGTCCAATCAGGGAGGGTACCAACGAAACAGAGCCATCACAGGTTATTCTCGACTCTGAGGACTCCCACAAGGAATCTGATGCAAATGAGTCCCATCGTGACTCTGATGCCCCGGGTTCTGTGGCCCCCAAACCTCAAAGAGTGTTGAGGTCTGGGAGACATTTAAGTAGACCTGTACTGCCTAAGAAGGGGGGTCGTAAAAATAAAAAGAACAGTGTTTCCGTATCAAATGGGGGTCCCATTGAGCCAAACAGTTTACATAATGACGTTAATTCCACCCATTTGAAACTAGCTCCGGACCAGCTTGAGCTGCTTATTGGTATGATCGATGCCAAGCTAGATAAAATTGTTCTTCCACTCCTTGACAAACTTGAGGCTGTTTCTAGGGAGGTAATTAGATTGGGTGTGTTGGTGCAATCCGGCATGAAATCAAACAATAGTCCGCAACCAGCTGTTGCTGTGGCCTCTATGGCTGGGGGCCGGACCAGCAAGCCCGTGCAATCTAACAAAGGCACATCCAGCGCTGGAGTGACCTGGGCAGGCCCTAGTATTCCTGCACAGACAAACAGCAGCCCCATTATAGCTATTGAGCAGCAGGGTAACTTAAGTCTATCTTCTACAGGGGATACTATAAATGCCATCACAGCATTACCTTTATGCTCTAATGACGTCCCTTGGAACCCCCCCACTACCCGGGTCCTGGGGAACCAGCCGAAGATCACCAAAAGGGGGAAGTCTAATACTTGTGGCCTCCCTCAACCAAACCTCCCACCGGACTGCGCACCATATGTAGTAGTCCTGACTAACGTTGCACCAATTAGGGAGGACGGGCTTTATCGCCCTATGGAATCACATGAGTCCCTTAAAAATAAAACTGTGGCATGGCTCAATCGGGAGTGTGGCTTTCCAGTAGCTATGGCGGATCAAATCTTGGCCACTACCAGAGCTAACTGGATCGGCACGTCCCCGAAGCACATCTCTGGGGATTGTGTTATTGTTAATTTCAGTAACCCTCACCTTGCCACGACAGCTCTGATCCGAGCTACTTCCCGTCCCTGCAATGAGCAGGGCATCTCACTTCGTCCTTTGGGCTTTTTTTATAGACAACATATTAGTCATCATTCTAGTAACCATGGGGGGGGGGTGAGAATGAGGGGAGAAGCTTTGGATAGACCTGCAAATAGTTTCCATGTGAATATCGCTAATCGCTTCCAGTGTCTCAGCGGACTGGATCAAAACGACTGACTGGAGTGTAAGGTACCCCCTGAGACTCTGGAGAGACAGGCTCTGCCTGATACGGGACAAAGTGTTTGTATATCAGGGCCTATGATTAACATTAAACACAACGTAGGAGAGACGAGGGAAAGAAAGGGGGCGAGGCTATCTCTGACTCCCTCAGAAAACTTTTAATCACACATGACAGAGAAGCAAATCCTAAAGAATAAGGCAAAGTACTAGCCCTAGTAGGTGGGAAAATCTATAGAGATTTTAATACTGCCCTCACACACCCGAGAGTGTCATGCTTCATCATAGGGCCGCATCATACACCCAGGTGCAGACCAACACCTTGGGTGGAGCGCAAATTTTTTAAGAGAAAGAAATGATATATGATGAAGTCGAGTGGTGAGGGTACAGTGTAAAAGACAAATAGACAGAATCAACACAGCAATGAGGTTCTGACAGTACTGAAACGAATAGTCTCCTAAAGGAAGGGACCAAAGAAAAGTGCAGAGGAAAGCAAAGTATAAAACTGTCTCGAGGTTAACCCTCAATTTTATTCCTGTTAACCTCGGGCAGGGTTAAAATAAATGATATGGGGTATCAAGGGCAGGTAACGACCCCGTAATCCCCACTGCTAAAACCAACATGTTTCTGCCAGTATTCTCTGTGCCCAACCGGGTCACTCTGGCATTCGTCAGGGTATAGGTCCCTTGTTGTCTGGTCTCACCCACTATTTGGGTATATATTACCTTGATACTCGGGGTATTGCCCCGGCGTTCCTCTATAATGAGATTTCCAAGAGGTTTTATACATAAGAGTTTACAGTTACAATTCTGAACCCGGAACGGCGGGGGAAGGTGCTCTTATTGTCACACTTACTCCAAAGAGACACTCTCTCTTGTGGCCCCACAACCGTCCTCCGACGGAAATCTCATTATAGAGGAACGCCGGGGCAATACCCCGAGTATCAAGGTAATATATACCCAAATAGTGGGTGAGACCAGACAACAAGGGACCTATACCCTGACGAATGCCAGAGTGACCCGGTTGGGCACAGAGAATACTGGCAGAAACATGTTGGTTTTAGCAGTGGGGATTACGGGGTCGTTACCTGCCCTTGATACCCCATATCATTTATTTTAACCCTGCCCGAGGTTAACAGGAATAAAATTGAGGGTTAACCTCGAGACAGTTTTATACTTTGCTTTCCTCTGCACTTTTCTTTGGTCCCTTCCTTTAGGAGACTATTCGTTTCAGTACTGTCAGAACCTCATTGCTGTGTTGATTCTGTCTATTTGTCTTTTACACTGTACCCTCACCACTCGACTTCATCATATATCATTTCTTTCTCTTAAAAAATTTGCGCTCCACCCAAGGTGTTGGTCTGCACCTGGGTGTATGATGCGGCCCTATGATGAAGCATGACACTCTCGGGTGTGTGAGGGCAGTATTAAAATCTCTATAGATTTTCCCACCTACTAGGGCTAGTACTTTGCCTTATTCTTTAGGATTTACCTATGATTAACATCCCCGGGATAATCGTAGATTGTACGCCTACGGGCATGGAGGGTGACACAGTAGGTCGCTCGGAGTCTTCGCTGGAGTTGGGTATGGCATCCTCAGAAATGGTGGTGGAACAGCTCTTGTTTGGTACGGGTCAAAGTGCTCACACTCCAGGGCCTATGGATAATTCTTCAGGGACAACTGTAGATTGTACGCCTATGGGCAGGGAGGGCGACCCATTAGATTGCCCGGAGCTATTATCAGATACTTCAAATGTTGCTACCTCCCAGCAGGGTAGTAACTATTCTCCTATGGGGTCCGGTGCTTCCGGTTTTACCAGCTGTTATATTGCCAGTTGGAATATTGCGGGTAATAACTAGTTACCTAACCTTTAGGAAACAGCTAAAAACGTTTCTCTTTCCCAAACCCGACTAAAAACGTAATCATTTGGCACTTTCCCCGCATTACCTACGCACTTTAGTCTGCAACTATAGCGCCGTGATATCCCATTGGGATGATTGTTTGCGCTTTATAAGCACCCCATAACATTAACATTAACATTAACATCAGGTCCAAATCAGATTGTTTGGGTTGGACCGAATTTTTAGCTCTCTTTGATATTATCTGCTTACAGGAAACCTAGTGTAGGGACTTTAAAGGATATAATGGTTTTGTCTCTTACCAGCTACCTGCTACAGGTTCCCTATTAGGTAGAGCTAAGGGGGGCCTTTTGATTTTGATTTCTGTCCAAACCCCTTTGGTGGTTAAAAAATACATACAAGTTGGGGTTCATTCCCAGATCTTATGGCTGCACAAAACAGGAGGCAGGAACATTCTCTTAATAAACTTTTATAATAATGTCTTTGATGATACCGGTGATCAGGTGGTTAGTGCACTATCAAGTGCATTGGATGATATCCTTAAGGATTCCAACGTAATCTTTGATCTGTTTATGGCAGGAGATTTTAATGCCACTACCTGCCCATTCTCAAATGCCAATGTATGTGGGGTGGTGGACTGTCATGGAGATGGAATCCCTCATTTTCAACATAACCATTATGGAGATGCCCTAAACAGTCTCCTTGATTCACATAATATGTCTATTATGGTTAATGAGAAAAATGAACAGGAGGAGATTCGCTCAACTTTCACAGGCCGGGGAGCGAATTCTGTTATTGATTTTATCTGTATCTCCTCGAGTCTCGAGGCTTGGACCATGGCACCTAAAGTCATAGATATCCAGCTTAGTGACCATAATTGCCTGATAGTTGAGGCCATGTTATGGGAAAAAAATGGGACTTACATTTCGGGGTGTATTAATAACATAGAGGCTGTGCGCCCCAACGGCACCAGACTCAGGTGAAGGGGGGACAAAGCTGAAATCATGTCTGATTCAATTATTACTAGCTGCCTGGCAGGTATCATAGGGATTTTAGAAGATAATCAATGTACTATTGGCTCTATTGAGTATTTTATTGGTATTAAAGCGGTCATTGACTCTAAGCTTACCAGTACATTTAGGTTCAAGGAGGAACGCTTGCGGAGGTGGTTCAATACAGCTTGTACCCAGGCCTTAAAGGAACTAAAGTTAGCTTTATTAGCCACGCCAAGAGATAAGGGCTTGGTTGTAGATCTCAGAATCAGATATAAGGATACCCTCAAACGGAGGAAACTGGAACTCCAACAGGAGGCGTGGGACAATTCGATCTTGGCTGCTGAATCTAATAATAGTACCTTGTTCTGGAAAACAGTTAATTCCTCATTCCTCAAAGATGATAAAATCCCTGAATTAACCTCCAACGTCATGAAGGAAGAGTGGGTTTCCCATTTTTCTAAAATCTTTGAGTCTGACACTGTATCTAGGGATATTGGGGATAGGTGGCGGTATATGCCATTGAATATTACCGTCCAAGAGGTTCTAGATAGCATAAGGGTCAGTAAAGGAGGAAAAGCACAGGGTCCAGATGTGGTCCCAATCGATGTGTACAAACTGGTCCCTGAAGTTTGGGGGCCTTTGTTAACTAATTTCTTTAACGCAGCAGTCCGTAATGAGGTGCCCCCTACTTGGGAAGAATCCCTCTTAATACCAATATTTAAGAAAGGCAATTGAGGGGACGTAAAGAACTATCACCCAATCTCCTTGTTGGATTCTTCCGTAAAAATAATGAGTAGAGTGCTTCTAGTAAGATTGGAAGAATGAGCGGAGAAAAATGGCATTTTAGCAGAGATTCAGTTTGGGTTCAGGAAGGGTCGTGGTACGATTGAGCAGTGTCTAAATTTAGACCTGCTCATCGGTAAATATACCCTGGCAAAGACCGGCACTATTTACCTCTGCTTTGCAGATTTGAGTAGTGCCTTCGACCTGGTGGACCATGGTATTCTCTGGGCAAAACTAATTGAAATTGGGGCACCCGAGGGTATTGTGTTCTTCTTAGCGCGTCTTTACGCTAAATTACGCGCATGTGTTCGCTATGGCTCCAACGGGGAATGCACCACTAACTTTGAGATCGGACGTGGAATTAGACAGGGATGTGTGTTGGCCCCACTGCTTTTTACTCTTTTCATTAACAAGATTGATTCTTTTCTTAAATCTCTGGCAGTGGACGCTCCTAAAATTAACAAGGACACCGTCCCTGTGTTATTATACGCGGATGACGCGGTCCTAATTTCACGCACCCCAAACGGCCTTCAACGATTGATGGACGGCTTTTCCCAATTTATTAAAAGCAGAAAGTTAGTGTTAAACAAATCCAAAACCTATGTTATGGAATGTGGGCGTAGGAACAGAAAGAAACAGTTCTCATTTTTTATAGAGGGACAGAAGGTCCAGGCTGTTGATAATTTTTCATACTTGGGGGTCACTTTTTCAAATAAAATTATTTGGGTCAATGAACATAAGAATGTCAGGGCAAAGATGGCGAGGAGCGCTCATGGTATTTTTACCATGGCCACGAAACTGGGAGACAGACGGGTCCATGACATGCTCAAAATTTTTCAGTCCCGTTGTGTCTCGATTGCCTTATACGGAGCGGGCATTTGGGGCCATGCCCCGGCAGGGTCTCTTCAGGTTGAGGAGAATTTATTCTTGAAGAGACTTTTGTGTTTGCCAAGCTCTGTCTCTAATGTTTTAGTGCATAATGAACTGGGCATTCATCACCTTACCGATTTGATCCTCCTTAGGCCACTGTTGTTATGGCGTTCCATCTGGATAAAAGAAGAGACCTCACTGTGCAGAGCCATTATTTCTGACTGCCTCTCTTTGGACCATCATCTAAAGATCCCATGGCTAAAGTATATCGTGGACAATTTTCGAGAGATCTTTAACATTAACATTATGGTGGATCACTGTGGGGCTATTGAGTTGTCTAAAACAGAACTTAAGCACTGCTTTTTACAACAGCTTTCCACTAGGAGGCATCAAAATAGCTCTGAACTTTCAACTTGTGTTCTTTATTATAATCTAAATGAATTTGTAGGTTTTCAACCGTATTTGTCACAAGTGAGCTGGAAGGCACATCGGTTTGTGTTGGCTAGACTTAGAACCGGAGTAGTCCACAACCTTGTTGCCTTCCCTTCACAGTATTTACATCCAGTTGGCCCTTGTCCGTGTGACAATATTACCCCCCAAAACACTGTGCACTTTCTTTTGCTTTGTCAGCTGTATAAACACTTGCGGATTGTTTATTTGGAACCCCTGATGGTTAAATTTGGAGTCAGGTCAATACGTGACTGCATGAGTTTGCTTTTTAACCTACATCACCCTGATGTTTGTTTTTATACAGCTACTTTTCTCCTTAAATCAATTAATGTAAGGAAAAGTATGCTTTTTTAACTTCTTTTTTTTATTTTTTTATATACTGCTGTATATCCTGCCCATGACTGTTGTTTTATATTGTTGTCTTTTTTAATGCTGTGCTTTTATGGACTTGTCTTTCGTTTCGAATAAAGCCTTATGAAATGAATGAATGAATGAAATGAGTGCTTGGGAGTTCAAACAGTATAATGAGTTTTAAAGGCTTTCAAGACTATGTTAAAGGGAAGCTTGCTTTAAGATGATTTTAAAGGTGGTTTTAGACCTTTTTAGTTTTAATTTCATTGTGGCCTTCTGTCTTTTAGATAGCTTTTATATATTGACCCTTAGTATGAGGGGTGAGTGTTATGTGCCCGGTTAAGCCCAAGTAACGGAGCTATCTATTTTTCCTACATTGTCCTAATTTTGCACAATAGCATTTCTGCTGTGACCTATTGCACATATTTGGGGCGCGACAATGTTGGATTAGTTCATCTGAAACTACTTTGTTTACACAGCTAGCTTTGCATAACATTATCATGATGCTTTGAACACCATGTACAAAGGCTCTTGATGCACTATGTACAAATGTCGTTCTATCTTCATCCACGGAGCCACCGCGCTATCTACATATCCATAACATTGCTAATCTATAAGCACATTGCAAGGATGCAAAAGATTAGCACAGGAGGCACTTCAGCTGACATCGAGGATCCATGCATGCTGAGACTTCACCACATAGGGGTCTGACAACTTCATGGGGGGTGCCCAGTTCATGACCAAGACAGGCTCGTACATTCTCTCTAGCCAGATAAGGGGGGTATTATTGGCTTTACACCTACACACACTCTAGGTACACGCAGAGTAGGGTTTGCATAGTAGAAGTACGCCTGATTACTACCTTGTTTACATGCCTGCATATATACACTGTTTTAGCACCATGGTAGAACTATATCTACAATTCACTCTTTTGGTGTTTGTAATCCCTTTCATTTGCTTCCGTCTACTAATTATCGCAGCACATGTATTGTATACAAGAATAACATTGGGTCAATAAATATATTGAAAACTTCAACTGTGTATTCTCTGTATATTTCTCTGAGCACTATTCAGCATGAGTGACTGAGCGAAAAGTTCTGATCTGTTTCCACGATTTCTGAGGGTCAGAGTTGTCATGTTCAGTGGTTGCCAGAAACCATTCGCTCCCTGGTAAAGTTAGGAGGGCTTATGGTTGCACTGTGAGCTAGCTGGTTCCTAGGCTGACACATCCTGCGGGGGTACCCAGAATCAGTCTAGACACCACACACAAAGTTTATGTTGTTCAACATATGCGCAGATCCTATGGATTAGTAGGAACTACGTGACAAATCAACACCACATTATGTAAGTAGATCTTCATTTCCTCCACTTATTATTTGGAACCATGCAACCATTATTTGGAACAATGCAACCATTATTTTGAATCATGCAACCATCATCTCTGTTTTTGATCAAATGTTTGTACTCAAGAATTCTCTCTTTCACTTCAAAGATTGTGGTGCCAACATATTTCAACTTGCATGGACATTCTACTACATATTTGGTAAATTTGTCTTTTAGTTAACAAATGTCTTGATAGGTACATGGATACAAATATAGGGAAAGACCCAATATACCCTTGAGGGCTTGGGAAGACAAATTGGGAAGGTCAAAGTGCCAACAAGGGATTTTGTTTCAAATAAACTATCTAGTTATATAATTCGACAGAAAATAATTTTAGGTGTATTTATCAAAGTTAACACCAATCAAAGAAATTAATCAACTGATTCAATCATTGAAAATAGAGAGCAAACACACAGGAAATCTGTTTTTGTGAAATAAACACAAATGTTTTTATGTATAAATCAAGTTAAAAGGAGTACAAAACCACCATTGGTTGAGCAATAAATCATGAAAAAAGGGTCAAATTATATCCACATTTCATGCAAAAAACATCTATTCCAATACATTTGTAGAGATGTATCTCACTCTTGAGACAATAATCTACTGTGTATAACAGATACTGTGAAAATAGATGATGGAGTCGACGTTTCGGTCTTGGGTGGCATCAATCCAGCAGACCATCTTCAGGACAGTTATTATTGCACATAAAAGACCCCTATGTAAACATAATGCAAACAATTACAATAATGTTAACATAATTGTGTTATCTACATCTACTATAAATATACTTTAGACAACCCGTGTGTTAGGAATAGTCCTATTGATTTTACTTTATTAGTCTTGTCACCTGTATTACAGAAGGTATCTACAGGGTACTTATCATTTATCTTTTTTTTAAAAAAGGGAACGAATATTTGAAGAATGAATACCTTTGTAACAATGAGGCAGACATATTTCTTTTCGCACGATATTTTCATATGATAGTTATTTTATCGTGATGCAGGCATATCTTGCTATTGCTGTCACCAGAGTAAAAATTCAGCCTGTAGCAGAAATTGAGAGAATAAACCAGAAAATAGGTATAGCAGTGAAAAGATATTGCTTACTTCTAAGGTTGTGAATCTCGCACGATACTTTTTATGCGGTATTAAATTGGTCGTAGTACAAGCCTATCTTGCTGTTGCTGTAATCAAAAACAAATACACAGCATATAGCTAGAATAGATCCATGTGAGTCGTTGCTAGTTATTAATCTTTGTAAAATACTATACTTGACATGGGAAGATAAAGCCTACCAGATTTTCTTTCAATTTTCTGTCAGCACATATGTATAGAGGGGAAGTCCTTCCTCATTCGTTTTCCAAAGCTGCATGACAAAATAGAGATGCAACAACGTTGATATATAACTTATGAGAGGAATGTCTCAGAATACATGAGCTGTCTTTTATATATTTCCAGCGTTTGAGGTCAGAGAAAATAAACCACGTACTTCGTCTATTATTATTGAAACATTCTTAATGTTGTGCTGTGATATTTCAGCAATGGAAGTGGCTTCTGATATTAACTCAGCGTTTGTAATCGATTACTGGTAAGCTGAGTTATGTTGATTATTCAACAGAACAAACAATCATTGCAGAAAGGCCAGATGAAGGCCAAATCTTTTGAGGACCTGTGTTAAAGATGACAACAGTTTCATAACGGTAAGTCTTATGAATCGATAGAATGCTTTAAAACACTTCTTGAAATTCAATAACCAAATCGAAGTGGCAAATAGTTGATATATGGAAAACCATTTGTCAAAGATTCGCGTAGCTGTGATTAATGGTTTGCCCACAAACCCTTACTTGAGGTGAACACCTTTGAATAATTTGGTGTCTAGATAAGCCCATAGTGGACATTTTACTCAAAGGCTAATCTACTAAATTAGATTTCAATAAACCAATATTAATGGGACTGAAAAAATGGCGTCCTCGGGCAGCTGAAAAGATGGCGGCCATCTTAGACTATCTAACTACGTTCAAAATATCAAAATATATCATACGGGCATGCTAAGCTGCCTTTATATGGAGAAAAACATAGTTTACCCGAAAAGATTTTACTTTCAAGGAAAATTCAGTTTTACCCAATATTTGTTTAAGTTAGTATATTATCGAACACAAAGAATACTTTGCATGAGGTGAAGTAAAGAAGTGGACAAAAACCTCATCTAACTCACGTGTCCAATATTTGTTTAAGTTAGTATATTAACGAACATTACTTTGCATGAGATACAGTAAAGAAGTGGACATAAACCTCATCTCACTCACGTGTCTTATTCCAAATTCTGGAAGTAAAGCCAAGAGTGTCCAATGTTTTTTTATTATTTTTTTAATCTTGTTGGTAGCTGTGCCAAAGGTGGTTACACAGACTAACTCTGGTTCATTGGTTTTGTGTTTTACCTCTAACAAGGCATTGCGGTCATTGTACCAAGCCCTTTTGCGTGATTTTTTGAGTAATTTGTTAGAGAAACCACGTGAGTGTAGTTTTTCTTTAAGTTTTCTGGCTTCAAAGAAATAGTCTTCCCTTCTGGAACAGTTCCTCCGGAGACAGAGAAACTGTCCAAAAGGGAGTCCATCCTTGAGTGACTGTGGATGGTGGCTTTCATATTTCAAAAGGGTGTTTCGTGCTGTGGGTTTAGTAAATAAGGTGGTATATAATGTTTTGTCTGTACCTACTTTTATTGAGATATCAAGAAAATTCATCTGTTGATTGTCAGAATCAAGTGTAAATTTCAAGTTGGGATTCCTAGAGTTGATCCAATCATGGAACTCAGACAGAAGTTCTTTGGTCCCTTTCCAAATAAGAAACACGTTGTCTATGTATCTTAGCCAACATGTAATGTTAGCTGTGAATAGATTAGTTATGTTGTAGACGTATTTGTTCTCGAAATCAGATACATAGATATTCGCAATATCTGGGGCATAAACTGCCCCATTGCGACTCCCTTCAATTGTTGGAAAAATGTGTTTTCACAAAGAAAAAAGTTCTCACAAGGGGAGATCCTTATGCATTGAATAATGAATTCCGTTGGGACCGCATGTGGTCTAGGTCTGTTATTGAGTAGATTTTCTACAATCTCAAGTATTCCAATTGTGGAATATTCGTGTATAAACTCTCTGGGCCCGATTCACAGAACTAACTTAAGACAAAATCCTAAACTTACTACCATTTTGGTATTCACAGAAGGCACTTACTCATTTTGGTATTCACAGAAGGCACTTACTCATTTCGGTATTCACAGAAGTTAGGAGTCCTAACTTTAGGACTCCTAAATGCCTTCTGTGAATACCGAAAGTCTTAAAATTAGGATTTTTCTCAGTTTAGTAGTAGTATAGTTAGGACTCCTAACTTTAGGACTCCTAAATGCCTTCTGTGAATACCGAAAGTCTTAAAATTAGGATTTTTCTCAATTTAGTAGTCCTAAGTCTAAACTTAGGACTACTAAATTGATAAAAATCCTAATTTTAAGACTTTCGGTATTCACAGAAGGCATTTAGGAGTCCTAAAGTGAGGAGTCCTAACTATACTACTACTAAACTGAGAAAAATCCTAATTGTAAGGCTTTCGGTATTCACAGAAGGCATTTAGGAGTCCTAAAGTTAGGAGTCCTAAACTTAGGACTACTAAATTGAGAAAAATCCTAATTTTAAGACTTTCGGTATTCACAGAAGGCATTTAGGAGTCCTAAAGTTAGGAGTCCTAACTATACTACTACTAAACTGAGAAAAATCCTAATTTTAAGACTTTCGGTATTCACAGAAGGCATTTAGGAGTCCTAAAGTTAGGACTCCTAACTTCTGTGAATACCGAAATGAGTAAGTGCCTTCTGTGAATACCAAAATGAGTAAGTGCCTTCTGTGAATACCAAAATGGTAGTTAGTTTAGGATTTTGTCTTAAGTTAGTTCTGTGAATCGGGCCCACTATGTCCATAGAGACAAGGAGTTCACACGAAGGATCAAAAGGGTGGTTGTCTACCACATTGATGACTGCTGTGGTGTCCCTTATGTAGGTGGTCGTCTCAGTAGCAAAAGGACGGATGAAAAAGTCTGCATACTGGGCTAAGGGTTTTAGAATCAAGTTGCAGACATAATTGGTCTCCCAGGAGGTGTATTGGGATTCTTATGTATTTTCGGTAAGATGTATATTACCGGAACTGTAGGGGATTTATTAATTAGAAAGGCTGCCTCCTTAGTGCTGAGCCACCCACCTTCAAGACCCATTTTACTGAGTTCAATGATAGACTTCTCTAGTCGTATGGTTGGATTATTGGGTAATTTCTTGTAGTGTGATTCTACGGATAGTTGTTTTGCCAATTCGATGTTATAAGCTTCAAGATCCCACAGAACAATCCCCCCACCCTTATCAGCTGGCTTTATGATCGTGTCTGGTAAGGACTGGAGGTTTCTGAGGTCTGCATGTTCATCTTTTGTGAGATTATGCTTCACATGAGCAGGAGTTTTAAAAAAGTTGTCTATCTCAGTCAGGATCGCATTTTCAAAGGTGACAACTTCTTTAGCTATCATTGTATTTGTTGGAAAAAAGGTCGAGTGATTACGTAGACCTGTGGTATCGGTGTCTTGTGGTGTGATTTTATTAGCAAAAAAGTTTTAACTTGATTTATACATAAAAACATTTGTGTTTATTTCACAAAACAGATTTCCCGTGTGTTTGCTCTCTATTTTCAATGATTGAATCAGTTGATTAATTTCTTTGATTGGTGTTAACTTTGATAAATACACCTAAAATTATTTTCCGTCGAATTACATAACTAGATAGTTTATTTAAAACAAAATCCCTTGTTGGCACTTGGATAGGTACATGTTTCTTTTACCAAGACGCATCATAAAGATTTTGTTCACACTGGTTTTGCAGGCTTTGCATTTTGGAGATGAAAAATCCATTCCTCTCTGGCTGCTAGTGCTCTTTTTTCTCTTTAGCTAACTGTGTACAGGGTTGTTTTTCAGTGAGTATGTTTTTCCATATGTGACCATGGGATGGTCGCTAATAAACCCTTTCACAAGGCTTTTTGTTTTAAAATGCTCCATTGCCTAACATTTTCCTGATATCTTGTGATTCTATGCTGAAATCCATGACCTTAATAAAGAAGCACAATGGTTCCGTGGGATTCCTTTGTGATAGGCATACTGCATATAGCCAACCTGTCATCATTAATTTACCAATTCAGCAATATGCTGCAGATGCACACAAAGGCTACTCTTATAAAAGATTTGATGTTGTGTTATTGCACCATCATAATATTATCATTATTAAACATTAGTGTGGATGGTTCAATGAACAATGGTGACAAGTGTGTGATTTATATACATAGGTAAACATGTACACAGGCAACAACAGGAATTTAACACACCCTGTCCAGCAGCAAATATTAAAGTTTGAGTTTTTCTTTTACAGTAGCAGAACTCCATGGAGACAAATGTTACCGTGAGCCAAATAGCTTACCACTTCATATTACCATGGAAGCATCTTATACATTGTACTTAAAAACGCCCAGTGCAAATAAAAATCAATATATTATTTGCAAAATCTGACATTAAACAGTAAATAATATTTTCTGAACTAATTTAGTATAACTGGTCTGTGTAATTCCACCGCCTACATATTTCATTTTAAACAAAGTGATTAGTGCTTCTGATAAATTTGTAGCTCAGTATTTCCTGAAGATAGGGCATCAGATTATTTTACTCTCTTCCAAGAAAAGCAAGAATGTTACAATATATTTAACTCTCATATCACAAGTACACAGATTATAGTTCAAAACATTTTTTTCTTTAAGATCTCTTATAATCCTCTTATTCTCCAAATCAGGTCAATCCCAGCTCTAATTCATAACATTTGATCCTGTAAATGTTTATCATGAATTTGGGACAAATTTGATTCCAGATATGTGTCGCAGGAATTTGGGACAAATGTGAAAAAATACCTCTAGCTCCAGTGCCTTGTAGAGAATGCTCACAAACGTCTTAGAAGACTGATATTTTTTGCCTTTGTTTTTGAATATTATCTATTAGCCTTTCACTCAGACGTCTGCTTACTTCGGACTTGGTAAGTGAGCTTTCCAGTTATAAAATGTTGACCCCCAGGGTGGAATGAAATGCTGACTGGTTCAATATTTCCCTGCTGTACTTACTCCTGATCAGTGAGTTTAAAAGTCTAAAGGCATGAGGTTGCATCAATAAATTCCATCGGAAAAGTCCTTGCTTTAGTCTTACCGCTTGAATCACAGAATTAGCTATGAAAGTCAAGAGTCTTTCTAAATACAGAACAGACCAGTCTTCTACTTAGAGGCCACCAAACCTATTGTCAAATCATTTGAGTACAGTTGTGGTAGAGGGAAAGGACATTTTTAAAACAATAGATGTTTGTTCCATCACAAATTATCAGCAAAGTGAAGGCAAAGGTATTCATATACACTGACTTCTTCAGGTATACATCTTTGAAATACCAGGCAAATGTCCTTTCCCTCTTCTCTATGTTGATAATTAATCTATTGGCTTTACAATATACACTAAGTGCTCTCATTTTCCTTTGTAAATCCCCCCTTGGGGTGTAGTCCATGAGCATTAAATCATCTGCATTCCTAAGACATGGTAAATGGGCTTCAGCTGTTTTTGGGAAAAGCAAATGTGGCTTTACTAAAAATTAGGGGGGTTCGAGATAAAAGGACTGACAAGCAGGTGGGGTGCAATACACCCCTGCTGCAAGCCTTTTTTGATGGAATTCTTTCAAATAGAATACCATTCTCCTTCCTAGTTTATAGACTGTAACTGTTAGATCGTACAACACAAATCATGAGGAATATTAGAAGACTGCAAATTGTTCTGTACAAGGTTCTGGTCTACCACGTCAAAACCAGCATGGAAACTCACAAAAAAGCAACATAAGCAGCCAATCATTGCAATGGATCTCCTGGCGCCGGCCACAGAACCATACAGTGGTCAAATTTGGAATATTTTTCATTAAAACCATAAACCATCTTTTTCTCTTGGTATGATATTGGAGCGAGACATAGAGCTTCTAAGATGTATGTATGTATTTGATATTTCTATAGTGTGCACCTACCCAAAACGCAACAGAGCACTGTACATGGTCATAGGCAAGCTTAAAGTCGGTGAGTAAGAGGAGAGGAAGCTGAGTTGTGGAGGGTAATACATACAGACGTTTTAAGAGGATTTTTGACTCAATCTTACACGTGTTATCCAGCAAGGAAATCTGTCTATAATTTGCTGGATGAATTCAATTGCCGTTTTCATCAATCAGCCTAATTATTACACCACACCAATCAATTGAGATTGCCCCACTAGATGTAACTCATTTAAAGAAGGGGCTCGATATTGCAGATCAACTGAGGTTATCTATGGTTGGAAGAATATTCGGATCAATTGCACATGAAGGTTTCATAGTTTAAATTTTCTATGCAATAATACCTACTTCCTGCAACTACATTGGGCCCTATTATGATTCAACAAATAAATATCATATAGACAGATATATTTTTAATCCATTGTGCTTCAGATCATTGTGCTCTCAAACTTTTGGGCAATATCTTTAGCTTTTTATTTGACACAAGCTATAATTATTTTGTATTACCTTGCGCTATTACTTCTTGCATTTTAGACCAGCTGTAGTCATAACACTTTAGTTTCTTTTGTAGAAAGAAATGCATGATAATTATTTTTCATAATATTCAATTCAAGTTTATCAACATTGTTCTTACTTTAGCTAAATTTGCAACATAGTCCATTGAGTTCCATTCCCATCTTAAAACACCCATGATCTAACGACCTCTAAGGTGTTCTAGAGCTATTCATCCCAGGGGTTTTCAGGGGTTAAAATCAGATTTTGAGTTATACAAAACGCTTTTCAATAGCTGGTTATACAACTCTACATCAAAGGGCCTAATATAACTTAACAATGGCTTTTAGATTTTGATCTTAAAGAATTCTTATAGATTGTGTTCGGAAATTGTAACTCATATTCTATGACTACAAACCAGGTTTAAGTGTACAACTGGCTTCATTTTGAACATATATTTTCTACCTTAATGTTATCTCCAAGATGAGATGGTTGCTAGCTACAAGGTCATCCACCTTAAATTCTGTAATAAATGGAAACTGATCTAATGGAACAAACGAAGTGTTAATTGGGGCTATTTGCTTGCCATATTTAAATGTGGCTGATGAAAGGCTATCGCTAAGAAAGCTACCATTTAGACAGAAACAATTGTGCTGAATTAGAGTAATTAAAACCTAGCTCTACTAGGAGTTTTCCCTAAGGCTAAAGCTGAGTTAGGTATTCAATACAACACCAGCTGGGCTTGCATAATTTCATCTAGAAAACAAAATGGCATGTTTAAATTGAAATTACATACCATAAGGAATACTGATGTTGGAAAATGGCATCTTACATAGAGTGGATCACAATCAAGGTTTCTTAATTCATCTTCAAAAAGTTGCAGTTGAAGAAATACATTCAAATACACTATTGAACAATAGATTTTGTACTGAAACCAAACATGATAATGGCCAATTACAGTTATACCAAAAGATAAGACTTCCTTAGCAAAGACTACTGACAACCGCATTACCTGCCCAACAGAGGGGCAAGCTGTCTTTGAGTTACAATTTTTTACATACCACAAAACCATTAACCAAGGGGCTTGTCTTTGACCATGTTTCCTGAAAACATCAAATTCAATTTTTCTCTATATATACATCTTGAGTTTTCGAATTCAAGAATGGCTTGAAGACATATATATTCCATATCAGGATATTTGCACTAACAGACTATCCCTTCACCTAAGAACAATTACTCAGCAGACCTTGACCCCATGGGCTGCTATTCTATCAAGTATTTGGCTTAAAAGGAGGAAGTAATTGGTGTAACATGTTCTTAAACACATTTTGTATCAGTACTGTAATTTTCCTTTGAGATAGGTCAACCCATCCACACATCTCCCTCTCCTTCTAAGGTTCATTGCATGAGGAGTCCTACAACTCAACTTGGGCAGATCCCAAACCACAGTGTTTAGTTAAAAAAGAGGATTCTAGCCCATGATTGCCTGTTTTTTAAAAATTATTTATCCCTGGGGCATGCTCATATAGCTCAATACCATAAGAGCATAACTCTCCCCTCGATTCTTACATTGCAGAGGTGACCATTTTTTACAACAGAACTTTGACCACACAAAACCTCACCAAATCTCTGGAGCTTATATGTTTCAGGGCCAGGGTGACTTGACAGGCTTCAAGGAGTTTAGGTCAGTACAATGGGAAAAACTTAGATTTACACTTTTTCTTCTGAGGTTTAAACAATAGTAGGTCTGTACTCTTTAGAATAAGAGGGTGCATTGCTACAGGGACAATGGGGCCTTCCTTAGGCCTAAAATCTCATTTATTACCTACCACAGGATCCTATGCTCGGAACTTTTAACGCTGAATTTTTCTTTTCCATCCCATCAGAGTAGCATTTACTGGGAATAATTGTGATGGTTAGGAACCCATAAGCTGATTGGAAGTGGTAGAATATTTTCTATTCCATCTGGGAAACCAAAGAGTAAAGTTTTTTCGCATTGAATTCCTATTTGTGTAGTCAGTTGACTTGCTGCCAGAATTGGTATCTCAAGAAGAGAAGAGATGGGATTTTTCTTCCTTTTCGATAACCTAGATAAGAAAGAAAGAACTTCAACAGTACCCCTAGCTGGACACTGTCATGCAGTCACATGGGACGAAGTGGGAGGGATGAATGCTGCTCCCATTTGTCAGGTAGTGGGGAAATAATGAATAAACAGGGGTGGTGGCAACATCACTTAATCTCCGCACACCTAAGTACCTTTGGGTCAGTTGAATTCGCGCTCTATAAAAACGCCCCCCAAAATTATGCTGACATTGTGTAATGTAACTAGCGCTCATGTAAAGCACCCCAACACCTTTGGGTCACTCAAGTTCACAATATATAAACAAGCGTCAAAGAAAATGTGGCAGGAGTTGCCCAAGCCTTGCCCTCAACTGTGCTGCCAGGGTGGGCTGTTGAAGGTTCAGTGACAGAGGCTCACTAAAGCAAACGCAGTGAAGTGGGTTGGATTTGGCAGGAATCCTCACACTTTGAAGTCAGAGAAAATTAAAGATGCGATTTCGTACATATTGCCTGAAGCGTCTGAGATTTCATCTCGATATCTGAATGGGACGGGGAGATTAAGAGAGGAGAGCCAAAGCAAAACCACCGAAGATGGGCAAACAGTGACACACGCAGAAATCAAAGAAAAAAATAGTCCCCCCAAATGAACACATACACACAGAAGTGTAATGCTAACAGTAATTGGGTAGTACTCTATGGAAGGAAACCAAACACAAAAAGGAGGGACAAAGAGGAGGGATTAACCAATAGCAACCAAGCATTTTTGAACGACAATCAAAATAAACAGACAATGGGCTGGCTGTAAGCCCACAGAGTGAAAACAGCATGTCTCGAAGAGACAGTGCATGAGCTGCCTAGGCTCAACCTAAAAAAACAATGTAACAAATTCAGTGTCTACGTTAAGGACATCTTTAGCAGTTTGGACTAAACCTAAAGCTGAGAAAATGCCTGTTTCTCAATTAGTATTTGTGGTGAACTTAGAAGAATCCAACAATTTAAATGCTTCAATACAAAGTTCCATAACAAAAATGACTGGATCTGTTTACTCTACCATGTCCTTTTTCACCAAATGTCTAATTGTAAAATAAGACAATTATTAGCTTACATTATCACAATTATTTAGACAGCAATCCAATGCAGGTACAAGCAGAGATCTCATTTTCTGGTCGGTTCACAAATGCAACATTAAAAACTACCAGAAGACTGAAAGAAATGAGGTTGGTCTTGGATTCTAATGATTTAAAAACAGGATCCCTCCTCAACTCAATAGTTTGAAAGTATTTAAAAGCCACTAAGTAATACACATCAAGCAACAGTCTACCACATCGGTCTAAACTACCAATAATACTCTTCCTACTGCATCCAGAAGGAAGATTAATCGAGACTCTACTTCACCCACGGAGGCTGACCCTCCACTGAAAGCTGAACGATCCCAAGACAGGTTTTTGCATATTCCTGGCTGATCAATTCCATAGAATTAAACTCAGGTAGACCACTGTGGTGGGTCACCTGAACGTCAAGAGCTGTGCCACTTCGACACACCTACATAATGAGCCCGCCAACGTTACTCCCATCAATTAGTGAAGTTAGCACTAGCACTCTAGGGATTATGGTTTTTTTGGGGGGTACGCACCTTCAATAATAAGCAAGAATTGTAAAATATAAAAGATGAGGGGGGGACAGTCCTGTCAGCCAAGTACGCCGAAGCCACTCGGTATTGGGCAGAATGCGGTGTGATCTTGCAGTGGGGCTTACCGTGAAAAGGGTCACCACAAATGGACCAAAATACTACAAAGCTGCAGAATGGGAGATGGGGGTTCAAAGCAGGTGGGTAGAGCATCAGGAGATAGCACAACTGTTCTGACATGTTGAATCTGGCTACACAGCACACCCAAGCACTCCAGTGATTGAACATTTTGCTACTTCCATCCACCTCCTCTTAATTGTGTCACTCCTAGAATGCGCCATCCAACACAATAAGTATTTCTGGCAGAGCCCCCATCTCCTATGCTCTTCCCTTGCCTCCTCTAATATTCCTCATGTCTTCCTTAGGTGAGCCTCACCTCTCAGAGACATCTCCTACATTGAGCTGCCTCTCTCAATGATGTCTCCTTTCAAAATACCCGCTTTTAATCGGTCAACTCACTGTAGTATGTGTCCCATTATGTGGAACATGTACTGCACTGCACATTTTTTCAGGAAATGTTCCCAGACTCCAATTCCATCATTATGTTAGATACTTGTGTATAGTACCAATACATCTGAAGTAATCATATGCAATACATCCAGCCACAGAATCTCATGTATCCTCAGAAAGAAGTCAGTGCTGTCTCAAATGTATGATGATAAGGGCAAGACATGAGATTTAGGAAACAATCAACATATTTTGACATGGGCTCTATGGTACCATTAATACAGTATACTATAGGGTGACCAAATGGCATTCTGGTGAACTTTAGGCAGAAATAGATCATAGGAAGTTTAGGGTGCTCTTTCTTCAAATACTGCTAGTCCTTGTAATATGTCAGTCCTTGATTCCAACATTTAAAGATTTGATTAAGAAATATTTTAAGGACTTTACATTCAGTGGTACTGTACAGTCCAAAGTATTTTCTGTTTTGTGATTGAAATATTCCAAAAAGAAGGCGAGTCACCTGTACCTGACAAAAGGGACAGGTAGTGAAAAACTAGAACAAGATTCATTTCCCTTTTGTTTATCAAGAGGCATGGGTACCCTGTTTGAAAACTATGGACTTAAATTGGCAAAAAGATCTAAACATCTTATTAAATTTATCAACATTAAGTCCTTACAAATACAATATATTGCAAAAAGTAAATATATTCTTTTTTATTTTCATAACACCTTTCAACAAGGATTCTCATACATTTTAAAATCACAGTTAGTAAACACTTTAAAAGGGGACTAATTATAGTGCATTACAATCTAATACATCTGTAATCTTTACAGCATGATGTACAAAGAGTTAAACATCTAACACATAAAAATCCCTCTTTCTATAAAAATTTAGAAATGTTGACGTGGTGTTCCAGTGGAAAATGGAATAATCTTTCAACGCTTCTTCACAACAAAGGCTTTCTATCAATTGGTTATCATAAAAAACGGAGAGACACATATAATTACTATACATCATAGATTCTAAAAAGACTCAGTAAACAAACAGTCAATAAACAATTCTTATTGCCCATTTGCTTTAAAACAATTGCCTCAAACTTATTCACTATAAGTATATTAGTGGCTTGAAATATCTAGATGTCTGTTCATCAAGAAATAGGTATAACCACTACTTAGTGATGGCATTAAAGGGAAAAAGAGTCACCCCCACATATTTGCTCTAGCTCTTGTGAATCTTTGAGCTTCGAATGTCAGCGTTATATTAATATATATATATATATATATTACCTACTGGCGGTCGCCAGTAGGTAGTTATAGTTAGGACCACGTTTCCATAGGAAATCCGCAACATTCTATTTTGAATAACTTTGGCGCCGGTCGACGAATCCTCGCAAATTTTTCAAAATAGGTGGGGCGCTACGCTCCGCTCCTACCCTGAAAGTCTCGGGGGGATTCGTCAAGCGGGGGCTGAGATAAAAGGGGGGTCCCAAAACGCGTTTTTCCCATGCATTTTTCCATAGGACCTTTAGACACAGCTACAGCCCGAACGGCTGAACAGAATTACTTGAAATTTGGCAGAGAGGTAGTCCTCAGGTCAAGGAAGTGCCTTTTGTAGGTTTGGTGTAAATCTGTTCAGTAGATTCTGAGAAAATAGCCTTTAAATCAATATATATATCTGTGGCAGCTTACGGTGCGCTTACGGTGCGCTTACCGTACGCGTACGGTGGCGTGCGCGAGCGCGATTCTGATTGGCCCTTAGATCTTAGTAAACATTCGAATCGGTCGAAACCAGGAAGCGGCGGCCGCTATTTTCTCTCTCGCACTCTGACAGGGGGTTGAAAAACAAAGTGCAAATCATGTAAAGGGGCTGTTTACACAGCTCCCAAGCACCTAGCCATGTCGAGGGAGTCCCCAACGATCCCCCAAGTGAAAAAAGGCAATTTTAATTTTTTCGAAAATTTCGCCGATTACGCTTACCGTACGCGTACGGTAAGAAATAATAAAAAAATAAAAAAAATATTAACATTCTCCCCACCCCGTGTGCAAAAGGTGCCTGAAGGGCACCTTTTGTGCATGGCTCATCAGAGATAAACAAAACATATATTTTACCTGTCACAACGATGCTCATCATGTGACCTCCATGTGCGCACGGTGCGCGAAGCGCATCGTGCGTTCATGGCCCATCTAGCGTAACGTGGGCACGCGGTGCGCGAAGCGCACCGCGTGCTCACTGTGCGCGCACGGTGCGCAAAGCGCACCGTGCGCGCACGGAACGAACTGCGTTAAGTGGGCGCGCACGCCACAAATGGCGTAAAGTAACTTAGCATTTAAAAAAACGTACAAATTCACTGAAAAAACCATAGGTTTCACACACGTTATAGTTAGGAATTAGCATTTAAAAAACCTTGCAAATTCACTGAAAAAACCATAGGTTTCACACATGTTATAGTTAGCTGGACATTTTACTGATAAAAAACCAATGAAATTCCCCCGTTATAGTTACTGTAGGCAACTATAACTCACGCGACCGTAATCCTCTGCTGATGACATATGTGTCTTTATGAAAAAAAAATATTTGTAATATATGTATAGCTAAAATTTAATGGAAGAAGACATGGGCAAATAAGTGTCTAAATACAGTATTAGCATCAGCAGAGGATTACGGTCGCGTGAGTTATAGTTGCCTACAGTAACTATAACGGGGGAATTTCATTGGTTTTTTATCAGTAAAATGTCCAGCTAACTATAACATGTGTGAAACCTATGGTTTTTTCAGTGAATTTTATATATATATATATATATATATATATTCACTGAAAAAACCATGGGTTTCACACACGTTATAGTTAGGAATTAGCATTTAAAAAACCTTAGAAATTCAATGAAAAAACCAAAGGTTTCACACATGTTATAGTTAGCTGGACATTTCACTCGTAAAAAACCAATGAAATTCCCCCGTTATAGTTAGTTCAGCTAACTATAACTCGCGCGCCCGCAATGCACTACTGATGACGTCACATATTACATCACTCATGACATGGTCAGTGACATCACTCATGACATCACTGATGACATCTCAAATGACATCACTGATGACATCATCCAGTGAATGTGTGTTTTTCTGAAAATTAAATATGTTTTATATATGTATATCTCAAGGTCGATGGAAGAATAAATGAGTATATAAGTGTCTAAATTGATGATTTGTTTCTGAAAAATTGATTGTACAACTGACTGATTAAGTGTATCTTTTTGAATACATGGCTTAGTGAGTAATGTTTAAATGTGTAAATACCTGTATCAGTCTCTCACTTTGTATATAAGTGGCTGCATGGGTTGGTGAGTAGCTACATGAGTGTCTATATAGGTTAATAGTTGGTTTTTTTGAGTATCAGTATGAGTGTCTGAGTGTCTTCATGGTGCGGTGGGGGGTATTACGTAGTGCATAGATGCATGAATGAGTGACTCACTGTTTGTATGTGTTGAAGACAGCATGTGTGCAGGACTGTATGGGTGGATGAGTGTGTGCATGGGTGTGTTAGTGAGTGAATGACTGTCTCAATAGTGTCTTCATAAGTAACTACATATGTTTTAAACTAGTATATGTGACTATTGGTGTTTATAAGTGAGTATATGTGAGAGTGAGAGATTGGAAGAGTTCCTGTATGAATAAGTATGTGTTTCTATAAGTGATTGTTAAAAATACTAAGTATGTGTAAGTTTCTGTAAAAGTAAGTGTGCTGGTGTGTGTATAACTGTATATGCAAGTAAATGGATGTTTGATTCTTTATTAGCATGAGTGACTATGTGTGTGAGTAACTCTATGGATGAGTGGGATTGTGTTACAGGATGTTTAGGTGTATGAGTACATATGATGTGTGAGTACATGTATGAGTGACTGTATAGGATTGTTGGTGGATGAGTGGATGTGTATGTGGATCTTAGAATTACTGAATAGGTTGTTGTAACTGTTATTGGTATGTCCATTGTTTTGAAAATTGTAGTCTCTATTTTTGAATGTTTGTATCAAAGGTTATATTAGGGTGAGAGGAGGTCTACCACTCTGTCACAAGGATAATGTCATCAGTGATGTCATTTGAGATGTCATCAGTGATGTCATGAGTGATGTCACTGACCATGTCATGAGTGATGTAATATGTGACGTCATCAGTAGTGCATTGCGGGCGCGCGAGTTATAGTTAGCTGAACTAACTATAACGGGGGAATTTCATTGGTTTTTTACGAGTGAAATGTCCAGCTAACTATAACATGTGTGAAACCTTTGGTTTTTTCATTGAATTTCTAAGGTTTTTTAAATGCTAATTCCTAACTATAACGTGTGTGAAACCCATGGTTTTTTCAGTGAATTTCAAAGGTTTTTTAAATGCTAATTCCTAACTATAACGTGTGTGAAACCCATGGATTTTCAGTGAATTTGCAAGGTTTTTTAAATGCTAATTTTTTTTTTTTCTTCTTTTTTTTTTTTTACATATTTTTATTTTAATTTTCTATCCTTTTTTAACCCCTTCCATGCTGCGCGAATTCCGCCGCTGTGCTGACGGTTTCTTGCGCGGGCGTGGTCATGACGGAACGGTTCCGTCATGAGCACAGCTCAACCGTGGCTCATGACGGAACCGTTCCGTCATGAGCACCGAAGGGGTTAAAGACTATGGTTAAATTTTTAAAATTCTACAATATGTTTTTTTTAATATATTTTATAAAATAAACAGGTAAAATTTATTAGCAATACATGTTTTCCTTTTTTTTAAATTTTTTTTTTAGTACGCGTACCGTAAGCTTACGGTAAGCGTACGGTTTACGCAATGTCCGTAATTTATCTACGCTGTTTGCGTATAGTTACGCAATTTGCGTAGCCGTGCGTACTCCGCGTGGGGCGCGTACGCGTGTACGCGACACGCGCACGTTACGCGGAAGTGTCGGGGAGTGACTGTTATGCGCATGCGCGCAAGCGCGTGTCTTTTTTACGCGCATGCGTACTTTTGCCGTAAGCGTACCGTAAGCGTACGGTAGGTCATGTGATCATGAAACACAACTTTTGATTGGTTGAAACTACTTTCAGTTCTAGAACTCTCCTACACCACACCCATTCCCCTCATTTCTGCTTGTGATCCCTTAGGAGAAGGAGCTGGGTTGTCTTTGTGATACGATGGCAGAACAGCAGAGCTCTTCTGAGAGTGAGGCTAGCAGCACTACCTTGAGGAAACAAAAGACCTCTTACGTATGGGAGTATTTTACTTTTCCAGAAGGCCAGCAAAAGGTAAATGCACCCTTAGTGACTTGCAAGCTGTGTAAGCGTGTACTTTCAAGAGGTAATCCTGACAGGAAGTATTCCTTTGGGAATCACACCATGATGAGACACCTTAAGGATGTACACAGAAGGACACATGCTCGACTTACTGAAGGTAACTCTTCAGTAAATCAACCAAGCACATCCACAGCAGCTCAGCCTGGACCATCATCTGCAGAGCCGAGTCCTTCTTCTGCAGGTCAGGTGAGCCCTTCATCTGAAGCATCTCCTTTTTCTGGTCCTCTGGAAATTAACCCTCGGTTTGCGAGGGTTGAAGTACGGTGCGCCAATTGTCACGATCTAATTACTTATAGGGAGACCAGTATTTCCCTAGTGAACATTAAAATAGATCAGCACACTTGTCGTACCGTCTAATATTCCCAATCTTTCTTTCCTCTGTCCCTGCATGAACACAACGGCTCTTTTAAGAGCCAACCTTACCTTTCATCTATTTTTTATATATTTTTTTAAAAACTTTTTTTTTTTTTTTTACCATACGCGTACGGTACGCGTAATTTTTTTTTTTTTTTTAAAAACACTAAAAATCAATTATCACATAAGGTCCTTGAGAGACTACAATTAAAAACTGCAAATGTGATTGTAGAGAAGTGGAAAAAAGGGACCATGACATTATTGACTTACCATACCCACTCAAAAAAAGATTTATTCATTTAATTTTTTTTTAATTGCTTTAAAAATGGTTCTAGTTTTCGAAAATGTTCTATCTCAATCTGAAAAAAAAGAAAAAAGTATTAATATTTAATAAAACATTAAATAATACAGTACACATATTTACATATTTTTCAAAAAATATTTTTGCCTTTTTTTTGCTGTTTTCAGAAAATATTGCATTTCACTATAAATTGTGAAAGCAATTGCATTCATCATTTAACAGCAGGCAAAAAAAAATTAACAATCTCAAAGATTGTTTTTAAAAAAGCCCACAATCTCTTTTTCCATAAACATAACTTTAAAGAAATGCATAATATTCTAAAAAAATATCATCTAATATCAATACTTATTTCTTTAAAATACCGTCTGATATTTTTGTTTCAGAAGTATAATCACAATAATATATGTCAAATAACTCCACAATACATCTGGTTCCATTTCCTTTAGGCCAAATAGTAATTTTAAAATTCTTTTTTTGTTTAATTTCCAATGGTAATCCAATAAAAAACAAAAGTTTAAATTGTACAGATCTCACCGATTCTCTGTAACATTTTGGTTTCCGAAAGATTAATTAATAATTAAATAAGTCCACAATAGAATTGTTTACTTTTCCGCATGGCCAAATAGTAATTTTAAAAATCTTTTTTGAAAAAATTTCCAATGGCAATCCAATAACATTCCAAAATTTAAATTGTGCAGATGTTACCGATTTTTTCTAAATTTTTGGTTTTCCAAAGTTTCCTTAAAAAATGGAAAAATTCCACATTACAATTGGTTACCTTTCCATTAGGCCAAATGATAATTTGTTAAATCTTTTTATTTGTAAATTCCAAATGGTAATCCAATAAAATGGTAAAATTGTTTTCTCCAGATGTTGTCAAATCTCTCTAAAATTTAGGTTTCAGGAAGATTAGATAGGAATTTGCTAAATCAAAAGGCAAACGTTGCTTAAAAATCAATTGGGAATCATTACACAGTGTCCAGCCTTTTTCACATTTAAGATAAACTGTGTAATGACCAGAAGTTACAGTAGGTCCATCATGGAAAATTATTGCAACTGTTACAAAAGTTTTTCCTGAAATTGATAATTGCTGTCCTGTAAACTTCTTTATTAAAGTATCCAATTTTGAACCATCAGCTCTACATCGTTGCGTCATTAAAATTACATACTGTCTGTATTCCTTTAAAATTAATGTTGAAAACATGTCAGATTTACACTCACTGCATTGCATGCTATGATTAGCATCTTTAACTAATTTAGCAAAAGTGACTGTTTTACTCTCTGGCAATGTTAAATAAATAAACCTTTCAGAATCAACATTAGAGCCACATATATTATAACAGTTTTCACAACTATGTTCCCATTTATAAGAGAGACCAAATACATTTTCAATGTTAACCCCTTCTTCTTCCAGTACCTGAAGAAAATAAATCAAGAATTCCTGTGCGTCTTGCTGTACATTTTGAGAAAACTGTGTTCGTCCTGAACATACATCTAAAACTTTTCTAATTTCAGTAGCACTTTCTATTTGAGTTTTATCATTACTCAGCTTTTCAAAAAGGAGACTCAGCACAGTACAGAATCTTTTTCCCTGATTTACTATTATCTGCTCTTGCAAACTTTCCAGATAAAATGCAACATTCAGCACTACATTAGCGTAGCAGTTGACACCAGAGCTATTTTCAAAATAACATCCTACAACCTGTTCTTCATTTTCCTTATTCTTTTTGCTTGCAATTACATCACTCCTCTTTTTTTTCCTCCTCTCTACATCTTCATTACAGATATTCTCATTTCTCCTTTTACGAGAAACTACATGTTTCTCCAACACAGGATACTGACCTAAATGAGGAGCATAGCTTCTTCTTAATCTATTATACTCCTTTACACAATTTGTATCAGCACTAACTTTTGAATCATCAAAGTCTATCATGAATAAACCTGATAATGTTTTCACTCGTGACAAAGCAACATATGCCATACCTTCTTTGAACACAGTTGAACCAATGTTCACAAATGCACAATCTACAGTCAATCCTTGAGACTTGTGAATAGTTACAGCATATGCTAGAGAAAACGGAAACTGCTTCCTACGTACATATAAGTCTTTCACAAGCATGAAACGAACTGTACAAAGACAAATATCTTTAACTTCTTCTATCTGATCAAATTTTATTTTTAAACATTCAATTCCATCTTTTTTCTGATAATTAATAAAACCCACAACTCTTCCCATAGCTCCATTAACTAAACCTTTTTCAACATCCAAATTTCTCCTTAAAAATACTCTACAGTTCATGCAAACATATAGATTTTTTTCTAATCCAGCTGTTTTGGAAATCTTCTTCTCTAGTGAATCCAATTTATTTTTCAGTGTGCCTGTTAATGTGACAGTAATTCTTCCATCCTCAATTTTGTCCACTGCTTCCAATTTCCTGATATCTTCCTTTTCCAATTTCAAAAGCTCCTCATTGAATATTGAGCATTCACGTAGAGTTGGCATTAAGCAGATGACACTTTTGTTTTCTGCAATGTTCTTGTATATCTTCTCTGCAACTATTTCTTCCTTTGGAAATAAATTATGTAGCAGCCGAGTCTGTAATGCTTTTTTGCCAGCTTCTGTGAGTAGTCCAATCCTGATATCTTTCAGAATACTTCCATATTCTTCATCGTTTGCTTGCCTCATATCAGTTGTAAGTTCCTTGTACTCAAAGAAGGACCAAATATTTGTATTACCGATGCTTCCCAATGACTTCTTCGTGTCTTCATGTGTCACAGTATTAAACACTGGTTGTCCTTTAACTGGAGTAAGTTGCAAAAGATCTCCAAAAACTATGACGTGTTTTCCTCCAAATAACACGTCATAGTCTGACTTCAGAATTTGCTGCATTCTTAAATGCACAAAGGCAAGCATTAAGTTCGAACTTGCATCTTCTTCAATACTCTTGAAACTTCCAAGCATGCTTCTCCAGTTAGCTTGTTGTATTGTATTTTGTTCTCATGCTCCACTGGTAACATTAGCAAACGATGTAAAGTGATTCCTTTTATGTTATATGCTGCTAACCCAGTTGGAGCAGTAACCACACAAGACAAAGTAGAATCCGTTTTTTGCTGTAGGTAGCTTCTGATGACTTTTATTAGGAAACTTTTTCCAGTTCCAGCTTGTCCGCTTACATACATCCTGATTGGATGAAATGATGTGCATGAGCAATCTTTTTTTCATGTAGAAATCTGTGATCAATTTTGTTTCTGATCTCTTCATAAATTTGTTGCTGCTCTTCGTTCAGTTGTCTTTCCAAATTTTGTAAGTCTATAAATTCTCCTTGAGCTTGATTCATAGCCGTTTCCACTTCATTCATGGCTATTGATGCTTCATTTTCAACGATTGGTTGTCCTAGGGGATCTTGACTGAGTGTTCCTGAACTTTGGCTGTCCTGAGAACTATCTCTAGCTATTTCTGCTGCAATTGTAGTTTCCTGTTCAATTTCTTCATTTAACATTTGCAGATAAGTTGTGAATGTACTGCATTGTATGCTGTCTTTGCAAGCATTAAAAGAATCTTCATAGCTTTGAAATTCTCCCAGTAGTTCATCCTCTGTACGCCATGGTTTAAACAGCTGTAAAAGAGCCAAGTAGTAAAATTCCTTTTTGTCAGTAGTGTCGCAACTCAGCTTCCGGTGATTTATCAAACTTCCTTTTGTTTGCTTCACCAAACATCCTTCCTCACCAATGACTTTATATTTTCCATTGTTGATGTCTTCTGCGGCTTTCCGTGAATAAATGTAGTTCTGCAGCACTTCATAGAGACACATGTTCTCCAGATGATGACTTCTCTTTGGGTAATATGTATCCAACATGTTTGATTTCAAAATATCTGTACTTTCTGGGTCATTCTCGGCCAAATATTCAATTTCTCCAACAGATTTCAGTACCCGATTTCTCATTGCTGCAAGGCCTAAACTTGCCCAAATTATTCTTCTTGATTTCGAGTAGAGACTTGCAGAAGATAACCTATCTGAACATTCGTAGGATCCAATTTCTCGATGCGATAACATCTTCAAACTGAAACTGTACAGCTTCTTACTGACAGCTTTCTCGTGAGAAATCTCTTCCCACATTTCCTTCAATTCTGTTTTTTCTGATTTCGTAATGTAAGACGTTACATATCGAGCAACAGCAATGGAATTGTCAGCTACATACTGTATATCCATGTTAGCGTTCCACATGGATAAAATCACTGGGTTGTAGTCATTTATATTTTTTGATTCTTCTTTTCTTTTAAGGTTGTAGGTATTCTTAGGTGATTTTCTTGTGATAGTATGTCTCACAGATGACATAAAACTGTTAACTCTTCCATTTGAAAGAACAGGTCTAGGAAATCCAAATCGACATTTAGTGTAGTATTTATCTTTGCTCTTGTATTTCCGTCGACAGTATTTTCCACACCGATGACTTTGGAAACGTAAAACTTGCTCCTTTAACTTTTTCTCTTCTGTGCTTTTTGGTATAGCACATGTTGCATATTCTTCAATGTAAGATAACACTGCTTCATCAGTATCTGTTCCAAACTTTGGGGCATCCTTGATCCACAACAGCATATGAATATGAGGAGCACCTCTTGCCTGGTACTCTTTTCTCCAAAAGAAATCCACTACTTCTCCTAGAGGTGGATTTTTTTTATTGCAGATGAAGGACATCATAGCCTCAAATCTATGATTGAAATATCTGCAAACATTAACCGGATCCAATGAGCACAGTTCTCCTGCTGTCTTGCATTCGATGTTTTTAATGTTTGAATTTGCCTCTCATAGAAAATCCAGTAAATCATCCCAAGCGTACTTGGCACAGCTTAGGGTAAGGAACCATGTTGGAGTTCCTAAATTCCGTAACATGCATTTTAATTCACCATGGCGTCGGTACCAATATTCATTTGTCCCACGCTGACAAGCCATCAGATTAATCAGTTGTGTTTCCAAATGATCATCTCGGTGCTGCACTTTCTCCATAAAATCCTTAGCAGACACATTTTGTAAATGTACTCCACTTTTTAAAATGTGATTTACTGCATAAGACAGTGCAGACAAGTCGCTTTCAAATAAAAGATGGAACAAATAAGGAATACTTTGTTGAAATCTGGGATCTTCAGCATATAGTCTTGTAGTCCGATACTCAGAAGCTGGAATCTGTTCCGGACGTTCATCGTATCGTCCTCCTTTTCCTTTAGGAAACAGCTGGGGAAAACATCGAGCTTCCAAGCTCTCCTCCCATACACTCACGGGAGTTCCTTTTGCTTTCTTCATCTGAAATAGATCAATATTGTCTCCCATAACTTCTTTTGAATGAAGAGGATGTATGCTAAAATGTTCATAAATTTCTTCTTCCTTTGACTTGTCCACTTTTTCAATTTGTCCAGTTGGTGTTTCTGTGTCTTCTTGTAAATCTTCTTCTTCTTCTTCTTCTATATAAATTGATTCATACCATTTGTTATTCCTTTTCAAATACAAATTTGCTCTTTGTACTTTCCGTACATCTACCAGCTCCTGCCAAATCTTCTTATTCTTTGTAGGTACACCATTAACCAGAATAATTAATGGTTCAGTTTCCAAAGTATCCGCATCAATAGTTTCCATATTTTTTTTCAAATCCAAGGGCAAATACACCACTCTACCTTTTAAACCTCTCAGTATATCTGAAGGAGGTAATTTACCAGTTTTGGGCTCCATACGTACTATGGTCTGGAACGGATGAACACATTGAATGAGTATAGACTCATATGTATTTAATTCAGAAAGTTCAGCAGGAATAGCATCCAATTCTAAATTATTATGTACAGCTCTGGTCGGCATTCTATTTTCTTCTAACTTGTTGTAACAGTATTTACAAATACGCTGAACTTCACCCAATTCAAAACAATTTTCAAGAAATATATAGGTGGCAAAATCCTTCCACTTATAATTATCTTCATTTTCACTTTTTCTATAGAGATCAACATACCTGGTTTGTTTTCTATAATGAGTTCTGCGGCAACAAATACAAGTAATATTTGGTCTTTCATTAGAGATTATTGCAAATTTTGTTATGTGATCATTAAATGTCTTACTTACAGAGGGTTCTACATTTTCTTCCACTTCTTCCTCATTTACTGTGTCCTTCTCTGCACTGTTTTGTTCAGGACCAAAGTAACAAAACTGAATTTCATCAACAACCTTCTCTACATCTGATACCGTTCCACGGAACAGAGCCCTATTCAATTCATCTAACTTTATTGCTGGACTTTTAGCAAAATACAACCGTCTCACAAACTTTCTCATTTCAGTATGATGAACAGCCAGCATCCTAAAATGATGGAAAACACTATTACACACTTTTCTAGATAGACAAGCCAGAGAATGACCCTGCAAACCAGTATTCTCTCTCACTCTGCATGGATCTAGACTTTGAAGCACCTTAATCTTCTGTTTCACACTTTTTTTGCTATATTCTCTTAGAAACTCACGAAATTTATCAATAGATTCCTGACGCACAGTGCAAATACTACTACAATTCCAAGTGTACACTGGGGCTTTAGGACGTCTCCCCATAGCCTCATCCGCCATCACTTGTACCTCATCTCTTGGAACCATTATCTACTTCTCCATTATACAACCATTTTTCACTTCGTAAGCACGACCTCTGGTGTCAACTGCATGCAGCAAACTATTACTTTGAAAATAGCTCTCTTCATTAAAAAAAGGTTCACTACTTGAACTATGCATCCATTTTCCTAAAAACACTTTACAAAAGTTTGTTCTGTTCACTACTCTTTTCCTTTTGCTATGTGATTTCAGTACATTAACCATTTTGTCTAATGTACGCATCCTATTCAAAATTAAAATGAATAGTTTCCTTTTTAATTCTAATGCCTTTGCTGCAATGGCTTCAATTTCTTTTTTTCTCTTATAAAACTTTGCCTTTTGCTTATATTTCTTCACATCCTTTATCAAATTGGACATAACTCTCCTCTGAAACATTTTTCTACGTATCTCTTTAAACGCTGTTTTTCTGTTTAAGTTTATCTTTTTAGTTGCAGAAGGTATATTTGCATTAACTAAATTCTCAATTTTTTCCTGTCCTTTTCGATTGAAATCATTTTTTCCAGTACAGACATTTTGTACATTTTTCCTTTTTTTGAATATGTTCCTTAGAAAATCTTTTGTTTGCTTACCAGAAGATTTTTTCTTCTTCCCAACATGAGCATCTTCAACTAACTTAGGTCCTCCAGTTGTCTTCAAATATAGGTTTTTTTTTTGCTCTTTTTTTACTCTGGATTTTGTAGGCATCTTAAATTTTGTTCACTGCTCTTCAGCAATACCTGAAAAAAACTAAAAAAAAATTCCTTTATTTTATTTAAATATATTACTACATTTGTTTTCACATTAGTCACAAAACGAAATTTCTTTGCCAATTTGAAAGCACACTTACTGCTCTTTTTTTTGGCAAGTGATAAACACTTTTACAGACTGACACATTATGAATCCACTTTTCAGATTTTTTAAAAAGCACATGTCCAAACTGCTTTTTCAGACCATCACCATTTGTAACCTGGGTGACTGCCTACACTCCAGCAAGGGCAACCAGCCTTAGTGATGCTGAATGTCTTTGCATTACTGACTGAAACCTCAAACCCCACTCGCTTGTGAATACTGTGCATGATTCCACATGGTAAGTAGCTGGCTGTGTGCTAAGAGTCTGCTTCTGCACCAAAAAAAGGCTCCCCCTTTCCTTCTAATCCAACTGCGAAATCACCAGAGCAATACGCAATAAATCTATGCCTGTAATTCCTATTTACACACAGAGTCATGTTTTCACATTAGTCACAAAACGAAATTTCTTTGCCAATTTGAAAGCACACTTACTGCTCTTTTTTTTGGCAAGTGATAAATACTTTTACAGACTGACACATTATGAATCCACTTTTCAGATTCTGAAAACAGCACATGTCCAAACAGCTTTTTGAGACCAGCAACATGTGTAACCTGGGTGACTGACTACACTCCAGCAAGGGCAACCAGATTAGTGATGCTGAATGTATTTGCATTACTGACTGAAACCTCAAACCCCACTCGCTTGTGAATACTGTGCATGATTCCACATGGTAAGTAGCTGGCTGTGTGCTAAGAGTCTGCTTCTGCACCAAAAAAAGGCTCCCCCTTTCCTTCTAATCCAACTGTGAAATCACCAGAGCAATACGCAATAAATCTATGCCTGTAATTCCTATTTGCACACAGAGTCATGTTTTCACATTAGTCACAAAACGAAATTTCTTTGCCAATTTGAAAGCATACTTACTGCTCTTTTTTTTGGCAAGTGATAAACACTTTTACAGACTGACACATTATGAATCCACTTTTCAGATTTTTTAAAAAGCACATGTCCAAACTGCTTTTTCAGACCAGCACCATTTGTAACCTGGGTGTCTGCCTACACTCCAGCAAGGGCAACCAGCCTTAGTGATGCTGAATGTATTTGCATTACTGACTGAAACCTCAAACCCCACTCGCTTGTGAATACTGTGCATGATTCCACATGGTAAGTAGCTGGCTGTGTGCTAAGAGTCTGCTTCTGCACCAAAAAAAGGCTCCCCCTTTCCTTCTAATCCAACTGTGAAATCACCAGAGCAATACGCAATAAATCTATGCCTGTAATTCCTATTTACACACAGAGTCATGTTTTCACATTAGTCACAAAACGAAATTTCTTTGCCAATTTGAAAGCACACTTACTGCTCTTTTTTTTGGCAAGTGATAAACACTTTTACAGACTGACACATTATGAATCCACTTTTCAGATTTTTTAAAAAGCACATGTCCAAACTGCTTTTTCAGACCAGCACCATTTGTAACCTGGGTGTCTGCCTACACTCCAGCAAGGGCAACCAGCCTTAGTGATGCTGAATGTGTTTGCATTACTGACTGAAAACTCAAACCCCACTCGCTTGTGAATACTGTGCATGATTCCACATGGTAAGTAGCTGGCTGTGTGCTAAGAGTCTGCTTCTGCACCAAAAAAAGGCTCCCCCTTTCCTTCTAATCCAACTGTGAAATCACCAGAGCAATACGCAATAAATCTATGCCTGTAATTCCTATTTACACACAGAGTCATGTTTTCACATTAGTCACAAAACGAAATTTCTTTGCCAATTTGAAAGCACACTTACTACTCTTTTTTTTGGCAAGTGATAAATACTTTTACAGACTGACACATTATGAATCCACTTTTCAGATTCTGAAAACAGCACATGTCCAAACAGCTTTTTGAGACCAGCAACATGTGTAACCTGGGTGTCTGCCTACACTCCAGCAAGGGCAACCAGCCTTAGTGATGCTGAATGTATTTGCATTACTGACTGAAACCTCAAACCCCACTCGCTTGTGAATACTGTGCATGATTCCACATGGTAAGTAGCTGGCTGTGTGCTAAGAGTCTGTTTCTGCACCAAAAAAAGGCTCCCCCTTTCCTTCTAATCCAACTGTGAAATCACCAGAGCAATACGCAATAAATCTATGCCTGTAATTCCTATTTACACACAGAGTCATGTTTTCACATTAGTCACAAAACGAAATTTCTTTGCCAATTTGAAAGCACACTTACTGCTCTTTTTTTTGGCAAGTGATAAACACTTTTACAGACTGACACATTATGAATCCACTTTTCAGATTTTTTAAAAAGCACATGTCCAAACTGCTTTTTCAGACCATCACCATTTGTAACCTGGGTGACTGCCTACACTCCAGCAAGGGCAACCAGCCTTAGTGATGCTGAATGTATTTGCATTACTGACTGAAACCTCAAACCCCACTCGCTTGTGAATACTGTGCATGATTCCACATGGTAAGTAGCTGGCTGTGTGCTAAGAGTCTGCTTCTGCACCAAAAAAAGGCTCCCCCTTTCCTTCTAATCCAACTGCGAAATCACCAGAGCAATACGCAATAAATCTATGCCTGTAATTCCTATTTACACACAGAGTCATGTTTTCACATTAGTCACAAAACGAAATTTCTTTGCCAATTTGAAAGCACACTTACTGCTCTTTTTTTTGGCAAGTGATAAATACTTTTACAGACTGACACATTATGAATCCACTTTTCAGATTCTGAAAACAGCACATGTCCAAACAGCTTTTTGAGACCAGCAACATGTGTAACCTGGGTGACTGACTACACTCCAGCAAGGGCAACCAGCCTTAGTGATGCTGAATGTATTTGCATTACTGACTGAAACCTCAAACCCCACTTGCTTGTGAATACTGTGCATGATTCCACATGGTAAGTAGCTGGCTGTGTGCTAAGAGTCTGCTTCTGCACCAAAAAATGGCTCCCCCTTTCCATCTAATGCAACTGTGAAATCACCAGAGCAATACGCAATAAATCTCTGCCTGTAATTCCTATTTGCACACAGAGTCATGTTTTCACATTAGTCACAAAACGAAATTTCTTTGCCAATTTGAAAGCACACTTACTGCTCTTTTTTTTGGCAAGTGATAAACACTTTTACAGACTGACACATTATGAATCCACTTTTCAGATTTTTTAAAAAGCACATGTCCAAACTGCTTTTTCAGACCAGCACCATTTGTAACTTGGGTGTCTGCCTACACTCCAGCAAGGGCAACCAGCCTTAGTGATGCTGAATGTATTTGCATTACTGACTGAAACCTCAAACCCCACTCGCTTGTGAATACTGTGCATGATTCCACATGGTAAGTAGCTGGCTGTGTGCTAAGAGTCTGCTTCTGCACCAAAAAATGGCTCCCCCTTTCCATCTAATGCAACTGTGAAATCACCAGAGCAATACGCAATAAATCTCTGCCTGTAATTCCTATTTGCACACAGAGTCATGTTTTCACATTAGTCACAAAACGAAATTTCTTTGCCAATTTGAAAGCACACTTACTGCTCTTTTTTTTGGCAAGTGATAAACACTTTTACAGACTGACACATTATGAATCCACTTTTCAGATTTTTTAAAAAGCACATGTCCAAACTGCTTTTACAGACCAGCATCATTTGTAACCTGGGTGTCTGCCTACACTCCAGCAAGGGCAACCAGCCTTAGTGATGCTGAATGTATTTGCATTACTGACTGAAACCTCAAACCCCACTCGCTTGTGAATACTGTGCATGATTCCACATGGTAAGTAGCTGGCTGTGTGCTAAGAGTCAGCTTCTGCACCAAAAAAAGGCTCCCCCTTTCCTTCTAATGCAACTGTGAAATCACCAGAGCAATACGCAATAAATCTCTGCCTGTAATTCCTATTTGCACACAGAGTCATGTTTTCACGTTAGTCACAAAACTAAATTTCTTTGCCAATTTGAAAGCACACTTACTGCTCTTTTTTTTGGCAAGTAATAAACACTTTTACAGACTGACACATTATGAATCCACTTTTCAGATTTTTTAAAAAGCACATGTCCAAACTGCTTTTTCAGACCAGCATCATTTGTAACCTGGGTGTCTGCCTACACTCCAGCAAGGGTAACCAGCCTTAGTGATGCTGAATGTATTTGCATTACTGACTGAAACCTCAAACCCCACTCGCTTGTGAATACTGTGCATGATTCCACATGGTAAGCAGCTACCTGTGTGCTAAGAGTCTGCTTCTGCACCAAAAAATGGCTCCCCCTTTCCATCTAATGCAACTGTGAAATCACCAGAGCAATACGCAATAAATCTATGCCTGTAATTCCTATTTGCACACAGAGTCATGTTTTCACATTAGTCACAAAACGAAATTTCTTTGCCAATTTGAAAGCACACTTACTGCTCTTTTTTTTGGCAAGTGATAAACACTTTTACAGACTGACACTTTATGAATCCACTTTTCAGATTTTTTAAAAAGCACATGTCCAAACTGCTTTTTCAGACCAGCATCATTTGTAACCTGGGTGTCTGCCTACACTCCAGCAAGGGCAACCAGCCTTAGTGATGCTGAATGTATTTGCATTACTGAGTCCAACCTCAAACCCTTAAACTATTCTTTTATTATACCAGTACACCTTAATTTATTGTGAAAACATAGTCCATATTATTTTACATGTTCCTCACATTTAAATTTCTCCCAAAACAGAAAATAATAAACACAACTTCAACAAAAAGAATTGCATTTCTATTATTCATTTCTTAATTTACCATATACATCCCCTCTCAAACTCTAAACTCACCTTTAAAATTAGTTAGTTGTGAAAGAAATGTGGCACTCAAACAGCAGATTATCAGAACCAGGATCTCTGTTCTCTACACCTCTCTCCTCTCAGCAGAACCAGATAATGGCAAACTTTCCCTCTCTTTTTCCACACATATACATGTTAGTTTCAAATCTCAGTGCTTGCCCCTTTTTTTCAAATGTAATTACACATTTCTATTGGTTGAAAACCAACCCTTTTCCAAAAGTACCCTTCCCCCAACTTGACTTCTGCCTAGTACCCTTCCCCCAACTTGACTTCTGCCTGCTACCATAGCAACAGCTCATGGAACACTGCTGTGTGGAGTCAGGTCAGAAGTTCGCCAAACAATGTTTCAATTCCACAGAGCAAGAGTGCTTGACTTTTCAAACCTAACAGCAAATCCATAGTACTGTTCTTTGGTAACACATTTTTCTGTACCAATACAAAACATGCTTCTATTAATTTACACATACAGCCTAGTTTTTATTCTAGAATGGTATGAAACAGCCAATCAGTTCTTTTTTTTTTGAAAAAAATATGTATGCCTCCATTTCCAAACTGTCTTTCTTTTCATATTGCCATTCTACTGAAAGACACCTCCTGAGTGCATCCAGTTCTCCTTTGAAGATGTTCACAGTGTGGATTGTAGGGCACAGCTATGTCTTCTGGAGTGAAAAGTATGCAGAGAAAACAGATATGGTGAGAGACCTTGCTTTGCCAAATGTAGACATTAAATGGATTGGTCAGAGAGGGTTAAAGTGGCACCAATTGATGCCATTGGTGAAATCCTTCATGCACATCCAACACCCTGACCTCATAATAGTGCACTGTGGTGGCAATGACCTAGGCACTTTGACTGGGGTAGGTCTGGAAATGCTTATGAAGGAGACCTTTGCACAACTGTTTTCACTTTTCCCTAAAACTGCCTTTGTGTTTTCTAACATATGCCAAAGGCAAAAATGGAACTGGTCCAATCATTTCTGTCCGCAGATTGACAAAGCAAGAAAGCACATCAACAAATCTGTTTCTGCTTTCCTCCGTGACTATGGTATGGGTTCCATTTACCACAACAACTTGCGTTATGACATGCAAGACATTTATAGAGGAGATGGTGTACACTTCAATGATGAAGGGAACAGAGTCTTCCTCTTGAACCTTAGACTCTGCATCGGTACTTACTTGTAGGTACCACAAAAAAATCACTTCATAAACACAACGGCTCTTTTTAGAGCCCCCTGATATCTAAACACTTAAATCTGATTTTCATTTCTTTTTTTTTTTTTTTACCGTACGCTTACCGTACGCATACCCCGTGATTTTTTTTAAAATCAATAAATGTTTTCTTTGTACTTTTCTGTCCTTCTTTGACCCCCTTACAAATGTTAGGGGGTCTGTAACTCTCCTCCTTGCCCCCTTTTCTTGTTATCACTCTTTTTTTTCTGAGTGAAACACACGAAATGGCGGCCGCCGCTTCCTGGTTTCGACCGATTCGAATGTTTACTAAGATCTAAGAGCCAATGAGAATCGCGTACGGTAAGCGTACCGTAAGCGCACCGTAAGCTGGCTCAGATATATATATTGATTTAAAGGCTATTTTCTCAGAATCTACTGAACAGATTTACACCAAACCTACAAAAGGCACTTCCTTGACCTGAGGACTACCTCTCTGCCAAATTTCTAGTAATTCTGTTCAGCCGTTCGGGCTGTAGCCCTGTCTAAAGGTCCTATGGAAAAATGCATGGGAAAAACGCGTTTTGGGACCCCCCTTTTATCTCAGCCCCCGCTTAACGAATCCCCCCGAGACTTTCAGGGAAGGAGCGGAGCCTAGCGCCCCACCTATTTTGAAAAATTCGCGAGGATTCGTCGACCGGCGCCAAAGTTATTCAAAATAGAATGTTGCGGATTTCCTATGGAAACGTGGTCCTAACTATAACTACCTACTGGCGACCGCCAGTAGGTAATATATATATATATATATATATATATATATATATATATATATATATATATATATATATATATATACCTGTGTATGTTTTTCATCCACAGGATGTCAGTGAAATCCTCTATGGATTACAAAAGGGGGCGGCCTTTCGAGTTCTGTCAAATGGCCTTCCTTTCAAGATTATCATATACTCTAAGGAGCACATAGAAGGCAAAAATGGTATTTCAATGTATTGAAGAGAAAAACTTTCCTTGTTTTCTTATCTTAATATCTATAGCTAAAGACAGTTTGTTATCAATCCGATGATATAATGACTCCGGTTACAATGAGCCCCTCAAGAGTGTATTGTATAAAAGCTTGAAAGTAATGAGTCTCATATTTAGAATACTGACACTAGATGTTATTTGTATTCAACAGTACACCTGTCCTCCAGGGGGAACGACAGACGCTTAACTCAATTTCTTTTTGGATATTAGAAAATAATCAAAATTACTGATACAATAAAAGCATAACCCCCTTGTTCTTTTCTCTTCGTATTTTTAGGGGATGCTTAAAATTGCTGTTTCCGGTACTTTGAATATCCAGCAGTCTAGAAAATATAAATAAAGCTACAATGATAACTTAATCTATACACATATCCTTATATTATTATATGCTGACTGTTGATATATTGGAATTGAATAATCATTTTTTACGTGAGTGAGAAAGTGATAACTCGACAAATTATGATAGTGACCTAAATTAAATATACCCAAATGCTCATATCTAATTGTCTACAGGAATGAGGTTCATAGATAATAAACAACCTTATGCGATGAGCAATAGCAGGGCCTCCTTCGAACAGCATGCAATCTGATTGCTTTACAATATTTTTAAACCTTGGCTGTATTATAGCCTGTTAGATGCTATACATGCATCTTCAGTTTATAAACGTGTTTTTATGTTGTTTTTTACTAAGGGCAATATTAAAGCCTCCTGGTAATATGCATGTTGTCTCTTATAGAAAGCAGACGACGTACTGTTTACGTTAAACAAGACACTTTGACCATGTTTGTTAACTGCTGACACCCACTATGCAATACATTTGTTGTTAAAAAATCTTGGATAATTTACACGGACATCTTTAACTTAAGGACGCACCCTTACGTTATGCCGGGGCACACTACCCCTACCACCAAAACTGTAAGTTAGTTAATTGCTGTCTCACATTTTTAGACATACATGCAATGTTTAAAATAATGTCTCCACACATTGTCTCCTCATAAGACTACTACTGTATAGAACATAAAGCTAACTGCCTGTTTGACAGCTGGATGAATCAGTAATTTAAGACTAATGGCTTATCCACTTTCTTACCTCTCACAGCTTTCGTCTGACATTCATTTCTCTTTTCACACCGAATGCAACGATAACGACTATTTATATCCTATGTCCAATGGTTGTTGCGCATTGTGTTGTAATATTTTTATGAATTAGATGTTTAACTCTCTGTACATCATCCTATAAATATTTCCAGAGATTCGTAATGTATTAGATGTTTGTTGACTATAATTAGTCCCCTTTTCAAGTGTTTACTAACTGTGATTTTAAAATGTATGAGAATCATTACTGAAAAGGTTTATGAAAATAAAAAAGAATATATTTACTTTTCACAATATATTGTGTTTGCACGGCCTCAATGTTGATACATTTATGATGTTTAGATCTTTTGTGGCCATTTAAGCCCATTTGGGTTTCAAACAGGGTACCCATGCATTCTTAATACACAGGTACTAGCCTAAGGACTGACAAGGGCTTCCTCATCAATGCGAGGTCATTGATCCAAAATAATCTCGCCTTCAAGGACTTTGTACTGGCCAGAAAACCCGCTTGGGTTTTCATAACAGAAACCTGGGCAAAGGATTCCTCGGGCCCTGACTTAATTGAGGCAGTACCAGATGGCTACTCTCTAGTGAGGAAGGATAGAGTGGGTCGAAAGGGAGGGGGACTTGGTATCCTCTATAGGGACTATTTGTCCTGTAATATTACCTCTCTGGAGGATTTTCAAGACTCGTTTGAGGCCCTTCAGTTCTCTATTTATGGACCCTATGTCGTACCATTTAAGGGTTTTCTCATTTACAGACCCCCTGGGACCAAAACCGATTTCGGTCCTCAAGTGCTTAACATTCTAGAGTCACAGTTTGGCTGTGAGCACATGACTGTTCTTGGGGATGTAAACTTTCATCTGGAGAACTCAGAGTCAACCGAAATTTCATCTTTATTGGATATGTTCTCTAGCTGCGGGCTAAGACAGTTAGTCAAGGGTCCCACCCATCAGGCGGGACATACGCTTGATGGGGTATTCTCCAATGATATTCGGCTGGAAACTGAGACCCCTTTCCCTCTCTCCTGGTCTGACCATTATGCGATCCCTTTGGTCTTAACAACTGCCTTGAGCAGTAGAAAGGGAAATGCGCCCAGTAGGATGGTATGGAGACGTAATTTTAAAAACGTAACCAACAATGTGCTCGCCCCTAAGTTGTTGAGTCTAACGATGTCTCCGGAGGAGGATGTAAGATCTGCAGTTGATAGGATGGAGAATGTCATCAAAACAGCTCTTGATGAACTGGCACCAGCTACCCTGCGTTACTCCGCCAGAAAAAGTCCCTCTGCTCCGTGGTTCTCTGAATCACTTAGACTTCTCAGGCAGGGACTACGGAGACAGGAACGTCTCTGGAGGACTAGTTGGAACTTGCATGAAAGGGACAAGCATAAAATCCTCCTAAAGAATTACAAGAGGGAGGTTATAAAAACTAAACAAGAGTATTTTACTTCTCTCACCACCTCTCTCTCCTCTCCGAAAGATCTCTTTAAGATTGTGGACACACTTATTTCACTGAAGACGCCTGACCCTGTGGTTAATTCACAACAGCTCTGCAATGATGTCGCTCAATTCTTTAATTCGAAGATTGTGGACATACATTCTGCATTAGAGTGTCAAAGGTCAACTCTATCCACCCCCTTGTGCGCCTCTGTCACCTCGGTAACAGTACCGGAGGAAGTATCCCTAGGGGGCGTGTCCAATTTTCCTCCCCTTTCTCTACAGGAACTGGAAGTTCTTTTGATTAAGATCAGGTCGGGGTCTCCATTAGACCCCTGCCCTTTGAAACTTCTCAAACAATGCAAGGAGTGTTTTCTCCCCCCCTGCTAGATATTATGAATAGGGCAATGAGGGATGGGATTTTCCCCCCTCAATGGAAGAAGGCAGTAGTAAAACCTTTGTTAAAGAAGGCCACGTTAGACCCAGGGGTTCTTAAAAACTTCCGCCCAATTTCGCTGCTCCCAGCCCCTGCAAAGATGTTGGAAATTCATCTTAACCATCACCTTGCAGCTTTTCTGGAAACCTCTGGTCGGCTAGATCACTCGCAGCACGGATTTAGGAGAGAACATAGTACTGAGTCTGCCCTGACTATTGTGCTTGATAACATCCGCACCAGAGTAGATAAGGGTCAGACTACTCTCCTTATCCTGTTGGATCTCTCGGCTGCGTTTGATACCCTGTCTCCCTCAGTCTTAACATCCAGGCTGAGAGAGATAGGGGTTGAGGGGCCCGCACTTAGTTTGCTGGCCTCTTTCCTTAACCAGAGGGAGCAGAGAGTAAAGCTGGGGGAGTTTTTGTCTCCATCCCATCCTGTGATTTGTGGGGTTCCTCAGGGGTCGGCATTAAGTCCAACCCTATTTAACATCTATATGACCCCACTTGCCAGGCCTATTAGATCGTATGGGATGGAGGTAATCTCCTATGCCGACGACACACAGATTCTTCTGTCTTTCGCACAACCTGACACTCTTGTGGCTTCCAATCTTAGAAACTGCATGGAAGCCATTGCTCAATGGATGACTTGTAATTCCTTGAAGCTCAATGGCGAAAAGACAGAGATTTTGGTGTTTGGAGGTAAGGAGGATTTTTGGGCGGCAGAGTGGTGGCCCATCTCGTTGGGGACGTGCCCGACCCCTACGACCCTGGCCAGAAATTTAGGAGTCTTGATTGACCCGACCTTGGGGATGGACCAACAAGTCAGGAGAACTATCTCCACCTGCTGGGGCCTAATAAACATTCTACGGAGGATTAGACATTATCTATCTCCTCAAGCCAGAAAACAGATCGTCTTGGCAATGATAGGCTCCAGATTGGATTATTGTAATGCCCTTTATTTAGGCATTAACAAGGGCTTGCTAACACGACTACAAATGGTGCAGAATGCTGCGGCCAAGTTTGTATTGGACTTGCCCAAACGGGCTTCTGCTCAGGCCGCCAGAAGGTCCCTGCATTGGCTTCCTATTGAGGCCAGGATCTCTTTTAAGTCCTTGAGTATGACATACGGCGCTCTGGCCACAAAAAGGTCTGGAGGCCTAAAGGATCTGTTGGCCCCTTATACACCCTCCAGAAATCTCCGTTCGGCTAATAAATTTCTGCTATCAGTTCCCCGAGTTCGCAAAGCCAAATGGGGCGGCAGAGCTTTTTCATCTTTAGCCCCCAGGCTGTGGAATATGATGCCAGTGGAAATTAAATCTCTCCCTTCCATTCAAGCCTTTAGGAAGGCCCTTAAGACGTGGCTATTTGCCAGGGCCTACCCTTAGCTCTGATCAGTCTTTTTAGGAACTTTTTGGTTAGGCGCCTTGATGCCTTCGGGCTGAGTAGCGCAATTACAAATTCTTTTTCATTCATTCATTCATTCACAAAAAGGAAATTATTCTTTTTTTAGTGATTGAAACTTTGCTTCTTCCGAGTATAGAGCCCTAGAAATTAGCACTATATTGCCTCCTTGTCAAAGGTTCATTTCATTGAATCCATCTTCAAACTTCTAATGCCCATATGTTGTTCCTTTTCCTATTTTTTCTGGATTCTTAAATTTTCTCCTCCGCGTTTCCAAATCAAATACCATTAAAATGCAGGATACGTTCATCGCCTCTCTCTTCAGAAAATGTCTGCAAGCTTGCAGACCAAAATTATGTGGTATGCAGGTGTATAAGCTGTTGATGTCTAGAGCCATTAAATGATACTCATTCTCCCAGGTTATGCTATCAATAATGCGTAAAAAGTCACCTGAATCTCAAATGTAGGAGGCTAGACCGTCTACAAATGGTCTTAAAAAGTAATCAACATATTGAGACATGTTTTCTAAGAGCTGCCCATTGAAGAGGCAATAGGTCTCCAAGGTGGTGATGTGATAAGGCATTGTTGTGAAGTGTGGGTAACAAGTAGAGCACTGAAAGTTTGAAAAATTCCCATTTTAAAAACTGTGGGGCATATTATCAAGGACTGCGTTAAAAATTATCACCGGTTTAGCGGCGATAATGGGCTTGATAATATGCCCTGAAGAATTCCAATAGAAGTCCATGTTCTGGTGTGAACATGGGCTTCTATTGGAATTCTCCAGGGCATATTATCAAGCCCATTGTCGCCGCTTTAGCGGCAGTTTTCTGCCGCTAAACCGGCGATAATTTTAACGCCGTCCTTGATAATATGCCCCAGTGTTTTCAGACACTCTAAAACACATATATAGATATATATTTTTATTGATGTTTGAAACTAGTCGTATCTGAGGCTGTCTTGTACACCCTCTCAACATCAAGGCTGTTGTCAGAGCCACCCAAGAGGCCCACATTTTGTTCATTTTCTTGTCAAGTAATATTTTTGGGAATCTTTGAAACTCACGGTGACGTCACAATGATCGCGATCACGTCGCAATATTGCAAAACAAAAGCAGACATTCAACAACCACCACCACATTAAAAAATGTTAACTTAAAAAAATGTATTCTAACTATTACAATACATTCATTATGTTATGTTATTGAAATTTGTCGAGCGCGGCAATTACCCGGAGGTGTCCTGGCGCTGTCTAGAAAAAACCTGAGAGTCCTCAACCAAGGGGGCTAATATATGGATGACCGGGGTTTATTCATTACGGAACAGCCAGGTCTTAAGTTCCTTTTTAAATGACAGAAGATCCATCACGGTCCTGAGATAAGGAGGAAGGTCATTCCAAGCTTTTGCAGCCCCATAGATAAAGCTCATGCCTCCCCAGTGAGCTTTCCTAATGCGTGGGACCTGGGCCAGATTAGCTTCTTTTGACCGTAGGCTTCTACCCGGCACATACCAATATAATCGGTCCTTTAGAAATTCTGGGCCTAGGCCATGCAATGCCTTAAAAGTCATGGTCAGTGCCTTGAACCGAATACGGCTCTTAACAGGAAGCCAGTGCAAGGTTTTTCTTCCCAAGGACGCCAAAGCGAATCTTGAAGAGCCCGTAAGAAGACGGACTGCAGCATTCTGCAGAATCTGAAGTTTACTCAGTGCTCTGCATTGTGCGTTTAAATAAAGTCTGTTGCAGTAATCCAGTCTAGCCAGCACCAACCCCCTGACCACCAAGTGTCTGCTGTCCTGGGGCAGCAGGGGTAGCACTTTCCTCAGCATCCTAATGGTGTACATGGTTTTGGATGTCACCTCCTTGATATGATGCTCTAAAGTCAATCTATCATCCAGGATTATGCCGAGATTTCTGGCTTTTACAACCGGAACTGGAAGCGTGCCCATAGAGTCGGGCCAGCAGGCCGGGGTCCAGAAATTGGAGGTATTTCTGAACAGGATGACCTCCGTTTTGTCTGAATTCAATTTAAGGCAGTTCATTGCCATCCAGCTCCCTACTGCTAACATACACTCCCGCAGACGCTCTTCCGTGTCAATCTCCCCCCCTGGAGTCAGAGAGACCACGATTTGAGTATCGTCTGCATAAGAGGTAATACCAAATCCATAAGCGCTTATAACAGGTGCCAGTGCGCTCACATAAATGTTAAAAAGGGTGGGGCTAAGTGATGACCCCTGAGGGACACCACAAGGTGTGGAGAAAGGTTTAGACTGGAAGTCCCCCAGGGTTATCACTTGTTTTCGGTCTGTAAGGAAAGATCTAATAAGGTCCCAAGCTTTGCCACCAATACCACACGTTTTTAGGCGTTTAAGGAGTATAGAGTGGTGGACCGTGTCGAATGCTGTGGACAGGTCGAGCAGGAGCAGCGCCGCCTTCCCTCCCTGATCCATTGACTCTCTGATCACTTCCGTGGCTTTAATCAAGGCAGACTCCGTACTATGACCTGGCCTAAAGCCATATTGCGTGGGGTCAAATGCTTGAGTATCTACCAAGAAGAGACTAAGTTGCTTATTCATAAATTTTTCGGCCAACTTAGCTGGTAGGGGAAGTCTAGCAATCGGGCGAAAGCTGTTAGGATCATTTATTGGCAGGTTGGATTTTTTTAAAAGTGGTAGAATCGATGCAAGTTTCCACTGCCTTGGAAAAAGACCGGTTTCGAACATTCGAACATAAGATTAAATATACACGTAAGCCTTGTTCCTATCGGGCCCGAAGCCAGTTTAGCCACCCTGCTGGGACAGGGATCAAAAGGGGAGCCTGAGTTAATTTCCATCAAAAAAAGGAGCTTCCCTTTTGTATTTATTTAATATATCCAATTATGGACTCATATATTCTAGATTGTGAACCCGAGATAGAAAATTTACAGACTATCGCACCACAGGGATAGGATATGATATTTTTTATTAAAATACTTATTTCACAAATGTATTTTACAATATTACATCCAGGACTGCTTGGAGTTTTGCAGTCTCCATCAATAAATGGAATTCATACAATCCCAAACCATAAAAACACACATATTTAACATTTCTAATCAGTGATTGCACATAATTGGATTTAACATACAATAAATCATTTAAATAAAATAAACGAAACAGAAATATAAAAACAGCAAATACAATTTTTGTCCTCTTGTCGACGCGTTTCGGTGTAATATCTAGTTTGTAACACCTTCTTCAGGACCAACACTTTAAAACAGCTCTCAATATCGATTAAAAACAATCTATAAAAAAGGAGGATACATACAATTAGTGCTTATAGTACTGTTTCTTTATCTTTGGTTCACAATATTAGATTTATGGATATCGCAATCCACCAATGCAAAGCATTATGTTGCATAATGTGCTTAAAACGAAGATACGGGAACCTGTGCTGTATCTTAGTTATAAAGGTTAAGTAGAAGAATATGAATAATTTCCCGCCCACAAATTTCTGTTAGGGGTCATAGTGAAACCTCAGAGTAAATATAAGAGGGTCTCATGGATTGGATATACTCAATCGCATAAAACATACTAATTATGCTGATGAACACATTTCTACTTATGTGAGAAGGGTATCAGTCAAAATGCCCTGTGTTTAGTTCATATCTAGTGATTATACTTACACTAAACTGGGGCTTCAACTTCGTTATCATAGATAGCCGTAGGAGAGTGTCTCAATTCACTGCATCCTAATTTTCAAGACAAATACAAGTAGTCTGAACATTTTTATTATGGTTAAATTTCTCCATTCTATATCAATTCTTCCTATTTGATTGTTATTGGAAAATTATATTTTTTTCTTTTTTTAAAAAGGACACCGCTTACCCAGATTGTTGCGCTAATGTCTTATACTGATGAATCCTCAATTTTAAGTTCGTATTTGTATTGGTACTTTGATTATTGATTCAAAAGGCTGTATTAGGATACAATGTAAATAAGTAAATATTAGTGTCCATTATTTATCTAACTAAATTGCAATTTTAGTGAGAAATATTTTTGAAATAAAAATTGTAAATAAACTCACCATTTAGACATTAGTAAAGCTTTACTTAATTCTTGGCTCTTTCAGTCATGTTCCATATGATGCGTTAATTTCAAATTACTTCTCGCAGTCTCTATGGTTTTCTTGCTTTCAATTAAATTCAAGCAGAAGCCAGTACCTAGGATTTGAAACGAAAAATCCTTAACCCTTACGTTCTCTTTGGTTCAGCGCCCTCAAGACTCCTAGTGTTCACAAAAACTGTTATATGTACAGAGTCTAATCATCACTATCTCGACTCCATCACTAGGGTTTTTGATCGCACAGGCGATTTTTAATTTATGAAACGAATAAACATTCAAATTTGACAGAAGCCATATTGTAATTATCAAATGGCTGCATGACTTAATGAGGAAAATTCCTCTCTTATGCCCACCTTCTATCTTGAGGTCTAAGACTTAGGGGCAGATTTATGAGCCCCTTGCGCCACTTTTGCGTCACTTTTCCCATGTTAAAAGTGACGCAAAAGTGGCGCAAGGGGCTCATAAATCTGCCCCTTAGTTTTTAGGAGATAGCACTCAGGCATGCTCATTCGAGGAAATGTTCAAAATACCTAAGGTGCATATTGCGGCGCCTACGGGGCGTTATATCTGCTTATTTACAAAACAATACCTCCGTATCTCTCCTCGTTGGAACGCATGGCGTCTCAACCATTCAGGGTTCTAAGGTGTTTATTGCAAGGGCAACTAGATCACATCCTTGCTGTTTCTGCACTCCGTTGTACTCGATTACCTGTGTAGACTAACTGCGGCCATTTTAGTAGTTCCTTAAAATTCACTAACTGAAATATGCATGCTATATTAAATCCTAAATCAAACACATCAAGTCAAACACTTAACACACACAATTCTCTATATTTCACCTTATTAGTGTGCAGTTTAATGTTAAGGGGTGGTGCAGGCTCATCCGAAACAAATTTTATAGTCAAGAGACTACGTATTGAAACGCCATTGGCTATGGACATACTACCACTCTTAATCAAAACGGTTCTCCATGTCATATCTGAGTATAACGCCTGGCATCACGTCTTACGGAGTTCTGAGGTACTTTGCTTTAAAAAATGGCACTATGACGGACTGTTTCGAAGACAAGTTTATAATCACTAAACTACGTAATGCAGCGCCATCGGTTATAGGCACGCTGCCATTACGAATCACAGACAGTCCGCCATTTCTCACCTTGTTGTACCGCGTAGCTTCACGTCTCACGGGGTTCTCAGATGTTTGTTGCACAAGAAGCAACGTCACATCCTTCCTATTTATACAACACGTTACTTAATTACGTGCGTTACCTACGTGCGGCCATTTTGGTAGTTTCTTCCGTTACTTGTTGAATAGCGCGTGCTTTATTAAATCTTGAAATACGCACATCAAATCCGTTACTCGTTGAATAGCGCGTGCTTTATTAAATCTTGAAATACGCACATCAAATACAGGGGATAATGTTATACTATAAGTATTCACCCTCGTAATTTTTTGTATAAAGCAATTTTTGCCCATCACTATCACATTACATGGTTTAGACTCTCATTGTTGGTACTACATTTGTTTAGAGTAATCACTAAAGTGAGGGGTTTAGTTTATATAATCCAAATAGTAACGTACGAGTATCAATTTTGTTTATACCTTTCCATGGTCCCAAATTTTATAAAACAGCTTCGTTCATAAATTTAAGATTATATACTATAATTATTTGGGCCACACTATATCAACTCAATCTTTAATCAACCTATGTTGGTTCATTTGTGAGAATACCGGAAGTTGCACTATCTTTTGTTTGCATAATAAGCTCTAAGTATTTATGACACAATTGTGTGTTTTTTGTTTTTGCCACAGGTATATATTGTTTATCTCACTACCACACCTTATTCAATCTAACATTTTTAACGTGTCCGTTTGTACTTTCTTCATTCCTAGTGCGTCAGAATAGTTCAAAGTCCAATTCGATCCAAGATATCATATTTACAGGGGCCGCAATGCCTATTACATGATCAATAGTATTGGTCAAGAGCCTTCAGTTGTAAATTGTCAAATGCAAATAGCACATTATCTCTCAATAGGTATTGTGTAAACCATACCATTATTTACTGCTTATAAGTATTTCTGCAGGGGGCAGCTCTATATATTCAAACATTACCTAGAGAGTAAAAAAGATTTTAATTTTTGCTATTTAATTACAGATGATATTAGGGGGTGTATTCTATTCGACCAATATTATCTAATGATTCTTTCCCATTCCTCTCTGTTATTCAAACCCTGGTGGTAGGTTTTAAATTTAGACATATAGAATTGTTCCCTTTGCTTTCTTTTTTTGTCAATGTCTCCACCTCTTATTGACATTTTCATCTTCTCAAGGATGAACCATTTTAGATCATCTTCCTTGTGTTTCATTGCTTGCCAATGATCGACCAATGGAGCATTCTTTTTGCCATTCCTTATGGCTGATCTATGTTCTGTTAGGCGAAATCTCATCTCTCTACTTGTTTCACCTATATATCCCTTCTGACAGGGACAAACCAGGAGATACACCACATTTTTGGTTCGACAATTGACCATTTCATTTATCCAGTGCGATATGCCATTTAGCACTACTTTCTGTTCTTTAATAATCAATTTGCAATGTGTACAAGAACTACACGGAAAATTGCCTTTCAGTATTGTTCCATCTTGGATATTTGTTTGTACACTCTTGCTAGGTTCTCTGAATGTTTTTACTAAATGGTTTCGGATGGTTTTGTTCCTTCTGTATGAGAACAGAGGTTTGTTAAATGGGCTCTTCCCTGGTTTGTTTAGAAGATACCAATTCTTATTGATCAAATTCTTTAGTTTGTTACTCAGACCATTAAAATTACTAACCATCACTATTCCTGGTTCTTTCTTGTTTTTATCATGAGTTTCAAAGATGCTTTCGCGATTATAATACTTAGCTCTCTTATGGGCATCTTTGATAAGTCTTTTAGGGTATCCTCTTTGTAAAAGTTTTTGTTGCAAGGATAGTGCATGATGTTCAAAATCCCTATTGTCACTACAGTTGCGTCTAATCCGTAAAAACTGGCTGAAAGGAATACTATCCTTTTGGCACTTAGGATGATAACTCGTATGATGTAAAAGCGTATTCCTGTCAGATGGCTTAGTATAGAGCTCCACACTGAGTTTACCATCTTTTGTTTTTATGGTGATGTCAAGGAAGGCAACTGATTCCTTACTTCTATTAGATGTAAACTTTAAATTAACATCACCACAATTGAGCCAATCAAGAAATGATACCAAGTCCTCCTCGTCTCCCTTCCAGATAAAAAACACGTCGTCTATAAATCTAGACCACTGCTTTATGTTTTCGAAATAGGGGGTGACTTCATTGTAAATATGACGATCCTCGAATTTGCCTACATAAAGGCAAGCCAGGCTGGGAGCACAGGTGGCTCCCATACTGGTGCCTTTGATTTGACAATAGAGATCATTCGTGAATAAAAAGATGTTATTCATGAGTATAATTTCAATACATTCAACAATAAATGTTTCCAGAGGCGGAAGATCATTTCCTTCCTGACAAAGCATCTCTTTGATCATTTCAACTGTGTCGCTTTGGGGTATATTCGTGTATAGGGACTCAATGTCCAAACACACCAACCACTCATTGTTCTTATAGAAGTTAAGCCCTTCTATCTTTGAGATCATGTCTGTTGTATCCTTTACATATGATGGTAATTTTTTTACCAAAGAACTAATAAATTTATCGACATATTTACTAAGTGGTTCCGTGATTGAATTAATACCCGACACAATCGGTCACATGGGTGGGTCCGTAATGCTTTTATGAACCTTTGGAAGCCCATAAAGGGCTGGTATAAGTGGATGATCATTCTGTAGAAATCTAAACTCATCTTCACATATTACCTCATACTCTTTGGCTAACCTTAATAGGTTACGAACTTTAACTTTTAATTTATTCCATTCTTCTATGCTAGATTTCCTATAGTGTGATGGGACATCCAATAAATTCTGCATCCTCCTGTTATAATCAGCTGTGTCAAGGACAACAATACTGCCCCCCTTATCACCCGGTTTAATGGTGATGGATTCGCAATCCTGGAGGTTCCTGAGTGCAGTTATTTGATTTTGAGTTAAATTCCTCTCTGTCCATTGTTTATTTTCAAACATCACTTCTAGACCTTTAGTTACTACCTTTTCGAAGGTGTCAACTTCCTGTCCCACCATGCCAATTGTTGGTGTCCATGTTGATGGGGGTTTCATTCCTGATTTATTATGGGTAGGCCTCAATTCCTTATCCTCAAAACATTTTTTAATTCTAATTTTTCTAAAAAGATCCCGTACATCTTTCTCCATTGTGTACTTGCAGGCTTGAGTACAGGGTGCAAAACCTAAACCTTTTTCTAATGTGGCTATTTCATCGACGGTTAGTGCCCTACTAGAGAGGTTAATAATAGCTGCTTTGAGGGGATCTGTACTTACTCCCAATCTTTCTGGCTGCGAGTCCGCATATATGGTCTCCTTTGACCCATTTCCCTTTGTTGGTTTCCAGAGCGACCCCTCCCTCTCGTCCTGAAAGTTTGGGGGTGTCTCCGTTGTTGCTGTCCTAAAAAAAACGGGTAGTCCCTACTAGTACCTGCTGTCTCCTCTCTGGGGTCATTTCTAGATCTTGTATCAGTACTTCTTTCTCCCTCGGAGTCTGAGCTGTTAGAAGTAAGGAATCAGTTGCCTTCCTTGACATCACCATAAAAACAAAAGATGGTAAACTCAGTGTGGAGCTCTATACTAAGCCATCTGACAGGAATACGCTTTTACATCATACGAGTTATCATCCTAAGTGCCAAAAGGATAGTATTCCTTTCAGCCAGTTTTTACGGATTAGACGCAAATGTAGTGACAATAGGGATTTTGAACATCATGCACTATCCTTGCAACAAAAACTTTTACAAAGAGGATACCCTAAAAGACTTATCAAAGATGCCCATAAGAGAGCTAAGTATTATAATCGCGAAAGCATCTTTGAAACTCATGATAAAAACAAGAAAGAACCAGGAATAGTGATGGTTAGTAATTTTAATGGTCTGAGTAACAAACTAAAGAATTTGATCAATAAGAATTGGTATCTTCTAAACAAACCAGGGAAGAGCCCATTTAACAAACCTCTGTTCTCATACAGAAGGAACAAAACCATCCGAAACCATTTAGTAAAAACATTCAGAGAACCTAGCAAGAGTGTACAAACAAATATCCAAGATGGAACAATACTGAAAGGCAATTTTCCGTGTAGTTCTTGTACACATTGCAAATTGATTATTAAAGAACAGAAAGTAGTGCTAAATGGCATATCGCACTGGATAAATGAAATGGTCAATTGTCGAACCAAAAATGTGGTGTATCTCCTGGTTTGTCCCTGTCAGAAGGGATATATAGGTGAAACAAGTAGAGAGATGAGATTTCGCCTAACAGAACATAGATCAGCCATAAGGAATGGCAAAAAGAATGCTCCATTGGTCGATCATTGGCAAGCAATGAAACACAAGGAAGATGATCTAAAATGGTTCATCCTTGAGAAGATGAAAATGTCAATAAGAGGTGGAGACATTGACAAAAAAGAAAGCAAAGGGAACAATTCTATATGTCTAAATTTAAAACCAACCACCAGGGTTTGAATAACAGAGAGGAATGGGAAAGAATCATTAAATAATATTGGTCGAATAGAATACACCCCCTAATATCATCTGTAATTAAATAGCAAAAATTAAAATCTTTTTTACTCTCTAGGTAATGTTTGAATATATAGAGCTGCCCCCTGCAGAAATACTTATAAGCAGTAAATAATGGTATGGTTTACACAATACCTATTGAGAGATAATGTGCTATTTGCATTTGACAATTTACAACTGAAGGCTCTTGACCAATACTATTGATCATGTAATAGGCATTGCGGCCCCTGTAAATATGATATCTTGGATCGAATTGGACTTTGAACTATTCTGACGCACTAGGAATGAAGAAAGTACAAACGGACACGTTAAAAATGTTAGATTGAATAAGGTGTGGTAGTGAGATAAACAATATATACCTGTGGCAAAAACAAAAAACACACAATTGTGTCATAAATACTTAGAGCTTATTATGCAAACATAAGATAGTGCAACTTCCGGTATTCTCACAAATGAACCAACATAGGTTGATTAAAGATTGAGTTGATATAGTGTGGCCCAAATAATTATAGTATATAATCTTAAATTTATGAACGAAGCTGTTTTATAAAATTTGGGACCATGGAAAGGTATAAACAAAATTGATATTCGTACGTTACTATTTGGATTATATAAACTAAACCCCTCACTTTAGTGATTACTCTAAACAAATGTAGTACCAACAATGAGAGTCTAAACCATGTAATGTGATAGTGATGGGCAAAAATTGCTTTATACAAAAAATTACGAGGGTGAATACTTATAGTATAACATTATCCCCTGTATTTGATGTGCGTATTTCAAGATTTAATAAAGCACGCGCTGTTCAACGAGTAACGGATTTGATGTGCGTATTTCAAGATTTAATAAAGCACGCGCTATTCAACAAGTAACGGAAGAAACTACCAAAATGGCCGCACGTAGGTAACGCACGTAATTAAGTAACGTGTTGTATAAATAGGAAGGATGTGACGTTGCTTCTTGTGCAACAAACATCTGAGAACCCCGTGAGACGTGAAGCTACGCGGTACAACAAGGTGAGAAATGGCGGACTGTCTGTGATTCGTAATGGCAGCGTGCCTATAACCGATGGCGCTGCATTACGTAGTTTAGTGATTATAAACTTGTCTTCGAAACAGTCCGTCATAGTGCCATTTTTTAAAGCAAAGTACCTCAGAACTCCGTAAGACGTGAAGCCAGGCGTTATACTCAGATATGACATGGAGAACCGTTTTGATTAAGAGTGGTAGTATGTCCATAGCCAATGGCGTTTCAATACGTAGTCTCTTGACTATAAAATTTGTTTCGGATGAGCCTGCACCACCCCTTAACATTAAACTGCACACTAATAAGGTGAAATATAGAGAATTGTGTGTGTTAAGTGTTTGACTTGATGTGTTTGATTTAGGATTTAATATAGCATGCATATTTCAGTTAGTGAATTTTAAGGAACTACTAAAATGGCCGCAGTTAGTCTACACACGTAATCGAGTACAACGGAGTGCAGAAACAGCAAGGATGTGATCTAGTTGCCCTTGCAATAAACACCTTAAAACCCTGAATGGTCGAGACGCCATGCGTTCCAACGAGGAGAGATACGGAGGTATTGTTTTGTAAATAAGCAGATATAACGCCCCGTAGGCGCCGCAATATGCATCTTAGGTATTTTGAACATTTCCTCGAATGAGCATGCCTGAGTGCTATCTCCTAAAAACTAAGTCTTAGACCTCAAGATAGAAGGTGGGCATAAGAGAGAAATTTTCCTCATTAAGTCATGCAGCCATTTGATAATTACAATATGGCTTCTGTCAAATTTGAATGTTTATTCGTTTCATAAATTAAAAATCGCCTGTGCGATCAAAAAACCTAGTGATGGAGTCGAGATAGTGTTGATTAGACTCTGTACATATAACAGTTTTTGTGAACACTAGGAGTCTTGAGGGCGCTGAACCAAAGAGAACGTAAGGGTTAAGGATTTTTCGTTTCAAATCCTAGGTACTGGCTTCTGCTTGAATTTAATTGAAAGCAAGAAAACCATAGAGACTGCGAGAAGTAATTTGAAATTAACGCATCATATGGAACATGACTGAAAGAGCCAAGAATTAAGTAAAGCTTTACTAATGTCTAAATGGTGAGTTTATTTACAATTTTTATTTCAAAAATATTTCTCAATAAAATTGCAATTTAGTTAGATAAATAATGGACACTAATATTTACTTATTTACATTGTATCCTAATACAGCCTTTTGAATCAATAATCAAAGTACCAGTACAAATACGAACTTAAAATTGAGGATTCATCAGTATAAGACATTAGCGCAACAATCTGGGTAAGAGGTGTCCTTTTTAAAAAAAGAAAAAAATATAATTTTCCAATGACAATCAAATAGGAAGTATTGATATAGAATGGAGAAATTTAACCATAATAAAAATGTTCAGACTACTTGTATTTGTCTTGAAAATTAGGATGCAGTGAATTGAGACACTCTCCTACGGCTATCTATGATAACGAAGTTGAAGCCCCAGTTTAGTGTAAGTATAATCACTAGATATGAACTAAACACAGGGCATTTTGACTGATACCCTTCTCACATAGGTAGAAATGTGTTCATCAGCATAATTAGTATGTTTTATGCGATTGAGTATATCCAATCCATGAGACCCTCTTATATTTACTCTGAGGTTTCACTATGACCCCTAACAGAAATTTGTGGGCGGGAAATTATTCATATTCTTCTACTTAACCTTTATAACTAAGATACAGCACAGGTTCCCGTATCTTCGTTTTAAGCACATTATGCAACATAATGCTTTGCATTGGTGGATTGCGATATCCATAAATCTAATATTGTGAACCAAAGATAAAGAAACAGTACTATAAGCACTAATTGTATGTATCCTCCTTTTTTATAGATTGTTTTTAATCGATATTGAGAGCTGTTTTAATGTGTTGGTCCTGAAGAAGGTGTTACAAACTAGATATTACACCGAAACGCGTCGACAAGAGGACAAAAATTGTATTTGCTGTTTTTATATTTCTGTTTCGTTTATTTTATTTAAATGATTTATTGTATGTTAAATCCAATTATGTGCAATCACTGATTAGAAATGTTAAATATGTGTGTTTTTATGGTTTGGGATTGTATGAATTCCATTTATTGATGGAGACTGCAAAACTCCAAGCAGTCCTGGATGTAATATTGTAAAATAAATGTGTGAAATAAGTATTTTAATAAAAAATATCATATCCTATCCCTGTGGTGCGATAGTCTGTAGATTTTCTATCTCGGGTTCACAATATAGAATATATGAGTCCAAAATTGGATATATTAAATAAATACAAAAGGGAAGCTCCTTTTTTTGTACACTTTACACAGCCGGTCCCTTTTGGTATACCTGGGAAACTCTCTCTTTTTTGTACCTACTATTACAGCTCTTGTAGCTGGAGAGTCATTTTGTGAGTGCAATGGACACTCTCCGTACATTTGGGTTTTCTGAAGACCAATTTAATAAAATAATAAATGGTACTTCAAAAACAATTAACACTGTAACCCTATCTAAAAGTGATGACGAGAAATGGAATAATCTGTGGAATCTTAAGAAAAAAATGATTTGCACTGAACTTCACTCTGATTTTATAATAGAATACTGCAAAAAGGGTATAATTCCAAAGGGGCTACAAATTAAGAATGAACCTGGCCTTTTTGTCAAAAATGAAAAATTTAAAGAAAACTGGACCCTAATAGCGAATCGCTGCAGTCGCGATTGGATGCTGTTAATAATAGAAACAGCGCAAGAAATAATCATAATAGAGAGGGAAGAAATAGACACTTTAGAAAAACAATTAAAAGAGAGTACAGCCTTGGAAGACGCTAAGCGTAAATTAGAAGAAATACAGGATGACATTACTCAAATAATCAAATAAATTACGTAAGGATATTGCTAAATACAATACTGAATTAGTATACCCCTACCTACAAAAAGATTATTATGATCATCCGATACCAACAGGATATATACCAAGAAATAGTCAATATAACAAAAATAATTTTTTTTTTAAAACTGTTACATTCTCTGACACTTCTTATAACAGCTCTGACTCCGAGGGAGAAAGAAGTACTGATACAAGATCTAGAAATGACCCCAGAGAGGAGACAGCAGGTACTAGTAGGGACTACCCGTTTTTTTTAGGACAGCAACAACGGAGACACCCCCAAACTTTCAGGACGAGAGGGAGGGGTCGCTCTGGAAACCAACAAAGGGAAATGGGTCAAAGGAGACCATATATGCGGACTCGCAGCCAGAAAGATTGGGAGTAAGTACAGATCCCCTCAAAGCAGCTATTATTAACCTCTCTAGTAGGGCACTAACCGTCGATGAAATAGCCACATTAGAAAAAGGTTTAGGTTTTGCACCCTGTACACAAGCCTGCAAGTACACAATGGAGAAAGATGTACGGGATCTTTTTAGAAAAATTTGAATTAAATTTTTTTTTGAGGATAAGGAATTGAGGCCTACCCATAATAAATCAGGAATGAAACCCCCATCAACATGGACACCAACAATTGGCATGGTGGGACAGGAAGTTGACACCTTCGAAAAGGTAGTAACTAAAGGTCTAGAAGTGATGTTTGAAAATAAACAATGGACAGAGAGGAATTTAACTCAAAATCAAATAACTGCACTCAGGAACCTCCAGGATTGCGAATCCATCACCATTAAACCGGGTGATAAGGGGGGCAGTATTGTTGTCCTTGACACAGCTGATTATAACAGGAGGATGCAGAATTTATTGGATGTCCCATCACACTATAGGAAATCTAGCATAGAAGAATGGAATAAATTAAAAGTTAAAGTTCGTAACCTATTAAGGTTAGCCAAAGAGGATGAGGTAATATGTGAAGATGAGTTTAGATTTCTACAGAATGATCATCCACTTATACCAGCCCTTTATGGGCTTCCAAAGGTTCATAAAAGCATTACGGACCCACCCATGCGACCGATTGTGTCGGGTATTAATTCAATCACGGAACCACTTAGTAAATATGTCGATAAATTTATTAGTCCTTTGGTAAAAAAATTACCATCATATGTAAAGGATACAACAGACATGATCTCAAAGATAGAAGGGCTTAACTTCAATAAGAACAATGAGTGGTTGGTGTGTTTGGACATTGAGTCCCTATACACGAATATACCCCAAAGCGACACAGTTGAAATGATCAAAGAGATGCTTTGTCAGGAAGGAAATGATCTTCCGCCTCTGGAAACATTTATTGTTGAATGTATTGAAATTATACTCATGAATAACATCTTTTTATTCACGAATGATCTCTATTGTCAAATCAAAGGCACCAGTATGGGAGCCACCTGTGCTCCCAGCCTGGCTTGCCTTTATGTAAGCAAATTCGAGGATCGTCATATTTACAATGAAGTCACCCCCTATTTCGAAAACATAAAGCAGTGGTCTAGATTTATAGACGACGTGTTTTTTATCTGGAAGGGAGACGAGGAGGACTTGGTATCATTTCTTGATTGGCTCAATTGTGGTGATGTTAATTTAAAGTTTACATCTAATAGAAGTAAGGAATCAGTTGCCTTCCTTGACATCACCATAAAAACAAAAGATGGTAAACTCAGTGTGGAGCTCTATACTAAGCCATCTGACAGGAATACGCTTTTACATCATACGAGTTATCATCCTAAGTGCCAAAAGGATAGTATTCCTTTCAGCCAGTTTTTACGGATTAGACGCAAATGTAGTGACAATAGGGATTTTGAACATCATGCACTATCCTTGCAACAAAAACTTTTACAAAGAGGATACCCTAAAAGACTTATCAAAGATGCCCATAAGAGAGCTAAGTATTATAATCGCGAAAGCATCTTTGAAACTCATGATAAAAACAAGAAAGAACCAGGAATAGTGATGGTTAGTAATTTTAATGGTCTGAGTAACAAACTAAAGAATTTGATCAATAAGAATTGGTATCTTCTAAACAAACCAGGGAAGAGCCCATTTAACAAACCTCTGTTCTCATACAGAAGGAACAAAACCATCCGAAACCATTTAGTAAAAACATTCAGAGAACCTAGCAAGAGTGTACAAACAAATATCCAAGATGGAACAATACTGAAAGGCAATTTTCCGTGTAGTTCTTGTACACATTGCAAATTGATTATTAAAGAACAGAAAGTAGTGCTAAATGGCATATCGCACTGGATAAATGAAATGGTCAATTGTCGAACCAAAAATGTGGTGTATCTCCTGGTTTGTCCCTGTCAGAAGGGATATATAGGTGAAACAAGTAGAGATGAGATTTCGCCTAACAGAACATAGATCAGCCATAAGGAATGGCAAAAAGAATGCTCCATTGGTCGATCATTGGCAAGCAATGAAACACAAGGAAGATGATCTAAAATGGTTCATCCTTGAGAAGATGAAAATGTCAATAAGAGGTGGAGACATTGACAAAAAAAGAAAGCAAAGGGAACAATTCTATATGTCTAAATTTAAAACCTACCACCAGGGTTTGAATAACAGAGAGGAATGGGAAAGAATCATTAGATAATATTGGTCGAATAGAATACACCCCCTAATATCATCTGTAATTAAATAGCAAAAATTAAAATCTTTTTTACTCTCTAGGTAATGTTTGAATATATAGAGCTGCCCCCTGCAGAAATACTTATAAGCAGTAAATAATGGTATGGTTTACACAATACCTATTGAGAGATAATGTGCTATTTGCATTTGACAATTTACAACTGAAGGCTCTTGACCAATACTATTGATCATGTAATAGGCATTGCGGCCCCTGTAAATATGATATCTTGGATCGAATTGGACTTTGAACTATTCTGACGCACTAGGAATGAAGAAAGTACAAACGGACACGTTAAAAATGTTAGATTGAATAAGGTGTGGTAGTGAGATAAACAATATATACCTGTGGCAAAAACAAAAAACACACAATTGTGTCATAAATACTTAGAGCTTATTATGCAAACATAAGATAGTGCAACTTCCGGTATTCTCACAAATGAACCAACATAGGTTGATTAAAGATTGAGTTGATATAGTGTGGCCCAAATAATTATAGTATATAATCTTAAATTTATGAACGAAGCTGTTTTATAAAATTTGGGACCATGGAAAGGTATAAACAAAATTGATATTCGTACGTTACTATTTGGATTATATAAACTAAACCCCTCACTTTAGTGATTACTCTAAACAAATGTAGTACCAACAATGAGAGTCTAAACCATGTAATGTGATAGTGATGGGCAAAAATTGCTTTATACAAAAAATTACGAGGGTGAATACTTATAGTATAACATTATCCCCTGTATTTGATGTGCGTATTTCAAGATTTAATAAAGCACGCGCTATTCAACGAGTAACGGATTTGATGTGCGTATTTCAAGATTTAATAAAGCACGCGCTATTCAACAAGTAACGGAAGAAACTACCAAAATGGCCGCACGTAGGTAACGCACGTAATTAAGTAACGTGTTGTATAAATAGGAAGGATGTGACGTTGCTTCTTGTGCAACAAACATCTGAGAACCCCGTGAGACGTGAAGCTACGCGGTACAACAAGGTGAGAAATGGCGGACTGTCTGTGATTCGTAATGGCAGCGTGCCTATAACCGATGGCGCTGCATTACGTAGTTTAGTGATTATAAACTTGTCTTCGAAACAGTCCGTCATAGTGCCATTTTTTAAAGCAAAGTACCTCAGAACTCCGTAAGACGTGATGCCAGGCGTTATACTCAGATATGACATGGAGAACCGTTTTGATTAAGAGTGGTAGTATGTCCATAGCCAATGGCGTTTCAATACGTAGTCTCTTGACTATAAAATTTGTTTCGGATGAGCCTGCACCACCCCTTAACATTAAACTGCACACTAATAAGGTGAAATATAGAGAATTGTGTGTGTTAAGTGTTTGACTTGATGTGTTTGATTTAGGATTTAATATAGCATGCATATTTCAGTTAGTGAATTTTAAGGAACTACTAAAATGGCCGCAGTTAGTCTACACACGTAATCGAGTACAACGGAGTGCAGAAACAGCAAGGATGTGGTCTAGTTGCCCTTGCAATAAACACCTTAGAACCCTGAATGGTCCAGACGCCATGCGTTCCAACGAGGAGAGATACGGAGGTATTGTTTTGTAAATAAGCAGATATAACGCCCCGTAGGCACCGCAATATGCATCTTAGGTATTTTGAACATTTCCTCGAATGAGCATGCCTGAGTGCTATCTCCTAAAAACTAAGTCTTAGACCTCAAGATAGAAGGTGGGCATAAGAGAGGAATTTTCCTCATTAAGTCATGCAGCCATTTGATAATTACAATATGGCTTCTGTCAAATTTGAATGTTTATTCGTTTCATAAATTAAAAATCGCCTGTGCGATCAAAAACCCTAGTGATGGAGTCGAGATAGTGATGATTAGACTCTGTACAAATAACAGTTTTTGTGAACACTAGGAGTCTTGAGGGCGCTGAACCAAAGAGAACGTAAGGGTTAAGGATTTTTCGTTTCAAATCCTAGGTACTGGCTTCTGCTTGAATTTAATTGAAAGCAAGAAAACCATAGAGACTGCGAGAAGTAATTTGAAATTAACGCATCATATGGAACATGACTGAAAGAGCCAAGAATTAAGTAAAGCTTTACTAATGTCTAAATGGTGAGTTTATTTACAATTTTTATTTCAAAAAAAATTCTCAATAAAATTGCAATTTAGTTAGATAAATAATGGACACTAATATTTACTTATTTACATTGTATCCTAATACAGCCTTTTGAATCAATAATCAAAGTACCAGTACAAATCCGAACTTAAAATTGAGGATTCATCAGTATAAGACATTAGCGCAACAATCTGGGTAAGCGGTGTCCTTTTTAAAAAAAGAAAAAAATATAATTTTCCAATAACAATCAAATAGGAAGTATTGATATAGAATGGAGAAATTTAACCATAATAAAAATGTTCAGACTACTTGTATTTGTCTTGAAAATTAGGATGCAGTGAATTGAGACACTCTCCTACGGCTATCTATGATAACGAAGTTGAAGCCCCAGTTTAGTGTAAGTATAATCACTAGATATGAACTAAACACAGGGCATTTTGACTGATACCCTTCTCACATAAGTAGAAATGTGTTCATCAGCATAATTAGTATGTTTTATGCGATTGAGTATATCCAATCCATGAGACCCTCTTATATTTACTCTGAGGTTTCACTATGACCCCTAACAGAAATTTGTGGGCGGGAAATTATTCATATTCTTCTACTTAACCTTTATAACTAAGATACAGCACAGGTTCCCGTATCTTCGTTTTAAGCACATTATGCAACATAATGCTTTGCATTGGTGGATTGCGATATCCATAAATCTAATATTGTGAACCAAAGATAAAGAAACAGTACTATAAGCACTAATTGTATGTATCCTCCTTTTTTATAGATTGTTTTTAATCGATATTGAGAGCTGTTTTAATGTGTTGGTCCTGAAGAAGGTGTTACAAACTAGATATTACACCGAAACGCGTCGACAAGAGGACAAAAATTGTATTTGCTGTTTTTATATTTCTGTTTTGTTTATTTTATTTAAATGATTTATTGTATGTTAAATCCAATTATGTGCAATCACTGATTAGAAATGTTAAATATGTGTGTTTTTATGGTTTGGGATTGTATGAATTCCATTTATTGATGGAGACTGCAAAACTCCAAGCAGTCCTGGATGTAATATTGTAAAATAAATTTGTGAAATAAGTATTTTAATAAAAAATATCATATCCTATCCCTGTGGTGCGATAGTCTGTAGATTTTCTATCTCGGGTTCACAATATAGAATATATGAGTCCATAATTGGATATATTAAATAAATACAAAAGGGAAGCTCCTTTTTTTGTACACTTTACACAGCCGGTCCCTTTTGGTATACCTGGGAAACTCTCTCTTTTTTGTACCTACTATTACAGCTCTTGTAGCTGGAGAGTCATTTTGTGAGTGCAATGGACACTCTCCGTACATTTGGGTTTTCTGAAGACCAATTTAATAAAATAATAAATGGTACTTCAAAAACAATTAACACTGTAACCCTATCTAAAAGTGATGACGAGAAATGGAATAATCTGTGGAATCTTAAGAAAAAAATGATTTGCACTGAACTTCACTCTGATTTTATAATAGAATACCGCAAAAAGGGTATAATTCCAAAGGGGCTACAAATTAAGAATGAACCTGGCCTATTTGTCAAAAATGAAAAATTTAAAGAAAACTGGACCCTAATAGCGAATCGCTGCAGTCGCGATTGGATGCTGTTAATAATAGAAACAGCGCAAGAAATAATCATAATAGAGAGGGAAGAAATAGACACTTTAGAAAAACAATTAAAAGAGAGTACAGCCTTGGAAGACGCTAAGCGTAAATTAGAAGAAATACAGGATGACATTACTCAAATAATCAAATAAATTACGTAAGGATATTGCTAAATACAATACTGAATTAGTATACCCCTACCTACAAAAAGATTATTATGATCATCCGATACCAACAGGATATATACCAAGAAATAGTCAATATAACAAAAATAATTTTTTTTTAAAAACTGTTACATTCTCTGACACTTCTTATAACAGCTCAGACTCTGAGGGAGAAAGAAGTACTGATACAAGATCTAGAAATGACCCCAGAGAGAAGACAGCAGGTACTAGTAGGGACTACCCGGTTTTTTTAGGACAGCAACAACGGAGACACCCCCAAACTTTCAGGACGAGAGGGAGGGGTCGCTCTGGAAACCAACAAAGGGAAATGGGTCAAAGGAGACCATATATGCAGACTCGCAGCCAGAAAGATTGGGAGTAAGTACAGATCCCCTCAAAACAGCTATTATTAACCTCTCTAGTAGGGCACTAACCGTCGATGAAATAGCCACATTAGAAAAAGGTTTAGGTTTTGCACCCTGTACACAAGCCTGCAAGTACACAATGGAGAAAGATGTACGGGATCTTTTTAGAAAAATTAGAATTACATTTTTTTTTGAGGATAAGGAATTGAGGCCTACCCATAATAAATCAGGAATGAAACCCCCATCAACATGGACACCAACAATTGGCATGGTGGGACAGGAAGTTGACACCTTCGAAAAGGTAGTAACTAAAGGTCTAGAAGTGATGTTTGAAAATAAACAATGGACAGAGAGGAATTTAACTCAAAATCAAATAACTGCACTCAGGAACCTCCAGGATTGCGAATCCATCACCATTAAACCGGGTGATAAGGGGGGCAGTATTGTTGTCCTTGACACAGCTGATTATAACAGGAGGATGCAGAATTTATTGGATGTCCCATCACACTATAGGAAATCTAGCATAGAAGAATGGAATAAATTAAAAGTTAAAGTTCGTAACCTATTAAGGTTAGCCAAAGAGGATGAGGTAATATGTGAAGATGAGTTTAGATTTCTACAGAATGATCATCCACTTATACCAGCCCTTTATGGGCTTCCAAAGGTTCATAAAAGCATTACGGACCCACCCATGCGACCGATTGTGTCGGGTATTAATTCAATCACGGAACCACTTAGTAAATATGTCGATAAATTTATTAGTCCTTTGGTAAAAAAATTACCATCATATGTAAAGGATACAACAGACATGATCTCAAAGATAGAAGGGCTTAACTTCAATAAGAACAATGAGTGGTTGGTGTGTTTGGACATTGAGTCCCTATACACGAATATACCCCAAAGCGACACAGTTGAAATGATCAAAGAGATGCTTTGTCAGGAAGGAAATGATCTTCCGCCTCTGGAAACATTTATTGTTGAATGTATTGAAATTATACTCATGAATAACATCTTTTTATTCACGAATGATCTCAAATCAAAGGCACCAGTCAAATCAAATCAAATCAAAGGCACCAGTATGGGAGCCACCTGTGCTCCCAGCCTGGCTTGCCTTTATGTAGGCAAATTCGAGGATCGTCATATTTACAATGAAGTCACCCCCTATTTCGAAAACATAAAGCAGTGGTCTAGATTTATAGACGACGTGTTTTTTATCTGGAAGGGAGACGAGGAGGACTTGGTATCATTTCTTGATTGGCTCAATTGTGGTGATGTTAATTTAAAGTTTACATCTAATAGAAGTAAGGAATCAGTTGCCTTCCTTGACATCACCATAAAAACAAAAGATGGTAAACTCAGTGTGGAGCTCTATACTAAGCCATCTGACAGGAATACGCTTTTACATCATACGAGTTATCATCCTAATTGCCAAAAGGATAGTATTCCTTTCAGCCAGTTTTTACGGATTAGACGCAACTGTAGTGACAATAGGGATTTTGAACATCATGCACTATCCTTGCAACAAAAACTTTTACAAAGAGGATACCCTAAAAGACTTATCAAAGATGCCCATAAGAGAGCTAAGTATTATAATCGCGAAAGCATCTTTGAAACTCATGATAAAAACAAGAAAGAACCAGGAATAGTGATGGTTAGTAATTTTAATGGTCTGAGTAACAAACTAAAGAATTTGATCAATAAGAATTGGTATCTTCTAAACAAACCAGGGAAGAGCCCATTTAACAAACCTCTGTTCTCATACAGAAGGAACAAAACCATCCGAAACCATTTAGTAAAAACATTCAGAGAACCTAGCAAGAGTTTACAAACAAATATCCAAGATGGAACAATACTGAAAGGCAATTTTCCGTGTAGTTCTTGTACACATTGCAAATTGATTATTAAAGAACAGAAAGTAGTGCTAAATGGCATATCGCACTGGATAAATGAAATGGTCAATTGTCGAACCAAAAATGTGGTGTATCTCCTGGTTTGTCCCTGTCAGAAGGGATATATAGGTGAAACAAGTAGAGAGATGAGATTTCGCCTAACAGAACATAGATCAGCCATAAGGAATGGCAAAAAGAATGCTCCATTGGTCGATCATTGGCAAGCAATGAAACACAAGGAAGATGATCTAAAATGGTTCATCCTTGAGAAGATGAAAATGTCAATAAGAGGTGGAGACATTGACAAAAAAAGAAAGCAAAGGGAACAATTCTATATGTCTAAATTTAAAACCTACCACCAGGGTTTGAATAACAGAGAGGAATGGGAAAGAATCATTAGATAATATTGGTCGAATAGAATACACCCCCTAATATCATCTGTAATTAAATAGCAAAAATTAAAATCTTTTTTACTCTCTAGGTAATGTTTGAATATATAGAGCTGCCCCCTGGAGAAATACTTATAAGCAGTAAATAATGGTATGGTTTACACAATACCTATTGAGAGATAATGTGCTATTTGCATTTGACAATTTACAACTGAAGGCTCTTGACCAATACTATTGATCATGTAATAGGCATTGCGGCCCCTGTAAATATGATATCTTGGATCGAATTGGACTTTGAACTATTCTGACGCACTAGGAATGAAGAAAGTACAAACGGACACGTTAAAAATGTTAGATTGAATAAGGTGTGGTAGTGAGATAAACAATATATACCTGTGGCAAAAACAAAAAACACACAATTGTGTCATAAATACTTAGAGCTTATTATGCAAACATAAGATAGTGCAACTTCCGGTATTCTCACAAATGAACCAACATAGGTTGATTAAAGATTGAGTTGATATAGTGTGGCCCAAATAATTATAGTATATAATCTTAAATTTATGAACGAAGCTGTTTTATAAAATTTGGGACCATGGAAAGGTATAAACAAAATTGATATTCGTACGTTACTATTTGGATTATATAAACTAAACCCCTCACTTTAGTGATTACTCTAAACAAATGTAGTACCAACAATGAGAGTCTAAACCATGTAATGTGATAGTGATGGGCAAAAATTGCTTTATACAAAAAATTACGAGGGTGAATACTTATAGTATAACATTATCCCCTGTATTTGATGTGCGTATTTCAAGATTTAATAAAGCACGCGCTATTCAACGAGTAACGGATTTGATGTGCGTATTTCAAGATTTAATAAAGCACGCGCTATTCAATAAGTAACGGAAGAAACTACCAAAATGGCCGCACGTAGGTAACGCACGTAATTAAGTAACGTGTTGTATAAATAGGAAGGATGTGACGTTGCTTCTTGTGCAACAAACATCTGAGAACCCCGTGAGACGTGAAGCTACGCGGTACAACAAGGTGAGAAATGGCGGACTGTCTGTGATTCGTAATGGCAGCGTGCCTATAACCGATGGCGCTGCATTACGTAGTTCAGTGATTATAAACTTGTCTTCGAAACAGTCCGTCATAGTGCCATTTTTTAAAGAAAAGTACCTCAGAACTCCGTAAGACGTGATGCCAGGCGTTATACTCAGATATGACATGGAGAACCGTTTTGATTAAGAGTGGTAGTATGTCCATAGCCAATGGCGTTTCAATACGTAGTCTCTTGACTATAAAATTTGTTTCGGATGAGCCTGCACCACCCCTTAACATTAAACTGCACACTAATAAGGTGAAATATAGAGAATTGTGTGTGTTAAGTGTTTGACTTGATGTGTTTGATTTAGGATTTAATATAGCATGCATATTTCAGTTAGTGAATTTTAAGGAACTACTAAAATGGCCGCAGTTAGTCTACACACGTAATCGAGTACAACGGAGTGCAGAAACAGCAAGGATGTGATCTAGTTGCCCTTGCAATAAACACCTTAGAACCCTGAATGGTCGAGACGCCATGCGTTCCAACGAGGAGAGATACGGAGGTATTGTTTTGTAAATAAGCAGATATAACGCCCCGTAGGCGCCGCAATATGCATCTTAGGTATTTTGAACATTTCCTCGAATGAGCATGCCTGAGTGCTATCTCCTAAAAACTAAGTCTTAGACCTCAAGATAGAAGGTGGGCATAAGAGAGGAATTTTCCTCATTAAGTCATGCAGCCATTTGATAATTACAATATGGCTTCTGTCAAATTTGAATGTTTATTCGTTTCATAAATTAAAAATCGCCTGTGCGATCAAAAACCCTAGTGATGGAGTCGAGATAGTGATGATTAGACTCTGTACATATAACAGTTTTTGTGAACACTAGGAGTCTTGAGGGCGCTGAACCAAAGAGAACGTAAGGGTTAAGGATTTTTCGTTTCAAATCCTAGGTACTGGCTTCTGCTTGAATTTAATTGAAAGCAAGAAAACCATAGAGACTGCGAGAAGTAATTTGAAATTAACGCATCATATGGAACATGACTGAAAGAGCCAAGAATTCAGTAAAGCTTTACTAATGTCTAAATGGTGAGTTTATTTACAATTTTTATTTCAAAAATATTTCTCAATAAAATTGCAATTTAGTTAGATAAATAATGGACACTAATATTTACTTATTTACATTGTATCCTAATACAGCCTTTTGAATCAATAATCAAAGTACCAGTACAAATCCGAACTTAAAATTGAGGATTCATCAGTATAAGACATTAGCGCAACAATCTGGGTAAGCGGTGTCCTTTTTAAAAAAAGAAAAAAATATAATTTTCCAATAACAATCAAATAGGAAGTATTGATATAGAATGGAGAAATTTAACCATAATAAAAATGTTCAGACTACTTGTATTTGTCTTGAAAATTAGGATGCAGTGAATTGAGACACTCTCCTACGGCTATCTATGATAACGAAGTTGAAGCCCCAGTTTAGTGTAAGTATAATCACTAGATATGAACTAAACACAGGGCATTTTGACTGATACCCTTCTCACATAAGTAGAAATGTGTTCATCAGCATAATTAGTATGTTTTATGCGATTGAGTATATCCAATCCATGAGACCCTCTTACATTTACTCTGAGGTTTCACTATGACCCCTAACAGAAATTTGTGGGCGGGAAATTATTCATATTCTTCTACTTAACCTTTATAACTAAGATACAGCACAGGTTCCCGTATCTTCGTTTTAAGCACATTATGCAACATAATGCTTTGCATTGGTGGATTGCGATATCCATAAATCTAATATTGTGAACCAAAGATAAAGAAACAGTACTATAAGCACTAATTGTATGTATCCTCCTTTTTTATAGATTGTTTTTAATCGATATTGAGAGCTGTTTTAATGTGTTGGTCCTGAAGAAGGTGTTACAAACTAGATATTACACCGAAACGCGTCGACAAGAGGACAAAAATTGTATTTGCTGTTTTTATATTTCTGTTTCGTTTATTTTATTTAAATGATTTATTGTATGTTAAATCCAATTATGTGCAATCACTGATTAGAAATGTTAAATATGTGTGTTTTTATGGTTTGGGATTGTATGAATTCCATTTATTGATGGAGACTGCAAAACTCCAAGCAGTCCTGGATGTAATATTGTAAAATAAATTTGTGAAATAAGTATTTTAATAAAAAATATCATATCCTATCCCTGTGGTGCGATAGTCTGTAGATTTTCTATCTCGGGTTCACAATATAGAATATATGAGTCCATAATTGGATATATTAAATAAATACAAAAGGGAAGCTCCTTTTTTTGTATACTTTACACACCCGGTCCCTTTTGGTATACCTGGGAAGCTCTCTCTTTTTTGTACCTTAATTTCCATCAAGCCTTTTTGTGTGTCTAAAGTAGAGATTGTCCGAAATTTGTCAAAAGTTGGGCCAGGAGCATCCTCTGGCCTTGGGCCTTCCCTGCTCACATCCAGAGAGCCAGAGTATCCCTCACTAGAGACCCCAAAAATGCATTCCACCTTGGCCAAAAAGAATTTGGCCAGGTCTTCGCATAGATGTTGGCTCGGTTGAACCGACCTTGGCTTTGGCGAAGCCAACATCGCTACCGTCTTGAACAACTCTTTTGCTGTATTTTTCGATTCTAAAATCTGGGCTGCAAAATATGTTTGTTTGGCTGACGCAATTACATGTTTATAAGTTTGTAAGCTGATTTTATACGCTTTTCGCTTGGCTTCTTTGTAATTGCTCCTCCAAGCGCGTTCAAGCTTCTTACAGTTGAGCTTTTGGGTCCTAAGTTCCTGCGAGTACCATGGAGCGGAGGGCTGTGCTCTCTTTGGTCGTAGAACTCTGGTCGGTGCTAGACTGTCACAGGCCTGCTGCAGCCAGCCCGTATAATTTTGACAAGCGCTCTCCATGTCATCTAACCTACAATCTGCTGGAGAAGATAGCACCTTGTTAAGGGAGACCTCCTCCACCTTATTCCAGGCTCGGATTTTTATGTTGTTCTTTCGACCAACGGTTTCCTTAACAAGATTGCCTAGTCGTATCTCAAACTGAACTGCAGCATGGTCGGACCAGGCCAGAGGGAGAAGGCCCTGGAAAAGAAGATTACTAAGGTTGGAAAAAATCCCTTCCAAGGTATGCCCTCCCCTGTGCTTAGGTCCTTCAACCCGCTGCCTGAGATCTGCTGACATCATAAGATCGTGCAAAGCCATAGTGTCCCCATCTTCTCTTGATTCAAGGTGAAAATTAACTAACTAACTGGAAGATCATGTTTGTACGTATATATTTGTAGTAACTGTTTTTAAAAACTGTGTTTGAACCCTACTTCCGGATGCCGCCAAGCGTCGTAATTAATCTATTAACTGCGATGATCGTGCCTTTTTTAGGGGGTGCAAAACACATATGTGCTCACATTTTACAGTATTTTTGACACTAGGGGTTTATTACTCCACTGTTTAAAGTCATATTTGTGTAGGATGTTTGCATGAAAACAACTATTTAAAATACTTCGCAAAATGACATGACAAATGCAGACATTCAATAGCCACCACCACATTTAAAATGTATAACTGCAAAATGGATTCTAATCAACACATTAAACACATTACTATCTAAACAACTGTATAATAGCATAGACAACTCCCTTCATATCTCTATAACACAGTGCATAACTTTTTTCAATGTAATCTATGACTGCATGTATCATTGTATCACTACATCTCCCATTCACTGTGTAAGTATTTGAGGGGATCTGTGAAATGGTGCAGCAGTCTTTCAATACTTCTGTAATTAAATATGTGACTGCCACAGTGCACCTATGAGTGGGTGCATCAGTGTGACAATGGGTCTGTGTTTGGTTGCGTAAGTCTCTCACTCAATCTGTTTGTAGGTGCATGAGTGCCTTTGTGCATTTGTAAGTAAATATATCACTGTCTGACTGGATTTGTGAGTGGATACATGAGTGTCTAAGTGAATGTGTGAGTGGGTGAGTGAGTGGGTGCAAGAGTGTCCGGGTGGTTCTGTGATTGAGTGCATGAATCTCTCGGTGGGTCTATGACTGGCAGCATGAGTGTCTAAGTGGTTCTGACAGTGGGTTTGTGGGTCTCTGAGTGCAACTGTAAGTAGGTACATGAGTCTCTAAGTATACCACTGACTGGTTGCATAAGTCTCTGAGTGGGTCTATGACTGGTTGTGTGAGTGAAGTCTGGGTGTGTTTGTCTGAGTGGGTCCATGAGTGGATATGTGAGTGTCTGAGTGGATCTGTTAGTGGGTATATGAGTGTCTCAATGGGTCCGTGAGTGAGAGTATAACTCTGACTGGGTGAGTGTATGGGTGCATGCATGAGTGTCCGAGTGGGTCTGTGACTGGGAGGGCGAGTGTCTGGGTGACTCTGTGAGTGGATTCATATGCCTTGACTGGGTGAGTGAGTGGGTGTGTAAATATCTGAGTGGGTTTGTGCGTGGGTCTGTGAGGTTCTTAGTGTATGAGTGAGTGAATGACTGAGTTCATTAGTCTCTGAGAGGGTCTGTGACTGAGTGTGTGATTGACTATATGTATGTGTGAATGTGTGAATGAGTGTCTGAGTATGTCTGTGAGTGGGTGTATGAGTGTCTCAGTGGGTCTGTGAGGACATATGCAAGTGTGTGGGTGGGTCTGTAAGTAGATACATGAGTCTCTGAGTCAGTCTGTTCATAGGTGCATAACTGTCCAAGCAATACTGTAAGTGGGGGTATGAGTACCTGAATGGGTCTGTGAGTGGGTGCATTAGTGCCCAGGTGGGTCTGTGAGTGGGTGTAAGAGTCTCTAAGTGGCTATGAGACTGTACACATGAGTCTATGAGTAGGTCTCTAAGTAGGTGCATGAGTCTATGAGTGGATCTCTAAGTAGGTGCATGAGTCTCTGAGTGGGTCTGTACATGGGTGCATCACTCTATGAGTGACTCTGTGAGTGGATGCATGAGTATATGAGTTGGTATTCAACTGAATGTATAAGTTTGTGAGTGGGTATATGAATGGGTGTAAGAGTGTCCGAGTGAGTTTGTGACTGCAAACATGAGTGTGTGACAGTGACCAGCTAGTGTGTACAAATATATATATATTTGTTATATATTTTCACCAATATTTGCGATGACGTTGCGATATTCATGATGTTCCCACGATGGTACACGGGGAGCCGTCCTGATAGTTATTGAGAATATAATGCGCGATTAAAAAAATCTATTTTGGGTACATAACTTGTGTCACTAACACACCCATTTCTCAAACATGGGCTGAGAGTGTCTCCACCCTGGCCCTTATATGGGTTTCCACAATTTTCAGCCCCCGGAACTGTTTCCGGATAAGAAAATGGTGGCTGCAAATTTCTGTTCAGGTTGTGTCCAGCCAATCAGAGCATTCCTGTTGGCGCGTGCATCCGTGATTAATTGCAAAACCGTTGCAAAATATCCGTAACCAGAGATATATGTTTAATTTTTGGCCCCAATTACTCAAAATTACTGGAAGTATTTGCACCAAATAACAAAAAGCAAAATCTGCATAACAACAGCTACCTTTCTGCCAAATTTGGTGCAAATCTATCCAGCGCTTTGGGCTGTAGGTTCGACAACGTGTTCCTATGGGAATTAATGTTACAAATACACCCTTTTTTGCGCCCCTATTTCTCGGTCCCCACTGCACGGATCACCCCCAAACTTTCCATGACAACCAGAACCTACCTAACTACTTTTTGGGGAAAAGTTCATGAAGATTTGTCAAACTACGCCAAAGTTAAAGGCAAGAAACTGGCAATGACAACTTTCAACGTTAACTTTAAACCTAAAAAACCCAGAAATTTGTCATTCATAGTTAGCAGAGCTAACTTTAACTTGCACCCCCGCCATGCACTGCTTATGACCTCACATAATACATCACTGATGACATATTCTATTACATCATTGATGACATCACTGATAGCATTGTCTAAGCTTCTTTTGTACACATTACTCTATAAACTAGTGTGACAATAGAGGCCTGAAAGTAAGAACAAATAGCTCAGAATAATAGGAAGCATCAATAATGCCATCTCAGATACAACTTCCTTAGATGTAGCAAGCATGTGTTATGTGCAACATTGATCGTATACAAAACACTGCACAGGTAGGCCACGTGGCCCCGCTTTCTGAGTCTCATCAGGCCCTGAGGACCCTATCTCCTGGGTCGAATTTATTTTAATGGGGTGGGGGAGCTGTGTGGTCCCCTCCTTGAGCCCCATTAGGCCCTGGGGACTCCATCCCACAGTGCTGTATGCATATTAAAAGTGGAGGGGGTCCTCGTCGCCCTCCCTTCCCCAACCTAATATGGCCACAGGGATCCCATCCCCAGGGCTTGTCTTTATAATAGGTGGGTGCCCTGGTGTTCATGATGCAGATGTTGAGGGCTGCAGGCGGAGCCCCAGGGCCCCCGTGACCCTAGCTGGCTCCCCACATGTGTGGCAGCCCGCACATATGGGCTCTCCTTCACCCTCTGGGTAGGAGCAATGTGTTTTTTTAGTTTTCCTGCCTACATCAGTGTAGGCAGGGAAACAGATCTCAAGTCTGCCTCCAGCCGGCAGCAGCATTTTTAAATCTCACACCAACTGAGAGCAGATTATGAGCCCAATTGCGATGTTGGACGGACCGGAGTCCATCCAACATCGTTCTGGAAATAGACCTGAACGACCTCTTGTTGTTGGTTCCAGCCCAGCTATTAGGATGTGACCGAACCCTGTTAGGTCGCAATACTGTACTTTGCTATGGGAGCATGCCTCCAGGTGCAGGGATCAACAGGGAAGCATCATAGGTGCCCCCTAGGCCACCATTTGATGGCCTTACACCCATGGGGTCTCTTTTGGGGGCCCCAAAGACAGTTTCCCAATGCCTTTCTGTGCTGGAAAGGCCAGCCCAGAAAGGCAGTGGGAAACTGCAGTTGTAATCCTTCGCCAAAAAGAGACGGCCGAGGGATTACTGAAGGTCTTCCGAAAGGCAGACAGGGTCTCTGAGTCCATCATTGGCCATTCAGAACTCCTGTTTGTAATAATTTCTGACCAACTCTATCAAAATGGGTCGGTTGGAAATTATTACAAACAGGAGATTACGATGCGGTAAGGATGGCTGCGACCGAGGGTCGGGGCAATTCCTTACCGCATTGTAATCGGGTCCTTGGTGTTTGTTTACATTTGGTGGCAGATTTGAATATCTTCCCATCAGATGGGACCAAGCACAAGTTTACCTGCCCCACACAAGCCTGGAAACTGCTGTGTCCTGGAGGTGGCCACCCTGGGACACAGCAAGTGAGCCGGATGCATCCCCAGCCCACCAATGGCTCAGGGAGGAGGGCTGCGTGGCCCCGTAATGTTCAAATTTCAATTACAGCCCTCAGTAATGGAGTCCCCAGGACCTTTTTAGGGCTTGGGGAGGGGGTCGTTTTCCTCACAGAACACATTGGGCCACAGTGGATGGGGATGGTTTTTTTTAAGTTCAGGCCAGGGAACTAAGCCCCCGAGTCCTGTAATGGCTGGCAGCAACATCTTTCTTATATTGCTGGCAGCCAATCAGAGCGCTTGCTCCAGCGGAAGTCTGACTCATGTGGGAGCAGGATGGTCCAACAGTAAATAGCTCCCTGGGCCAATCAGAAACCCTCAATTTTTAAAATGGTGCTCCCGTGCAACTCTCGAGAGACTCTTGCGGACCCAATAGGCAAGATATACAAATAATTTCAAACCTTAATTTCTTTTAAACTACTGAACCAATTTACACCAAATCACAAATAGGACAATCTGCAGACCAAGATCTAGCTTACTTATAAATTTGATGCAACTCCGTTCAGCAGTTTCTGCGGTAGCGCTTTCAAAACAATTCTATGGAAAATGCATGGGGATTTTGCATTTTGGCCCCCTTTTTACTCAACCCCCACTTGGTGGGGCAACCTGAAGCTTTCCAGGCACAAACTAGGCAGAAAAGAGCACTCTTTTCTGCCTAGTTGTGTGGAGATTCATCAGACGGTGCCAAAGTTATTAGCAACACAAAAGTACATTTCCTCTGGAAACAGTGACTTAGCTATAACTACCGAGTGGCAACCGCCACTATTTTATATATTATATTATGTAGGTGAATTTTACATTATGAAATCTTTGCAATTTTTCTCAAAATGTGACGTTACGCAATTTTAAGAATTTTTTTTAAGCGCGCCTTCACAATGCACAAAACAATATTATAATATACCAGCGGGAGACTGGCTTGCACAGAAAATGTCTTGACGACTCCTGCTAGTATCCTGCAACAGTTATTTATGTGAGATGAGCACTAGCAAAAAAATGTATGCAAGATATTAACAAACCATATTTTGCTCTGAAAGTCTAAGTTCACAACATTTTCATGGAGTTTTGCAATATTTAACAATAAACAATTACACAATTTTCAACACCCCAAAATCTACAATACAGTATTTTGTAGGTTTTGCCCAGGGGTGCAGTGGGAATCAGATCTGTTAGGAAATCCATGTCCAGCCCAATCCATCTTTATATCTGCTGTGAGATGCCAGAGTAAGTAAATTCTAAGGGCTCCTCAACAAATGTGTTCTTATAATCCCATCATTATTTCTAGTTTGGGCTTGACAGCACAGCTTGATGAACAGAAAAAGAGCTTTGAAAGCATTATTGAAAGAGAAACTTTGGCTCTGCTCACAGTGTTGAACTATTCTGATTTTAGCATTTAATTTGGTAGAAGTAGTGTGCTAACACTAAAAAAAGATTGTTTTATTGCACATTTTTCCTTGTGGTAAAGCATATGCCCAATAGAGCTGGGCTAAAATAGTTACAATGACAAGCTAATGATAAAACAATTGATCAAGGCTAAAGGCCTGATTAGATCATTGGAAAAACGTTTGTCACATGTCATAGATCTGTTCTGTTTATTATCAAATGTTATGACCACGTCAATAGGCACAAAGTATTTATTGTGAAAAGCACATGTTAAGGTCAATAGGCCTTTGAAGGTAGATTGTTATTACACAGGTATCTTGTTACAAGGAGACTTACAGATTACTATAGTAGACAAGGGCTTTCATGTTTGTTATGCCTTCTGAAAAACCCAAGGGTTAGGACATTTGCCCTGTGCTAACCATCGGAAGCCTAGCTAGGGGGGTACCACATTGTTTTGTCAAATGAAATTTTGTACATATAAATTAATCAATCAGCATTTGTAGCGCGCACTAATCATCCTAAGGGGTATCCAGGTGATGCATGGGGAGGGGCTACATGAACAGCCAGGTCTTGAGGCCACTCCTGAATTCGACAAGGAAGGTAGGGGTTCGTAGGAGGGTGGGGCAGTTGTTCCATGCCTTGGCAGCGAGGTGGTAGACGGAGCGTGTTCTGGCTCGAATACAATGTATGTGTGAGATGCTGGAGAGGGCCAATGAGGGTGAACTGCAAGTGTCTGGTGGGCTGGTAGGAGGTTAGGCGGTAGTTCAGGTATTCTGGTCCCGTGTTGTGGAGGGCTTTATAGGCGTGCTTGAGCAGCCTGAAGTGGCATCTCTGATTGACGGGGAGCCTGTGCAGGCTACATTGGTGGGGGGTGATGTGGGATCATATGGGCAGGTACAGGATGATTCTTGCTGCTGTGTTCTGGATTGTTTGTAGGCGCTTGAGGGGAAGGGTGATTGTTCCGGCATAGAGGGCGTTTCTATAGCCAAGTCGACTGGTGGTGAGGGCTTGTGTGAGGCTGCTTCTGTTGTCAGCTGGGATCCATCTGAAGACTCTACGGAGCATGGAGAGTTTGCTGTTGAGGATGACACAGGGTTACGGATGTTGCTGGTCCGAGGGCAGAGGGCCACCAGGACTTGTACCACAGTGAGGGGGGTCTATTGAAGAGGAGAATTTCAGTTTTGTCAGTGTTGAGTTTGCAGCAGTTGGCTCTCATCCAGTAGGCGAAGTTGGTCATGGCATTCTGGAATTTCACTTTAGGGATGTCTGTGTCCTCGGAGAGGGAAAAAATGAGTTAGGTGTCTTTGGCGTAGGAGATGATGTTGAGACCTTGGGTGCCAGCAGAATCATGTAGACATTGAACAGTGTGGGGCTGAGTGAGGAGCCCTGGGGTATGCCACAGATGATGCTCTTGGGGTCGGAGATGTACAGTGGGAGGAGGGTTCTTTGAGTGGGTCTGGAGTGAAACAAAATAGTAGCTTGAGGGTGCTGCCATAGATGCCGATGTGATGGGGTCTTTGGATGAGGAGGTTGTGGAATACTGTGTTGAAGGCTGCTGACAGGTTGAGGAGGATCAGGGCTGCAGACTCGCTGCAGTTGAGGATGGCTCTGACATTGTCCGTGGCGGCTATAAGGGCATATTCTGTGCTGTGGTTCAAGCAGAAAATGGATTGGGAGGGGTCGGGCAGGTAGTTGGATACCAGGTAGTCGGTGAGTTTGTGCTTGACCACTTTCCCCAGTACCTTGGCCGGGAAGGGGAGGAGCGAGATGGGGCGGTAATTTTTGAGGTAAGATGGATCAGCTCAGGGTTCCCTCAGAAGTGGTTTGATCTGATACTATTGTTCGATACTGTGGGATAGTGACAAGCCAGTAATAAAGGCTATAGGCTTTATTGGGTAAAGATATTTCAGATGCTATAGGTCTGAATTAAAATTATAAAAAGATATTACAAAGGCAGTAGACCTGTTATATTTATTGTGAAGGGAGTATTGTTATTACACCTCGATTAAGTCTGTAGACAGGTACACTGCCTGTTACAATTACTCTTGTATTTCCGAAATAGTTAATGGTTTGGGTGTTCATTATTACATCTTACTAACCATGAGGCTAGAAGAACTTCAGTGTTATAATCCCTTGCTACACCCTCTTAACCCGTTGACCGCGGCGTAAAATCTGCTGCGGTGCGGGAGATTGATTGCGCAGGCGGGGCCGCGTTGGCCAATGGACGTGCGCAGCACTACAGAGGTAGTGCTTGTGAAGGCCGTTGGCCGACGGGCGCATGGAAAGGGTTAAAATGGCCTGACAGCATTAGTTGTCAAAACAATACATCTGGTCATATGCAAATGTACATAAACCTACAAAGTTGTTTTTTCCCAAGCCTGATTCTGCCAATGATTTGTTTGAGTGTTGTGAGAAATTGGGTTACTAGATGAGGGGGTTGGGAGCCCTTCTCAAGTAGCAGCCTCAATTCCTGTGAGGGTGAACCACAAAAAGTCACTAATTTAGCATGGGCATAACTCTCATAGCTTGGCACAAAAGCAGTCCGTATTAACTTAGAGGCAAAGTGTAACATATAAGTAAAAACACAGCACAAGAAAAATTCCACAACAATTTAGAAGAATAGAGCAGAAACTTATAAATGTTTTGACACCGAAATCATAAAAATCCAATGAGTAGACCGGGAGCGATGCAATTCTTAAGTTTTAACCCCTTCAGCGCGGCGGGAATTCCCCCGCGGTGCTGAAGGGTTCGAGCGCGGGCGGGGCCATGACGGAACGGTTCCGTCATGAGCACAGCGCAACCGATGCTCATGACGGAACCGTTCCGTCATGGGCATGGAAGGGGTTAAGATAAGTCTAGCACCTGAAAGCACAAAAACCACTCATGGTTATCTGGTAGTGCAATATCTGGTTGGTAAAAGTCACAAGTTCAGGCTGACCGAGATGGAGCACTGACCATATACAGGGACAAGGGGAGTCCTTCTGCAAAGTTACCTTCCAAAGTCTAGCACAAAGTGTTCTGTTCATGGTGGAGGTGACTTCAAGGAGAAGGGATATCATTGTTGATGGTCATTGCTGTAGCACGTGGAGGAGGCCGGGTGATGCAGATGGTCGTTGCTGGAGAATCGCAATTGCAGTCACCACAGACTTTCGATGATGTAGAGCGAACTGCCGATCTTGCTTTGCCGGTCGTCACTGTCTGTCACTGTAGCGTGAAGAATCAGGTTCACCGGAGCTTCACATTGGAGGTCAGCACGAGCGGTAAGATCTTGATGTGAACTGGTCCATTCACGGTCTCAAAAAGCCCAAACCTTCAGGATTTCTCCTTTTCTTCAAAGAGGAAAGCAACTAATGTCACACCTAGGGTTCAGGACCTGAGGGACATCTCTTGGGGATCAGGGACTCACTTCAACAGAGGCCAGCAGGGCTCAGGAAGTTCCAGTTGCGGAACAAGTTACAGGTCCAAGCAGCAGGTCAGCTGGGCAGCTGCAGGTAGGCCTCTGGAGCTTTTCATGTCCTTGTAGCTCAGAACAGGAGGCCAGTCAACGGAACCTTGAAGTCACTTCATTCTGTGATAGAGGGTGCAGGTTTAGTCTTCCTTCTCCACAAGCAGAGCAGGCCTCAAGCATCAGAGCAGCAAGGAATCCTTCTTCTTTAGTACTCACAGATCCAGGAGTGTACTCAAGAGTGGGTCTGAGGATCCCTTTTTATACCTGGGGCCCTTTTATGTATAGGGCGCACTTTGCTTGTTTGCAGCCTGGAGCACCTTAAAATATATATGTTGGGTGCAAACAGGGAAAGTGCGCCCTAGTACGTAGATTATACTGCCCCAGGACAGCCGCAAACTTGTGCTCTGAAATTCGGAGCGGCTTTGAAGCAGCCACTCTGTGTTTCACTGTGTAGAAGGCACTCCTGCCTGCCCTTTTAAAGGGGATCAGAGATCCCCTTGTAGGCAGGTGCAGTGAGTGACTGCACACACCTGCAAGTGGATGTCTGGGGTCTAAAGGGCCCCCTGTCCCCCCTCCAGAGGGCTGCTATCAGGGGGCGCACTGACAGTGCACCACCTTTTAGGTGCGAACTGTTAGTGTGCCACCTGAGAGCTTCTCTGTGCCAGCGCCTATAATACGGCAGTGGCACAGAGGTAAGGGGAGTCCCTCATTTGCATGGAGCAAACGAGATTACCCCAACCTGTGCACACAGGTCCAACACTTTAGAGAGGCCGATTAGATCCCATTTATCACAACCTTTCTAAGTCTCCAATGTACCTAGTTGTGCTGTGTCCCATAGGGGTGTGGCCTGTGTTATCCCTTCTCACCATCCCAAACTACGTAACGTGATATTCCAGAGGGCGAGTGTAGTTGCAGTGGAGTTCGGAAATGATATGGCTCTTGCCCCTCCATGGAGGGCCCTGAGGTAACCTCCCACCTGCATGGCCTGCCTATGCATACGATACACTGGTTTTTCCATCGGGCGATGAATTCAATGGTTAATGACAATGAGATGCGACACCCAATAGTATTGTTGTATATCTGGCATGCCTATCCAACCGTCATACCAGTCTCAGGTTAGTTTCTTGATGACTATTCGCGTGGGGCCCCGATCCTGGAGTGGTGTACGGATTGTACTGTTGATGTCTTGAAAGTAGGATGCCGGGACTGGGAAAGGTGTATTTTGGAGGGCATAGAAGAATCAAGGCAGTGCCATTGTTTTAAATAGAGCTCTCCAGTGTTGGACCTTCCTTCCCAGGTGTGCCAATCGAGGAGCTAAATTCTGAGCACAAAAGATGACCGGGTTCGTGGTGACTATATTCCCATGTAACAAAACTCTTCTTCAACAATATGACCCTTGCAAACCCTAGGAAGACGTGGGACTTGACTGTGAAGGGTAGGGATTACATATTTGTTCCAGTTGAGGGTGTAAGAAGAGTAAAGGCTAAAAAAATGTGAGTAAGTGAAGGATCCTATTGAGGGTTTGAACAGGATCTGAGATGAACAGAAGAATGTCATCTGCATTCAGGGATATCCTGTCTTCCTAGTCATCTGACCGCCACAATCCCCTGATCAAGGGGTCACACCTAAACCAGGCAGCCAGGTTCTCCAGGACCAATGCAAAAATCAATGGGGAGAGTGGGCAGCCTTTTTCACGTTCCGTGTTTAAGTTGGAACATTGTAGATATGCCTCCATTTACCATCATCTGGGCCACGGGGTCCTTACAGAGCTCTTACATCCATGACAGCACTTTGAGCATGTATGGCCACTTGATGGTATTGATTGTATTGATTGTATCGAGTGGGAACACAAGGGCATCCTCACACAGTTTTGTAGCGAATCCAAGTACTCCATGTAGTCGCCGCATATTGACAGAGGTACTTCTCCCTGGCATGAAACTGGATGGATCTGGATGAATTAAGGTCAGCAATACTTGCACCAATGCGGAGGCAAGTAGCTTTGCCAGAATTTTCGTTTCTGCATTTAACAAAGAGATTGGCCTATAGGAGGCGCATTCCTCAGGAGGTTTGCCCTCTTTATGTATGATAACTATGGATGCCAGGCATTGTTCCATGGGTAGGGAGCCTGATTAACGGCTTTCTGTGAACATTCGCAGGAGGTACGGGGTCAATCTTAGAAGCCGTAAGTTTGTACAATTCAAGGGGTAAACCATTGTGGCCAACTGTTTTACCAGCGTTCAGGTCAAGGATTGCCTGGATTATCTTACATTCAGTGATTTCTTGTTCTAGTAACACTCTGTCTGCCAGTGGGAGTCTTGGGAGCGGGATATCAGCAAGCAGTTTGCTGGACTCTTCAGTTGTTGCGGTGAGTGCTGGGGAGTACAACTGTGTATAGTAAGACACAAAGCTTTGTGCTTTTTCCTGTATACCCCTCACCAGCTCCCCTCCAACTGTCTGGAGTTCCATCACCCACCTGCTGGCTCTTTTCTTTTCATCGAGCCAGGCCAGAAGTTTCCACCTCATACAGGTGAGACTGGGTTGCTCGATAGATGGTTTTGGCAGCTTCCCTGGTGGAGTCCCAGTATTCTTGTTGTTTTAAAGTTAATTGGTGATGTAAGCTCTCTTGGTTTCTGTACGTTAGTCTGGCTTCCTGTTCCTGAATTACCTCCTACATTGTGTCTAAGTGGACCAGTTTTTCCTTCTGATGTCCCACTAATAACTAAAGGCCTTGTCCCTTTATGACCACCTTTTATGTCTTCCAGAGGGTCCACGCTGAGGCCACGGAGCCCTAATTTTCATCAAAGTATTGTTCCATGGCTTCACGGAGACCAGCGCATATGCAACTTACTTTTAGATGCAAGGAACTAAGGACAATGTATCTGTTATCACTGTGGTCAGGCTGACAATATACTGCTCATACAGGAGAGTGGTCAGAGATCCCCCACGCCAGGTTTAGGATCTCCCAAAAATATAGAATTTGTTACGACAAGGCTAGGATATAGTCAATTTTTGAGAGACTTCCATGAGCTCCACAAAGGAACGTATTTTGATGTTCTGGTGGTTTGTGGGTGCGCTACACATCAGCAAATCCCAGGGATGTCAAGAAATCCACTAACGGGCTTCAAGAAGGTCCAGATCGCCTAGAGGGCCAGAGGTCAGTGGTATTGCAGAGGGAAGCATTAAATTCTCCACTCATCAGCACTTCACCCTCTGGAAGGCGGAGCAGGAGGGCACTCAAGTCTTGGAATGCCTGCTCATGAAGTCTGGTAAGGATTTAAGTCAATCAATCAATCAGTGGCTTGTAGAGCATGACTACTCACCCTGGAGGGTCTCAAGGTGCTGGGGAGGCTGCTGGTCCGTTGAAGGGGCTGAGGTTCAGTCGAAGAGCCAGGCCATGAGGTCCATCCTGAATCGAGGCAGTGATGGTAATTGCCTGAGGTGGAGAGGCAGGGTGTTCCAGGTCTTTGCAGTGAGGTAGGCAAAGGATCTTCGTCCGGCTGTGGTCTTGCAGATATATGAGATGGTGGCCAGGAACAGTTGGGCGGAGTGGATGTCACTGGTCGTTATGTGGAATGTGAGGCGTGGTTGAGGAACTCAGGTCCCACAAAGTGTAGGGCTTAGTAGGTGTGTGTGAGGAGCTTCATGGTGATTCTTTTGTTGACTGGGAGCCAGATGAAGTCTCTCAGGTGACCTGTGATGTGGCTGTGGTGGGTGATGTTGAGGATGAGTCTGGCAGAATGTTCTGCAGTTTCTTGAGGAATTTCTGGGTGATGCTGGCGTAGAGAGCGTTGACATAGGCAATTCTGCTACTGATGAGTGTGTGGGTAACCAATTTTTCTGTACTCGGTGGAGGTCCACTTGAAGACCTTTCAGAGCAGGCATAGCGTGTGGAAGCAGAATGATGAGATGGCTTTGATGTGGCGGCTCATGGTGAGTGAGGAGTCCAGGATGGTGCCAAGGTTCCGGGTGAGGTCTGTTGGAGGGGTTCCAAGTGCTGCGGACCACCAGGAGTGGTGAAGTCCATGATTTGGACTTCGGTCTTTTCTGAGTTGAGCTTGAGGCAGCTGCTCTTCCTCCAGGCGGTGACAGTCTTCATCCCATTGTTGTTCTTGGTGACTGTGGGTTTATTGATGAGGGACAGAATCATCTGGGTGTCGTCGGCGTAGGAGACGATGTAGAGTCCATGGATTCTGACGAAAGCTGCGAGCGGGGCCATGTAGATGTTGAAGAGAGTGGGGCTCAGGGAGGAGCCTTGAGGCACTCCGCAGCTGATCTCTGTGGGTTCCGAGAGGAACAGAAGTAGTCTGACTCTCTGTATTCAGCCAGTGAGGAAGGAGTGGATCCATTTCAGGGCCTTGCCATGGATAACAGCATCAGAAAGTCTTGTGTATATGGTGCGATGGGAGACGGGATCGAAGACAGTCGAGAGGTCCAAGAGGATGTGGGCTGCAGTTTTGCCTCGATCAAGGAGGGTGAGGACATCATCTGTGGCAGCGATATGAGTGGTCTCGGTGCTATTGTTGCTTCGGAAGCCAGAATGGTAGAGGTCCAGAATGTGGTTCGCTCCAATAAATTTGGAAAGTTGGGCATAGATGGCCTTCTCAATGACTTTGGCTGGGATGGGGAGAAGAGAGGTGGTCTGAAGTTCTTGAGGTCCGTTGGGTCAGCAGAGGGTTTCTTCAGCAAGGGGTTGACCTCTATGTGTTTCTAGTCTTCCGGGAAGGTGGCGAAGTTGATTGAGCAGTTGATGGTATGGCAGAGTTCGGGAGCGATGGTGGTGCCTGCTCTGCTGAAGATGTGATGCTGGTAGAAGTCCAAGGGTGATCCGGAGTCAATGCTCTTTATGGTCTTGAGGGTATCATCCGTGGTGAGAGGGGTCCAGCTGAGTGGGGTTTGATGGTGTCCAGCGTCATAGGATGCGGTTGTTTCCGTGGGGTGGGAGGGGTTTGGGTATCGAGGCTTTCGAAGCTGTCAAATATCTCCTTGATCTTGCAGCAGAAGTAGGCGCTAAGGTAGTTGCAGAGGTCTTGGGAGGGGGTATGTCAGCTGTCTCTGTGCTGGGTCTGGTGAATTTTATGACTACGGCGAAAAGTTCTGTGGGAGAGCGTCTTGCTTTCCCACTTCCCAGAAAGTGACACACATCTTCTGGGTGTGTCTGCCCATGTATTTCATACAGTAGGTAGAATAGATCTATGCACCAGGATACCCACCCCTCGAGAGCTTCTAGTGTAGCCTGAATGGATTATCATTTCCTACCCTCACCTATCCAATGATCGATAGATGTTTTCCTGGAGATTTGTCTCCTGGAATAGCACTGTCTCTGGCGCATGTTGTTTGAGGTACTGCAGCACTACTTCCTGCTTGATTTCGTCTCCCAGTCCATTAACATCCCAGTCCAGTAATTTAAAGCTTGTAGCCACTACCATGGTGGTAATAAGCATGTGGGGGTTAGTGGACAGAATTAAGGTAGGGTGAGAGAAGACATGAGCTAGGGTAGGACTCAATCGCAAGGAGCCGTGGCTGTTTCAGTAACAATGTGCCACAGTCAAAACAATGAAAAGTATAAAAAACATGCAGAACCAGCAAAACCCAACACCATACCCTTCAGCGTGCCACCTTGCATGGTGGCATTAGCCAGTGCCAAGATGGCTTCCATCAGCCCCTATTAACAAAATGAAACAGTGTTACCAATGTGCCAATGTTCGCCAGTACAAATGAAGTCTTTTTGCTGCCCAGTCAGGCAGCTGTGGTGCTCACTGAGGAAGAGCAAACTGAAAGTGGAGATGTGATGCTCACACAGGCTAGTTCATTTAGGTAGTTTGGAAACACTTGTCTGGTGTCTCAGGGTAGTCGCTGTTGTCACCAGCATGGCACTGTACCAAAAAGAGTTCTCTGTGTGTCTGTGGGAATTCACCTCTTATCTGTTGGCTACCATCTTCATCCCGCAACTCTGGCGTGCCAAGACGGTCCTGTCCTTGCCCTAGGCCAGCTCGCAATTTAGACCTGCCAACTGTCCGCCAACCATAGAGCCTGTCTCACGCATCCTCAGGACTGTTGAAGTACCACTTTTATCTTCTGCTGCCACATGCTGCTTAGCCGGGAAAAGCATTGAATACTTGATGACATGGTCTCGCAAGGCCTTTTACACCTCCAGGAAACTGTGGTGCATCTTCTGTATTAAGTGTGAAGTCTGGGGAAAATGTGATAGTGGCGTTCTCATAAATTAGCAGCGGGGCACTTCGAGCTGTCTGAGCATGGCATCCCGATCGCGGTAATTGAAGATATAGGCTATAAATTTCTGGGCTGGAACCCCCAGTTTTGGTTGGGCACTGGGAACTCAATGGGTCTATTCTACTGAGAAGTAATTGGAGCGGCCACGTGGCTGTAGCATCTTCAGGATAAGATCTTCAAGAAAGAGATCCACTGTTTGCCACTCTGAGCATTCCAGGACTCCTATTCTGCGGACATTACTGTGCCAGAAGTGGCCCTCATAGTCCTCAAGTCTTGCCTCAAGAGTCTTTGTAATGGTATTTTGGCCTGGGTTATCAAGACTTTCACATCTCCCTGCAGAGCAGAAGTGGAGTCTTCCACTTCTTTCAGTCTTGCACCCATGCCATGGAGTTCCACTCTCACTAGCTTGACCTCAGTCGTTACTGAGTCTATCTTGGTTTCAAGGGATGTCTGCACCCTTTGAATCACTGTCATAACATCATGAAGTGCGAGAATGTCTGGCCCCTGGGTTGCTTGATCCACAGGGGGATGCATATTTTGAGTCCCATTTACAGCAGCCAGTTCCTTGGGTAGAGCATACTTGTCTAGTTTCATTTGAGGTGCACTGCATCCTCCCTTTCCTCCAGTCATTGTCTCTGGGTCAAGCCACCACACAAATGGGGATCATCTTTCAGGTATCCTTGAAAGATTTTCCAAAAAGGGGGAGAGGGTTGCCCCTGTATTTATCGTCGCTTGCCTAGAAACACATTACATGCACTACACAGCCTGTCGGGTTTCCTTGCGCTTGCACTCCAGCCTCCCAGGTTATTTAGTATGGCAAGTATGTGCACTGAGGCTGGGGGGGGACATTTCAATAGACCACACTCACTCTGTATGCTGAGTTCTTGAACAGCATCCTCATACGTAAGGAAGTGAGTTGAAAACCCTTGCCAAAATCGTTGATTAGAGGCACTCAGTATCGTGGATCAATGTAGCTCCAGCAAGTCAATTCTTGTCAATAACGCCCAGTTAATGAATGTAATTAGGGCCCATATAGTGTAAAATGCTACTGTTCAGTGCCCAGAGCCACTAGCACCCCGGGCGACCAGCCCGGGACCTCGGGGACAGGGAAGGGCAAGGACAAGAAGAAGAGGAAGACGAAGTTCTGTCCGCAGGCGAACAGGATCATAGTCACGGAGGTGATGGAACACCATCAACAACTCTTTGTCACCTCCAAAGTGTCATTGGGCACCAAAACTGGAATATGGAGGGACATTGTGGACAAGGTGAATGCCGTCGGTGAGCATAAGAGGACAATGGACAAGGTCAAGAGGCGATGGAATGACATCAAGCGAAATACCAAGGAGAAACCCACAGCCAACCAGAAGGCAGCAATGCAGACTGGAGGTGGGGGCCCAGTGCCACAGCTCGTGCTGGATGACATGGAGGAGCTGGTGTCGACAGTCATCAGTGTGGATACTGTGGCCGGAGTCGGGGGACAGGACACTGCTCGACAGGACACAACACAACCACAACAGGGTGAGTGACCACCAGGTACTGGGGGGATGGCTGGAGATGGCCATGATGGCACACATGCACAATCAAGCAGAGCAGAGTGCACACCCTCTATGACTCTGGGTCAGCGCCCAGATCTATAGACTGTCACAATGTACAATGACATGCTGTCTGAATGTCAACATGTACCATGCGGCTACATACATGTGGACACATTGCAATACACCATCTCCCCTTCCCATTGCAGGGCCACCATCAACACCCCCTGCAGAGCAGTCGCAGCCACTCTTCACTGATGATGAGGAGGACAACCCCAGCATTGATGCACAAGCCCTCCTTGACATCTTTGACATCATCCGCGACTCACCTCCAGGATCAGGGCTGCCCAGCTGCATTGATGAGACCCCAACCACCACCCAAACCACCCAGCAGGAGGCACCCACGGCCCCGGCAGTCTCCCAAGACCCCCAGGAACAACACACGGCCTTCCAACGCCATGTGCTGGAGGGCCAGAGGGAGACGGCTGAGCAGGTGCGGGTGGGGTTTGAACTCATGGCTACCAAACTGGACGCCATACATGGGTGACTTGGCCCGCTCCATGGTCTCCAACAAGCCCTGACTGACATCGCTGGAGTCATGACGCGGAGAGAAGAACACCTGTCCGCTCAGAGGGGCTCCAGCGATACCGGCCGTGAGCTGGCACACATGCGGAGGCTCATTGAGGACATGGTGCGGATGAAGGCAGAAAGGATGGCAGCCACCGCTGCACACCAACGAAATGTAGCTGGGACCTACCATGCCCTGCAGATCCTCATCATGGCATTGCTGCCACAAGGCGTGGAGATGATGAATGCTGCTGCCCCTACACCATCCACATCTCCGCCCCCTGGTTTGCCATTGCCTCACAGTGCGGCAGACATATCCACTCCGGCACCTCATGTGTCAATGGCACACAGTGCCTCAGCCAGCACTGCAACACCCACATGTGGGGCAGAGCACACATCCGGGGACGAGGACGTGGATGGGTTTCTGATCAGGAGGCACTAGCATTCATTTCTGCCACCTGGCCTGTTTCTGCTTGGTGCCGCACATGGCCCCATGACCTTCCACTGACCCCCGAGACACTCCGATGCACTCACCTTGGACAGAGACATGAACTGCCATATCCTGTTTGATGACCAATGACCCGGCGACCAGACTGCGGACTGTACCCTTCCTCTTCCGCAGTACTTGTCATCCTCGGATGGACTCTGGCTGGCCCTCCATGGGCCCATATTGTGTAGTGTGCTTGGCATTGCCCTGTACCACTCCAACTGCAAAACTGCACTGGATGTGCAATAAACATCCAGTAACGCACTGCTGTGTTATGTCTTTCATCATTCATGTATGAATGTGAGAATGAATGTAGGGACAGGGATTTCCCTTGGGTCAATGATGCTCATCCTGTGGGATGCCAGTCAGAGGGTACCGGGTGCCGTGGACACTACAACAGGGACACATGCATCAGTCACTTCCATGTCAAGACATGGACTGAACCAAGCCCAGAGCCCACGAGTCATTGTTGCAAGCCCTGCGTTGGTCCGGCGTATGGCAAGCCAGACCACTCCGCTTACGCTCCAAGGGGGGGCCCTCATTGCTACCCGCTGGTGGTGTGCAGGTCACTGGTCTAGTTGTCAGCATGTCACAGCCACTCCCTGGGGACAGGTTTACATGCACACCACAGCCATCCGGCACAGGCGTCACAGTCCATGTGACTCCGCCCACATAAGGGGCCGACGACGTCACATTCCCCTCTGCCAGTGGGGACTGGATGACGGTCACTCCACGGTTCTCAATCATAAAGGGCCCATGAGTTATTGCGCACAGGGTTAGTGGCACCCGATGCTTTGCGGCCGGCGCAGGCACCCCGCCACTGGACCACAGTGTAGGCTGGTATGTCCTCTGCCATGGAGTAATCAAGACCCAGCACCAAACATGAGTCCTGGTGGCCTGCGGAGCAGGACTGCATGGTGTGGAGAGTGCCATGTCCGCGGGCCCCGGGATTGTGGCTTGCAGCGGCATGTGGTGGGACCTCCTTTCTGCACACTGGTGGCAGAAGGTGAGCAGTGAGGCCTCAGTGTGCATGGGTGGGCATGCTCTGCTCTGATGGGCGGCAGGAGGTGCTGGGGTGCCTCTGCCTGGGTGTGCATGGGCAGGCAGACAATGTTGTCTTGTGCAATTTTGTGTGTAGTGTGCCAATCATGTATCTGGATTCTGCTTCAGATGACGGGTCTGTCTCAGATGTGTGACCTGGTGAACTGCAATACATACCGGCAAGTGGTTGGAGACACACCGGTGGTAGCAGGTGAGCAGTGTGGCCTGGGTGCACAGGGGCGGCACTCTCTCTCTCTCTCCCCCTCTCTTCTCTCTCTCTACCCCTCTCTTCTTCTCTCTCCCTGCCCCTCTCTTCTGATCTCTCTCTCCCCCTCTCTTCTTATCTCTCCCCTTCGCTCTCTCTCTGTCCTTTGATGTGCGCAGGACATACCTTCTCATCATGATTTTTGTCTTGCAGGCTGTGACCTACAGATTGTCCCGAGGGGAGCCGCCATGTGTCTTCGTTTCAGTTCAGTGTTCATGTTAATAAAGTTTAATTTGTTGCTTCAAAAGTGAATGTGTGATGCTCATTTTTGTGACGACAGACGATGTGTCCTATGAGGTGGATCAGCGGTGCGTTGTCCTTGACGAATGTTTGACTACAGGACAGCACCCTAACACATGAGAGCTGCATGATGCTAGTAGGCATCAACCAGTAGAAAATCTACTGAAGTTGGAGTACAAATACGTACAGGTGAGTGCATTAGGCCTCACGTTTGGGTTGCATGTAGCACATGCACTGATACACGGCAGGGACCTTAAAGATAAGGAACAGAAACATATCGCCCTGACGAAGGCCCTCAGACCCGACCGGGCTACCCACATGGGCCGAAACATGTTGGCATACAACTGAGGGTATATTTGAATGGAATTACGTTCAAAACAACCCCAATATAAAGTTTTTATTGATACCAAGAGTACCCTAGAATAAAGGATTTAGTAAGGGTATACTCGTAGGTACTTTTAATTTAAATCTGGTTCCCTGCTTAACCAGTCACTCATTTATTTAAGCACTCCCATTACATCTTTGGTTGAGTCCGCCCAGAGAGTACCATCTTCTCTGGGTGTGGAGTATTTGCCTATGATGAAGCATGTCACTATTATGTGAGTGAGGCTTTTACTTCAATATCTTTGATATTCCACCTGATGAGTAGGTAGTGGAATAACTCTCCATCACATCTTTAGATCGTGTTATTCTACCTTTCTAACAATAGTTGCTGATTGTGAAAAAAAGTTTATTCGGGAGAACGCAACTATGTTGTTTATTCTCTCACTCTCTGTGTGTGAAAAACCATTTTTGTGACGACACATGCATGTCACCAGTTGTGATTGTGCGACATCATGCAGATTATTTTGTACATGTTTAGGTGTAGCTGATTTGGCATGTCTTTGGTTGGGGGGGGTGCCGGGGATGGGGGGTCCTGGGGGTGGTGGCGGCGGGTGTTGTTGACCTTTCTGCCCTCTGGGCTGCATGTTCAGTTACCCGGGTGCATCTGTTGTTCTTCAGGTGTGGCTGTGGGCTGTGCTCCCTTTTGTGGTGCAGACTTTGCACCAGGTCAGAACAGGTGTTATGTTCCTGCTGCTAACGTGCCTTATCGCCTGTTTTGTGTTCTTATCCAGATATGGCTGGTCATTGAGAATGTTGTGGAGTGGTGTTGTTGCAGATTTTGGCATGGAAAGCCTACTCTGCATCTCATTAGTGATAGTTGCGGGGGTCATCTGTGGCGATGTTTTTTGCAGCTGCTATCACGGGTAAACTGGTGCTGTGGGCTGTTAACACCAGGTTGTGATTGGGGCTATAAGTTTATTGCAACTTTGGCTGCGATAAAGTGCCGTTAACTCGGCGATAGATCCTTGTGAATATGCCCCTCAGTGCATTTGTATCCCCACAGCAAACAGAGTGTAGATCTATGCCCTGTAAGACGCTGGGGATGGATCCTGTGGTGGATTGCAAGGAGATAACTCCGAGGGCTGGCAGGAGCAGCTCTAGCAAGCAGCCATCTTGTTCGATGGTTGGCCATGCCCCCCCCCCACCCTATTTTCAGTTTTAAATTTTGTTGATTCCCAGACAGGCTGCTTACTTGCCACTCATTTCAAAGTAGTTGAATGTATCTCGCATACCCCCCTGGAATTGTCTGATGCATAGTGTGTTATTGCTTTACAGTTCCAAGGTGGCTACCATATTTAGAAGCATTATCAGCCATCTTACATTCTTACAACAATCATCTACTAAGAACAATACCACTATAATATAGCCTCAGAGTGCAATGTTTGCTTAGGGTCATTGAGCAATGGTATTGTGAATAGTACATCATTAGTTTAGTGCTCCAAGATGGCCAACACATTGTTTCTAAACATGGTGGCCTTCTGGAACATTAAAACAATGATACACTACACACAAAAAAAACATTCCAAGATGGCCACTGACTGCTTTGTTTCATTTTTTTTTTATATTGCAAGCATCTGCCCATCATCTTGAGGCAGAGAATGCTCTCTTTTTGTACTTTAATTTTTTTAATTATCGTGCATATGCTTGTTGAGTTTGTGTGTGTTTGTCGTGTAAGGGCAAGTGGGTGAAGGCAAGAAAAAGCCAATTGGTGGATAATGGATACATGAGTGCCTGGATGAGTTTTAGAGTGCCTGTATAATGGCCTATTGAGTTCCTAAACTCACCAGTGACTGAAGCAACACTTTCAGTTATAATCCAGAGGTATTGGTAGTGCCAATGCTTGATTGTCTTGTGTGACTACCCGTCTATCATTGTAAAACTGTAAGTTGTAGGTGTGTATATAATTGTTGTTCATATCAGAAAATGTCGTTAGCATTACTTTACATGCAGGCCTAACTTATCCTGTATATAGCCAAGCTTATTTGTTTACCAAAACACACCAGATAGGTTGGACCCACTAACGTCTTGTGCTCATATAATCGAAAGAAGGTGGCTCAGTCCCTGTTCAAGAATAACATGGGGATCAGCAGACAAACTGAACTCAAATGCGTTTTCAACTAAAAAGAATGACTTTTCAGTTCATAAAGAGGCTTTCTTTTTCCCCTGGGGGAAGACAGCAAGAATAAAGCAAAGATTCCAACAAACATTTTAAAGGGGAAAACTCCCAAGGCATAGTAAGAGTCTTTGAAGAAGGCCAGTCTTCTGGAGGTGTGAGCTTTCAGAAGATGCCATCTTGGGAATGTGAGTTTTCTGAAAAGGAGAGCCCTTTAGCCATGAGACCTCTTTGAAGGAAAGGGAAACACTCTCAGTGGTGTGAACTCTTTGAAGGCAGAAATCTCAACGCGGCTGTGCACGCAGACTTTGAAGCGGTACCTCCAGAGACAAAGACGTCTGCATATATTATCAAACACGCCTGCTTTAACCCCACTCGGAATCTAAATCAGACAAGAGAATTAATCTTTTCTTTTTCAAAATAATAGCCACATCCCTATAATAGTATACAGTAGGAAGTCATGGTCCGCTAGTCCCAGTGTGCTTGGGATGTTTTAGGAACCGTAAAGGGAGACATTTCTGGCTGCTAAACATATTTAACGAGACTTGGAGGTATGATTATCTTTTAAAAATATGTGCAATTTAAGCATTAACAAAGGCGTTTTAAGCAAGCGTATTCAACCTAGGTAGTAACTGCATAATCATTGTCAAGAACAAGACATCGCTGGTAAACACAGTCATGCGTTTGCATTCTTAGACATAGAATCGCATATTGCACATATGGTTGTATTACAAAATAAGTCAAGAAAAATTCGTGGACATAGAATTGTTACGAAAACTACTATTTTAGATTCCCTATGAGATATATAGAAAAAATGCATAAGTGCACACACATATGTCTGATGTCCTACCACAAGTGTGTTTGTTTTTCCTTTTAACATGAGGTTTCTCACTTTAGAGACACATGATTACCAGATTGCACTGGATTTATACACATGTTTTAAGTTACAGTCAAGAGCTCAATCACCTGTGGATTGATTTGATCCAAGAAGAACAGCGTTTCTCCCTGCCCACGAGAAAGATGGGCAGGCAGTATGCTAACATGTCTGTTTTTTGTATTCCTCTTTTAGACACTACGTGTTCAGTTTAACCGTATGTAAATTATATCAACGCTGACACATAGGTGCGTGTTTATTTATTCCTATCTCTCACTTTATTACAGGTTTTGCACGGAGTGGTCCCCATGCGGTCCTGAAGAAGAGGTTTAGGGGACAACCTCGAAACATGTTGACTTTAAATATTAGGGACTATTATTACATAAATATTTAATTCTTCCCTTTTATTAACCCCTTTTTATCCTTTGCCAACTAGGAGCAAGAATAAATTCATTTACGCTCACTAGCTAGGTAATTTTTAAACAACCACCTACACCACTCCCCCTTCACTGCACTACACATAGTCATTATAAATCAGCGCTCCTACGTAACTGTCGCAAGTCGCAGCATGCCCCAAGCAGTAGATGCTTGGGATGGCCCCAATGATGAAGCATGTCACCTAGGGGAAACCTTTGGTAAGTGAGGGTACTCAAGAAAAGAATTCTCTTTTCTCTATTTGAGGTGCGTCTTACTCATATAGTAGACCCTTCCTTTTCCCTACTAGCTAGGTTCCCTGATTCACGATTCTCTGATCTTTTTTTTTTAGTCTTACATAACAATGATAGACACTAGCACATGCATGTTCAGCAGGGTGCTACATGCTGTCATAGGCGCACTGTGAAGCGGAACTACTAGTAGCAAACATGCATTGTAATGGGATGCAAGGCGAACATTGGAAATCCTGCCGACCAATCACACAGGGCATGAAATATATTCATACACTCTGAAACACTACCTGTAATTTACTATAGCCTTATAGCCCGCCACCGTAGCAGGCTATACCGGCTATTAAAGGCCCGCTGCATCGTTAAAGTCCCGAGCTGAAGCCTTTGTTCACAGCCACAAATAAGCATTGGAATGTTGGAGCTCCGGGCTTATACCAGCCATTATAAGCCCGGAGCACTTTATTGTTTTCAGTGGAGCTCCCAACATTCCAATGTTCTAATTTTAAATAATAACCAAGGCATCATAAAAAGAAGTAGATCACTTGAAAAGGGCTGCAGCCAAATACTTGAGAGGAAGAGTTTAAGGTTTATATTGTTCTGATTATCGCTATTGCACTTATGCAAAATAAAATGGCACCATATTTCTTGACAAATGGTAATGAAGAGAAATGTGGACCTTTGAAAGTAGGTATATTATTGTTAGGCTCACATCCACAGGACATTCATATGACCCACTTTGAACAAAACTTAAAAGGATGCAATTGTCTACTCGTTTTATCTGTTATCCAGTAGCCCCTCCTGTTGCATGCCTCACCAGTTGCTCTAAAATGCTTATTGGAATTTTCAGTTCCTAACATGGTCAGGTTGTTGACCTCTAAATAAGTACAACTCATTCACAGCATCTCCCAAGACAATGATGCTGGCAGATGACATGTTTTCACCATTTACCTCTCCTATGTAGCGAAACATCCTATGACATGGATGCCGCTGAGTGGGACACTCCACACTATAGCTGTTGTATCAACATTTGTATTGCTGGTAGGTTTCCTTGGGACCCTGGGGGCATGCAAGGAATCTTGCAGGATACAGCCGAGGTACATAAATCAAGCAGGCCCATTTTTAAGTCTGGAAAAGTCCCAAGATGGGATCTGTGGCAGCTCTGTTGACATCTGTCGCCTTATGTGTATGTCAGACACTCTCTGGCCCGATTTCAACTCACTACATCATACTCCGCATTTAAACAGATTTTACTCTGTAGCCACCAAAGAGTAGGGCTACCTCCCACCTCCTCAATGAATCTACAAGGAAGCTTATTAACCCTTCCCTAGCGACAAAAGCACATTCCCCTTGGGCTCCCTGCCATTGTCTGCGGGCCTTCCTTGGAGCACACTCCCCCATGATCCCATCTCATGAGGCTTGCTCAGAATGGACCAGGCCTGGCCGCTCGCTGGGAGCACCCATAGAAAGGTCTGGCATTGTGACGATATAGATAGCAGAGCCATCTCTACACGCATATGCATACCTAGCACACCCATGCTTGATGAGCAGTGCCTTTGCATTTGTGCAATTTCATTGGGAAAAAAACATTGCTCCACAGGGAAAACATCTTCTCCATTGGGAAACTCCTTGCCCACTCACCCCACTCGTTGTTGAGGTAATGCGGTCCTCTACTTGATATCTAACCAAGGAAGAGATTTACACACAAAGCGTTCAGGCCCACTTTCCATTTCTGTGAGTAGCCTAACTCTTGATAAATCTTTCTGTGAGTAAATACTGGTACTAGAGCACAACCAAAATCCACAAGTGATTTTACTTTTGCACTCAGCAAAAATTCAATTTTGCGCATACGCAAAACCTATACATGAAATTGCTTTGAGAATGATTAATTTGGCCGCTTTGAATAAAAGATTTGTTTTTGCTCCAAGTTGACACAATTTATTTTCTTGATCTAAACATAAAAAACTAGCTTAGGAGAAGGTGTATTCCTCACTGAAATATAAATCCATCTCAGCATCTCCAGGCAGCAAGTGGGAGGGACACATTGGATTGTTTACACTCAAACATTGGAATGGTTGACCATGATCTAGAATGGTGGGAGAACACTGAGGCCTGAGATTGTGTGAGAATGGAGTTGGACTGAGCCTGCTCTATAGATGTATCTAAGCACCTCATGACGATGACATCATAAACATATTCTAATTTCATCTGTGATGCCTCTAAAGGATGTCATACGAACCAAGTAACATTCTTATTTTACATTTTCTAAGAATGCGATGTACCAATGGCAGTTTCGCCGAGGAAAAATGAGTCTGCCGGACTTGTAAGTAAAACAAATGATGGATGAATACAAATGTTAACGTTTGAATTGAAAAGCAGCCTTAGATGTTAGTGTTGCGATTGTCTCGTTTAAAAACGAACATGGGATTGAGGATTTTCAAATCCGAGTTTGTCCACATTAATCTAAACAATTATACCTGCTGTGAAGGGTTTCATGTAGTGTGATTATGATATAATGTAGAGAGCCATGTATAAAGTACTTAGCCGAGTTATTAGGAGATGAAATTAGACGCTGCCTATAAAAGTAAGAACAAAGAAAAATATATTGTTTCCACTTTTCTAACATAAATGTTGTAGGGCACATTGTAAAATGTAGTCGTTCTTAAAGATAATGGCCACCGTGGTATTTGGGCTATTTCTTTTTTTTTGCGTACGTTCTTTATTGGTTTTAAATCAGATGCACATAGGACACAGTGGGGGATCACCAAGCTGGAATTACCCACAGCAGATGCGAACAAGAAAAGGTGTTCACATAAGTAGGGCATTACAGCAAACGTTCACTCACAGGGGACTATCTCCTGCCATTCTTCTACAGCAGGCTTCCGCCCAGCAGTGCCTCTGCTATTGTACAGTCAGATTCGCACAACAGAAGTAAATTAAAGTACAGAAAAGAAAATACCAAAATAATATTAGTAGCGAAAGTGGGCAACTCCTTGCCCCCACTCCCCGCTTCCACCCCACATATAGTGCACCCCAGCTGGAAAATGTTGTCATGTAACTTTAATTGTATCAGAAATCCCTATGTCATGGTTTAATGCAACATATGCATCAGGAAATGGTAGTTGAGCGTTACCTACAGTATGTTTCGGCTGTTAAAGTAGAAGTTGGATATGAAAGCCACTGTTCACACTGGATATCTTTGCGATAGTGATCTCTTCCTTGTTTTCCGTGTTTACTGTCAGTACAACTGGTGCACTTTGGCTTAGATTTAGGGCATGCCGGTAAGGGGATTTGAGCAAAGTGGCACAATTCGTATTCATTTATGTATTTTGATTTTTGGATAGAGCAGGAATAATCCAGAAGGATGTTAGTGTGTTTCACATAGAGAATAGAAATGCAAAAATATCACCAAGTTACAGTTTACAATGGTTCAGAACAAATGAAGGAATTAATGTGATGACTTAGCAGGAAACACTTCGCAATTCTTCAAAGCATGTGGGAAAGCACATCAAAATCCCCTGCCATTGTATGGGCAGATGACGGAGGACCGTAGAGTAGGAGATGGGGATAAGCGCAAGTACCTGGCAAATTTCCAAACAGGTGTAATCAGCAGGTGTTGGACTTGGCCCTTTTTGCCGGGCTATCCGCAAACTTTTTGCTTCATCCTCCTATTTTTTCCTGACCTGTGTTTGTTGGTTTAATGACCCTGGGCACTTTACCATTGCTAATCAGTGCTAAAGTGCATATGCTCTCTGTGTAAATTGTTATTAGAACATTGGAATGTTGGAAGCTCCATTGAAAACAATGGAGTGCTCCGGGCTTATAATGGCTGGTATAAGCCCGGAGCTCCAACAGTCTGGCTGTGAACAAAGGCTTCAGGGAGCCCGAGGGGATTTCAATCCTCTGGCACTCACTGAAGGCTTTGTTTTATTTGTTAGAACATTCTGCCCTCTAGTGGCAGAATGTTCTAATAGCCTTTTAGCCCTTCTTAGCAGGGCTATACCGCAATTAAAGTCCCGCTGCTTTATTAAAGTCCCTCGCCTTCGGCTCGGGCCTTTAACGCTGCAGCGGGCCTTTAATATAGCCTTATAGCCCGCCGTAGCGGGCTATACCGGCTGTTAAAGGCCCGCTGCAGCGTTAAAGCCCCGAGCCGAAGGCGAGGGACTTTAACAAAGCAGAGGGACTTTAAAAGCCGGTATAGCCCTGCTACGAAGGGCTATAAGGCTATTAGAACATTCTGCCACTAGAGGGCAGAATGTTCTAACAAAACAAAGCCTTCAGGGCGCGCGATGGGATTGAAATCCCCTGAGGCTCCCTGAAGTCTTTGTTCACAGCCAGAGCTGTGAACAAAGAATCATTGGAATGTTGGAGCTCCGGGCTTATACCAGCCATAATATAGCCTTATAGCCCGCCGCAGTGGGCTATACCGGCTATTAGAACATTGGAATGTTGGAAGCTCCATTGAAAACAATGGAGTGCTCCGGGCTTATAATGGCTGGTATAAGCCCGGAGCTCCAACAGTCTGGCTGGGAACAAAGGCTTCAGGGAGCCCGAGGGGATTTCAATCCTCTGGCACTCACTGAAGGCTTTGTTTTATTTGTTAGAACATTCTGCCCTCTAGTGGCAGAATGTTCTAATAGCCTTATAGCCCTTCTTAGCAGGGCTATACCGCAATTAAAGTCCCGCTGCTTTATTAAAGTCCCTCGCCTTTGGCTCGGGCCTTTAACGCTGCAGCGGGCCTTTAATAGCCGGTATAGCCCACTGCGGCGGGCTATAAGGCTATATTATGATTGGTTCTCCCTGATTGGCATATTTAGATTTACTGGTCGGTCCCTAGTAAAGTGCACTGGGTGTGCCAGGGCTGGTAAATAAAATACTACTAGTGGGCCTGCAGCACTGATTGTGCCACCCACATGAGTAGCCCTGAAAAGATGTCTCAGGCCTGCCACTGCAGTGCCTGTGCGCAGTTTGCTAACTGCCATGTCGACTTGGCACTTGCCAGGCCCTAATCTAACCTTCCCTTTTCTTACATATAGGACACCCCTATGGTAGGCCCAAGGTACCCCCCTGCGCAAGGTGCTGTGTATGTGAAAGGTAGGACATGTACTGATATGTGTAACATGTCCTGATAGTGAAATACTGCCAATTTCGTTTTTTCACTATTGAAAGGCTATCTTGCCCCATAGGACAGGATGGGGAATGCTTTGTAACATTTTATAAGCATATCTTCCCATAGGGATAAGATGAAAAAATAAAGTTTAGGCACTCTGAATTTAATAACACATCTTTTACTAAAGATGGTTTTTAACCCCTTCGCTGCGGGGGTAATTCCCCCATGGCGTGGGGGGGGAGGCGTTGCTGCGGTGCTCGTGACGAGTCCAGCTCGTCATGAGGCACAGTGGAGCTGTGCTCATGATGGGCTGGGCTCGTCACGACTCCTCCCACTGATTGATTCACCCACACAGGCGGGGAATCAATCGCACGTGGGCAGAGCGCAGCCCGTTATGACGAGCCCAGCTTGTCATGAGCACGACTCTACTGTGCCTCATGACGAGCATAAGCATGCAAGGGGTTAAATTGTGTGTTTGAAAATGCCACTTTTAGAAAGTAGGCATTTTCTTGCTTAATCATTCTGTGTGGCTCTGCCTCTTTGTGTATTGACTGTCTGGTTTTGGAGTGACATAGGCTGGGGAGGTGCATTCTTTCAGACAGCCACCGGGGGTTGATGTGTCTCCTGCCTTTCCTGAATGAGTCAGGGCTGGGATGAATAGATTTGGGCTGCATTCAGAGTAGGGGGAGGAGTTCTCACTAGCACCTGAATAGGTCCCGCCTTCATGTAGAGTGGTGGGAGGACATTTCCCTTGCACCGGAATAGGGCCTGTCTGCCTTACACAATGAAGTCTCCACCTCCTGCCGAGCAGCTGCACAAGAGAGGACAGAACTGGTTCTGACTGTGCTCAGAGACCCTTGCACAAAGAGGACAAATACATTTTGGGGTATAAGTATCAGACCCAAAACACCAGAATTTTAGACTACTTCTGGAATCAAGAGGAACCTTTGCTGAGAAGAAGAGCTTGAGAAACGTAGGAGAAGTACTGCCCTTGCTGTGTGTCTGGGGTTGACCTGCAGTTGCTGTTTTTCCCAAAGAAAGGAGAAGGACTTTGCTGTGTGCTGTGTCTCCCTGCTTGAGCAAAGTCTCCAAGGGCTCGTGTAGAGCTTGCCTCCTGTTTTGAAGTCTCAGGAACACAAAGACCTCACCCCCAGCTCCCCTGAACTTCCTTGCTGGGAGGTCTGACCTGCCAAGAAGTGCCTGTGACTGTGTGGGGCCTCCTGAGGTTGTTTTTGCTGCTGCGAGCTGGAAAAGCAACACAACAACGAGAAAATTGATGCATCGCTCTTCTTGCGACAGTTTTCCAATGCAACGCAGTGTTGCTAGAAGGATCTCCAGGCACCACTGCGCCGCTGTAATAATCGACGCATGAAGGGATTGCGGCTGAAGAAAGCGACGCAGCGCCGCTCGACGCCGTCGCATCATTCGCCGACACATCCCGGATTCCCACACTTTGTCCCTGTGCAGCAAGTTTTCCCTGACGCATCACCAGCAGATCGGAGTCGTCTCAGAATCGATGCATCGCAACCACAGGTACTTTGTAAGAAATCACGCATCTATAGTTTTCTATGGACTCAGTCGCTAAAACATTTTGAAAGTCATTTTCTTAATACTTATATGTTGGATTTTTGTTGTTTTGGTCTTGTTAAGTTTAGATTAAGATACTTTATTTTTCTAAACCGGTATGGTGTCCATTTGTGGTGCTATCACTGTGGTACTGTGCGTGTTGGTACAAATACTTTACACGTTGCATTTGGAATAAGCCTGTCTACTCGTGCCAAGCTACCAAGGGGGTTAGAAGGGGTTATCTAAAGTGTGTATCCCCCTTACCTTGACTTGAAGCAAGTGTCCCGATTTGGACAAAGGTACCCACCTATGCCAACTAGAGACCCCCATTTCTAACATTGGTGGTCAGTGGTGATGATTCGAACTTGTATTTGTACTTGACCCACAGTGATTGGTGTACATCACTAGTTTAGCGCAGACCACTACGCAACCACATACTGTTTTATTTTTGTTCTACTTTTGATCTGACCCATGAGTATCCATGCACCATGTCTCTGAGTAGTAAACCAGCAAGTAAGGCTGAAGAATTGGAGTTTCACATTGAAATGTTAAGTAGTTACAAAGTAGAGCAACTCAAGGAGTTCTGCAGGAGCTTTGGATGTCCCATGAGGAGGAACTCTAGGAAAGAGGAGCTACAGAATGCCTTAGGGGCCTGGTGAGAGGGCAAAGAAGCTGGGGAGACAGATGATGCAGATGTGGATGGGGGTGTGCCAGAGGTCATTTCAGATCCCAGGAGTTGCCTCTTGGGAGAGCAGCCTCTAGGGCTGGTAGCAACCAGTCTTCCATTAAGTTTTCTCCAGAGGATTTAGAGGAAAGACAAAGGGCCAGGGATCATTAATTGGAGGTCATGAGACTAAAGGCAGAGGAGAGCAAGAACGCTCATGCCTTGGAAGAAACAAAGTTACTTTTGGCACATGAATTGAGAATGAGAGAGGTTGATATGGAGCTTGAGAGGCTTGAGGCCATGACTGTCTTAGCCAAGAAAAAGGAAAAGTGTTTAGCTCATGAAGTGAGCTTGGCTGGGTTGGAGGTGGAGTCCAGCTCAGATGGTGGCAGCAAAAATGTAGTGTCTAGCACTAAGGCAGAAGTACACACATCAACTGATGTGGCACCTTACTTGAAGGAGGGGGTTGACATACACCAAGGGGTTCAGGGTTATTAGGTAGCTCCAGTGGTGCACAGTGTCCCTAAGGTGGATTGGGGAAATGGCACAGGGTTTCATATTCCTAGTGGTGTGAGGGACACTCTACTGACTCTAGATGAGAAATACAGGGAGAGGGGTTCCCCCATGGTAGAAGCGTTGGTATGTGAGTATGGAGACCACCCAAAAGAGTGTGGGTTGAGTGACAGAAACAGTTGGACACTGTTTTGCCAGTCTCAGGAGGGTGATGAGAGGTACTTCTGTGAGGCACTAGATGGTGAGGAAAGGAGTAGCTTGGTCAACACTTGCATGGGGCTGTGTGATTCAATTGTTGGAGAGCATATTTTAAGTCCCTGTTTTCCAGAGCTATGCCAGCAGCCGGTGGAGTGTGAGTTCTCTGACCCCAGGGAGCTTACACTGGAGATAGACCTTTTGGTGGATTCCAGAGGGTCTGAAGAAGCTTTTAGGAGTGATCCTGAAGGGGGTGGCTCAGGTGTTCCCCAACCAAGTGAGGTAGGGGAGGTTGGTGGCCACCCGGATAGGTCCCAGTGTAGTGGGAGTGGTGCAGGGTCACACGTCGTGTCTCAGAGGAGAAGGAGTGGGAGTGGGCTGTGTCCCAAGGTGACTGAAACCCAGTCCCAGGTCCTGATTGGTTCATGGAGTGAACATCAGGAGGTGGGCCTAGACTGTACCAGGAGGCCATCCCCTGAGGGGGATCCCAAAGTGTCAGGTGAACTGAGGGGGGGGGGTTGCTGTAACAAGCATCCACTTCTGGTGTCTGGCAGCACTGCTCCAGTCGGGAGGGGGCATGAGTCCAGAGAAAAGGGTGAGGGGGGGACGAAGTTCCCAGTGGAAGGACGAGTGGGTCAGGGGTTGCCAGCTCTGAGGTCAGAGCACCCCTGGACTGACCCTGGTGAAGCCACTTCTGGCCTGGGGGGTCTTCATGCTCTGTCAGATGGACAGGAGGCTGTAGACCTGCACCAGGCAGACTCTCACACAACTTATGAGGAGTGTGTTTGCCTTGGGGGGGTTGTTGTACTCCCCCCGAAGTCCTGGGTTGCCAGGCACAGGTCTAGCCTAAGGGTACAGACACTGGGTTGGAGGACCAGGTTCAGGGTGTCACCCCTGACCGAGAGGAAGGGGCAACTGCTAACAGTGCCCCCCCCCAGATTGCCTTCTGGGGGTCCCGCTCCTGGTGGGAGGAGGCAGAGCCCCAGGAGGAGGAACGGGTGTGGGAGAGCCGACCCCAGTCCAGTGCCCAGCCGCAGGGTACAGACCCTGGGCTGGTGTACCAGTTGCAGGATAGCACCCCTGAATTAGTGGGAAAATTGTGCAGAACACATGCCACAAGTGCCCTGACAATTCTGGATTCGAGGGTGACTGCTCCTGTTGGGGAATGCTGAACCCCAGGAAGGGGAAAAGGGTGTGGGAGAGCCCACCCCCGTCTCCTGTCCAGCCGCAGGGTACAGACCCTGGGCTGGTGGGCCAGTGTCAGGAAGCCATACCTGACTTGGCAGGAGGAAGAGTGGACAAAAGGTGCCAGGCACCTGGGGCTACTGCCCCCCACTTTCTGACACAACAGAGGTTAGAGAGTCCGGAAAGGCATTAGGCCTGGCTCTCATCATGACAGTTGTCAGTGGCGACTGTGGCTTGCTATCTTTGTGGACAGAGTTGCCCCTGGGAGGGGGACAGGGGTCACATCCCGGGGGTTGACTGCTCCACACTACTGTGGTGGCCATGTGGGTACTGTTAGACCTAATACCATTGGCGTGAGTCTCCCTTCCATTTTTCACTGATTGCCTCCTCTGTTTTTTATCTGTTTGCTGGTTTGGATGCTTTGGGCACTGTGTCACTGCTATTCAGTGCCACAGTGCAAGTGCTCCCTATGTTAAATTGATGTATTGATTAGTGACTCCATGATTGGCTTATTTGAATTACTAGTCAGACCTTAGTATAGCACACCATGTGTGCCCAGGGCCTGTAAATCAAATCCTGCTGGTGGGCTTGTAGCACTGATTGTGCCACTCACAGAAGCCTGTAAAGTGTGTCTCAGGCCTGCCATTGCAAGAGCCTGTGTGCAGTCTAGTACTGCCATGTCGACTTGGTAAGTTCACCCACTTGCCAGTCCCTAAACCTTCCCTTTTCTTCGTATCAGCAACCCTTAAGGTAGGCCCAAGGGCAGGGTGCATTGTAAGTATAAGGTAGGACATGCCTTGGTGTGTGTGGCATGTTCTAATAGTGAATTACAGCCATTTTCGTTTTTCACTTTTGCAAGGCTACCAGTCCCCATAGGCCAGAATGGGCAGTTTGATTATAACACCTTATAATCCTAACTGACCCAGGGAACATGGTAGAAATTCGAGTTTAGTATGCCTGAATTCAGAATGATAAAATACAGCTTTTAGTGAAGTTGGTTTTAACATTCTGTGTTTGAAAATACCACTTTTAGAAAGTAGGTATTTTCTTATCCGACCATCCAGCCTGCCTCTGCTAGCTTGTGTATTGTGTGTATGGTCTTGTAAGTGATAGGGGCTGGGGGATTCCACGAGACAGGGTGAGTCAGCACAGGGCTAAATAGACCTATCTGCATGTAGAGTGGTGGGAGGAGTAGCACCTGGGTCTGAATAGGACTGTGCCTGCCTTTCACAATGCTGGCTCTACCTCCTGTGGTGTGTCTGAGGACCCTGGCTCACACTGCCAAAGGAAAGATGGAGTCCTGTAAACAAAGTGCTCCAGGACTGCACAGAACTAGTTTGGACTAGGCACAGGCCCCTTTGCCTTCAGAGGACAAAGGATTTAGTAGTATAAATATGGAGACCCAGACCCCAATTCTTTAGATCACTTCTGGGAGCAAGATGAACCTTTGCTGATGCGATCCATGGAGATTCAGTCAGTCAGTCAATTTAACTTTATTTAGTTTGTTACAACCATAAAAGTATATACATTACATATTTTCTACCTGTTAAAATACATATATAAAATATGACGCATATTCAACACACCTAAATTAATCCATCTCCTTTTTTTTTTTTTTATTACAAAATATTCTAAAATTAATAAAACCGGTTAATTCATACATTTATACCTATACGTCCAATATTTCCAATAGATCAAATACAGTACTGCTATCTCTTAGTTGCGCCGTCTCTTAGCGACGTTACCATACACATACAAAAGTTACTCTGTGCCCTTAAGAATCACTTTAACCTTACACATAAATTTCCCCATGGCGCAAGCTATGTCTAAGTTCCTCATTTCCATTAAAAGTTCAACAGCTTGCGTCCTACTCATTATTCTGTATTTTATAAATATTGGGCGTAGAATCTCCTTTCGTATATCTAAAAATTTCATACAATCAAATAAAATATGTACAATATCACAAGAGGTCCCCAAAGTGCAAGTGCATTTCCCGCTATGATCTATCATGAGATTTTTCACCCCATTATTCATATAACAGGGATTTATCCCCATTCGCACTTTTAGCACCTCACGTCGTAAATAGTGACTTGGTAACCTATCTATATAAGGGTAATGTTTATCCTTTTCCCAAGCCAAAGTCATATGGGATACTGAGGTCTTTCGCGAAAGATACTCCCGGTCATGTATACAGGACGTGTCAAAACCCAAGGACCTGAGTTCTTTCTTATCTATTCGGGGATAGCCTAGCTGTGGGTCAAGCCTTAAACCTAATACTCCATACGCTTCCTTTATTACGGTTTTTGCCTCTTTTGCCCAGGACAGCTCACTCGTGGCAATTTCAGCTTTACACCACTGGGAGACTTTATGAGACTCCTCTGCCCCTAAGCGCTGCCAGAAGCGTATTAGTGCCGTACAGGCTGTTATGGTCCAAGAGGTAGTTCCCAGCTCTAGTCTTGCTGCTTGTACCATAGATGATTCATCCATGGAGATTCTGTTATCAACACTTCTCCCTTTTTCCACAAGATCAGTTCAAACATGAATGGGAAAAAGATCCTACTTTGCAAAAGTTTTCTATATAATTATGACTCTGCCATATTTGCCACATAATACAACATCTGCTACATTATCTGACAATTTTAACTAATAAATTGTTTTTAGCTCAAACGGATCAAAAGTTACTAAAAAATGTGACTTGTGCTGCTGCGAATTGGAAGGCCCTTTGCAAAGGTTGACTGATCACCTTTCTCACTGCTGTAGTTGTATGTTACACTGGTATTAATTAGGCAAAATCTTTCCAGAGATTGTTAGCATGTGTAAAAATGTCAAAATAATAAAGTGTCAGAAAATATATTGCATTACGTTGCAGCCTTTTTTTGCTGCATAATTTAGTCAACACGGCGGTGTAATTTTGTCTTCTTTTACTGCATAATTCCAGTGGCCCCAAAGCAGGAAGCACATCTTAAAAGTGCTTGTGCATGAAGCAGAGAGAATGTGAAGTTTGTGAACTTAGTTTAGTGTGCGTGCAAATCCTGTATTGCCAATCACTGGTGAGTTCCAGCTACTACTGTTGAAACAAGGCCAATAGCGATACCAATCGGTGAGGCAGACTGGCCTCAAGGGCTGGGCCGGCTTTAGCGCTGGTGGTGCCCTGTGCAACAGTGTTTGTTGGTGCCCCCCAATGACCACCTCCGCCACAGAGTCCCTCAATTCCACCCTTTAACAGTGCCCCTCAAGTCTCCATAACCACACTCTCTCTCAGATGCATTTAATTTGATTTACAGCGCCACTCAATCCAGTGTAGGATTTCGGAGCACTTTGCATCACACAGACTACACAGAGACAATCAATTATATATGTGTAAATCACTGTATAGGAAATGTTACATAAGACAAAGGACTAACCTATTTACATTATTTGCACTTTGTGATCTGCATAGTACATGTTCTTTGCAGCAGGCACATTAACTTTCTGCACAACCTTTCCATGAATCAAAACTTCCACTAGATAAAACTCCGATCTCTCTCTAGGAAGAACATTAATCAACGTGGTTATCATAACATTTCTATTGTTGCCGAAAATTGCTGGAGGCCAGGAGGGAGGCAGCAAGCAGTTTTAAAACCATAATATACTTGCCACCAAAAGTCAGCACCCAGTGCAAACACACCGGTCGCACCACCCTAGAGCTGGCACTTCTCAAGGGTCCTGTGACCTCAGTGACAAAGTCACTGTTGCTCTAGGGTGTGCTACTTCATAAGCCTGCCCGCAAGACTAGAGGTGAACTTCAGTATGGATTGTGGTGGACAGGCCTCCAAAGTTAATCCACACTTGCCCCCACTAGGGTAAACCTGCTGGTGCTAAGACACCGGGGCTTCTATGGCCTTTCGGGGCCTTCTTAGGCTTAGCATGGGAATATGCTCCCTCAGGAGACTGGTCTGGGGGACTGGTCATGAAGGCTGAACCTGGTTCCTCAGTTCCAAATCCACAAGCTCTGACCATAGTGCCATATCCTCTCCCCCACTGAACACCATACTGCCCCACTGAGAGAAACTCGCTCTGCCTTCAGCTACAACCTAAATGTGCCCTGCTATAAATACCCGGATGTGACTCAGTTCAAATTACGCACTAGACAATAGCAATATATGCTGCCTAAAAAAACGTAACAACATCCGGAAAAAAGCAAACACCCATAGGGAATGCGAGATTAAGTAAAGCACGTAAAATGTAAGCAGGAACAACATGGATAACTTAAAGCATTTACACTCACTATTCAGAAATCAGTGTGTCCTTGTGTCTGAAAAGTTAAGGACATGACTACAGGGCCCGGAAGGGACCTGCTTCAATATCCATTGCTTATAGCCTTACAAAACGCACGCAGTTTGGTTTAAAAAGACCACATCCATGACCACCGAGCCGCAGTACGCAATTTGTTTTCCAATCCACCCATCAATCCGGCATTGCAGTATCTCCCGGAGTCTTGCACTTCCTCTTTCAGGGAAAAAAATGCTGTCTTGCTTCATTTAGTTATTTATTTATTTTTCATAGTTGAAACTTTTATTTCTCTCACTCCTGAGGCTGTACTTTGGAATAGAATAAAGTCAGAAAAAGACAACATTTGCAGCAAAAGTATTTTTCGTTTTTGGATCCATTTCACAGTGAAACAAATAAACGAAAGGTGGAAAGAGAGGGTGAGAAGTCGGCCAGCCCAGGCACCACCTCACTCCCTGCTACAAGTGACACAGAACAAACAAAAGTCACTGCTCTGCTGAACCGGGTCTAGGCCCTCCTTGCCCCTTCCTTAGGCCCACCCTTTTGCTTTTGATGTCTGGCCCCAGCCCAGTTGCGACACCCCCCGCCCCCGGCCCCAGACAGCGCCACCAGTCACCCATAAATCAGATCTGGCCACGGCCAGCAACAAGTAGCACTCACCTGCAGACTGGGGGAATTCAATCACGGGGTGCCGTTCTCTTTCCCTGTTCCTGACAGTCTCCCTCTGGCCTCTGAATGCCTGCCTCGACCTCGCCTCAGAGTCACGTCACGTCACCCGACCATGATGATGCTGTAGACTTGCGCAGCGTGACAGGTCAGGTGGTGGGGGGGTGTTTAATAAATTATAATGAGTAGGCCGGCGGGCGGCGGCTGATCATACTAGCCTACCTGTACACGCGTTGGAGCACCGCAGCAGAGAATCCTTGTCCTGCTCACACCAGGCCTCAGTCAGACAGGCTTAATGTAAGCACTGTGTTCTGTTGTTGGGGCCGATTTGGACCGACCGTGACACACAGAGTCACGTCGGTCCAAATCGGCCCCAACAACAGAACCGGCCCCCTGTCACAAAACCGGCCACCACCCCATCCAGCCTACCGGGGGATTGCCAGGTGCCCGGAATCACCAGTCCGGGCCTGGTGAGAAGCGCCCTCTGTTCTACCTGTCTGTGTGAGAAGCGCCCTCTGTTGTTCCTGTCTGCGTCAGCCCTCTGTTGTTCCTGTCTGTTAGAACTGGGGGTCTCTAGTTGGCAGAGGTAGGTACCTCTGACCAAATAGGGACCCTTGCTTCTAAATCATGGAAAGGGGATTACACTACTAGATAATCCCTGCTCACCCCCTTGGTAGCTTGGCACGAGCAGACAGGCTTATCTCAGAGGCCGTGTGTTAAGCATTTGTGAACACATTCAGAAATACAGTAAAAACACCACAGATGGACACCACACAGGTTTTATAAAAATAAGTATTCTTTATATAGACTTAACACAAGACCACCATCGACAAAAATCCACAATACTGTACTCAAAATTGACTTAAAGATAAACTTAGTTCAAGTTGATGGTAAATGCGACACGGTTCTCACAAAAGTACCTGGATGCGTAACGCAAAATAAACAAAAGGCTCGCAGCGTTGGAAATGCGTTGGTTCCTTGCTTGGGGGGAGACGATGCATCGCGCCTCAATGCTTGCGCAGAGTAGGGGATGTGTCTTGATCCTTACCGGAGAGGAGGTGATGCGTAGATTCTCGTGTTGCAGCCCGGTTGCGATGCGGCAAGATGGCACCCCGATGCGATGCGACAATCCGGTGCGATGGGATAAAATGGCGCCCTTGATGCGACGACGTTGAGACGATGCGGCACGCCCTGGCAGCCTAGCGGCGACTCTGTACTTTGGAGCCATGACAGGCCCTGTGACACGCTCTTCCGATGATGTGACGACGACCCTCGCGGTTGCGACGTAACAGCAGAAAGCTGCGAAGAAGACACGCTTCTGGGAGATGCGGCGGCGGCGCGCTTCTCCGGCAATGCAATGACTACAGCTGCGGCGTCGACACGCTTCTTCTTGTTGCGTCGCGCTTTCAGCTCCCAGCGACACGCAGGCTTCTGCAGATAGAATTCCCAGCAAGGAAATTCAGATGGGAGCTGGTGGTGAAGTCTGGTGACCCTGAGACTTCAGCAGGAGGCAAGCACAAGTTCAAGCCCATCGGGAAATATTCTGCAAGATGATGAAGTACACACAAAGTTCCTTCTCCTCTCCTTGGCACTGAAGACACCACTGTAGGCCAACCCAGCAACACAGCACACTGGCAGGGGGGCAGTCCACTCCTACAGCTTCCTTTGGTTCTTCTCCTTGACAGAGGTTTCTTCTTGTTGTTCCAGAAGTGATCTAAAGTCTTGGGGTCTGGGTCCCAATATTTATACTACTTTTCTCTTTGTTCTCTGAAGGCAGAGAGGCCTTTGCCTAGTCCAAACCAGTTCTGGTCAGTCCTGGAGCACTTTGTTTACCTGACTCCTTCTTTCCTTTCAGAGTGCAGGGCAGAGACATCAGACACACCACAGGAGGTGGAGCCAGCATTGTGGAGGGAAGGCACAGCCTTATTCAGGTCCCAGGTGCAACTCCTCCCACCCATCTAAATGCAGATCTTCCTATTCAGCCCTGTGCTGACTCACCCTCTCTCCTGGAATGCCCCAGCCCCTGTCACTCACGGACCCAGACACACAATACACAACCTAGCAGAGGCAGGTTTGGACAGTTAAGCAAGAAAATACCTACTTTCTAAAAGTGGTATTTTCAAACACAGAATGTTAAAACCAACTTCACTAAAAGATGTATGTTATCATTCTGAGTTCAGGCATACTAAACTCGAATTTCTACCATGTTCCCTGAGTCAGTTAGGATTATAAGATGTAATAATCAAACTGCCCATTCTGGCCTACGGGGAACAGGTAGCCTTGCAATAGTGAAAAACGAAAATGGCTGTAATTCACTATTATGACATGCCACACATACCTGGGCATGTCCTACCTTATACTTACAATGCACCCTGCCCTTGGGCCTACCATAGGAGTGTCTGTTATGAAGATAAGGGAAGGTTTAGGGACTGGCAAGTGGGTGCACTTGGTCAGTCAGCATGGCAGTACCAGACTGCACATAGGCTCTGCAATGGCAGACCTGAGACACACTTTACAAGCTGCTTCTGTGGGTGGCACAACCAGTGATGCATACCCACCAGCAGCATTTGATTTACAAGCCCTGGGCACACATGGTGCACTGTACTAGGGTCTGACAAGTAAATCAAATAACCCAAGCATGGAGTCACTAATCAATACATCAATTTAACATAGGGGGCACTTGCACTGTGCATTGATTAGTAGTGGCACAGTGCCCAAGGCATCTAAACCAGCAAAACATATCAAAAACAGAGGACGCAATCAGAAAAAATGGAAGGGAGACTCACGCCAATGGTACCAGGTCTAACACGTGTCCCCTCCAGCTGAAATTTGGGGAGAACTACCCTTCCCCTTGGGAGTTCTCGTCATTAAAGAGGTAAAATCTGGACAGACCATCAGCATTGGCGTGTTCTGTTCCAGGGAGGTGTTCCATCGTAAAGTCCATCCCCTGTAGGGTTCTCACCCCTCATCTGCATCAACCATCTCAGGGGCCTGTGGTCTGTCTGAACCCGGAAGTGAGTCCCAAACAGGTATGGTCTCAACTTCTTCAGTGCCCAGACCACAGCAAATGCCTCACGCTCAATTGCACTCCACCTCTGGTCCCGTGGAAGTAACCTCCTACTGATGAAGGCTACAGGTTGGTCTAGGCCCTCTGCATTAATCTGTGATAGAACAGCCTCCACACCATGCTCTGAAGCGTCTATTTGAACAATGAATTATTTTGGGAAGTTGGGCCCCTGAAGCACGGGTGCTGTGCACATGGCAGTCTTCAGGCCGTCAAAAGCCTTCTGACAGGTGTCAGTCCTGTTCACTTTCTTGGGCTGCTTCCTGGAAGTCAGCTTAGTCAAGGGTGCAACAATGTTGCCATACCCCTTGACAAACCTCCTGTAGTACCCCGTGAGTCCTAAAAAGGCTCTCGCCTGTGTCTGAGTCTTTGGGGGTTCCCATGCCAGGATGGTATCAATCTTGGGTTGCAGGGCCACCGCCTAGCTGCTTCCTAACTGGTGCCCCAAGTACACCACGGAGCCCTGCCCGATCTGGCACTTACTCGCCTTGATCGTGAGGCCTGCCTTGCGCAGTGTCATCAACACTTCCCAGAGGTGGCGCAGATGTTCTTGCCAATTGGAGCTGAACATTGCAATGTCATCCAGGTAGGCGGCACTGAAATCTTCCAGTCCAACCAACACCTGGTTGACCAACCTCTGAAAGGTGGCAGGGGCATTCTTCATTCCAAAGGGCATAACCCGGAATTGGTAGTGCCCATCTGGTGTGGAGAATGCTGACCTCTCTTTGGCCCCGTCAGTCAAGGCGATCTGCCAGTACCCAGACGTAAAATCAAATGTGCTGATGTACCGTGCAGCTCCTAACCGATCAATTAACTCATCAGCTCTGGGGATGGGGTGCGCGTCAGTCCTGGTGAGAGAATTGAGTCCTCGGTAGTCCACACAGAACCTGAGTTCAGGTGTGGCACCAGGCGAGGCAGCCTTTGGGACCAAGACCACTGGGCTGGCCCAAGTACTGTTGGAGGACTCAATCACCCCTAAGGCAAACATCTTGGAGACTTCCTCCTTGATGTAAGCCCTGACCTTGCCAATCACTCTGTAAACTTTGTGTTTTACAGGAGGACTGTCCCCAGTGTCCACATCATGGACGCACCACTCAGTGACACCATGAACCAAGGAAAACAAATCAGAGAATTGTCCCAACATTTGGCGACAATCTTGCTGCTGATCAGGGGTCAGTGTGGCAGAGAGGCTGACACCATCCACTGACCCATCTGACTGACTGAAAGTATTTATAGAGTGCACTACTGCCGAGGCGTCTTGGCGCTAAGTGAATATGCAGAGACAATGACCAACCTGTTCAGGGTTGGGAAAAGAGCTATGTTTTAATTTCTTTTCTGAACACAGATCTACAGGGTTGGAGTCTCAAATGTATGGGCAGTGAGTTCCATAGTTTGGACGCTAAGAAGGAAAAACGTTTCCCTCCACACCTTGCTTTCTTTATCTTAGGAAGTTGTACCAAACCCAGGGAAGACGATCTTAACGATCGTGATGATACATATCTAGCAAACAAGGATTGCACATCCTTCGCACCACCACCAAACAGGGCTTTGTGCACCAGACAGAGTGTTTTAAAATCGATGAGTCGTCTCACTGGAAGCCAGTGAAGCTGTTTTATACTGGTGGATGTAGGATGATGTTTAGGTAGTTTAAGCAGGACTCTTGCTGCCGCATTTGGAATTGGCTGGCGTTTGGAGAGTTGAGCTGCATCTGCTCCCAGATAGAGGACATTACAATAGTCAATTCTAGCTAGGACCATGGCACCTACCACTGTTTTTCTCATAGAGAAAGGGATAAATGGAAAAATCTTCCGCAAGCCCTTTAACATGAAGAAGCAGGCTGATGAAACTTGATTAATCTGAGGAGCCCAAGTAAGATCTTTCTCAAACATAAGACCGAGGTTCCTAGCCTTATTGACCGGAGTCGGACAGATGCCAGCTGCAGTTGGCCACCATATTTGGTTCCACACCGAGATTTTCTGTCCAAACTCTACCACCTCAGTTTTCTCTGCGTTGAGTTTCAAAAAGTTGGAACTCATCCAGGCCATGAAGGCAGAGAGGCAGCTGCAAAATTGGGTTGCTGTATCATCCACTGATTGTGTTACAGACACTATAAGCTGCATGTCATCACTGTATGACACCAGCATAAAGCCGTAGCTCTTTATCAGTCTGGCCAGCGGGCTACATATATATTGAACAGCGTAGGGGACAAGGCCGAACCCTGTGGCACTCCACCAGGGAGTATGAATTCCTCAGATTGATAGCCATCCCAAAGAATCATCTGTTCCCTGGATGGGAGGAAAGAGGTGAGGAGGGCGAGAGCTGTACCACTGATACCTACTTCCTGTAGCCTTCGAACTAATACCGTATGATTTACGGTGCCGAAGGATACAGTTAAATCAAGCAGGACCAGTGCAGCTCTTCCTCCACCATCCATCACCTTACGTATTTCCTCTGCTGCCATAATTAAGGCATCTTGCTCTTTTGCAGGACAGGAGGCCAGGAAGAGGCTCGGTCTCCTCCTCCATTCCATCATCCGTTGCTAGGAGCATGCCCACTTCGAACCTTTCTAAGTGGGGCTTCAGGCGGTTAACATTTAGGACCCGAAAAGGGTTCCTTGGAGACTGCAAATTCACCATGTAGGTGACATCACTTTTGCGCTCCACCACCTCAATGGGACCGGTCCACCTGTCCTGGAGCGCACAAGGCTCTACAGGGGCCATTACCCAAACTTTCTGTCCAGGTTGAAGCTCAATCAGAGTGGCATTTTGATCATACCACTGCTTCATCTCTTCCTGGCTGGCTTCCAGATTCACCTGAGCGAGCTCTCTGAATCGCCGACTCTGGTTCCTGAAGGCCAACATGTAACTGTATACATCCTTGGGAGGTTTCCTGGGAGATTGCTCGCAGCCTTCCTTGACCAGACTCAAAGGTCCTCTTACCGGGTGTCCATACAACAGTTCAAAAGGACTGAACCCTAGGGACTTTTGTGGCACCTAACGGTAAGCAAACAGAAGGCATGGCAAGAGGACGTCCCACTTACACCTCATTGATTCCTCAAGACCCATGATAATGCCTTTAAGGGTCCGGTTGAATCTTTCAACCAGCCCATTACCTTGGGGGTGGTAAGGAGTGGTGAACTTGTAGGTAACACCACACTCCTTCCACAGGGACTTCATATAACTGGATATGAAATTGGTATCCCGGTCTGACACCACCTCTCTGGGGAACCCTACACGGGAGAAAATCCCCATCAGTGCACGTCCCACCACGGGGGCCGTCACTGTCCTGAGCGGGATGGCTTCCGGGTAGCATGGTCCACCAAGACCAGGATAAACCTGTTGCCCATGGCTGTCTTGGGGTCCAGTGGCCTCACAATGTCAATGCCCACCTGTTCAAAGGGGGTACTGACTACCGGGAAAGGTTGGAGAGAAGCCTTTTGCTTCCTTCCACTTTTCCCACTTGCCTGGCAAGTTTGACAGGTCCTACAATGAGTATCTGAACTCTTCCGCATCTGGGGCCAATAAAAGTGGGTGACAAGCCTTTCAAAGGTCTTGTCCTGCCCTAGATGTCCAGCTAAAGGTACATCATGAACCAACCCCAGTAGGAAGGCTCTGAAGCGCTGGGGTACAACCAGCACACGGGCTGACCCAGGCTCAGCAACCTTAGGCTCTGTATACAGGAGGCCGTTCTCCCAGTAGATCCAATGTGATCTAGACTGATCACCTGCTGCCTGGTTTGTGGCCTGTTGCCGCAAACCCACAAGAGAAGGGCACTTCTTCTGCTCTGCACAAAATTCCTCCCTGGAGGGCCCTCCTTCTTGCTTGCAATGGGTCAGCTCAGGCAGGACCCCCAGTTCAGAAACTTGCTCCCCTGTAGGTTCCAGGGCATCCCCCTCAAGGTCTGCCTCCTCCTGGACCGTGGGAACAATGGGAGCTGGTTTCCCGCGCCCCCTACCTCTTCTCTTTAAGGCAGGTCCCTGGGCCATACTTTCAGGCTCCAGGAACTCTTCAACACCCTTACTGGCTGCCCTAGACCGAGTGGTAACACACGCCCACTCAGGCAGACCCAACATCCCCAAATGAGCCTTCCTCTCCACCTTAGCCCAAGGGGAGCTTTCCAAATCATTGCCCAACAGACAAACCACAGGCATGGCTGGCCTCACAGCTACTTGAAGAGTACCAGAGACCCCCCCCCCCACTCAAAGGGAACCTGAGCCACCTTGCAGTGTCTCTCTGTGTTGTCAGCAGCAACAACTGGGTAAAAGGCATTGGGGACAACCTGCTCTTGACAGCTGTCACACTGGCTCCTGTGTCTCTAACAGCCTCCACTCTATGGCCATTGATGGTCACCCACTGCCTGTATTTCTTAGTGGTATCAGGCAGCTGAGCTTGAGGGACCATTTCAAAGTCTCCTAATGAGACAAGGGACATTTCTGTGAGACCCCACCCACCTTGGGCACCCTTCTCCTCCCCTCCCAGTGCTACACTTGCCATCTGACGGGGTGGTGCACGTGGTGGCACTCTGGAATCCTTCATGGGACACAGTGCATCAAACCAACGGTGGCCCACTTGACCACACATAAAGCACTTATAGGGGCCTCTCTGAACAGGGTTACCTGTCGGCCTCTTGCTTCTTCTCAGGGGGAGGCTGGGAACCCTTCCCTTGGTTCCCTTGGGAATTACTTTGGGGCCCTTTCTGGAACTCCCTCTGTTTACCCTTGTCCCCCCCACTCTTCTGCTGGGGACCCTGCCCACTTTTGGCGGAATCTCCCACATGACCCTTGGGGACCCTGGTACTGACCCAGCGGTCAGCCTCCTCAGCAAGCTTCCTAGGGTTAGTTAACTTGCTATCAATAAGGTGCTGGCGTAGCTCTGGAAAACAGTTAGCAAACAAGTGCTCCCATGCAAACAAATCATAGAGCTCTTCAAAAGTATGCACTTTGCTACCCTTCACCCAACCATCCATAGCTCTGCAACAGAAAGACACATATTCCACTCAAGTGGTTCCCTTCAGCTTCTTACAACTCCTTAACCTCTGTCTATAGAATTCTGGGGTCAAACCATACCTTGTCATCAGGGCTTCCTTCATGTGGGCATAAGACATCCTATTCTCACTGGGCAGGACTAACAAAGTATCCTTCCCCTCACTCACAAAGCGGCCCCATAAACCAGCTCCCCAATCCTTCTCAGGGACCCAGTGGGCCAACATTGCTATCTCCTAGGCTGCAAACCACTGCCCAATATCCTCATGCTTGTGGAAATCTTTGATGACATCCTTAGGAGTATACACTCTGCTTTCTGAAGGCACAGATTGTGCGCTGCCACCAGAGGTATTGATCTCTAAGCCCTTTGCCTTGATCTCTAACTCCCTCAACATCCTCTCATGCTCCATTCTCATTTTTTCTCTCTCCAAGGACAACTTGTTATTCTCCATTTCCCTCTGACCCTCCATCTTAAGCTTAGCCATCTCCAGCTTGTGTGCCCTATTTCTCTCCCTGTCTTCCAACTCTCTGGGGGACAGGTCTTTGGAAGAGACACTACTGCCAGGTGGGGACGGCACCCCTCCCCTGGGTGGAAACAGTGGCCTATCCAGTTGCCCATCTGCATCCCCAGCTGGCTTCACCACTAACCCGGGGGCATTTCTTGCTTCTACCCAGGCCCTCAGCACCTTTTGGTAGTCATCCTTTTTAGAAATGCCTGGTGTAGCAACTTTCAATTTCTTGCAGAGATGCTTGAGCTGTTTCAAAGTGTAGGCTTCCAATCTATCTTCCTGAAAATCAAGATCCATAGATGCAACAGATGCTGGCCTACTCATGGCAGTAAGAATTGGCAGTTCTCAGAAAAAAAATAACAGTCCAAGGAAAAAAATATCTACCAAAAATTATGTGGTCGCGTTTGGTCTGCACTCACTAGTAGTGTACACCAATCACTGTATATGAGTCACAAATGCAGGTCCAAATCCTCACTGCTGACCCCCAATGTTAGAACTGGGGGTCTCTAGTTAGCAGAGTTAGGTACCTTTGACCAAATAGGGACCCTTGCTTTTAAGTTAGGGAAAGGGGATTACACTACTGGATAATCCCTGCTCACCACCTTGGTAGCTTGGCACAAGCAGACAGGCTTATCTCAGAGGCAGTGTGTTAAGCATTTGTGAACACATACAGTAATACAGTGAAAACATTACTGATGGACACCACACAGGTTTATTAAAATAAGAATTCTTTATATAGACTTAACACAAGACCACAAATGACAAAAATCCACAATACTGTACTCAAAATGTACTTAAAGATGGTAGGATAAACTTAGTTCAAGTTGATGGTAAATGCGACACAGTTCTCACAAAAGTACCTGGATGCGTAACGCATAATAAACAAAAGGCTTGCAGCGTTGGTGATGCGTCGGTTCCTTGCTTCGGGGGAGACGATGCGTGGCGCATCAATGCTTGCGCAGAGTAGGGGATGCGTCTCGATCCTTACCAGAGAGGAGGTGATGCGTAGATTCTCGTGCTGCAGCCCGGTTGTGATGCGGCAAGATGGCACCTCAATGCGACAATCTGGTGCGATAAGATGGCGCCGTTGATGCGACGACGTTGAGAGGATGCGGCACGCCCTGGCAGCCTTGCGGTGTCTCTGTACTTTGGAGCCGCGACAGGCCCTGCGACACGCTCCTCCGATGATGCAACGGCAACCATCACAGTTGCGACGCGCTTCTCTGGTGATGCGACAGCAGACAGCTGCGACAAAGACACGCTTCTGGGAGATGGGGCGGCGGCATGCTTTTTGATGATGCGATGACTACAGCTGCAGCGGCGACACGCTTCTTCTCGTTGCGTCGCGCTTCCAGCTCCCAGCGACATGCAGGCTTCTGCAGATAGAATTACCAGCAAGGAAATTCAGAGGAGAGCTGGTGGTGAAGTCTGTTGTCCCTGAGACTAGAGCAGGAGGCAAGCACAAGTTCAAGCCCTTGGAGAAATATTCACCACTGAAGGCAAACCCAGCAAGATCTTCCTATCCAGCCCTGTGCTGACGCACCCTCTCTCCTGGAATCCCCCAGCCCCTGTCACTCACAGAACCAGACACACAATACACAACCTAGCAGAGGCAGGCTTGGACAGTTACGCAAGAAAATACCTACTTTCTAAAAGTGGTATTTTCAAACACAGAATGTTAAAACCAACTTCACTAAAAGATGTATTTTATCATTCTGAGTTCAGGCATACTAAACTCGCATTTCCACCATGTTCCCTGAGTCAGATAGGATTATAAGATGTAATAATCAAACTGGCCATTCTGGCCTATGGGGAACAGGTAGCCTTGCAATAGTGAAAAGCGAAAATGGCTGTAATTCACTATTAGGACATGCCACACACACCAGGGCATGTCTTACCTTATACTTGCAATGCACCCTGCCCTTGAGCCTACCATAGGGTTATCTGGTATGAAGATAAGGGAAGGTTTAGGGACTGGCAAGTGGGTGCACTCGGTCAGTCAGCATGGCAGTACCAGACTGCACATTGGCTCTCCAATGGCAGACCTGAGACACACTTTACAAGGTGCTTCTGTGGGTGGCACAACCAGTGCTGCAAGCCCACCAGCAGTATTTGATTTACAAGCCCTGGGCACACATGGTGCACTGTACTAGGGTCTGACAAGTAAATCAAATAACCCAATCATGAAGTCACTAATCAATACACAAATTTAACATAGGCTGCACTTGCACTGTGCACTGAATAGCAGTGGCACAGTGCCCAAAGCATTTTAAACCAGCAAAATATATGAAAAACAGAGGAGGAAATCAGAAAAAATGGAAGGGAGACTCACACCAATGGTACCAGGTCTAACACTGTCTGTGTGAGATGCACCCCCTGTTGTTCCTGTCTGTGTGAGAAGCGCCCTCTGTTCCTGTCTGTGTGAGATGCACCCCCTGTTCCTGTCTGTGTGAGAAGCGCCCTCTGTTGTACCTGTATGTGGGAAGCGCCCTCTGTTGTTCCTGTCTGTGTGAGAAGCGCCCTCTATTGGTCTTGTCTGTGTTAGAAGCACCCTCTGTTCTACCTGTCTGTGTGAGAAGCACCCTCTGTTGTTCCTGTCTGCGTGAGAAGCACCCTCTGTTGTTCCTGTCTGTGTGAGATGCGCCCACTGTTGTTCCTGTCTGTGTGAGAAGTGTCCTCTGTTCCGGTCTGTGTGAGATGCCCCCCTCTTCCTGTCTGTGTGAGATGCACCCTCTGTTGCTCCTGTCTGTCTGTGTGAGAAGCTCCCTCTGTTGTACCTGTATGTGAGAAGCGCCCTCTGTTGTACCTGTATGTGAGAAGCGCCTTCTTTTGTTCCTGTCTGTGTGAGTAGTGCCCTCTGTTGGTCCTGTCTGTGTGAGAAGCACCCTCTGTTGTACCTGTATGTGAGAAGCACCCTCTGTTTTTCCTGTCTGTGTGAGAAGCGTCCTCTGTTCCTGTCTGTGTGAGATACACCCCCTGTTCCTGTCGTTGTGAGATGTGCCCTCTGTTGTTCCTGTCTGTCTGTGTGAGAAGCGCCCTCTGTTGTACCTGTATGTGAGAAGCGCCCTCTGTTGTTCCTGTCTGTGTGAGCAGCGCCCTCTGTTGGTCCTGTCTGTGTGAGAAGTGTTTCATTGATGAAAGTAAAGTAAATGGTCTGATTTAACCACACACAGGAAGTGTTTGATGGGGGGCCTGGTACCTAGAAGTCATGGGGAAAGCGGGCCTTCCGTTCCGTAGATGCCCCCGGAGTCCACAAAGAGCCCCCACAACACCCACCATAGTGCCATGAGGGCCCCAGCGTACTCACAACCATCAGAGGAAAGGGCTCCTAGAAGACTACAAACGTTATTCATCCGATCTGACACCTTCAACCCAGCCTCCAATGCAGTGAGGCCTGAGGAGTCAGGGGTGTGAGCATTGGAGCAGGCACCGCCCGAGGCGCACCCACCGCAGTGCCAGCTACCACTATGCACCTTGCACGCAGGACTGAAGGGCTGGGGGATGCAAGAGTGGGAGGAGGCAGGCAGTCCAAAAGAGGTGCCGCCCTGGAGAACATTCACCAAAAGAGCCAACCCAGTGAGTTCCCAAACACTGTCTTACAGTGATCGTATCACACATCGTTGGGTTCGTCCACCATTGCTAAAACTTACATTAGAACAGGGGATACGGACGCACCCCATCCTTCCCTAGCTCTCTCGTTGTTCTTTACATGGGCAATGTTTTAGCCTGTTCTTTACCAAATACATTGGCAAATGATAAGTAAACTATCTAGAATCATTTATTTTTTAGCAGCTATGTCTAAGGAAAGGTCACAAGTAAGAGACATGACAGGACTTAATGTATCCATTGTAGCTGAGAAACAATTCTGAACCCAGAAGTTAGCTGTGAATTGAATTGCCCAATCAACCCAAAAATAGAAAGGATTGTGTTAAGGGAGACACAGCATCTCTAGAATTTAAATACATTGAGACTCATTTATAATGTTATATTGCAATTTCTCCCTGTGCACAGTTTGATCTACCTCATAATGGAGACCCTCTACAGTATGGCAGGTATTAGGGCCCGGAGAAAGAAGAGACCTATCCACCACTCGCATGAGTTCTGGAGGTTTTTGGGAAATCATAGGGATACGTAGATTTTTAACTACACAAACATGTACAAAATTCCTGGTTGCTCCAGAATCTACCAAAAAAGACATACATTTAATCAAGTCAGTGCACTTAGTTGACTGGTTGTCAATCTGCATTAGCACCTGTTTTAATTAATCTTTGAACCACTGGTAAAATAAGACTGCATTTCTCCTCAGGCCAAAAGTGCAAAAGATAAGTAGCTAAATCAGGTTTACTGCTATGCAGTTTTTAATAGCTCCCTGTCTGCTGGGACTGTTCTTCTCCTGAACACTTTTCTGAACTCAGACACAAAGGTTTCTTGTTAGATAGTACTAGATTGTCCTGCCAAGCCGAAGGCACAGTCTACAAAGTCACGTCACCAGCCAAGTTAGAGATAAAAAATGTTGTCTGAGGCTGAGCATTGGGAAATGCTGTGACTCTACACATGAAATCCAACATGACTTGCATTAGAAACACTTGAATGTTATTCGGGTCCCCTGTGAATCTCTCTGGAGCTGCTAACGGGACGTGCATGGGAATTGTGACAGAAATATTTAGTGCTACAGGCAAAGAACTAACAGAAGCCAAGCCAGTACTTGGGGAATGAGCAGAACAAATCTGCCTAATAGAATATTGAAAGGAATCCTCTCTCCTGGCATCCCTGGTCTGAGAACTGCTCTTCTCCCCTGCAGCTCCACTGTGTGTGCGTCCAACGCTGACCCCATTCACCTCTTTCTGATAGGTGTTCGAGGCTGCCCCGATCCTGCTGTGCCCACTTGTGCTGCTGTGCCTGCTTGTACTACCACCATTCCCCTGCAGTGCCTGACCCTGCTTCTGGTGTGATTTTGTTTCTATTTGTTTTTACTCCATTGTTTTAATTGTTTTTATTCCATTGCTTCCTGTGTCTGTATTTTGCCCCTGTTTGAGTCCTCTTGTTCCTAGCCCATTCCCATCCCGTCGCTGCTTCCCCTGCGGTCCCTACACCCTGCCGGTTTCCCACTACCGCCTCCCAGCTGCACACCCCTTCCCTATTAATGGCGACCAGTGCCAGGAACCCTGGATCTCCAACCATCCACCGCTAAGACGCAACCACCCTCCTCGCACAAACCCCGGAAGGAACAACAACTGCCAGCTGTCCACGCCGAGCACCACCCATGGACAGTTCTCCTGCCGTCACTGCCGCTAGACTTTCAACACCATCAGCACCTTCAAGGCCACCATCCTCTGACCAAATGCCAACACCCCCAAAACCTTGAGGTGCATCCTCCTCAACATGCGCTCCCTGCACATACATGCCCTCGAAATCTGGGACCTCCTCGACAGCCTCTCATTTACAGAGACCTGGACCAATGCCTCCTCCGCCCCCGACATTGCCATCGCTATCCCTGACAGATACAAGATCGAGAGGAAAGACCTCCCCAACCGCCCAGGAGGAGGTCTCGCCATCACACACACAAGAACGTCCTGCGACTCTCCACCTCCTCCTCCACCACAAATGACTACCTCGCCACCACCGAACACCTTCACTTCCAGATACAGACCACAGAACCACTCTCCGAGGCACCCTCGCCTACAGACCCCGCGCCTCGTTTGCCACCACCATTGCTGACCTCATCGCACCCCAAGCCATTGCCTCCATGGACATCTGAAATTCCACCTCAACAACCATAGCGACCCCGACTCCACCACCCTCTTTGACAACCTTGCCAACATTGGCCTGAAACAACTCGTCACCACACCCACCCACAAAGCAGGATGCACCCTCAACCCCATCTTCAGAGGAGGTAACAACATCCATTTCAGCCACATCACGCAACCCCCCTGGACGGACGACCGCTGAGTACATTTCAACGCCAACAAACCCACCGCCCCCAAACCGGCAACACAGCCTCCATAAAGGAACTGGAGCAAAATCACTGGCTAGCAGCTCAACCACACCCTCAACCACGACACCCCCACCACCTCGACCGATGGCAACCTATCAGCCAAAAAGCTCCACAGATGGATCTCCCATCTGCACAGATGAACTCGCACCCCTACGCAACTCCAACAGACAGCGCCCCAAAAAAGCCACCTTGTTCACCACCCACCTCCAAGAATCCAGACGCACATGCAGACGTCTCGAGAAGAACTGGAGAAATAGCAAAATGCCAGATCACACCGCCTACAAGAACGCCATGAAGAAATACCACCAACTCATCAGATCCACCAAAAGGACCTTCATCCGCAACAAGATCAACGCCAATGCCAGCAACTCCATGGAGCTCTTCAGCATCATCTACGAATTCCCAAGCCTGCCAGCGAAACTCCAGACATCGCCCCCTCCCAGGACCTCTGCGACAAGCTCGGACCTTACTTCCACCTGAAAATCAAGGGCCTCTATGACCATTTCGACAACCAGACACCTGACGTGGAAACCAACTTCCCCTCCAGCAACGCCAGCCAGCCTACCGTCTCCTCCTGGACCACAGTCACCACCCACAGACCCCTGCCTGGCACACATCTACCACTGGGCCACCACCACCATCGCTCCTGAACTATGGCGCACCTTCAACACCACCTTCAAGACTGATACCTTCCCCGACGACTGGAAACGAACAGAAGTCAGACCCCTGCTCAATAAGTCACCAGCAGACCCCATGGACCTCAAGAACTACCGACCAATCTCCCTCCTCCCTTTCACGGCCAAAGTCACTGAGAAGATCTTCAATGTCCAGCCAGGCGCATCCTCGGCATTCCATGACACAAACACATCACCCAACACCTGCGAACACTCCACTGGCTCCCCGTAGAAAAGAGAGTCACTTTCAAGATACTCACCCATGCCTACAAATGCCTCCACAACACCGGACCCCGGTACCTCAACAAAAGGATCCCCTTCCACGTACCCAAGAGAAACCTCCAATCCCTTGACCTCGCCAAAACCCCACGCATCCGCAAAGCCAGAACAGGTGGAAGAGCCTTCTCCTACATCGCGGCCAAAACCTGGAACGAGCTCCCGATCGACATCAGACGCGTCCCCTCCCTGAAAATCTTCAGGAAAACACTCAAGACCTGGCTCTTCGACTGAACTGAGCTGCTAACCCCCCGTCCCCACTCCCCCCCAGCACCTTGAGACCCTCACAGGTGAGTAGCGCGCTTACAATTTCCCTGATTGATTGACTGATTGATTGATTGAGTTATCTAAGTTTGTAATTGAGACACCCTCGCAGCAAGGACTCATATATGGCTCTGGAATTTCCAAGCTCTTATTAAAACAAAGTGAATGCTTTAAGCAAATCATTTAATGATGATCATCTTGAGCACAAACTGAACAGGAAATATACAACTTGTGGTTTCAGTATTTTGTAAGCTCCACTGTCTGCTAACAGTGGACTGTCGATGGGAAGAATTGGGTTGGGAGCTGCAGGGAAGAAGGCCTGGAAAATATATATTTAGATAGCACATTTCTGAGGTATTGAGTTCTTTTTCTGTACTCAACATGAAAACTTCTGTCCTGATGATCACCTCTAAAGTTAGCCCCAGGAAATAGGAGTTTGTGAGTTCCATTCACACTGATTGGCAAAATAAATAAGGTACTTATTAATAGCTCAGGGATGGATAGACTAGGCCGCCACCCTCAATGTTTTACTACTCTAGTTTCCAGTTACTCAGAAGGCCATTTTCAAATCCTTTTTATCCCACATGAAGCTCCACATACTCACCTACCTGAAAAAACATCAACTCATGTACCTGAAAGAACACCAAAGCTGGTGCTCCCATACCGATGGTCCAGACACCTACCCCTATATTTACTACAACTCTCACAAGTAAGAGTTGCTCACTGATGATGATGTCATTGGTGCGTCGTGAAGAAAAATTCAGTTTATCTCAACACTAAGCATTGTGCTATGGCACAAGGTCCATGCAGCCATAATTTTGCGAAACCTCAGCACCTGGGCTACTGCTGGACTTTAAAGTCCAGGATCTCACTGATTCTGCTCTGGAAGGAGGAGGGCTATTGCGCTTGTAGTGAACCTCATTGCCCAACAGTATGGGGCATCTTGACACTTTGGCTGCTGCTGGACTTCAAAACCCAGGATCCTGCTGGTTTTGGTGTGGCAGGAGGAGGAACTATCGTGCTTACAGCTAGCCTCATTTCTTTGCAGCGCAGGACACCTTGACACTTTGGCTGCTGCTGGACTTCAAAGCCCATAATCCCATTGGAGACTGGTGTGGCAGGAGAAAGGGGTATCTTGTTTATAACGTGCCTCATTTCCCAACAGTACCATATGCCTTGAAACTTTGGCTGCTGTCTGACTTTAAATCCCAGGTTCCTGCAGATTCTGGTGTGGCAGGAGGAGGAACTATCATGCTTATAGCATACCTCCTTGCCGGACGCCTGTGCCCAGGGAATACCGGGCCAAGAAAGGCCCATCTGTGTCTGACCAAGACCGGTCATGGCCACCTTTCTTTTACCTCACATTTAGTGATCCTTCCAGTATGGGGAACATACATCTACTGCTCCCAATAATACTTCTAATGAGTCTCCAAGGTGCCCAAAGTAGGACTTCTAAAATGAAATTTTGACTTCTGCTCTGGGGGCCGCTAGTGAGGAAATTACAACCATGGAAGAGGAGCTTGGTTTACATGCACAAGATCTTGTTCCTGATAATCTAGAGAGGGACCCAAAAAGAATGAGTAGGGCACAACCTTGACTGCAGCTGCTAAGGCCACCGAGGACGATTGCCACCTCATGAAAGTTGCCAAAAGGGCTACAAAAGAAATGAAGAAGTGAATGATTACTTTTTGCATAAGTTGGTTACTAAGATTGAATGGGTGCTTAAAAGCTGCTTTGATGTTTGTATGCAGCGACTGTATGCCTTTAAATGAGTCCCTTGCCGCACTGATGGCTATGGCAAAGGAGACCTTAGATCTAAGGCTAATATACAGGAGTAAATCAGGGTGCTAGGCAAGAGGAGTTGTGATGAGTACCCAGTAGGGTATTTTATCTTGCTAGTCTCGTATGGGTGCAGGAAACTTAAGTAGTTACCCCATGTGGCTATCGGCAGCTGTTCCATTCATTCTATTCCCCAATTCTTCATTTGCTGCTCCTCTTCCCACATCAGGGCAGTGTCTATTTTTTTAAAAATATGTTTTATTTAATTTCTTAAGTACAACACATCAACGACCCTTAAGAGCCCCCATCCACTCCCCTGGTCCCCCCGCCCAACTGTGAGGACATTTGGTCAGCAATCACATAATCTCCCCTCATCTGAGACATTGTTGCTCCTTGTTTACCACCTTGACTAAGTCATGGTTGGTTGCATGTTGCGTCCTTCTCGCAGCCCTCTTTTCCATGAATTGGCTCAATAATACTTTTGGAACCCCCTGGTCTCCTCCTCCGTGAGTTCTCAGACCATGTCATCAATCCGGGCTCTTCATTTTCCCCAGATTTCTGTGAACTTGTTTGGGGAGACCTGTGTCTTGTAGACCTGTTCGTCCGCCCCCATGCACCAGTCCACGTTAGCTTCCCAAAAATCTTCCCCCGGAATGGCCACTATTTTAGCTATGTTGCAGAATAAAATGGTGTATTTATCCAATATTTGAAGAACAGATGAGGGACGGAATGCTGAACAAATCAAGCATTCACCACTAGTTACAGGTCTGGATTAAAGCCATCATTTTGTTCCTCACTTTGCCGCCCCAGTTTGCACCCAGCCATATATAAATCAATCTTGACCCTACTTCCCTTGGAAACAGTCCGGCCCGAACTGCCAGGCCACGTCCTCCCTGGGCTAGAAAAACACATCCTGGTACCAGACTGATTTGCCCCCCTCATTAGCCAGGCTAGCTTGAAACCAGTGACACAGTGAGACCCATGTCTGGGCATACCCTTCTCACTTAGGGCAAAACATACAAAAAGAACAGATGATGGATAGAATGGTGAACAAATCCAACATTCACCATCCCTGTCACAGATCTGGGTTAGAGCTATCAATTTTTTGCTCACCACGCCACCCAAGTTTGGACCCAGACCCACGCAAATCAGTCTTGACACTGCTCCCCAGGAGAACCGTCCAGCCGGAACTGCCAGGCCAGGTCCTCCCTGGAACGGAAACAAGCATAGTGGGATCGGTTTCGTGGTATCACCCCTCATCAGACACACTAGCTTGAATCCAGTGACACAGTAAGCAAGGGACCCATGCCTGGGAATACCCTTCCCACTTAGGACGACAAAAGCAAAAAGAACAGATGATGGACGGAATGCTGAGCAAATCTAACATTCACTACCAGTCACTTATCTGGGTTTATCCAGAGTTTCCTCCCCACCAGATGTCAAGCCAAAGTCCCACTTCTATCTTGTAGTCGTCTAGCAGCCTGCCCAGGTTGTTATCATGAAAGATCTGTCGGTTTCTGGTCACATATATGTACAGGTATCAGAACCCACTCTCTTTAGTGGAAATTGGAGAATGACAATCCTCCCTGGCCGTCCATCCCGCCAGTGGGTAAAGATAGGATTTAGCCCAGTTTATTCGTACCCCAGTAAATGAACCAAAAATGTCAAAGATCCCTAATACTCTATATATGGCGCTTTCTAGCTCAGTTAGGTATAGGAGGACATCATCCACATACAGCGAGACACCATCCTCTCACTCATATTCCCAGCAAAGTCCACGTATCAGGGCATCTCTGTATATCCAATTTGCTATTGATTCTAGCGTGAAAGCGAATTGGAGTGGGGACACTGGCAGCCTTGTCTTGTTCCTCTCCTCAAGTTGAACTCTGCCGATAACGTACTTTTCACCCTGATGTGGGTCATGGGGCATTTGTGCAGGAGGCAAATCCATTCCCGAAAGGATGGGCCAAAGCACATCCGTTCCAGTAGAGCCATCGGGTAGGGTCATTCTAATGAATCAAAGTCCTTGGCAGTGCTCAGTGCCAGCAATGCCGTTGGCTACCGCATATGAGCCACCTGGACTAGACAGCCGAAAAGGCACCAAATGGTGTGTCTGATTGACCTGTAGGACATGAAGCCTGATTGATCCGCGTCTTCAATAGCGTGGATCACTTGCAGCAGGCAATTTTCCAGCACCTATTCCAGGACCTTCATCTCCATGTTGAGTAGAGAGATTGGTCTGTATGATGACTACAGATCAGGGGGCTTACCTTGCTTATAGACTATGTTTGCCTATCAAAGGTCAACAGTCAATCCACCCCCACCATTAGGTTTGTTCGGCTGTGTGTCACCACATGTCTTTCTACACACTCAAAGAACTCCAATGGCAGGCCATTAGGACCTCCTGGCACTTCCCCCCTTTTAGTTGTGCCAGGACCTCTGCCATCTCTACCTCTTGTAGGTCACCTTCATGGGGTTTTTATGCATCCCTCCAGAATGGCATTATCGGTATGTCTTTGAGGAAGTCATCCAGCTGCCGGGATCGACTATTGTCCCATCACTGGTTGTAGAGCCCTTTAAAATGATCTGCTAAGGCTAGTGCTATCCCAACGGCTGTGTCCACTATGTCGCCGCCTTCTGTCGTTATTCTCGGCACCCACCATCAACGGTCCTTCTCTGTGCCAGGCACACCAGCAGATTTTCTGCTTTATTTCCCATTTTATATAATCTATGTTGTTTGGCTCCGAACATGGACCTGGCTTCCTGGTGTGCCAGCTTATGATATTCTTCTGTCCTGGATTCTATTTGGGAAGCCAACCTCTCATTTGGTTGTACCACATATTGGGCTTCCTCCCTAAAGGCCCATCCTCTTTCCCTCTTCTTGCCTACAGTGTGTCCAATTAGGTGGCCAAGTGCTACTTTCTTATATGGCTCCCACATACTAACCCCGAGGTCACTGAACCCTCATTCTCCTTAAAGTATGTCTCCGTGACCTCCTGTATGAAGCATTTTGATGACTAATCCGTTAGGACCCATGTGTGTAATCTCCACCTGATGAACCTGTGTGGTACGGGGGTGTGTCATCTGCATCGCTATTGGTGAGTGATCTGAGATTCCCCACGGTAAATATCTTGCATTTCAGAACCTTATTGTTTTCCCCACGGAGACCAAAACATTGTCAAGGCAGGGCAACTGATTTCTACGCATTAGCCGCATAGGAGTATTGTATTTCTTCTGGGTGGGTGATCTGCCCTTGTCCTCCAGTCCTAGAGCCCCCATGAAGTTGATCAATCTAGAGTCTTCCCTAGGTTCTTTACCTCCTGACCATCCTGTCTTGTTCCCGATGAAGTGTGAGGTTAAGATCTCTGCCCACCACTAGCAACGCCTCAGGGATTGTTATGATCCGGTCCAACATTTTCTCTAGGGCCAGTGACTGGAGGCCTGGCGGGAGATACCATCATGCCACGTATAATTTCTCTCCCTGCCAGGTGCCCTTTGTAGTACTCAGCATCCCAGGGGGTCCACTCAATTATTGATCACTTGGTGTAGGAGGGATCTACAAGCTAGTATACATGTGCCCCATGAGCCTGCTGTAAATCCTGCATGTGCTAGCAATGTGTATCTATCCCTTTCTAGGAAACTGCAGTTGTTTCCCAGTAAACGGGTCTCTTGTAGTAGGGCAATGCCAGGCAGGTGCCTGGCCAAAAATTTCAAAAACAAACTTATTTTCAGTTTGTTACCCATCCCGTTTATGTTCCAGGATAAAATCATGAAGGATCATGAAGGAAGCTCCAACCTTACTATTGAGGTGTCGTGTCTCTAGTGTATGGGACCCCAGAGTCTCTGTTCAAGTGTGTCATAAGGATAGATCCAGTGATTGTCGTTGTGTCTCCCCCTCCCAATACCCCCAAACATTCCTCTGCATGCTCCCCCAACTCCCTAGCCCTCCCTGCCACGTAATGCAGCAAACTTGCAAAAACTAACCTCCACAATGCCCGAGGTAACTGCTGCCTACCCTCAAACATGTTATACTTCACCAACAAGGGTTAAAGTCCTGTGGCACCACATGACAGGGATTGGCCCTGCAATTCCCATTACATCATCTGCTTCAGTGTGTCGAGGGCTTTTCATCTGGGGTTCCTGCCGCCATTCTCACCAGAATTGGCACCCCTTGTTTATGGCCCCTAGACATTTTCATTCTCTGCCATGGGGGTGACCACTGGCGGAGCCAATTCCTCCGTGCTGTCACCAGGGACCCCGTCGCTGTCCTCTGAAGCTGGAGAATCTATTGCAAGTGTTGCCTATTTGTTGCCTGTCGTTCACGGGCATCCACGCTGGACTTCCTGGACCATTTTTGATGCTGCAGTTCAGCTTGGGCCTTTGTGGGGGTCCCCTTACCTCTCTGTCTAACTGTGTGGTTTTCTTTTTACTCCTGCCACCCGGGGCTCTGCTGACTCTGGGAGTGGGTAGCCTTTACATTCTAACCAGTCCCTAATCTCAGCTGCTATGACAAAGAAAAACAAGCATTGGCATAGCCAATAGGTCTCGCCTTTGGGACCTTATAAGTGTTTAGCCATGCAACAGTGGATGTTGTTGCACGAAGGCTATTGTGCTGGATAACTAAGCACTTATAAGGTCCCAAAGGCGAGACCTATTGGCTATGCCAATGCTTGTTGATATAGTAATCAGGACTGGCAACGCTGGCAGTCTGTGGGCTGCTGGCTAGTGGCTGGTTTCAGAGCAGGGGGGACTCTAATAACTGACACATGCCCCCATGCCCACATTCCTCCCACTTTAGCTGTGGAATCCTGAGTGGTTGGGGTGGTCTGACCATTTTTGCCGGGGCTAATTTCCAGGTCATCCCCTCATATTTGCCGAATTATCAGCTGTAAAAAATGTGAAATGCTAAATCCAGGATTTTAAGCATAAGAAATAAAATACTAAACTGCCATGTGATTTCATATGTGGGCAGTACCAGATTTTGGTCAAACACAGCAAGTTTGGCATCTCCAAGTCTTAGGCTCTTTATTTGCCTGACCCTCTTAGTATGAAGAGGAGCATAACAAAATCTAACACATTTTAGCCTCCTTGCTAACGAGATATCAAGCTGCAGTCCCCAGAGTTGTGGGCCTGGTGAATTTATATCTGTGGTATTTTGTGAAATCGAATATTCATAAATGTGGTCGATGCCCAGATAATTCCTCACCTACATCAGTCAGAAAAAAATGTATTTGTCACTGGTTTGTGATCCGAGTTAAATGTTTCACATACCCTAGCACCAATTATCCTAAGACATCGAAAGCTATCACTGAATTTACAAAAAGCAACAACAGTGTCTTGTTTGAGAAGTTGGGGGAAGTAACTTTAGGAAGAAATAGACTTTTATCCATGGCCATTAGAAGAGTTATTTCCACTTATAAGAGCAGGCCATCCTACTCCTGGGCATTACTTTGTTGTCATTTTCTAACTGGTGCAGAAAGTATGCAGACATTTTGAAATGCGGGCAATGAAAAATAGATTTTTTTAAAGCCATATCTACCTATTTAGACAATGTTGGCCAAGTAGCTAACACTGGAGTGCAAATACACCTTGTGATCCGGACCAGGCACATAGGTAGCATAATTCAAAATGGCTCTCCATAGGCATGTTCAGCCTTCAGGTATATATCCCGAGCATAGAAGGCCTTTTTAATCTACTTTCCATCATTCTCCGTCCTTTCTTCTCTCTGCCTCCTTCTAAATGAGGTGACTGACAATGTCCTTCCTTTTACTGTTCATTTATTCATTTTAAAGATATCAGCTAGTTTAAGAACACCGTGTTTTGCGGTTGCACAATACATTATTCTTATATTTGATGAACCATAGACCAAATACGAGCACTACTTTTTCTGCTGCTTCCCAGCACTGATAATTGGAGATAAAAATAGAACAAAATAGCACACAGTTTCAAATATTTAATATACTGCTAAATATAACAAGCATTGGCATAGCCAATAGCCTTTGGGACCTTATAAGTGTTTAGCCATGCAACAGTTGCATAACTAAACACTTATAAGGTCCCAAAAGTGAGACCCATTGGCTATGCCAATGCTTGTTTTAACTGCTGCAATCTACTGAAGCCTATCGGAGAACATCAAAGCGGCGAAAGTGAAAGTAATCGCGGTAAAGCGCGATGTGCGCGCCCGCGCACATGCACTGTAGGTCTAGGCTGGCCTGGTAGCACTTTTTGGAGCCCTCACAAAATGTCTCGCCTGACCCAGCGCATGCGCTGGGTCAGGCGAGGCCTAATGACTCCCTTGATGTGGATATTCTTAGTTTTGCCAGGAAAAGCAAGCCATATTTTTGGTTCAGAATTCGCAGGTGTCTTTTCATCAACTGCAAGGTTTCTCTCTGGTTTGGACCACTGTGGTGTAGTCAGAGTATATATTGACCTGACTGCCCTTTAATGTCCACAGGCCCTTTGCTGTTACCTCTCGTAGAATTTGATCCAGGTCCCTAAAGTTTAGTAATCTGGCAATTAATGGACTTTGTGGTGCACCCAGTGGAGGAGGCCGCCCCGGGACTCTATATCCGCGTTCAACCTTGTAGAATCCCGGCCCCCCGGCACCGTCTCCAGCAACTATTGTTACACATAGAGCTCTCTGCTGGGGCCCTACACATGTTCAGGGACCCCAATTAGGTGCACATTGTTGCACCTGGAGGGACCCTTCGTATCATCTAATCGGGTTGTCAGCATTTTAATTTCTGACTGTTAGCATCTTAGTCGCGTGATCTGTGACTAATGGCACAACCTCATTTAGAGATTGTTCTGTATCTACTACCTTAGCTGCTAGATTTTTATGATCAGTGTGCAGAAGGCCCAAGTCCTGGGTCACGGTTTCTATTTTGTGTTCCAATGCTATTTTTGCCACCAAAATTCTTTTTGTGTGGGCCTCTACAGTCATTCCACCTCTCAGCAGAGCGGCGTGGCTCACTTTCAGGCCATGTGTCCCGTCCTGCACCATCTTTTGCTGTTTGGAGGGCACCATATCCCCTGGTCACCCTGGCATTGAAGTAGTGTCCAGGGGCAAAGAAATGAATGGAGGCCCATGCCTACAGCAAGAAAGCAGGCTACCCTCCCTCAAAGCTGCTCATCAGGGTGCAGGGTATGGGTATTTCAGGCTTATCGTGCTGGAGAGTGGTTTGGCTTGATGCCCTCCATTCCCAGGCTTAGCTGGCAAGTTACTTTACTGTTTGAGGTCAAGTGGGAAACTTCTGACTATGGAATTGCAGTTGTGCCCCAGGCAGGGGGCAGTAGGCATCCAGTTGCCCGTGGACAGTCCTCAGGCCACCTCTAGCCCTGGCCTGGATCTCCTGTCGCCACCCCTTTGGGTCCCATGCTGCGGCCTCTTTGTGCAATGAAAGAAAGAAAAAGCACCCTGGCCTACCATCTCCCTTCTCATCCTTGAGGCCCCTCTGATGCAGGTAACACTGCTGCAACGTCTTCTCCTGAACTTGCGGTCGAATCTCTGCCATTCCACGCCCTGCCTCTTCCCCGGCAAAAGGCACCCCGCAGCCAGGCCAGTGCTGGCACTGCCCTTTCTCAGACCCCAATCCCAGGACTTCCACTTCCCTCACCACAGGGGCCCCTCTCCTCCCAGGCTGCGCCAGCCATCTTCGACTCACTTCTCCATCTGCTCGGCACACCAGCATGCAGCTTTCGTTGATTTCGGGGAGGGGGAGGAAAGAAGGAATTTCGGTCACCTTCGGTTTCCTCAAGCCTCTGGGATCTACAGATGCCTCTCAGATCTCAAATAGGCCAGGATTAGTTATTCTGCAGGGCGTTCAGAGGCTGAACTCAGCAGTGAGCGATCGCTGCCATAGCCATCCAGGCAACGCCCCTAGCAGCATCTAATGTTGTGAAAATATCTACCCTCACCACCCCCCTACTAAGCATCGGGTCCTTTCAGGGATTGCTGAGATGGGCTATATAAATCAGATTGCAATAGCATGGTTGGTTTCTCCAGAGATATTGTTATAAACCGGCCACACAATGAGACATCTTAGATAGTGGTACTGGGTAATGTGCCTCATCTGAAGGAGGGAATGTGGGAAAGTTATTCTTAATTGAAAAATAAAGTCTTGTACTGGTTCGGTACACATGACGGGGTCAGTAACCAATAGTCATTTCATCAATATGGTGAGACAGGTGAGCTGTATTGGGGCTGACCACAAATGTCTAGAAAAGAGGCCTTCAAATTGTTTTACTCAGAGCCAAACAATTTTGAAGTCGGGCTGCCTTCCAAAACTTTATGAAAAGACTTGGGGGAGTGGGAGGGGTAGAGCTGAGCGCAGGGGGTGGAGCTTATGGCATAGTTTCATGTGCAATTTTTCAGTCGCCTATGGTCCATGCTAAATGTCAGACATATAAAAGGGCAAATACATAAAAAACTGGACTACACAAAAAACACTACTCACATTAATTGAGGTCCTCATGCTCTTAGGTCCCAATGCAATTGCACCGTCTGCACTAATGCTAACTTCAGGCCTGGTTAACAGAAAAAAGGGGGGAAATACCCACATTTCCCCCTCTACTGTTGCTTGTGATCTGGGCCTCAATGTTAACAATGAAAATGGCTCCCCATCCCCCCACACCTTTATGCTAGTAACACATCCATTATTGGGGTGCAGTGGCCCCCTCACACCATTGTCCCAGTGCCAATACACCCGCTGCACTAATGATAGTGACAGTCAAAACAAAAAGCAACCTGCATGTCTCAACACCTTGTTCAGCTTATCTCTCTGAGGAAGTGGGGAAGCTGTCTCATTTGTTAACAAAAAAGTTGATCCTACATAGTGCCCCATTTTCTGGACCATCTCTTTGATACTATTATTGGATTTTGCTCCTTTCCTCTTTATCCTGGGCCATTACCTAGAGGCACCATATCCCCTGGTCACCCTGGTATTGAAGTAGTGTCCAGGGGCAAATAAATGAATGGAGGCCCATGCCTACAGCAAAAAAGCCGGCTGCCCTCCCTCAAAGCTGCTCATTAGGGTGCAGGGTAATGAAAGAAATGAAAGAAAAGGCACCCTGGCCTACCATCTCCCCTCTCATCCTTGAGGCCCCTGATCAGGTCCGTTTCTAGGTGTTTTGCCGCCCTAGGCGAGAATTGAAAAATGCAGCCCCCTCCCTTTTACTACCAACACTCTCTCCCCCTGTCATCCAGGTTAGAAGAATTGATGCATTAGATATTCCCAAACTCATGTTTTTTGCCGCCTTCCCCGTTTTGCCGCCCTAGGCAGCCGCCTAGTCTTGCCTAATGGTAGAAACGGCCCTGCCCCTGATGCAGGTAACATTGCTGCAACGTCTCCTCCTGAACTTGCGGTCGAATCTCTGCCATTACACGCCCTGTCTCTTCCCCGGGAAAAGGCACCCCGCAGCCAGGCCAGTGCTGGCTCCGCCCTTCTTCTGGGGGTCCTTGGGGTGCCACGCTGGCGCTGATCTCTTGTGGTCTCAGACCCCAATCCCAGGACTTCCACTTCCCTCATCACAGGGGACCCTCTCCTCCCAGGCTGCGCCAGCCATCTTCGACTCCCTTTTCCATCTGCTCGGCACACCAGCATGCAGGCCCCCTCACACCATTGTCCCAGTGCCAATGCACCTGATGCATTAATGGTAGTGACAGTCAAAACAAAAAGGAGCCTGCATGTCTCAACACCTTGTTCAGCTTATCTCTCTGAGGAAGTGGGGAAGCTGTCTCATTTGTTAACAAAAAAGTTGATCCTACATAGTGCCCCATTTTCTGGACCATCTCTTTGATACTATTAATGGATTTTGCTCCTTTCCTCTTTCTCCTGGGCCATTACCTAGAGGCCCCAGGAATCTGAATGATGAGGACTCTGAATATGACCTTTTTTGCTTCCTCACTTCCACCCTTTTGGCTCACCTGAAAGGACACCCCATGTACACAGAGGTTGATGTTCGCAGGGCATATGTGAACCAGGATGCCCATGTGTGTTTAATGTTACAAAAACTGTTCACATACTTTTTGTTAAAAACAACCATCCCTAAATTTGTTATGGAGCCTAGGAGGTACCTCTGTGTGAGAGTGAAAGGAGGGGGCCTAACGTGCTTTGATTTATGGAGTCACTTGAAGCATCATGTTGACAAAGATTTATTATTTTTGAGAGGTAGTGTAAGAGTGCTGAGTTTCGGAAAGTGTTCTTTTAATGCATGGGTTCAGACCGGTTAGCTATTACAAATATGTATTGTTTGAAAGCCCTTGTTTTATCATATACAGAGCTACTGGAATTGTGTGATTCTGCAGCCGTGTCATTTTTCACATAATTATGGATTTCCTACATTTGCCACATAATCCACCACCTGCTGCCTAATCTGAAGATTTTAACAAAACAAAAATCTTTCTAGCTCAAATGGATCATAAGTTACTAAAACGTGTGATGTGTTTGCTTGCAGTGGAAGGACCTTCGTAAAGATTAAGTGGTCCTCTTCCAGTTGCTTATTTATGTGTTTGGTTGTTAAATTGGCCCTAATGAGGTTAAATCTTTGACCAGACAGTACACCATGTGAAAAAATGACTAAATAATGAAGTAATACTAGCAAAAAATGTGCCGCATTTTCCCACATAATTCAACCATTCTTGTGCATAGTTTAGTAAACCCTATTGCATACCCCTGATCACATACACTAAATCCTTGAGTGGCAGCCTATCTTATACTGTGTGTAATCAAATTTTAGAATAATGTCTTACATATTCACAGTGCTTTCTGTTACATGCTAGGTCCTCATATCACTATAAATATACTAGTCACTGTTCTTCAATTCTGTGACTTTCTGGTCTCACATATAGACATATACAGTCATCACAATAACCAAGTTTCATAATGTGAAAGAGTACATTTCCCACCATTTAGTTTAATTTGCATTTATTTTACACTTAAGGTGTGCGCATTATTTTAAATGCAGTTGCTGTGAATGTTAAAATACAACAAAGCACTCATAGAATATATTGTTATTTTTAGCCATGTGTTTGACTGCACCACCACAGGGCTCAGGATCACTGTTACTGTGATTTTTTATGCACTTCAACCTTCATGTAAGTGAAGACGGTCCAGAAATGTGAAAAATAAACAAAGACCATCTTCATTTACAAGTACTTAGTGAGGCATGTACCCCCCACTGGAATGCCACCATGGACCCCCAGGGGGGCTCAACTCCCACTTTGAAAGCCTCTGGCCTACAGGATGATTGGGTAGCTGTTCATTTTGATCACCCCGTGGTGGCCAATCATGTTGGTTCAGGTTTCCTGGTCCCACGCTTTCTCTTTCTTCATAATGGATTTTCCCTCTGGCTTGTTTTATAGGCCTCATTGTGACACAGTGACCAATCTACCACTTCTGGTATCATGGCCATAGAGAAGAGATATACATAACACCCTTATGTTGAATATTCATATGTTTAATCAGTTCAAACCTTTAAATTTGATGAGGGTAATGATTGACTGAGTCCCATTAGTCCTGTCCCAGCGGCGCCCCCCCCCCATTAAGGAGGTCCGCCCCCCAGCCACCACCATAAAGAAAAACGATAATAATACGTGTTTTTAATCTGTTTTATTATCATTTTATTTTAATCCCCTGGACCCGCCCCCATGACTCTGACGAGTCTTGGGGGAGGGTGCAGGGGATGACACTGCTGGTGGGGGAGTGGTGGGCACTATTACTGTGCGCATGGCGGTTTGGCCGGCCGTCTCAGGCCGTCTCAGGCCACCCAAACCGTCATGCGCACTGAAGCTCTCTTCAGCCCCAGCTACATTGCTGGGGCTGGAGAGAGCAGGCACAGGCTCCCGGCCTGCCTGGGAGCACTAGTTGACAGTGCTCAGGCCAATCCTGACGCTGCTTTCATGCAGCGTCAGGATTGTCAGCAGTGCAGTTTGGGAGACTGTGCCCAGAAGAAGACAATGCTGTGGGCGGCGGAGTTCAGGTACGTTATTTTTATTTTTTTGTCCCTGAACCCCTCCCCTTCCTCACCTCCCTCCTCCGGCCTACCACTTTGGCAGGGGACGGGCCAGTACTGTCCGGTCCACCAACTGCTTAGAATGCAAATTGGTAGAGCATCCGATACTCACATCGAGGTTTTAGCTAGCAAAATATATGATCAAATTTGGTTCAGATAAATACAGCAATTTGGTGTCATCTGTTTACAGTAAACTTGGGACTTGTCTGATTTTCTTCACCTTATTGGTTCCAAATGTTTTGCCTTATCCTGGATGAATTCCTCTTGCAGCAGAACTAAGTGTGGGTTGTTCATGTTGATTTCACTCTCCCTTAAGTGTAAGCTCATTGAGTTTTACATGGGGTCCTCAAACCTTTAGGCTTTGTTGCTCACCTTTCCCAAACATAGCAAGTTACTTTTGTGAACTTTTTACAATGCCCATTTTAAAGATAATAAGCTTGAGCCCCTTTATTCTCATTGTTCTCATCCCCTTACTCGAAGCCAAGTTGTACAATCAGCAATGAACTCTACATGGAGCATTCTATACAAGGCAATTTTGTAAATATCTCCATTCAACCCGGCCTGCTCCATGAATAAGATTGTTAATCCCCCTTCTATCTACCTTTATTGGTCTTGGATGATACTCCATTATTGATTTTATGTTTGTTTCAGCCTACCTTTTTAGTCAAATTAGAATAGATAAAATCCAGTGTATTTAGTGATCCTACATCAGTCTGTCTTTTGCTGACTAGAGGTTTAACATCAGGGAGTGGCTCATCAAATCAAATCAGGTGTTTGTTAAGCGCGACTACTCACCCGTAAGGGTTTCAAGGTGGTGGGGGATGTGGGGGGGGGTTCGCTGGTTCCAGTCCATCAAGGAGGGGGTCTGTCGAAGAGCCAGGTTTTGAGGTTTCTTGCGAAGATGGGGAGCGATGTTATCTGTCTGAGGGGGGGCGTAAGGTCATTCCAGGCTCTGGCCGCGCGGAAGGAGAAGGAGCGGCGTCTCGATCTGGTCTTTCTGGTGCGGGGCACCACGGCGTAGGAGAGCTGGGCTGATCGTAGGGTCCTTTGGGGTGTGTGGAATTTGAGTCGGCTATTCAGGTATGCTGGTCCGGTGTCGTGGAGGGCCTTGTGAGAGTGGGTTATCATCTTGAAGGTGACTCTACCTTTGATGGGGAGCCAGTGGAGTGTGCGCAGGTGCTGGGAGATGTGGCAGTGTCTTGGCAGGTTGAGGACCAGTCTTACGGCGGCGTTTTGGATGTTCTGTAGCTTGCGGGTGAGGTTTTTGTTTATTCAGGCATAGAGTGCGTTGCCGTAGTCGAGCCTGCTGGTGACTAGCCAATAACAACACTGGGTTTAGGCTGAAGGCAGTAAAGCTAAGCCTCTAACATAATAAAACAACAACGATGCCAATACTGCAACTCATCTTTAAACTCATATTCAATTGTGAGGGACCATCTTGAAGAAAACAAAAATGGACCTTAGACCTCTTTTTCGGTCGATTTAATCAATGGATTTTTATTTTTAATTTACATGCTTAACACCTTACATTTTAGAGATTAATCAAACCTCAACAAGCTCTAAATGCATACAAGTTTCAAAATACAACATCCTTTTTTCACTCCATACATTCTATTCAAACGTGTCTGTCATTTATTCCCATACATCTCACACATTCAAAACATACATCAACTTAATTCAGCATAACTAGATTCCAATTTTATAAAATTCTTTTTCATATAGGCCACAGAAACAATGCTAAACAAAGTCGTCACTGTGTTCAAAACTTTTTAGATGGATTCGCAATTCTTATGGCCAAATATCAAGGTCTACGCGTTTCAAGACCCCTTCAATCATGGGGCTCTCATCAGGACCTGTAAACTCAATGCAATGATGAATAGATCAGCCGATCTAATAACTTGGACAACTATAGTAAGTCTGCTTTCTTGCTTTGAATCGGGGTGCGTCTTTTATTGTTTTTAGAACTTGAAAAGTCGTTACTTGGGCAAGCCTCAAATAGAACCGGCACGAACAAGTCCGCCGTACGCAGCAAGAAAGAACAGCTCGTTACTTTTTCGAAAGATTCAGTCGACGATAAAGAACAAAAATACAAACGAAGAACAGTCAGTGTGCTTGACTCAACTAAAGGGATTACAATCTGCCGCTTAAAGATTTAAGCTGGCCCTGAAATTTTGAGATCGTTTTGGTCAACCGAATAAAATTCGCTTTCCATCAACGCTTGCCCAAGTAACGACTTTTCAAGTTCAAAAAATAGGATGAGTTGGGTGTCGTCTGCGTATGACACAATGTTGAGTCTGTAGGTTCTGACGATGGGGGCGAGCGGAGGCATGTAGACGTTGAAGAGCGTAGGGCTGAGGGAGGACCCCTGGGGGACTCCGCAGGTGGTAGGTGTAGGGTCCGAGAGGAAAGGGGGGAGTCTGACCCGCTGCGTTCTGCCGGAGAGGAAGGAGCGGATCCAGTCGAGGGCCTTGTTTTGGATCCCTGCGTCATGGAGTCTGCATATTAGGGTGCGGTGAGAGACTGTGCTCTTCGATGAATGTGGCGAGTTGGCTGTTGATGGCTTTCTCGATGACTTTCGCTGGGAAAGGGAGCAGGGAGATGGGTCTGTAGTTTTTGAGGTCGGTGGGGTTCGCCGAGGGTTTCTTCAGGAGGGGGTTGATCTCAGCGTGTTTCCAGTTGTCAGGGAACAACGCGGTTGCCAGGGAGCAGTTGATGGTGTGGCAGAGCATGGGTGCGATGGTGTTGGCGGCTCTGTTGAAAATGTGGTGGTGGCAGGGGTCCGTGGGGGCATCGGAGTGGATTGACTTCATCGTCTTCAGTGTGTCTTTGGTGGTGAGGGCTGTCCAGTTGTCGATCGCTGGCTTCAGGGTGTCGGGGGTGGTTGGTGAGGGTTCAGTGTGTTGGTTGTCTTCGTCAAAGTTGTCATAGATGCTCTTGATTTTGTGGTGGAAAAATGTGCTGAGTTTGTCGCAGAGGTCTTGTGAGGGAGGGATGTCGGTGGACTCGCTGGTGGGTTGGGCGAACTCCTTGATGATGTTGAAGAGTTCTTTGCTGTTGTGTGCATGAGTGGAGATTCTGTCTTCAATTGCTTTTTTCCTTGTTTTTCTGATGAGTTGGTGGTGGGCGTTGGTGGCGGCTCTGAAGTTGTTGTGGGCTTCTGTGGATTTGGTGTTCCTCCAGGCCTTTTCGAGGTGGCGGCAAGTGCGTCTGGACTCTCGAAGTTCGGTGGTGAACCATCTAGCTTTCTTGAAGTGGGTGTTTTTTGTTTTTCTTGAGGGGGGCTATGGTGATGGCGCTGTTGGAGATCCATCTGTACATGGTTCGGGCTGCGTTGTTGGCGTCGTCATTTTCCTTGATGGTTGGGGTGGAGTTGCTGAGTGATGAGGTTAGCTGGTTGTCGGTGTTTCTGGGCCAGTTTCTTCGTGGGAGCAGGTGCTAGTGTCTGTGGATGGTAGGTGTTCTGAAGGTGAAGTGGATGCATCGATGGTCAGTCCATGGAAGTTCGGTGGCATGGCTGAAGGTGATGGAGTTTCCTGTTGTGAAGAGAGGGTTGAGGGTGTGTCCTGCTGAGTGCGTGGGTTCGGTCACGATCTGGGTGAGTCCAATGTTGTGGAGGTTGTCCAGGAGGGATGTCGTGCTGGGGTCCAGTTGGTTGTCGAGGTGCTAGTTGAGGTCTCCCAGTAGGGTGTAGTTGGTGGACACGATGGCATGCGGGGAGATGATGTCCGTGATGGAGTTGGCGAAAAGTCCGTTGAGTCCAGGGTGTCGGTAAATGAGGGTTCTTTGGAGGTTGGAGGTAGGGCTGGCCAGTATCTTGAAGTAAAGGTGTTCCATCAGGTCTGTGGGCTCGTCGGGGAGTGTGCTCAGGTGGAGGGTGGATTTGTGGATGATGCCGATTCCTCCTCCCTGGCGGGTGGGGCGGGTGGGGTGGTCCTTCCTGGAGATCTTGTATCCTTGGGGAGTGGCAATGGCGATGTCCGGTCCTGAGGTGGTGTTGGTCCAGGTTTCGGTAAAGAATGCTACGTCCGGGGTAGTGCTGTCGAGGAGGTCCCAGATTTCAGTGGCGTGCTTGTGGAGGGATCGGACATTGAGGAGGATGCATTGCAGTGTCTTCAGTTCGGTTGTGTTGTTGCGGGCAGATTGCGCTGGGTCAGTGGTCTTGGCGGTGCTGCAGGTGTGCCGGGAGCGGTGACAGCTGAAGGGTCCGTGGGTGTCGGCTGGTGATGCTAGCTTGAAGTTGTTGTTGCGGCCAGGATTGAGAGCGTGGAGTGCTGCTGGGTCGTAGCATTGGTGGTGCAGAGATCCAGGGTTCCTGGCCCCGGTCGCGGACTGGCACAGAGGAGCTTGCCTTTGACGCCCCGGCGGCATGGCCGCACAGCGGCCGCACAGTGGCCACCATTAAGTAGGGGTCGGGGAGGGCTGGACAGCTGGGAGGCAGGAGGGGAGCTGGATTGGGAGAGTCGCACTGGTCATGCTGGGGGTGAGGGGCCGGGGGGCAGCTGCGGTGGGGAAAAACAGGCTGAAAAAGGCAAAAGGAAAAAGGCAAAAAGAGAGAGAAAAATGCAAATAAGGCAGCAAAAGTGCAAGAAAGAGTGGAGGAAAGACACAGAGGACACAGGAGAGTGAAAGGGGGAGATTGAGATGAGGGTTAAAAACGAGTGAAAAACTGAGGAAAGACACAGAAGGAGAGTGAAGGGGGAGTTTGAAATGAGGGGAAAACGACAGAAAAAGTGCAAGAAAGAGTGGAGGAAAGACACAGAGGACACAGGAGAGTGAAAGGGGGAGATTGAAATGAGGGTAAAAAACGCGTGAAAAACTGAGGAAAGACACAGAAGGAGAGTGAAGGGGAGCTTGAAATGAGGGGAAAACGACAGAAAAAGTGCAAGAAAGAGTGGAGGAAAGACACAGAGAACACAGGAGAGTGAAAGGGGGAGATTGAAATGAGGGTAAAAAACGCGTGAAAAACGGAGGAAAGACACAGAAGGAGAGTGAAGGGGGAGCTTGAAATGAGGGGAAAATGACAGAAAATGAAGGAAAGACCCAGAAGGAGAGTGAAGGGGGGAGATAGAAGTGAGGGAAAAAACGAGTGAAAAAGGAGAGAAAAAGGGTAAAGAGTGAGGTTAAAGTGTGGGACCAATTTAGGAGACTGAGGTGGTCAAAGGTGGTTCTAGAGGATTTCATGGCAGAGTTTTCTAACAGCTGTGCCTCAGATTCCATAACTTCTTTGACTGAAGATTTATCTGATGTTGAAATTCTTAGTGCATTTGCTTCTATATCCAAAAAGTTTCTTGACCTCTTGTCTGGATTGAGCCAGTCTACCAGCTCAAACATAATTAGACCATTGGATAAAGAATGTTTAAGACCCAATAGAAATTTGTAGCGGGTGACCAATTCCTGCCCAAGAGATAAGATTTTGATAGCCAGCTTTTAGTCCCTCTATAAATTTGAGGTCAATAGGCGATAAAACTCTTAAAGGACGAGGCTTAGGACAAAATCACACACACGTTGTTTGTCTATTAGCTCTTTGTTTGTAGATCATAAAGCAACACATTTTTTCCAGTTCTGATAGCAGGTTTCACTGTTCCCATATTCCACTAGATCTTTGGGTGAAGCATTTTGAAGGTATTAATAATATTATGCCAACTGACTGTAATAAAGAGGAGTTGTCGATTTGCCTATGCTCCTCTGATTTGGATTATTTGCTACACAAGGTGAAGGCTGCAATCAAGTGGTTAACGAAAAATCAAGCCCCTGCCTGGATGGGATCCGTCCTGATTATACACCAGTGAACCTGATGAATGAGCTCCCCTGCTTACCCACAAAATAAACTCTGCTTTAAACATATAAAGTCTATCTCCATAATTATACCTGTTTTCAAAAAGGGTGAAAAGAGCACCCTACACTGTTTTTTTTTTTTTGGTGGGGGGGGGAGTTTTATATAGCGCAAACTCGACCTGAAGGTATCGGAGTTCTTTATATGAGCCCAGTTATGTTACAAATGGACACATTTTGTTAGGCACAGGGAGATTAAATGATTTTCCCAGAATCACAGGACGGTGAGTGTCCCTGCCAAAACTCGAACCCAGTTCCCCAGCTTCGAGGTTCACCGCTCTAGCCATTAGGGCACATCCTCTCCCACTGTTATGGGTGAATATCATTAATTGATTCTGTGGTAAAGATTACCGGGATGGTTTCAAACCCCAACACAAGAAACAAGTTCCCCACCTGCATGACCGAAGTCGCTAACTGGAGTAAAGACAAGTGTCTCAAGCTCAACACTGACACAACAGAAGTAAGGATATTCAGCAAAAACACCTTACAGTTGGACTTAAACTGGTGGCTGGTCGAACTCGGACCCACACCCGCACCCAGAACCCACGCCAAGAACTTCAGAATAATCATCAACAGAAAACTGGACATGACCACACAAGTCAATGCCGTCACTGCATTCTGCTTCCACGCCCTGAAGGTGCTGGGGTAGATCTTCAAATGTCACCCAAGCGACAATCAGAAAAACTGTCACTCACACCCTAGTCAACAGCAAGTTAGACTATGGTATTTCTAATCCCCTTCAAAAGTGTAGGCAGGTGCCGACAATATAGAGAGACACGGAGCGGCTGCAAAGCAGCTGCTCCGTGTTTTCAAATGAATGCACTCCCCACAGGGCAGCACAAGTACGTGGCTGTCCTGGGGCAGCGCATTCATCGTAATAGGGCACATTTTCATTGTTTGTGCTCAGCACACCTTTTAAAAGGTGCGTCCAGTGCAAACAATGAAAATGTGTAATACAGCCCCTAATTTACTTACTAAAGGTGGCTTCAAGCTCTGAACTCCTAACAATTCAAGGGTGGCAGGAGAATCCAGAGTCACAATAGATTCAAAAAGTTATGATCCAAATGTCAGCTACCCAAGGAACTGCATACTCAGAACCAGACTAGCCTGCAGCGTTCCATGGTGCAGGATATCTTTAGACAGGATTCGGTGCATTCACCTCCAATTTATCTGCTAGCTTACTATTGAGGTGGCAGGTCCAGTGCATGTCGGGGAGTCCAACCCAGAATGCCCAAAGCATAGGGGATTTCTGCAATTTTCCCAAGTATGCACAGCACAGTATGGACAAGACCACCATTGTCTCTAGTTCATATGTGGTGGTAAAAGGACCTGGTGGGTAACCCCACCTCTCCTCAAAGCAACTCAAACCAGGATTTGTGAGATGTGAATAGAAACCCTGTACTAAATTGAATGCCATAGCTAGATCTTGGCATAATTGTTAGTTTTGTTTTCCATGTTTAATAAGCAAAAATCTCATGAGAATTTTATGCATGGGGAATTGTCCAGAAAAAAGTGTGTGTGAGGTATGTTCATACGTAGAATCTCAATCCATTGCATATACAGACTGTAAATCACACAGCCACACTGTGTACATCACTACATAATAACATGCAACTGTAGCACAAGCGACTGCATTACACATCCAGTTCACAGTTTTGTCGAGCTATATTTTGCTGCAGCCAAATCTGATATGGAAAATTAGGTGAAAAGCAAAGGAAGCAATAAAATAGAAACTGTGCGTAACACTAGATATTGTTGAGTAATCATGATTAGTGCGGGAGTATGCTTGTGTAAAAAAAAAAACACCAAGGCCTTGCATTACTGTAAGATGCAGGTTTCAATGTTCGAAGTACAAGGTAACAAGCTTTCCAAACAACGAGAATAAATATAATGCCGTTATGTAACTTGGACAAATGCAAAAACAACAGTTGATGGACAGAATGCAGGACAATGTCATACATTCACCCCAGTACAGAGATCTGGGCCTAAATCCATGCCGATCCAGTTTGAACCCAGCCATATGCAAATCAGTCTTGACCCTGTGCCTCATGGAAACAGTCCAGCCCGAACTGCCAAGCCAGGTCCTCCCTGGACTGGACACAAGCATCCTAGGACTGGTTTCGGGGTTTCACCCCTCTTCAGCCAGGATAGCTTGATTCCAGTGGCATGGAGAGCACGGGACCCACGTCTGGGCATACCCTTCCCACTCGGGGTGACAAATGCAAAAACAACAGTTGATGGACAGAATGCAGAACAATGTCATACATTCACCCCAGTACAGAGATCTGGGCCTAAATCCATTGTTTTTTTGCTCACCATGCCATTCCAGTTTGAACCCAGCCATCTGCAAATCAGTCTTGACCCTGTAGCTCATGGGAACAGTCCAGCCCGAACAGCCAAGCCTGGTCCTCCCTGGACTGGAAACAAGCATCCTAGGACCGGTTTCGGCGTTTCACCCCTCTTCAGCCAGGATAGCTTGATTCCAGTGGCATGGAGAGTACGGGACTTGGAGTCAATTATATTGCTCAGTTCATATTACCCCATAGCAGAGCACAAAAGACCTTGCTGGACAATAAACCTTGCATGTTTATGAGCAACTTTTACTACGAATATATGAAGGGTAGAAAGGACGGAGGTGGAGGACAGGGTAGGAAGTAGAGAAGTCAAGACTCAAAGGGGCATATGTACGAGGAAGTGGCGGAGTGAGGCGTTAGCCGTCATGGCATAACACCTCACTCCACCACTTCAGAAACACAAGGCTGCACCATATTTACAAGGATATTGTGCAGCCTTGCGTTTCTCCCTGCCCTGGCGCTACACCTATTATATGTGCAGGAAGATGTCCCTTCCTGCACATAAACAATCCTAAAATGCCATTTTGTCACTTTTATGTCTGCGGCTTCATGCAGCAAACATGGAAGTCACAAAATAGCATGTTTTTTAAAGATTGTTTAGGTACAGGAAGAAGGACCTTCCTGTACATAAACAATCCATGGCAGTTTTCTTTTTCCATGTGTGCTGCACAAGGCAGCACACATGGAAAAAGCAAAAACAAGGAAAAATAATGCATTTCTCCTTGTTTCACCAACTTGAGACCGGGTTTCCCATGGTCTTATTTTGGCGCTGCCTCCTATGTACGATGCCCTTGTACATAGGGGGTAGCATCAAAATCAATGGATGTTGCGGGTGGAACGCCCACCGCTACACCCACTGCCCACTCCTTTCATGCTAACCATAGCGTGAAAGGGGGCCTTATTTACAAGACAGTGTTAAGCCACGGTAAGTGGCTTAATGCTGCCTAGTAAATAAGGCTAAGCCCCTATTGGCACCACTACGTCAGAAAAAGTGACGTTGTGGTGGCGATATGGGCTTGTACATATGCCCAAAAAAATGATTATCTTTTTAATTATATCGGGGCATATGAGATGGGGCTGGACCTTTCAGGGTCCTTCCAAATTAAAGGATTTTGTTTTGTTTATAGTCACATTTTGCCCCCAACTTGATATGTGAGTCCTTCGTCTTATAGTGTTTGCTTATTTTCTAAACAGATGCTGTTCTACTACAAGGTTTGGTGGGACAGATTGCAAAGCCTCTTGTATTGCCTTAGAGGTTAATGTCTATAAACTCGCCAGACTCGTGTGATACAGGAAGCATGTGAGGGTGATGACTGTAGGTATAGAAAAAGGTAATACTTGTGTACAAACATGTGGTGTACTGTTGTAGGAGAATTCTGCTTCCTCAAGTAAATACACCAAATTGCAGATTGATCTTATGTCCAGATATTGTTTGATAGTTGCCATTAGAGTCTAGATTGGCATTAGAGGGCATATCTACAAGGAACTAGCACCTCCACAGCCTCATCTTATTTTTACGCTGCAGAAGCGCAGTCACTGCTTCACACTGCTCCATATTTACAAACTGGCGTAATGAGTCAGTTTGTAAAGGCCTGGACAAAAGTATACCGGCGCCTTGTATAATGCATGCATAGCAGGCGTTTCGATGTTAAAAGACACGTAGAACTGACACAATGTAATTTAAAACTTTTCCCTGGGTCACTCTACGACTTGACTGCATCAAAATTCCTATGCCTTGCCAAACTAGGTGGAAGGATTGATGCAGGACTTTTAACATGGGACTCACCTCTGTGTTCTGCCACATTGCTGGAGTTGCGTCAGTCTTACAAAAACTCCAGCAATGTGTCACTTTATTGCCAAAAGATGCTTCCGAATTTCTGATGGATCCATGAATCCTTGTGCCATGGAGCACAGTATTGTAAATACAGCGCATCCATGGCGTTGTTAGGGTATTTGTAACAGGCGCAAGAAATCTTACGTATCAATGCTATGTAAGTTCTTGTAAATATGCCCCTAGGTGTCTACAAACAGGCAATAATCATTGTGATCGAGCAGATTTGAGAAATTCCAAAATTGAACTGAGACAATGGCAAATGCAGTAATGATTGGTAAAAAAATGGTTTACAATATATGAAGGGTTTGGCATTGCAACATTCTTGGAAGAGTTTTTAAATGGTATAGTGTCAAAATTCCAAGCAAATTCAGTCTCTTAGACAGCATGGGATCCAGAGGCTATACTGGTAAGGGTGGTGTCAATTTTGTTGCAGAGATGGTCCATAAAGAAATCACCTGGTAGTTACTGTGTGTCTACCGAGCAAGGTGGGGTTGGTTGAGATGCCATTCCCTGGTAGTCCTTAAAAAATTGAAGGGTGAATGGTCAATTTGCAGAACATAGTTTTGAGAGTAGATGTTCTTAACAACACAAATTGGCAGTTTAAATGATCCCAGATGTTGGTCAAACAAGCTGTGCTGTCAAGACTGAAGAATGATTTCCTCAACTACATTTTTAATATTCTTCTCTGATGTTTCTTGAGATGTAGTTCCTCAGGGTGCCAATTATTTTTTAAGGATTTCACCTGATCAGCCTTGTGTTTAAGGCTTAGGGTCCCTTGGTCAAGGGCAATGAGTATATTCTCTCACTGACAGGCTCTCTCCATCACTGGACTGTCCTGCTCAGGACACCTTGAACCTAAACTACCCTACCCTGACTCACTGAATATGACTCTCTGCTGGAAAGCCAACTAGAGATTGTAATACAGGGCATAAAAAAAATCCTATCAAACCTCACTACACATCTGAAGCCTACCCAACGCTTACACCCTCCTCCCACAGATACCAACACTCAACACTGAAGTCCCCCCAAGGCACAGTGGTACAGCTGGAAATCAACCGCCTTCATAAACCAGCCTGAGAGACCCAAAAGAACAAGCGCCGCAATGTCCCTAAGAGAGGCAACTGATCTTGCCAACTTGTATGACTCATCTACAACTATCAACCTCAGCTCCAAGATCCAGGTAATCACTGGATTTGGGAGAGACCGCATCACACCTAGAATGACGAGGCCACCAGCCATATACATCAATATCCCCATGGCACCCCCCACAAAGCAACACGACAACAAGGTAATGACTAACTGCATGCTTATAAACTGCAGATCTGCAACCAAACATGCAACAGAACTGGCAGAAACCATCCTAACCCATGACATTGATATCAGGTTCATCACAGAAACTTGGTTGAATGAGTCCTCCTCCACAATCATGGACATGCTTGTGCCCCCTGGGTTCTCTATCATGAATAAAGACAGACAGAACCATTGTGGCGGGGATATTGCAATCATCCACAAGAGCAACAGCTCCATAACCGAAACTGACTCATTCACCTATAACACATTTGAATATCTAACCGCCACCATTAAGACAAATGACAACAAATCGCTATACTGCCATCTCCTCTACCATCTGCCAGGCAACACTCCTACTTTCGGAGAATGCCTTTCTGAGCTACTAACACACTGCTCACTTGTGGACTCCAAAAACATAATACTAGGTGACCTTAAACTCCATTGGAACAATGAAAATAATACACTGATCCAATCCTTAAACAAACTTCTTCTCAATAATAATCTTATCCAACACTGCACAGAGCAAACCCATAACAGAGGTTCAATCCTTCACACCATTATAGCTCAAGAAGATACAGTTATTATTGACCACATCCTTCCTGTCGACTGGTCAGACCATCTCATCATTCTATTTCACATTAACCAAATGACTCATTGCCTACCCTTCATTGGGCAAGAAATCTAAGACAGATTCCCATTGCCGACCTGGAAGAAAGGGTAAGATCACTACTTCCCCCATCACAAGTGACCTCTCTACAACTGAACTTACTACACACTACAATGCAACAATGACAACTATACTAGACCAAGTAGCTCCCTTGAAACAAAAAAGAGTCAGGAACATTCCATCGAGAGCCTGGTTCAATACAGACCTAAACTCTGAAAGAAGACACCTCAGGGCTGTAGAAAGACTCTGGCGGAACAACCCGTCCACAACCCACCTTGACCAACTCAAAACAGAACGCAGGAAATATAAAAAACACATCAAGAATAGAAAAACTATCTTCTTCCGTGGTGCATTAAACAATGCCAAAAATCATCCCAAAGAACTCTTCAATCTCATTAAACAGCAAACATCCAAGCTTCCCTCAACAACAGTGCAGGCCTCCAAAGACTTATGTGACAACTTTGCCAATTTCTTCAACTAGAAAAACATTTAGATTGAGCGTTCCCTTGCTGACCACATCATGTCATCCACCAAAAGCCTGTCCCCCTGCAAAGAAGGCAATAACCCCCCATGCACTACCCAACAGATGGAAGTCTTTCAACACCATCACCGAAGCAGAAATCGTCGAAATGATTATCAAACCCAAATCCTGCTCACGCATAGCAGACCCCATTCCTGCCCAACTGGCTAAAAAGCTCAACCTCTCCAAAGCCCCTTTATGGACCAAGATTATATAAATAGCTCCCTGAGAACCGGAGTCATACCAGACTGTCTTAAAATCGGCCAAGTCACACCATTACTAAAAAAAAGGGCTCTGACCCAAACAATTCCAATAACTTCAGACCCGTCGCCAATCTCCCATTCTTATCCAAAATCCTGGAAAGATGTGTTCTCCTCCAACTTAACCAGCACATTGACAGAATCAACCTTCTGGATACTCACCAATCGGGCTTCAGAAAAGGATGCAGCACAGTGACAGCGATCCTGAATTTCATAAATGATGTCTACAAATCACTCGATACAGACCGATGCTGTCTACTCATACTACTTGACCTATCGGCAGCCTTCGACACGGTCAACCACAAACTGCTCATTAATGTACTCCGAGAAAGGATTGGAGCAGACGAAGTGGTCCTACAATGACACTCTAAGAGAGGTCCAACACTGGCTATCCCACAATCACCTAAAACTCAACCATGACAGGACAGAAATCCTCCTTATATCCAACAAAGAGCAGACCCCCCTAAGGCACAGAATGGCTAAAAATCTTCAATGCTTCAATGCTCTTACCTGCAATCTCACCCTGGCCGACTCCGTAAAATCCCTGGGAATCACTCTGGACCCAAACCTAAACATGGTCAAACATATCAAGAACAATAAATCCAAATGGTCGCACACTGCTGACCTACCTGCGTGTTACCCCAAAGAACTGTGGTCCCTGTAGTCAGCGTCGGCGGATACACCTATGCTCGTGTCATGAGTGCAAGTGTGAATAGCGTTAGCCATCCCTGGACACGTGTTTCGAGGTAGTTGCCTCTCATCAGCAGGGAGTAGGAAAGAGTGTGGGGTTGCTGTGTAAGCTGCTAAAATCATTATCAGGTAAAGTACCTCTCGTAGCAACGCAGGTGCGTAACCTAGAGCCCGTTGGCTCTCCCGGCTCAAGGAGCCACTAAATTAATAAATCCAAATGGTCGCACACTGCTGACCTACCTGCGTGTTACCCCAAAGAACTGTGGTCCCTGTAGTCAGCGTCGGCGGATACACCTATGCTCGTGTCATGAGTGCAAGTGTGAATAGCGTTAGCCATCCTTGGACACATGTTTCGAGGTAGTTGCCTCTCATCAGCAGGGAGTAGGAAAGAGTGTGGGGTTGCTGTGTAAGCTGCTAAAATCATTATCAGGTAAAGTACCTCTCGTAGCAACGCAGGTGCGTAACCTAGAGCCCGTCGGCTCTCCCGGCTCAAGGAGCCACTAAATTAATAAATCCAAATGGTCGCACACTGCTGACCTACCTGCGTGTTACCCCAAAGAACTGCGGTCCCTGTAGTCAGCGTCGGCGGATACACCTATGCTCGTGTCATGAGTGCAAGTATGAAAAGCGTTAGCCATCCCTGGACACGTGTTTCGAGGTAGTTGCCTCTCATCAGCAGGGAGTAGGAAAGAGTGTGGGGTTGCTGTGTAAGCTGCTAAAATCATTATCAGGTAAAGTACCTCTCGTAGCAACGCAGGTGCGTAACCTAGAGCCCGTCGGCTCTCCCGGCTCAAGGAGCCACTAAATTAATAAATCCAAATGGTCGCACACTGCTGACCTACCTGCGTGTTACCCCAAAGAACTGTGGTCCCTGTAGTCAGCGTCGGCGGATACACCTATGCTCGTGTCATGAGTGCAAGTGTGAATAGCGTTAGCCATCCCTGGACACGTGTTTCGAGGTAGTTGCCTCTCGTCAGCAGGGAGTAGGAAAGAGTGTGGGGTTGCTGTGTAAGCTGCTAAAATCATTATCAGGTAAAGTACCTCTCGTAGCAACGCAGGTGCGTAACCTAGAGCCCGTCGGCTCTCACGGCTCAAGGAGCCACTAAATTAATAAATCCAAATGGTCGCACACTGCTGACCTACCTGCGTGTTACCCCAAAGAACTGTGGTCCCTGTAGTCAGCGTCGGCGGATACACCTATGCTCGTGTCATGAGTGCAAGTGTGAATAGCGTTAGCCATCCCTGGACACGTGTTTCAAGGTAGTTGCCTCTCGTCAGCAGGGAGTAGGAAAGAGTGTGGGGTTGCTGTGTAAGCTGCTAAAATCATTATCAGGTAAAGTACCTCTCGTAGCAACGCAGGTGCGTAACCTAGAGCCCGTCGGCTCTCCCGGCTCAAGGAGCCACTAAATTAATAAATCCAAATGGTCGCACACTGCTGACCTACCTGCGTGTTACCCCAAAGAACTGTGGTCCCTGTAGTCAGCGTCGGCAGGTACACCTATGCTCGTGTCATGAGTGCAAGTGTGAATAGCGTTAGCCATCCCTGGACACGTGTTTCGAGGTAGTTGCCTCTCGTCAGCAGGGAGTAGGAAAGAGTGTGGGGTTGCTGTGTAAGCTGCTAAAATCATTATCAGGTAAAGTACCTCTCGTAGCAACGCAGGTGCGTAACCTAGAGCCCGTCGGCTCTCCCGGCTCAAGGAGCCACTAAATTAATAAATCCAAATGGTCGCACACTGCTGACCTACCTGCGTGTTACCCCAAAGAACTGTGGTCCCTGTAGTCAGCGTCGGCGGATACACCTATGCTCGTGTCATGAGTGCAAGTGTGAATAGCGTTAGCCATCCCTGGACACGTGTTTCGAGGTAGTTGCCTCTCGTCAGCAGGGAGTAGGAAAGAGTGTGGGGTTGCTGTGTAAGCTGCTAAAATCATTATCAGGTAAAGTACCTCTCGTAGCAACGCAGGTGCGTAACCTAGAGCCCGTCGGCTCTCCCGGCTCAAGGAGCCACTAAATTAATAAATCCAAATGGTCGCACACTGCTGACCTACCTGCGTGTTACCCCAAAGAACTGCAGTCCCTGTAGTCAGCGTCGGCGGATACACCTATGCTCGTGTCATGAGTGCAAGCGTGAATAGCGTTAGCCATCCCTGGACACGTGTTTCGAGGTAGTTGCCTCTCGTCAGCAGGGAGTAGGAAAGAGTGTGGGGTTGCTGTGTAAGCTGCTAAAATCATTATCAGGTAAAGTACCTCTCGTAGCAACGCAGGTGCGTAACCTAGAGCCCGTCGGCTCTCACGGCTCAAGGAGCCACTAAATTAATAAATCCAAATGGTCGCACACTGCTGACCTACCTGCGTGTTACCCCAAAGAACTGTGGTCCCTGTAGTCAGCGTCGGCGGATACACCTATGCTAGTGTCATGAGTGCAAGTGTGAATAGCGTTAGCCATCCCTGGACACGTGTTTCAAGGTAGTTGCCTCTCGTCAGCAGGGAGTAGGAAAGAGTGTGGGGTTGCTGTGTAAGCTGCTAAAATCATTATCAGGTAAAGTACCTCTCGTAGCAACGCAGGTGCGTAACCTAGAGCCCGTCGGCTCTCCCGGCTCAAGGAGCCACTAAATTAATAAATCCAAATGGTCGCACACTGCTGACCTACCTGCGTGTTACCCCAAAGAACTGTGGTCCCTGTAGTCAGCGTCGGCGGATACACCTATGCTCGTGTCATGAGTGCAAGTGTGAATAGCGTTAGCCATCCCTGGACACGTGTTTCGAGGTAGTTGCCTCTCGTCAGCAGGGAGTAGGAAAGAGTGTGGGGTTGCTGTGTAAGCTGCTAAAATCATTATCAGGTAAAGTACCTCTCGTAGCAACGCAGGTGCGTAACCTAGAGCCCGTCGGCTCTCCCGGCTCAAGGAGCCACTAAATTAATAAATCCAAATGGTCGCACACTGCTGACCTACCTGCGTGTTACCCCAAAGAACTGTGGTCCCTGTAGTCAGCGTCGGCGGATACACCTATGCTCGTGTCATGAGTGCAAGTGTGAATAGCGTTAGCCATCCCTGGACACGTGTTTCGAGGTAGTTGCCTCTCGTCAGCAGGGAGTAGGAAAGAGTGTGGGGTTGCTGTGTAAGCTGCTAAAATCATTATCAGGTAAAGTACCTCTCGTAGCAACGCAGGTGCGTAACCTAGAGCCCGTCGGCTCTCCCGGCTCAAGGAGCCACTAAATTAATAAATCCAAATGGTCGCACACTGCTGACCTACCTGCGTGTTACCCCAAAGAACTGCAGTCCCTGTAGTCAGCGTCGGCGGATACACCTATGCTTGTGTCATGAGTGCAAGTGTGAATAGCGTTAGCCATCCCTGGACACGTGTTTCGAGGTAGTTGCCTCTCGTCAGCAGGGAGTAGGAAAGAGTGTGGGGTTGCTGTGTAAGCTGCTAAAATCATTATCAGGTAAAGTACCTCTCGTAGCAACGCAGGTTCATGTACCAGCTTCCCATGGGGCAACCCGGAGGAGGAGCTAGCGGTGTGCGCTCCATTGCGGTGGTTTATATAAATGGCTCCCTTGAGCTTTGAGCTGACGAGCTCCTGGACGACGCACCTGCGTGCCTGTGCGGGCACTGAGGCCCTTGACGGTTGCTTGGCGGCCCTCTCTTCCACCCCTAACTATTTTCTCTACTGAGGAGGGAAGTTATCCCGAAACCCGAGCCATGTCTCGGGCGATATTTTAAAACCCGGGACATGTATCGGGTCTAGAGATTGTCCGTTTAACAAGTACTCACTTGCACCCACTGGGGTGAACCACTCAAGAACTTCATGTACCAGCTTCCCATGGGGCAACCCGGAGGAGGAGCTAGCGGTGTGCGCTCCATTGCGGTGGTTTATATAAATGGCTCCCTTGAGCTTTGAGCTGACGAGCTCCTGGACGACGCACCTGCGTGCCTGTGCGGGCACTGAGGCCCTTGACGGTTGCTTGGCGGCCCTCTCTTCCACCCCTAACTATTTTCTCTACTGAGGAGGGAAGTTATCCCGAAACCCGAGCCATGTCTCGGGCGATATTTTAAAACCCGGGACATGTATCGGGTCTAGAGATTGTCCGTTTAACAAGTACTCACTTGCACCACTGGGGTGAACCACTCAAGAACTTCATGTACCAGCTTCCCATGGGGCAACCCGGAGGAGGAGCTAGCGGTGTGCGCTCCATTGCGGTGGTTCATATCAAGAACACTGCAAAGAGCGCATTCTTCAACCTAAAACTACTCAACAAAATAAAACCCTTCATCCCTCCCAATGACCTCAAACAGGCAACACAATCCCTGGTTTTGTCCGTAAATGCAACCCTCACAGGCATGGCAAAATCTCACTTAGCTCCCCTCAGATCTACTCTAAATGCAGCTGCCAGGATGATCACCGGAGTAAAGAAATACAACCACATCTCTCCCTCTTTTAGAGAGCTAAAATGTCTCCCAATTGAAATGTGTTCCAACTTCAGAACTGCTTGTCTCACACATAAAGCTCTTCTCACTGGTAAACCAGCCTACTTGGCTTCCAAACTTAATAAGGCAGGACAGACAAGGAATCTCACGAGTACTAACACTCTACTTCTCATTCCCCCAAAAACTCGCAAACAAAACACCTTATCACGCTCCTTCTCTGGAAATGCACCAAAAATTTGGAACTCCATCCCAGTCCACACTAGGACTAACCCCTCCTTCATAACCTTCAAAAGTCAGCTCAAAGACCTCTTCCTCATCCGAACCCATTCGAATAGACAGCTGCGGCCTAAAGAGAAGAGTCCCTCTGTCACAGGAATCTTGCCCAGCACAGAATATAGATGCTTCGATAAGAATGCATCTATATCACCTGCCTTTTGATTTGCTCCTTGTCCTACCCACCCTGAAAAGGATTCGACATGAGACAATGCTGTTTATTGAAATACTTTGTGTTCGATTGCATCACGATAAATGGTGTAAAGCGCTCCTATACCTTCGGGTCTTGTCAGCACTATATAAAACTCTTAAATGAAAATAATAAATAAATATTCTTTTTACTCCCAATCTGCTTGTCCCTGGGACAGAAAGCCCTTTAGCAGCAGGGAAACAATAATAAAAACAAATAAAATGAAGTTGGAGGGTTGGCCTGCCTCGCGTTGGGCTGCCACCACACTCCAAGTGAACTGAAAGAGTTTTTGCCATATTGAGGACACAGATTAGGATTCAGATTGCCTCTATTCCACCCACCAAGGGGAGCAGAAAGCTCACTAGACACCAGGTATTTTTGTTTTGCAAAAGAAGGGGGGACAGAGACTGTTCATATGGCATCGAGTTGTCCTCACCCCCTCCAGACCCAGACCACTAGGGGGCTGACTGAAGGATCTGACCCCAATCAGGCCACCCAGGCAGGCAGATTCGGAAGTGTTAGACCTGTCATCCTTAGGGTGATCTTTACCCAGACCTTTTGCCTCCTGTTTTTGCTGATTCATTTTGTTGGCCATAACCAGTGGTGAAGTGCATGTGCTTCTCCCCTAAACATGGTGACATCGGCGAATACGTGCTTGGCATATTTGATTTAGTAGTAAATCCCTTTTAAAGTGGTATAACATATACCCAGGGTATGTAAGGCAAATGCCACTAGTGGTCTTGCTGCACTGATTGTGCCACCCACATAAGTCGAATTTCAAACCTATCTCAGGCCTGCCATTGCAGTGCCTGTGTGTGCAGTTTACTGCCACTTCGACTTGGCATTTAAAACTAATTGCCAAGCCTCAACCCCCCCTTTTATTACATACATGTAACCCCTAAGGTAGACTCTAAGTAACTCTGAGGGCAGGGTGTCATGTAAATATAAGGTAGTGCATGTGTGTTTAATCATTATTTGTCCTGGTAGTGACAAACCTTCAAATTTGTTTTTCACTACAGTGAGGCCTACCCCTCTCATAGGCTAGCATTGGTAATTCCACAATATACTTTTAAGCTGTAAGTCCAGTCGGATTCTGGCTGACTGGGACGCCTCAAACGCAGACAAAATCCACCGTCATAGATAAGATGAGCGCTTTGGTAGCTTGGCACAGATTAGTCATGCCTATCCCCAGGGGTAAAGTGTGAAGTATTGCACAGTACCACCCTTGGAGCACACTAAGTACTCTACAAAAAGACTCCACACCGTATGTACTAAACCGTGGTCTTTGTATTACACACACATTGAAAGCAACATGACATACACATTGGATATATACTTTACAGGCATATGCAATTGTAGAGCTCTCCCATTAGCAGAAGAACGGCATGAACATAGATGCACTTTTCATAGGTATTGATAAAACAGAACATTCCCAATATCCCATACTCCATACAGTTGCAATGGTCAGAAAAATCACCAGTTTTGACTACGTCTCATGACACAGCCCCTCAGTCACTTAAACAACACCAGCAAGTAATACATGTTGCCCATGGAGGCGACACTTTTATAAGATTATCAGGACTACCTAAAGCAGAAGGAAACAGTTGCTGGGTTTTGTCCATCCACATAACGACTTGAGAAACACCCAGCTGCACCTTTACGAGTGCAGGATCACTATCCCCTCAGAGACAAAATATTGTGAGACCGGAAACTGGGGCGCTTTCCCATTGGACAAATGCTTCCCCTCCAGTGCAAGTTGCAGTTGCCCCAGGCACCAATCGTGGGTGCCCAAAAGGCACAACGCGACCCTTTGGGTCAAGTCAGGATATTCTCCACAACAGAGTAACTTGTGGTGTGTGTCTAGGAAGTGGGAGTCAGCGGCCTTGAACAGAGGACGTGATGTTAGGAACTATCGTCCTCCCGATCTAGAGGTCAGACACAGTCTAGCTTTCAGCTCAGGTCCCGCAGATTCAGCAAACGTCCCCCAATGCCCCTTGGATCCCACATGCTACGGAGTGCAAGCTTACACAGGTTTATAGTTGCAAACACAGGACCCTTGAACTCAGCAAACTTCCCCTACACTCCTTGACATCCTCATGTTCTGGCATCCCAGGTGGGCCATTGATCTTTGTGAGCACACTCCTCTGCACAATGTGCAAGGGTATTGGGCTCGGGTGGCAGTTGGGTCAATCCCCTATATGGGCTCCAGAGAGCACTCAACAACATGCAGAGAAAATTCCTAGGGGGTTGTACACCTTATGAACTCCTGTTTGGTGTGAGAATTTGGGTACCAGACCTTGACAGTGTCAGTACAGTGGCGGCTGAAACACCATTAGACATCAATGAATGTTTGACTGTTTTACAGGAACTCAATGAATTCCGGGCTTTCCAAAGTAATATTAAAGTAGTAAAACGCACTACCACTGGGAAGGGAAGGTAGTCCCAGCAAGAACTGCCTTGGTCCCGAAGACTGGGGACCTGGCCAGAGCAAAGATAGTGGACAAGAAAGAATTTGGGCCATCTTACAGAGCGCCTGTACCTGTCCTGGCAGTTGAAGGTACCAGAACTGTACTTCTTCTGCCCCTTGCCAGCTGCCAAGATAAAAGGGTTGTCTCAATTGATCTGATCAAACCACACTATGTGGCCGATTCTCAACAGTAGGCCATGTGGGCTCCTGGGTAGCCGCTGTTAACCCCTCTAGCTACCATACAGGAAGTTCAGATGGAAGTATCTGCTGATGTCTCTACTCTCCAAACAATGAAATGATACTTCTCCCTGTTGAAACAACTACAACTGTACAATTAACAAGTACAGAAATCTCAATTCAAAACATGGACAACGTCAATGTGAACATGCCACAGATCGAGTCTTCTCCGAGTTCTATAAAACCTGCTGAGCTGCCAAGAGTAGACATGATGGCATCTGGCTCCTTCATGCATTATGACAACTTCTCATCCGATCCAAGTGAACCTGAACTGCCAACACCACCTCTCCCTTTCAAACTATGAGCATATGCTTGTATCTTTGGCTGAAAAAGGTATACTTTGTTGTTCCCTGGATACATCTCTGGATTACAATTGGATTACTTTTCCTGGTTCTCTGGATTGGTTTAGTGACTGTCTTTTTCCGACTTCTAAATGGACATTATCTCCTAGAACGCTCTGCAGTACATCTTGTGAACTTGGTTCTTAAACCACACGCATCATCACACGGTCCCTGGTGAACATTATAGCAGTTCAAGTTCTTGAAGGAATTGTATGAGACAAGGTATCGTATGATGTGTATGGTCCTACTGAACTATTGCAAATTCCTTATTTTTTTTAACTGTACTTAACCCCTTCCATGCTCATGACGGAACGGTTCCGTCATGAGCCACGGTTGAGCTGTGCTCATGACGGAACCGTTCCGTCATGGCCCCGCCCGCGCTCGAACCCTTCAGCACCGCGGCGGAATTCGCCCAGCGCTGAAGGGGTTAAATGATATTGTCAATTCTAGTACTTTCTCTGATGATTGGGACATTTGAACTGTGCATAATTGCTTGCAGATCTAGCAGATCTAGAGCAATCATCTGCATTTTAGAATGATGAATTGTATGTTGGCACATTTAATTATGGAGACATGTTCTGCTACCAACATTATGGTCACCATTGTTTGCACAAAGTTAGTATCCACCGAGCTGTGTAAAATTACACACAGTGGGAACACTGGCCAACACCACCAAAAGGTAGTTCAAAGACATTTGCAAAAAAGTTTGCTTATTTTTCAGGTTTTGATACATCAGACCCAGCCTCGTATTATTATAGGCTTACACCAACACCAAGCTGATAAACTCTGCTTCCTTTATTTCCCAACTGTTTATACAGTCTTTCGATTTTTGGAAAGACACCATTGACACAAAATCTGTCTGGGGGACTAAAGATTGGCAGGTTCAGGGGATGGAGGCTTTGTTTAGAGCATGCCTCATAACACATCAAAGTTAACAAAATAAATAAAACAGTGCAGCAAACTTTCTGTCTTGGAATAGCCAAGATGAGGATTTGAACATGCCTCGTATACCTGTGTTCTCTCATTTTGAGAACTGGCAGCATCTAACACACTTACATGAGGATACACTAGATGCCATGATACAAAATGTTTCTTTTAATTCATCAGATCCAAATTGGAAGGGGTTATGGTTTGGCCTGTGGACATTAACAGGTGCCAAAGTAAATTCCTGGGCAACACTGAAGGGTTTAGGATCAATAGGCCTGATCAGCGATATGTACAATATGTACAAACAGAACATTATGGGGTTGCGACATCATATAGTGTTGGAAAGTTATGCCAAGATTGGCTAAAAACCTCAACACTTTCCCATGTGAAACAACACTTGTCCTTTCTTTCTGATGACATAGAGCTCCGGCATTTTCTATTAGGTCCCCGAAACACACATCAAAAGTGCTTTTTGTACAGAATATAAAACGAGCTGTGAAAGATGTCTCAACAGGAAGCTGCTTGGAGTTTGTTCGGGATCGACAAGGTTAATTTAGAAAAGGCTATGGCTGTGGTTGACAAAGGTATAACCACTTTATCATTCAGAATTTATTCACTGGACAACATAGTGTCTTCTGCAAATGACATAATACAGCAAGACATGTCTATTTTATATCATGGATAGTCACAATTACGGTCCATCATAATACTGAACTGGAGGTTACAAACATTATGTTCTGGCCAAGTGCCATGGTATTCCATCAGCAGTACCAGTCTGTTTTCTGAATATGATTTAACAGATAGATATTAATGGCACGCAGAGATGCAAAACATAACATGTTGCACATTGAAAAATTAGACGAATTACCTTTCACCGTGGCTGAGACTCCATCCACAGACTAAAATATCTATGGTTACATCACCTTACCTGTCACGACTTTCCAATTCCAATCTTGTCACCGATACCAACAGGTAGGCAGATATGAAGCGCTAGGTTAAGGTTATGTGCATAAGTATTGGGAATAACCGTTCAGGTTTAGATGCAAGAATGGGGACACAGAAGTTTTTCTTAGTGGCTCTGACTGTGAAGATGCTTTAAGCAGATCGTTAGTTTGCAAGGAGATTTCTCTCCATAGAGCATGCATGGCTTCGAAAGTGAACTTGTCCTATTATGTGAAGGGTTCCCCAGCTGTCGTGATTCATCCAGTGTTCAAGCTGCTTTAAAATGGGAGGTATTTGATGCTGAATGATCAAGGTTGCTGCGTAATGGATGGAACCAGGCGTTGCTTATCTGGTGATAGTTAATTCCATAATGTTAGACCCGGGATCCCTGGTTGGCTGAAGTAGGTACCTTAGACCACATAGGGACCCGCGGTTCCACGTCAAGGAAAGGAAAGTCACCTTCTGAGATAGCCCTGCTCACCCCCTTGGTAGCTTGACACGAACAGCCAGGCTTATCTTTAAGGCAAATGTGTAAAGTATTTGCAACCACGCTCACAGCAACCCAATGATGACACCAAAAATAGACTGCACACAAGTTTTATAAAAACGGGTATAAACTTTATAAAAAGATATACAATAAGACCAGACAATATAAATCCAACATATGCGTATTTGTAATATTCCTTCTGGCCAGTTGTTACGACTGCCAGCACTTGTAAGTGCTGGCGATATTAATGAGCACTTCCAAACAGTCTACTGTAATCCTAACACCATGTTATGCAGATCGTAATGCTAGAATCAGGCACTTTTGCAATTTAAAAATAATGCAATGCGTAACACAACAATCAGGTACTTTGCAATGTAGAAATAATGCAATGTGTAATACAACCACCAGGAACGTCGTTATGCAGAAATAAGGCAATGCGTACTACACTAATCAGGTAGTTTGTTAGGCAGAAACAATGCAATGCGTCATACGACAATCAGGTAGTTTGTTATGCAGAAATAATGCCATGCGCCATACACTAATCAGGTAGTTTGCTTTGCAGGACTAATGCAATGCGTAGTACTCTAATCAGGTAGTTTGTTATGCAGGACTAATGCAATGCGTAGTACTCTAATCAGGTACTTCGTTATGCAGAAATGATGCAATGTGTAATGCGACAATCAGGTACTCCGTTATACAGAAATAGAGTAATCCGTAATACACTCCGGCACCGATCACGGCGCCTTAGGCGGTCCCTCCGCCACTCGTGCTGACTCGCAGGTAGCCTCTGACAACAGTTGCCCCCCACATGGGTATGGTGTAACACAGCAAGTGCAACTCCGCACTCCGGCCCGGTACTGCCACTCCCTTGGCAATACGGGCCGTGATACGAGACGAAGCAGAGGTTCGTGCTGGTGAAAGGAGAGGGAGTCCGAGAGTGTTTTCCTCCGAGCCCGCGCCCTGCCCCAGGAGTCGACACACGTTACCTGGGGGGCGCGAACTCACTCTCCTCTCCTCGTCCAGTGCCGTGGGCCTCTGATGCAATCTTTGGGACTTGGCAGCGGTGGGCTCGGGGCTGCGGCTCAGCTCCTCCTGGCTGCCGGTCTGGGCCGCAACTGGAACAAAGATCTCAGGCTGCCACAGGGCACACGCACACAGGTCACTGAGACGTCCTTGAGCTTCGGGTTCACGATCACCGGGCACTCCACATGAAGGTCTCAGGCTGCACGATGAACACGTACGCAGCGTCACTGAGACTCACTTTAATTCCGGGTGCACAACAACAAGGCAATCCTCATGAAGGTCTCACGCTGCACAAAGCACACAGCATCGTGGAGACTCACTTGGATTCGGGGTGAACGATACAAGGCAATCCTCACAAAGGTCTCACTTTGCACAAAGCACACGCACACAGCGTCGATGAGACTCACTGGTATTCTGAGTGCACGATAACAAGGCAATCTTCACGAAGGTCTCACGCTGCACCAAGCACACGCACACAGCGTCGTGAGACTCACTTGGATTCTGGTGCACACAATAACTGGCCAGTCCTCACAAAAGGTTCAGGCTGCAAAAAGCACACACACACAGCGTCGCTGATCCACGCTTGGACTCCAGGTACCCACGATCACAGGGCACTGCTTACGAGGGTCTTAGGCTGCAACAAGCACGCGCTCACAGTGTCGCTGAGACTCTCTTGGAAACTTTTGTGTTCCTGAGTTTCCGCAACAGGGAGCCAGCTCACCTCAGGCCCTTGGGGATAAGTTATTTCAGGACACAACACAGCAAAGTCCTTTCAAGCAGGGGGACACAGCACACAGCAAAGTCCATTCAGCCTTTTCTGGGTTAAAACAGCAAACTGCAGGCCAGCCCCAGAACACACAACAAGAGTCAGTCCTTTCCTTCAGTCTATTCAGTTGTTTCTTCCTTGACAAAGATTCCTCTTGACCACGAAGTAGCTCCAGTCTTGTTCAATCTTGATCAAGACATTCTTCAAAGTTCAGGGGCTTCAGCTCTCATAGTTATACCCCTCAATGGCTTTGAAGTGTTTGTGTTCAGGGTGCACTGACCCCTGTTCAAACCAGTTCTGGGTGCCTGCCTGCCAGTGACACCTTCTTCCTTTGATTAGTGGGGGTCTGGATTCTCAATCACTCAGCAGGAGATGGGACAATTGTTTTATAGCAGCAACCCAAGCCTCTTCACCTCTAGGGGCTACTCCTCCCCTACACTCCAGGTGCAGGTCAGCCTGTTTCTGTCTCACCTCCTCCCCTGGGTCAAGACATTCCCCAGGTCCTATTGCATAGAAATCCAGACAGTCAATCCACAACCAGGCAGAGACACACAGAAATGTTAGGGCACAAAAACCCAGCCAGTTCTAAAAGAGTGGCTTATGTTTATAAACACACAATGCAAAACCACCTTCATAGAAAGATGTGTTATTACATTGTGAGTTCAGGCATACTAAACTTCACTGTTCCATCTTAAGCCTTTAGGAAGATAGGCTGGAACACATATTACACAGCCTTCCCATTCTATTCTATGGGCAAGATGGCCTTTACACAGTGAAAAACGAAATGGAGGGTATTTCACTGTCAGGACATGGCACACACCTTAGTACATGTCCTACCTTTCACATGCACTGCACCCTGTCCACGGGGTACCCTAGACCTACAATAGGGGTGTCTGATGTGCATAGAAAGGGAAGGGTAAGGTCTGACAAGTGAGTGCACTTGTCAGAACAACATGGCAGTTTAACAAACTGCAAGTACGCACTGAAATGGCAGGCCTGAGTTCCCTTTTTAAGACTACTTGTGTGGTTGGCACAATTAGTGCTGCAGGTCTACTAAGTAGCATTTGCATTACCATCCCTGGCACACATAGTGTACTTCACTAGGGACTTTACTAGCAAGGCAAACATACCAATCATGGACAACCAATTACCATTATACTTTATACAGGGAACACTTGCACTTTAACACTGTTTAGCAGTGGCAAAGTGTCCAAAGCATCTAAGTTGGCAAAACCATGTCAGAAAAAAGGTCTAGGGGGAAAGCTTAGGGAACTTTGGCCAAAAGGGCTAAGTCCTACACATAGTGACTTGTTTTCACCAGTCTGCACAGTTAGGGAGGCAGCGCTTTGGCCTTCGATAAATGTTTCCAACATACGGTTTGATTCTCTGAGCAAACTTAAAGCCATGCTCTTTCCAAAGGATGTGGCCTTAACTTCAGCCAGAGAGACGTTTGATCTCAAGGTTGCAAGGTCCTCGTCTGAGATACAGACACTACTCCACTCTAACTTCCTGCTGCATTTTTGGGAGCTGGTCCATCGTATCTTTAACATGTCAGATAAGAAAAGAATAGTGCACTTTTTAAAATGTATCACCTCTGGTATGGTTATACCATCTTTTAGACACTCCATGTTGGGAAGTGTTTTTGGAGGACTCTCACTTGTCCTGCTACTTGAGGCAGGAATCCTGATTTTAATTTTTCTGCTCCGCAATGGACGTCCCAGTTCACCTCGGAATGGACACAGCACTGCTTGTGCTGCGTTGCAGTGAGCGCATGGTACACTTCTTCAGCACACCTCGGCTTCAAGAACTGAACGAGCACTGGTTCTTATCCTTCAGGCCTGTCTGGCTTGACTGCATAGAACCTGTCTTCTGCTGTATGCTTTGCAGCCACAAAGGCATCCTGGATATATGTCTCAGATCACAATTGGTTGACCACTGAGGTACTGATGGATCATTTAAAGGCCCATTTGTATTGTTGTCCCCAGCATAGTCCATTGATGATTAATGCATTCTTAGAGCCACCCTGGGATGCTTCAGCTCCTAGTAATGTGAACAGCGGCTCTGCAGAAAACTTATGGGCTACAACGGCTCCCTCAGCGGCTGCTGTGTGAACTGGAGGGAATCTCATTTGCTCCATAAACATGCTACCAGGTGCACCTCTGGGAACACAATCTGTGGTTGTGGACAACAGTAATGTTGCATCCACCACTTGGAACACATAAACAATTTGCTTTTTCTGTGTGGGAACAATTTGGCCTATTTTTTAAACAAAATTATTCAAAACAGCTTTTGTTTTGTTTTTCTAGGCACCATGGCTTTCTTAGTGCTTGGCTTCTCAAAAATAGTATAATGACTTTTAAATAAATATTTTAAATGGAAGCTCTCTTTTAGATGATTTTAAGACTAGTTATTTAACGTTCTTCAAATGGTCTGCTGGCTTTTTAGATAGCTTTTAGATATAGACCCTTAGTATGTGAAGTGAGTGTTATAATCCCGGGTTGTGGGCACAACAATGTTGGATTAGTTTCCTTGAAACTAAACTTATTTACACATCTAGCTTCGCACAAGATTATCACAATGCCCTGAACATCATGAACAAGGTCTCTTTTCGCACTATGTTCAAATGTCATCTCTATATTCATCAACCGGACGACAGGGCTATCTATGCCAGCCAGTGATACATGTTGCCCCTGCAGGCGACACTTTGATTAGATTATCAGGACCATCTAAAGTGGAAGGAAATAGTTGATGGGTTTAGTCCATTCAGAAAAGGACTTCATACACCCAGCAGGACGTTTACAAGTGCGGGATCATTATCGCTCCCCATAGGCAAAATATTGTGATACCAGAAGCTGTCGTGCTTCCCAATTGGACAAAGGGTTCCACTCTAGTTGAGGTGTGAGCTGCAGTTGCTCCAGGGAGCCAGTCATGGGTGTCCAAAAGGCACAACAAGACCCTTTGGGTCAAATCTTGATATTCTTCACAACAGTGTACCTTGTGGTGTGGGTCTGGGAAGTGGGAGTCAGCCTCCTTGGACAGAGGACGAAATGTTAGGCACTGTCGTCCACCCGATCTGGAGGTCGGACACAGTCTAAGCTGTCAACTCAGGTCCTGTGGACTCGGCAAATGTCCCCCAATACCCCTCGGATCCCTCATGCTACGGAGTGCAAGCTAGCACACGTTTCTGGTTGCAAGCACGGGCCACTTGAACTCAGCAGACTTCCCCCACACTTCTCAACATCCTCCTGTTCTGGCACCCCAGGTGGGCCACTGGTATTTGCGAGCACTCTCCTCTGAATAGTTTGAGTATGGCGTACATCAGGACGGTCCTTGTCCCAACCGATGATCACTTTGACCCATCTCCACTGCACTCTGCGCAGTCCTTACAATCTCATGGAAATGGGGAGAACCTTTCTGTCCCTAGCATCTCATGGACAAGAGGCCAGCCAACCGGCCCTTAGAGAGTGCTTAGAGACACGAGTCACAACAGTTGGCAAATAGCTGAAGACCAGCAACTTTCAGGCAAAATCCACCAAGTGATAGTCCCGTTCCTGAGGCACAACAAGCCCCAGACCACCACAAGTCTGCGGATAACGCAATTGCAATCCTGCCTGCCCCAATAGTTCCTCATGTGGATGTCCCAGTGTTATATTCCCGGGTTATGCCCCTGTAGCAAAGCAGCTTATATCTTACATTCTCCTCACAATACCATTTCAGCTGTGATCTTTTTCACATATTTGCATGCACAATAATGTTGGATTAGTTTCCCTGAAACTAAACATATTTACAGATCTAGCTTCGCACAACATTATCACTATGCCCTGAACATCATGTACAAGGTCTCTTTTCACACAAGTTACTAATGTCATCTCTATCTTCATCCACGGAGCAACAGGGCTATCTACATATTCATAACATCACTAGTCTATACACACATCACAAGGCTGCTTTCTTTTATAAAAGATGAGCATCCCGATAGATTAGTAGAGGAGGAACTTCCGCTTACACCGAGGGTCCCTTCATGCTGAAACTTCACCACGCAGTGGTCTGACATCTTGTGAGGGGTGTCCGGTTCGTGACTAAGACTGGGTCCTTCACTCTGTCCCATCAGGTAATGATGTTGGTTCGTTCCTTGTGGAGATTCTTGGTTTTACACCTACACACACTCTAGGCACACTCAGAGTAGGGTTCTCATCGTCGGAGTATGCTAGATTACTGCCTTGTTTTATATGCCTGCATATATACATTGTTTCAGCACCATGGTTGAACTATATCTACTATTTACTCTTTTGGTGCTTGTAATCACATTTATCTGCTTCTGTCTACTAATCATTGCAGCACACGTACTTTATGCAATAGATATTATTGAAAACGTCCCAATGTGTATTCTCTGTATATTTCTCTGAGAATAAGTGAGCATGAGTGGCTGAGCGAAAGTTTCTTTACTGTTTCCACGATCCCTGAGGGGTCAGGGTTGTCATGTTCAGTGCTTGTCAGAGAACCATTCGCTCCCTGATAGGTTTGGGGGCTTACAGTGGCATTGTGAGCTAGCTGGTCTATAGGCCAACATATTCTGAGGGCATGTCCAGAATCAGTCTTTGCACCAAGCCCCTAGTTTATGTTATCCAAACAATGTGCAGATCCTACGTAATGGTAGGAACTACACAACACTCTCCTTGTCTCTTCTGATTCCCGGTCCAAAGCAGGAAGCATACAGGCTCCCCTAAGCCAATCAAGACGCTGCTGTCACCATGACAGCAGTGTCATGATTGGTATGAGCGCCATGATTCGGCACTCAGACAGGGACTATGAGCCTGTGCATTTTCTCCACCCCGGCTGTGCATTACAGCCCTAGAGTGAACATGCAAAGTGCACTTGACTGTTTGGCGGCCCAAGACAGCCGGCCAAACTGTCATGTGCACTTTGAAAATATTCACCACTCCTGCCCTTGCTCTGCACAGCCCAGCCCTGCCCGAGAACTAAGCAAGTACAGAAAAATAAAATGATAATAACATTGAGTTATTATAATTTTATTCGTCCTTTTTTAATTGCTCAGAGGGCAGTGGTGCGATGCTCCTCTGCCTTAGCAGAAGAGCCATCACTGCTTTTGTGCCAAGCTACCAGAGATTTAAGCACAAGCTAATTTAGTGACTTTTGTGGTTCACCCTGACAAGGATTGTAGTTGTTGCTTGAGAAGGATTTTCACCCCCCTCAATCCAAAGCTCAATTTCTAACAATGACTTTGCTGTTGGTGATGAGATCGAGAATTTTCTTGTCAGATAAATATGAGAAAATTCAAGTTTTTTGCCCATACTTATTATACTTTATAGGACATTTTAGTAAGAAATGTGGTGGATCCATGCAAGCCACAAGACCCTGTGCTCCCTCACTGACTAATTTTGCAGAAATGTTTGGGGTTAGTTAGTTTCTCTGGGTGGTGACCGACCATGGACCTAATATTGCAGCCATCTTTACAAAAAGTAGAGGAAAAATGTTTTTAGGCACAGTTATGTCATTCTTAGAAAGAGAACTGTTAGAAAAGAGGGTCTGTAGTTGGCAGTGGCTGGCACATTGTCCAAGTAGGCACCCTTCCTTCTAGCCAGGATAAGGTAGTTACACACCCAGATAACCCCCTGCTCACCCCTTTGGTAGCTTGGCATGAGCAGTCAGGTTTATAGCAGAGGCAATGAGTAAAGTATTTGTACTTAACACACAATAACACAGTGAAAACACTACAAATGAACACCACACCAGTTAAAAAAAAATAAAGTATCTTTATCTAAAACAAACAAGACGAAAATGACAAAAATCCAACATACACAATTCAAAATATGACCTTTTAAAAGGTTTCAAGGAATCCTATCAGTAGAACTCTATGGATGTGGTGATTTTACACAAAGTACCTCAAATGCATCAATATCCGCAAGGCAAAACAGCTGCAGAGGAGGGAAGCATTGGAAAACACAGCAATGCATTGGTCCGGAGTCCTTGGGGAGGTGATGCGTCAGTTTTGCTGCACACAGGAGTAGTGTTGCATTGAATCCGGACTGTAGGGACAAGCGATGCGTCAAAATCCAAGACGGCTCTGGTCTGCGGGTGATACGTTTGGAAACCTGCCGCATAGTACTGGAATTGGCACCACTTGACAGGTCAGAACTCCCAGCGGTGGAGTTAAGGGATGCTGCAGGTGAAGTCTTTGCTGTCCCTGAGACTTAACAGGAGGTATGCACACACAAGCCCTTGGAGAAACTTCACAAGCAGGATACAAAGCAAAGACCAGTCATTTTCCTCTCCAAAGCAGAAGCAGCAACTGCAGGCAAACCCAGCAAAGCAACAGACAGCAAAAGAGCAGTACTCCTCCTCACAGTTCTTCAACTCTGCTCCTTGGAAGAGGTTCCTCTTGATCCAGAAGTGTTTGACAAGTCTGGGGTTTTAGGTCCAATTTTTATACCCCTTGTGGTCTTTGAAGTGGGCCTTCTTCAAAGATTTGTCTTTGTAGTGCACAAGGAATAATTTTGTGATCTGACCAAGGGATATCAATTAGGTCCCCTGTGGCCAAGTCAGATATATTGGAAAAGATGGGGTCAGGAATGTGTTAGTTGGACTGATTCTAGGTCCATCATACCGTTTTTAGCTATTTCACAATTATGATTTTCCAGCTGGAGACTTAGGTGACCTAACGCTGATAAGAAAATCTGTTTTAGGGTTAATGAGCAAAACTCATACCAATTGGTGGACTTCTTGAAGTTCTATTTTTAACTCAACAATGTATTTTTCATTTAGTTTTCTGATTTCATTCTACCACTTTCCTAATTTCCCTAGTACAATATGTTGTCATATTATTTAGAATTGTGTTAGCATTTTTTAAAAGAGTAATATGAGAAATATGTTAAGGATTCCTTAAAAATAGAATAAATATAACTAAAAGAGAAAGCTTCTCATAAAACTAATGTTTTTATGTTTCTCCCGAAAGAAATTCAACTTTTGAAACTGTGTTTACTGGGCTGGCCGATACCATAGTGAAAGACAGATCAGAAAGAGGTGGAGGTGATGAAGATTCAGGCGATGAATATTTTGATGCGCCAGAAATTCCAATAGATAAAATAGGAGATGAGGAATTTCATCTCTCACTGGAAGACCTAAGGCATCTACTGCAAGCTGAAGATGAACATACAATTCAACCAGACGTGGTTGACACACACCGCATTGGTACGTATGCTGTGTGATAAATAATTAGTTATTTTCATTTGTTATACTATTTTTTTTACACTATTTGAATCCATTATGAAAAAATAGAGTTTTATGGAGGGAGGCAAATCAGACATGTATTTTCAAACTCTATGCTGAAATTGCAAATGATTGTAGTCATCAAGTTTGAATGACTAGGATCTTGTGATGCCCTGGACAGACCAATACAATTTTGGTCTACAAGAAGCTAAAGGCGATCCTCCCCACTTCCACCATGTTGCTGCTTGCCTTGAGAAAGAAAAAGTAAACGTCGTGGTCTCCTTGATGCTTCCAGCTCTCTTTCATGCCCATCTATGCTGTGACTCGTAAATACCCCTCTACACTTGGTACATTCCTAGATGGGAGGGAGTTTCGTGCTGATCCACCCAAGAGCATGCTTCCTTTAAAACGGAAACGTACTGCTCTGTGTGTCACTGGTGCACTGAATTAACCCCATGAAGACCCGTGTGAATATTTCTCCATAGCTGTGGGGGCTCAGGGGAGTGGAGAGAAGTTGGGCTTCCCGAATGTCCCTTGACAGCTGAAGAGCGTTCCACAGGAGAAACATCTAGTTGAACCATGTGTTCCTTTCCAGGAAAAATGTGCAAGCAGGGGTACTGCATTCAGGTCTGCAGTCTTGGCAGACCTGAGCAGATTGTGACCGCATCACGGTCTTGGCTCACTCTCCATTTGTCTGGTGCCTGCCCGACCACAGAAGCCAATGAAGGTGTAGGCACCGGACTCCAAATTCTATTCCAAATTCTATAGGGGCCCTCTGGTGGCCACTCTCTTAAACTCTTGAGTCATGCTTATTCATCAGGGCAATCTGAGGCGATACCCTGAATGTAGGTTCCATTTCCCCTTCTTCCAACTGTGAAGAGGAGAGGGAGGAAGGGACTCTGGGATTGAGTACAGCAACTGTACCTTCTCTCCATGTATATGGGAAATGTCTCCAAATAGGGGACTGTGTCACAGATCTCACTTAACTTTGGGTGCTGAAACTGCACTGGCTATTAGCATTAGTACAGACTGTCACTGGCTTATCGGACAATATCTAGCATTCCAGACAGAAATGGGCAGTGGGTCTAAACTATGCCTTCCTCAATTTTACACTTATTTTGGCAAATGTATGAACTCATTCTAAGGTGCAGGGTACTAAGGGGAGGTAGTGATGCCTGGGGATATCCTGCAGCCATGGCTATAACTTTTACCCCGTCACAGTTATGAATTCAGCAGATTGCAGTGAGATTTAGGATGGTACGGATGACTTTTTATTTTTATTTCCCCTGTTCCGAGGAGTTAAAATCAATCTATCGGTCTTTCACTTCACAAATTCCCTTAGCCTCACGAAATTTGTTTGAGGAAAACTATTGGTTCAATGTGAAAAATGTTCAGTACTTATAATGCAGATTACAGCGAAAGAGACTGTATGCACACACCCTATTTTGCGAGTCAGTAACCTATAACCGACTCGCAAAATAGGGTTTGCGAGTCGCTATTAGGAAGGGGCATGTTAATAATAGCGAGTCGCATTGGTAAGTATGACTGTTTTGCGACGGCGGTCCCGCCATGTGCATTTAAATACGCCCTCCACACTGGCGGGCGTATCCTGGGCCATATACATTGCAGGTGGATCTGCTGGCTGCAGACCCACTCGCAATGTATACAGACTGTGCACAGCATTGCCATGCACTACGTGGCAGGCACCACGTGGTGCCTGCCACATAGCGCATAGCAATGACTGGGGGTACCATAGGTACCCACCATGTGCACCCCCAACACCCTTGGGGGCCCACAACAGGCCCCCATAAGCAGGAACCGCATGCCTTTCCATGGCGCCATGGAAAGGTGATTCACCGCCTGGACCATAATATGGATGGTGGTGTCTTGCAAACACAGCCACCATGTTATTCTTTTTTTCCGCCCGCTCAATAAGTCGACCGGTGGAAAAGCAGCAGATGGACTTTCCGTCCGCCGCGGACCCCCAGCCATACTAATATGACGGGGGGGGGTCAATCAGGCAAGGATGGCGGGCGGATCGCCCCTGCCGGGCCAGCGGTGGCTACCGTCGGCCCGGCGGAGGCGATCCGCTCGTCATCCTAATTGGCCCCTATGTGTCCAGAGAAATTCCTGTTGCATTGATTGGCATTAATAATGACTTTCTCCCCTCTACGCTTACATACTGCTAAAAAGAACCATCGGATTGTTATTATATAATAGATTAGGGGCCCGATTCACAGAACTAACTTAAGACAAAATCCTAAACTTACTACTTTTTGTATTCACAGAAGTTAGGATTTTGTCTTAAGTTCGTCTTAAGACAAACTTAAGACAGACTTAAGACAGTCTTAAGACAGACTTAAGACAGTCTTAAGACAGATTTAATACAAACTTAAGACAGACTTAAGACAGACTTAAGACAGACTTAAGTTAGGATTTTGTCTTAAGTCTGTCTTAAGTTTGTCTTAAGTCTGTCTTAAGACTGTCTTAAGTCTGTCTTAAGACTGTCTTAAGTTTGTCTTAAGTCTGTCTTAAGACTGTCTTAAGTCTGTCTTAAGACTGTCTTAAGTCTGTCTTAAGTTTGTCTTAAGACAAACTTAAGACAAAATCCTAACTTCTGTGAATACCAAAAGTAGTAAGTTTAGGATTTTTTCTTAAGTTAGTTCTGTGAATCGGGCCCTAAGAATTTATGGGCCTAGCCCTTTCGTTAGAAAATTGGAAATATCCTAAACAGACTATCATAGCTTTCACCTTCATACCCATTTTTGTAAATGTCACTTCTGTGTAGATAGAAACACGTCAACTTTGAATTTCTTCATAACACATCTCTATTTTCTTAGATGTTCTTTCATTTTTTTTTTTTTTTGTTGCATATTTATATAGCGCGAACTCGACCCGAAGGTATTGGAGCGCTTTACATAGCACCGTATTTACATAACACATTCAGTCACGGGGAGATTAAGTGATTTGCCCAGAATCACAGGATGTGGACGCGACCTCGAGGCTCGAACCCTGGTTTCCTGCACCAGAGGCGGCAGCGCAGCCGACGGACCACATCCTCTTCATTGTCTGTCATGGTGTCTTGCAACTGTGCAATCTATCCATCCAAACCTAAGGATGCAGAGGTTACAGCTCCTGTAGGTGCAATGATGGGGTGTCAATTAAAAAAAAAATCAGTATGTTAAAAACATCTAAGTTATTATTTATGTTGTTACTGTCTCCTACATCACCCCTTTAATTCTTTACTTGGGCTGCTCCATTTTCAACTTGATCATTGGGAACATTTTTTCAAATTTCCTGAGGCTGGCCAGAGCACTCAATTGCCTCCTTTAACTGTCGCTCTGCCTAAGAACCTGAGGCAGGTTAGAGGAAACTATTTGGGTTCCTGCCAGCCCCATCCCCCCCGCAGTCTCTGATTTTGGGAATATTGTGCCCTGGCCCTGTCATAAGTGCGCCTCCATGTTTTGACCTTCTCGTTGGGCCTGGGACTTTAGCGAAGGTCTTCAACAGGGCTGACCAGAAGTACTCCAGGCTCCGCTAACACCGCGGCAGCAGAGTAGGGGGGACTGCAAGACCCAGCATTCACAGCGCCAGCAGGCACTGCCAGCAGTTTTACCGCACCTGGAGGCGCATTTCGCCAGCTTGCGGCTCCCGCAGCACGGTAGCCGCCAACACTACCGCAGCAGAGGAGGGGGGACTGCAAGCCCCAGCATTCACAGCACCAGGAGGCGCTGCCAGCAGATTTCCCGCACTTGGAGGCGCATTTAGCCAGCTCGCGGGCCCGTCTGCACCCGTCAGAGCCTGGAGGAGACTGGGCCCTTTCTCTTGGTCCTGCAATACCCGCAACTTGCAACTGGTTCTGTGGTATCAACTTATGTCTAGAACACTAAGGACTCTATAAGGCAACTTTATTGCATTTGATTCAACTTATATCTATGTAAGGGCCCTTATTTAATACACTATGGGGAGGCGAAAGCCTATACCTTCCTCAAAAACCACTGATACCACTCCAGATGGCTTTTTGCAAAAAACGGTGGGAGCCATTGATAAGGAAATAGAGCGTGAAATAGAGCGTGCTGAGCAGAGACTGTCTCTGGCACCAACACCTGAGCAATTGTCTGCTTCCCATTTACCATCTTCAAACAACGACTCCCACACGGATATAGCAGAAACAGTTATTGTGGACAGGCCTCAAGCCCCTATTTCCCCTACTGTGACAGTTCTGACCCAGGGTAAACCACGAGGTACACAGGATGGTAAAGTGAGCCCCCGTACAACATCTACGAAGCCTGGCCCATTGACTGTAATCGGAGGAAAGAGGAAATGAAGTGAGAGAGTGGGGACAGTTCACAATACCAATAGACAGTCGCCTAAGATAAAAAGATCTTAACAAACCCACATACCAGGAAAAGTTGTTAAATCATGTATAGAAGGGGTAACCAATGTTGGGCGGGATGGGTCTGATATTTTAACTGAAAAATTGACTAAGATAGTTCAGGAGGCCCTAGCACCAATTCTGGTAAGATTAACCAACATTGAGGAGCAACTAACCATTGTTTGTGAAGCCCTAGCGCCAGCAGAAAAACTCCATTGTACACCCCAATTGAAAGAGATCTACCGCCAAGGGATATAGAGGAAGAGTGGCGGGACAGCTTGTTGGAGGCCTCATCAAGTGGGGCGGTCCCTGGGAAGACACCACCTATCCTCAGTTGTATTCCCCGTCCCCCTAGTCACTTACAGGAGACCATAAATATTAGAACACCGGTCGATTAAGTAGAGGTTCATGTTCCTCACGGAAATTCCCCCCCCCCATTTTAATCACACATGCAGTGCAATTGGACATCTTCTATGGTCCCATGAGTGCCATGGACAGCCACAATGTGATGTGCTCATGAGAAGTAAGTGTCAATGATGGAGTTCCTACGGGCCATTCCTGCCGCAGCTGCAGTGGGATGTGGGCCACCTGCCCCATCGTCACCATCATCGTCCGGTACCTCTGGAACTGGGATCCATGGAGCATTGGTGCGAACACAGATGTTGTGCAACACACAACATGCAACGATCATCTTGCACACAATGTTCGGGCTGTACAGGAGCTTACCACCTGTGCCGTCCTGGCACCTGAAACGTGACTTCAACACGCCAAATGTGCGTTCAACGATGCCCTTGCTGCGTATGTGGGCTGCATTGTGCTGCCTCTGGGCGGGTGTGTTTGGGTCTCGGAGGGGTGTCATCATCTAAAGGCAGAGTGCATATCCTTGATCACCTGTGACAGTGCAGGGAGAAAAGAGTCAATACTTGGTTCAGCAGGATGTGATGGCAGTCCCCCTGATACAGTAATGCATGTGCTGGCTGTGTGTGGGGTGAGTGTAAGCCAGCCGTCAGGGAGTAGCTGATGCTGACAACAACTCCAACAGTCATCAGGCACACAGAAATGCAATGTCAGTACAAGAGGGAATGACACGAGTTGCCAGGGCTAGTGGCCCCGGATGCATAGCGGCCGCCACAGGCCCACCGCCACGGGCACTGACCTGTGGGAGACTGGGGTAGGGTCATGAGGGCAGAGCAGGGCCTCACATGTGTCATGGATGCCTTCCGCAGAGTGTCACGGGGAGAATGGGAGGCCTACCCCCAGGGCATGATGCAGGGGGCACATGCCAGCTGTGTTCGGCAACATGGCGGATATGAAGGCCCCAGACCCAGGCCAGACACCAAGTCCGTACCTGTCCATTGCTGATGACAACCCCCAGGCCACAGACTCAGACACCAATGATGTTCCACCGGAGGATGACGGTCACTCATGGGACACAGGGTTAGTGGCATCATGTGTCGCAGGCCTGCAATATGGAATTCTGCCTCACTGATCGAAGGGAGTCTTGTGCTGTGGCCGCTGCCATAGATTTGGAGTCACTGCCATTCAGGACTTAGGACACTGTTCCACATGTGGGACCTACGGGGCTGAAGAGGACGCTGGTGGGGCATGTAAATTAGTAAGGAGTGATGTGGACCAGCATCGGTCTGCGGAGGCTGCAGAGGTCGCAGGACTGGTGCTTGGTGCTTGCAGCGGCACGTGTTGGGCCCTCGTTGACACACGACGGTGTCGGCAGGTAAGCACTGTGGAACTGGTGCGCTGGGGCGGGCAGGCCTGGTCTGTGCATCAGCGTCCTGGGGTGCAGCAGGTGCACAGGTGCACAGGGTGTCAGTGACGTTTTGTCATTCCTGGGAGTGGACCACGCGCTGCGCAACAGGGTTTGTCACCACACCCCTGCGCAGCCCTGGCGTACTCGGGGCCAACCCACTACACTCACGCACACAGGGGGGGACGCAGCATGCAACACTTCCACTATCTGTCCCAAGGCCTGGGGTGACATGGTTGCATCCACTGCTCACTACTCTCCAGTCACCAGCAGTTGTGGTCTGCATGGACATATCAGTTGTTTGCATTCGCATATCTGTCCTGCACATCCATGCCTCACTTCTCGTTGTGTATATTTCCACTCATGGGTCAATTGCATCCTCGCAAATGGCTGCATTCCGCTTCTCCACACGTTCAGCTGTTGTGTGGCTGTGGTGCCATGAAATTTCTGTGTTGGGTGCAGGGGTAGCCCAGGATGGCCATGGAGTGGTGTTGTCATGTCTGGTAGGTGGACGTGTAGTTTGACATGTGGTTTGGTCATGTGTGCACTCCCACATTTGTGCGTTATGTGTTGGTGGCTTTGGGATGTGTGATGTGTTGATTTGGCACTTACCAACGAGCAGTCCTGTTTCATTTGTGCCATCCTGGAAGCGCTGGTTGATGACGGACTTTAGGAAGATGAAGGAAGCACACTGCCTGGGTAGTTGGCGACAACATTGGTAAAGAGTCCCCGGAGGTCCACTATTGCCTGCACATTGATGGAATGCTGATGCTTTCTGTTGCGGTAGTGTTGTGCAGTATCCACAGGGGGCACAAGTGGGACAAGTGTGCAGTCGATTGCCCCCAAAACGGCCGGGAATAGGCCATGGCGTAGAAGCCTTGCTTTGTCTCCAGCTGTTCCTGCGCAGTGTTGGGGAAGTGAAGGTACTGGGGTATGAAGTTGAGGATGGCATCCAGGACAGGTGTGATGAACTTTGATAGGGCTGGCTGTGAGACCCCTCCGACTCTGGCAGTTGTTGGTTGGAAGGTACCAGAGGCCAACAGGTGCAGCACAGCCGCTGTGTTGGGCGATGTGGGTCATGATGCGGAGGATGGTTGCCCTTTTGAAACTGTAGTGGGCAATGACTTCCTCGGGTGTTAGGGCTGTGAGAGAGGTGCGTTTTCGGTAGGTCCACTGTCTCTGTGGTCGTCCGGGAGGGGGTTGGGTCCGGGTCCTGGGGTGGTGGCGGTCCTGGGGTTGGTGGCGGTGGGTGTTGTGGCCCTGTTGTCGCTCCAAGCTGCATGATGAGTAGCTCCATGGCGTCGTTTGTTCTTTGGGTGTGGCTGTGTGCGGGGCTCCTTTGCCTACTGCAGGGAATCGTCTGTCTTTAGACCTGCTTGAGGCAGGTGTTAAATACCTGTGGCTACCGCGGCTTATCTCCTGTTTTTGGTTCGCATCGCAGATCTGGCAGGTCGTTGTGAAAGTGGTGTTGTGATTTTTTCGTGTGTTTTTGCACGGGAACGCCTACTCTGCATCTCATGAGGGTTAGTTGGTGGTGTCCGCCGTGGTGATAAATTTTGGGGCAGATATTTCGGGAATACTGGCAATGTCTGCAGCTTGCACCAGCTTGTGAATGGGGTGTTAAATCTATCTCCACTTTTGATGCGTTACGGTGGAGATGAATCGGAGATAAGTCCTTGTGAATATCCCCCTCTAATTTTAAGATACATCAATGCCAAATAAAGCAAGGCAGAACAGAACTTTATCTGATTTTGAAGTCTAAAATGCAGCATACAGAGCCTGGTTAAGTGTCATAGTGGACTAATGAACCTTTATAGGGATCTGTGTTTGAGCTCATGTTCTCCAAGTGGGTGCACAGACATAATATTGAGTTTTTAATATCGACCTACATTAATATCGAGTTTTAAATATCGTGGGGACAGAAAATCGACATCAAGAATATCAACGACCAGAATATTGACCTGAAGGTAAGAAATATTTTTTTGTTAATATCCAAGTTATTAATATCAATAGCAAAAATATTTATGTTAATGATATCGATGTTTATATTAGTGTTATGTATTTTAGTATGTATTTTATATGTGTGTGTTCTACATTTTTTGCTAAGTATTGTACTGTTTTTTTAAATATATGTATAAAAGTTTTAGAATTTTGTATTTTTTTTTAAAGTAAATCATGCGTTTTAGTACCGTAGGGGGTTGTGGGTTCATAGAGGAATAGGGTGGGAAGTAATTTAATTATAGTAAATTAAATAATAATTTTTAGGAATTATTATTTATTTTTATTACATTTTGCGTTTTAGTTCTGTAGTGGGTTGTGGGTTTATAGGGGAATAGGGTGGGAAGTAATTTAATTGTAATTAAGTAATTATTCATCTTTATTTATTGGTATTGATAATTAATTTATTGTTAATTAATTATTAATTGGCAATTGATTTTTAATAATGTATTAGTTGATTATATTATATATATTAATTGTATTAATTTATTATTGGAGCAGGTTGTGGGTTTAAAGGGGAATAGGGTGGGAGGTAATTTAATTGTAATTAAGTAATTAATAATTTTTATTTTTGGGGGTTGATAATTAATCTATTGTTAATTAATTACTAATTGGTAAAGAATGTTTATTTATTGTCATTGATAATTAATGTATTGGTAATTAATTATTATTTGGTAATTAATTTTTATTACTTTTTATGTATTGGTATTGATAATTAATTTATTGTTAATTAATTATTAATTGGTAATTAATTGCTATCAATTATTATTTATTGGTATTGATAATTAATGTATTAGTTAATTAACTATTAATTGGGAAATACTTTTTATTAAATCATTAATTGATAATTAAATTAGTTGTGTGAACTTTTATGCGGAGTGTGTTGTGTGTTTTTTGGGAATAGGGTGGGAAGTAATTTAATGTTATTAAAGTAATTATTAATTTTAATTTATTGTTATTTTTAATTAATTTATTGTGAATTTATTAATTAATGATTATTTAATTACAAAAATCATTTAATTTATAAGTATGTTATTTTTAACCCCTACGCTTTCCCTACTGTTTCATTTTTTGCAGTGGGAATAGTAATTTTTACCCCTATGCTATCCAACATTTTCCCAACTGTTGCACTATTTGGAGTGGGAATAGTAATTTTGAACCCTGCGCTATCCAACACTTTCTTTACTGTTGCACTCTTTGGAGTGGGAATAGTAATTTTTACCCCTACGCTAGCCAACATTTTACCTACTGTTACATTCACTGGAGTGGGAGTAGTAATTTTTACCCTTACGCTATCCAACACTTTCCCTACTGTTGCACTCTCTGGAGTGGGAATAGTAATTTTTACCCCTACGCTATCCAACACTTTCCCTACTGTTGCAGTCTTTGGAGTGGGAACAGTAATTTTTACCCCTACGCTATACAACACTTTCCCTACTGTTGCACTCTCTTGAGTGGGAATAGTTATTTTTACCCCTATGCTATCCAACACTTTCCCTACTGTTGCACACACTGATGTGGGAATAGTAATTTTTACCCATAAGCTATCCAACACTTTCCCTACTGTTGCACTCTGTGGAGTAAGTATATATATTATTTTGTATATGTATATGTTTAATTTATTTTAACATTATGGGGCCGATTCCGATTCTGTATTTTTTTTTCCCATACAATTCGCATCCGTAATTTTCCCTGTACGAATCGTACAAGTCCCGTCCCACCCGTGAAGTACGATTTGTACGGGAAAAATACATACGGACCGGCCCGATCCGTATGAATTAGATCGGGAAAAGTTGCACGAGACGGACCCGGACACTTTTCCGTACGAAGCCTAAAAATACAGTCCGACCGTACAAGTACGATCCGGACCGGCTTTCCGATTTAGGATTCGTATGGAAAACGTCCCGTACACGGGGAATTACTTTACCCGCTACAAAGCAAACTTTGTATGACTCATATCCCGGGAAAAGTAGTTCCCGGGGTGTGAGTCATACAGGGGTACGAGTCGTACAGGCTCCCCCATGCATATGTATGCACCTTACAACAACATCATCGCGTATGTACGGTGCGTACACCAACATCGCGTATGTATGCACCTCACAACAACATCATCGCATATGTACGGTGCATACCCCAACATCGCGTATGTATGCACCTTACTACAACATCATCGCGTATGTACGGTGCATACCCCAACATCACAACATCATCGTGAATGTACGGTGCGTACCCCAACATCACGTATGTAAGCACCCCACAACAACATCCTCACGTATGTACGCACCTCACAACAACATCATTGGGTATGTATGGTGCGTACCCCAACATCGCTTATGTACGCACCCCACAACAACATCCTCACGTATGTACGCACCTCACAACAACATCATCGCGTATGTACGGTGCATACCCCAACATCACAACATCATCGCGTATGTATGGTACGTACTCCAACATCGCGTATGTACGCACCTCACAACATCATCGCGTATGTACGGTACGTACCCCAACATCGCGTATGTACGCACCTCACAACATCACTGCGTATGTACGGTGTGTAACCCAACATCGCGTATGTACGCACCCCACAACAACATCCTCACGTATGTACGCACCTCACAACAACATCATCGCATATGTACGGTGCATACCCCAACATCGCATATGTACGCACCCCACAACAACATCCTCACGTATGTACGCACCTCACAACAACATCATCGCGTATGTACGCACCCCACAACAACATCCTCACGTATGTACGCACCTCACAACAACATCATCGCGTATGTACGGTGCGTACCCCAACATTGCGTATGTACGCACCCCACAACAACATCCTCACGTATGTACACACCTCACAACATCATCCCATATGTATGGTGCGTACCCCAACATCGCGTATGTACGCACCCCACAACTACATCCTCACGTATGTACGCACCTCACAACAACATCATCACGTATGTATGCACCATACATAGGCAATGTAAAACAGCACAAGGAGGGTCTATTCGACTCGCACAACACCACAAAACACGTCTACAGTGCACAAAACATGAAAATGAATGACCTGGCCACATCCAAACAGGCAAACAGAGGGGCAAACTCACAACCACCCCTTATAACACACCCACCAAAAATTCAAACTGAGGCCCACCCACAAATGGACCAATAAAAGGGCCCACACACACAAACCATGAGCCTTTGCAACAGACTCACTACAGCTAGAGAGCACACACAAACAGCTGCACCCATCCACCTTAACATATACACCTTCACACAACCTCCTTCACACATACCCCCTCTTCACATTCAGACCCACAACTTCACATTCACACCCACACACCCACAACCATCCACACCCTCACCCCACACCATGCCCACAGACAAGAATCCAAAGTTCACAAGGGAGGAGCTGGAGATGCTTGTCAATGAAGTCATCAGAGTCGAGCCACAGCTGTTTGGAACATTGGTCAGACAGACCAGCATAGCCGAAAAATCACGCCTGTGGCAGAGGATCGTCGATAGGGTGAATGCTGTGGCACCCATTAGAAGGACCAGGACTGAATGCCAAGCCAGGTGGTACGATCTGCGGAGGGCGGTTAAGCGAAAAATGAATGATGACTACGCCCAGAGCAACATCACTGGAGGGGGTGGGCCCCGCAGACCTGTACATTTCCATCCCTGGGAGGAGAAGGTGATGGCCCTGCTTCCGCCGGTGGGAGTACATGGACTTCAAGGACTTCCAGAGACTGGTGAGTACACAAACAACTTACGTAACATGGGGGTAATGGCATCCACACCCCAAATACACAAAATGCACGCAACTACCCCCAAGCCCTCACCGGCCACAGCCACAGTCAAAAACAACTCTAATGCCAATAACATGTGTATGCCCCATTGAGAAAGCAAGGCCATGCTATGTCCCATGCTACACAAAGCACCAACCCAAGAATGGATGTCCCGTATGCTGGGAGGGTGGGTGTCACAAAATGCATTGTTGAACTCCAAATCAGACACAATTGCCCTCATTCCATATGGCCCAGGTACATACCCATGCACCATGCGCAATGCACAGGGATTGGGAAAGTACTGACAAGATAGCTGACACTTGGCCCGGGTGTAGGCAGCACAAGGCCCTCCTGTGACCAGTGCAAACACAAACACCAAGACAACAAGGTCAGATATCTAGGACAGGAACTCACACTCACTTTCATGGCAGCATGCTCCATGGGGGGACAGCTACATCACCTGGGAGCCCCAGTGCCAAATCACACTACACCCACTAGCAGGCCCTGTCAAACACACCCCTTACACAAGCAGACACCTCCGGGACAGGCAATGGATTTACCCACTGTCACAATGGACATGTAACACAACAACACCAATACATAGCCGAAGAAGCATCCAAGCCAAAAATCTACATGTCAAAGACTCAGGAGAACATATCAATCTGTCCCCGCAACATACCCATCCACAAGTGAACATTGAGGAGAATGCTAGGCACATTCAACTACCTGGAGGAACAGTGCCAACTTGAATGTGTATGAAACATGGATGTTGCATGAAACAGCATTAACATTGTCTGTCTCTCACACACAGGGCAACGTAATGATTCTTCCCCCAACAATGGGGGTTAACAATCACAGTCCCAGGCTCGGGAGGAACCTGATCCCACCAGCAGCGACGCCTCTCAACACTCCACTGAGTACCCCGACCGACCTGGACCCTCTGGTGTCCAAGCCCCTGCAGCACTTGGTTCAGGAACATCTGCACCAACCACCACCCCCATTCCTGCCACATCCCAGGAGACACCAAGGACCCTGCCCGCAGTGAACACCTCAGCCAGTCTGACCAGGAGGGACAAGGTGCTCTGGGCACCCAGGAGGAGGCAGTCAACACTGCCACTGCCATCCCTCAGGGGTCCTGTAGACCCGATGTGCCCACAACGGCAGCCCAGGCTCATGTGGGCAGGGGTGATGGGAGTGGAGGCAGGCAGAGGCGAGAACCTGACCAGCCAGCTGAAGGGACCGGTATGTCACACATAGACAACATCATGGACGCATACCAGTGTGACACCAGGGAGTTCAGCCAGGTAGTGGTGACCCTCACAGAGATTAAGAACCAGCAGGCCGAGCAACACACCAGTCAACAAGAACACCAAGGACGGATGGAGGCAAGACTGGCTGAGCTCCTGGCGGTGCAAAGGGACATAAGCCATTCACTCCGTCGTATCGCAGACAACATGGGCAACCCTCCCTGTGCCACCAGGCGAAGACCACCACCAGCCACAGGGAGGGAGGAGGAGGAGGATTCGTCCGACGGAGCGTCCCTAGCATCGTCAAGGCCTGCATCTGAGGAAGGTGGGTCGTCCTCGGAAAAGACCGTGAGAGGCAGCGGACCATCCACATCTCCCAGGTCACCTGGCGTGGCACCTGGCCTCCATGTGCGACAGCATCCCCTCATTGACTGACATCATCTGCCACATGGACTTGCTGGTCACAGTCTGACCAATTATGCCAAACACTGTGGCCTGGACTCTGATGACTTCAAATGCCAAGGATCCCATCTCCCCCTGTGAACTTTGGATTCTATGGTCCCTGTATTGCACCTTTTCTGTGCACAAATCATGCCCCAGACCTATAATTAAAAAAATTATAATTGTAATTTTATGTTGCAGTCATTTAGCATGAGTCCACAACATATGTGTGGGGATATGTCAAAGTATGCCTGAGTGTGGAACTAACTCCAGCCATCCATACACTTGGATCTGAGTCCGGTCGAGGACACACATGGGTCACAATGTATCACCAAATACAGACATGGAGCCCAATACTCACCCGTGATGGCCTCAAGCTGCTGAGGGGGGGCTTGCAATACTGCTCAGACAGACCAATTTGCCAGAGTATCATGAAGGTGTAGAGGTCATGGGTCATGTTGAGGTTCCCCGGGGAGGGAGTCCCAGGTCTATTTTGCGAGGTGGGAGAACGATCTCCTGCATGCAGTTGTTCTGTGGATGTGATGAATGGTGGCCAGGGCAAGGTGGGCTGCACGAAGTTGGGCCAACGGGGTGTTGGAAGACAGACGTACAAGGTCGGTTTTGGGTCTGGGGTTGTGGACTGCCTCCTGAGTGTGGTTCAGGAGCCTGAAGGTGATCCTGCAGCAGACAGTGAGCCATTCTAGCTATCTCAGGTGGACGGTGATGTGGCTGGGGCGGGGGATGTTGAAGATGAGGTGTGCGGATGCACCCTGGATGTGGACAAGTTCTCCTGCAGTGTTGCTGTTGTTCCTCCGTAGAGGGCGTTGCTGTAGTTGACCCGGCTGGTGTCGTGGACCTGGGGGACGGTCTGTCTTGCCTTGGAGTGGATCTACCTGTGGATCATTTGCAGCATGCGGAGGGTGTTGCAGCATGAGGTACAGATGGTGTTGAGTTGCATGGTAAGTGTGAGCGATGAGTCCATGATGAACACCAGCTTGCGTGCGTGGACACTGGGTGCTGGTGCGGTGCCCAGGCCAGTGGGACACAAGGAGTTGACCCAGCCGTAAGGGGACAATCCTCAGATGATGACCTCAGTCCTGTCCAAGTCCAGCCTTAGGTGGCTGATGGTCAGCCATTCATCAACGGATCTCATGCCTTCTTGAAGGTTGGATCTGGCAATGGCTGGGTCTTTGGTGAGGTTGAGGAGCAGCTGGGTGTCAATGGCATACGAGATGATGATGAGGTCGTGTGCGCATGTGATGGTGGAGGGGGGGTCATGGAGACATTGAAGATCATCACGCTGAGAGATTAGCCCTGGGGCAAGGGCCACATGACCCCAGTGTACTACATGCTGCAGGGTGGAGGCCGACTCCCTGAGCCTTGCTGGTGAGCTACTTGGTAATTTAATCCTGGGCGCTCCTCTGGATCCAGTGTTGGAGATGTGTGAGCTGACAGTGTGGTAGTACATGGTGTACAATGCCGTTGAGAGGTCAAGGGGTGGTCTCACCATTGTTGAGTAGGGCTAAGTTGTCGTTGGTGGTGGCAATGATGACGGTTGCAGTGGTGTGATTACTGTGGAAGATGTTCTGGTGCCGGTTGCCTGGAGCTGTTTGCGCGGAGGAAGTTTGTCAGTCGCTCATTGAGTGTCTTCCTGATTACATTTGCTGGGTAGGGAAGCAGGGTGATGTTCCAGGAGATCCTGTGGTACTGCCATCCGTTGTTGAAGAAGGGCCTGGGTCTCGGAATGCCTCCAGCTCCCATGGAATGTGGCAAACTCAAATGAGACATTCAGGACGCCCTGGACGTGAGCTTCAAGGATGGGGAATGATGTGGTTGCGATGTTGTGTGGGAAGGGGCCTGATGGAGAGCCAGAGTGGATGGTGCACATGAGCCAGGTGGTGTATTTGTTGCTGACGGGAGTCCAGAACCGGAGGGGGGTTTGTCACGCGGATAATAGTGCTGTCTGCCTCTGTGTGCCAAGGCTGTCGTGTATGGCCATGAGCTTGCAGTGGTAGAAAGTTGCAAGGGATGTGATCTGCCTTGCAAGGGTGGGGTGTCTTTTGGATGGATATCTGCTGTCAGTTCACTCACAATGCTGATGAGCTCCTTGATGTCGTGTGTTTTGGTGCCTCGGTCCTATCTGAAGGATCCCCACTTGTCCTTGCTGATGATATGGTGATGGCTGTGTGTGGCGTTTTCCAGGGCTGTAAGGTAAATGAAGGTACTTTGTCTTGCAAGGTTTGCACAAGAGTCCGGCTCGATCTATATGAGTCCAGTAGGTCTGCCTTGTCCCAGGTGGCTTAACTGTTGTTGTGCTTCACAGGAAAGTCTGTCAATGTGGCAAGATTGTTGGATCAGTAGCTGATCCAGTGTGTGAGGTTGCAGGGTGTGGCAGTGGTGTTGGTTCGAGTGTCCCACACAGCTTGTCTGTGGTGACTTACATCAAGCATCTTTGGGGGATCGGTAGCGGGGTGTGGGCTAGTGTGTTACTTGTCGGAGACGTGGATGCAAATGTTGATGGACCAATGTTGGATGGTGGTGTGGTTCTCCTCCAGCAAGAAGTTACTGGCCCCCAGCCACATGTAGCCTGTGGAGGTGAGGGCGTGCGAGCAGATGTACGTGTTGAAGGCTTTGCGGAATTGTGGATGTAGGCCTGGAGATCTGTAGATGTGTGTTACTCTGAGGGTTGCCAGGTGGTTGGAGCAAAACCGGATTTGTGACTCAGAGGGTGTACTTGGGAATAAATTGCAATTCATCCTCTGGGATTGTTGTTGCCGTCCCTGCGGGTGATCTTGTATCCGTCTGAGATGGCAATGAAGAAGTTTGTGTGCTGAGGATGCTTTCGACCAGGTTACTGTCATGAAGGTGATGTGTGGGGCCGTTGTGTTGAGGAGGTAACAGAGTCCAATGGCGTGCTTGTGGACAGAGCGGGTGTGGAGTAGGAGGCACATGACCTGGTTGTTCTGACAGGGTCTGGTAGGCGGGGCAGCGCTGTGTAGGCAGTTGGAGTTGCACACTCAGCATGCAAAGGTGTCGTGTGTGCGCTAAGGGGTTGCCTGATAGCAGGTGGTTGATTGTCTGGAGGACATTGCTTAGAGGGTGGCTGCAGCATGAGCCTGTTGTGTGACGTGGTTCATGCAAGGTCCAGAGGGTCGTGCACTGTGCACGTTGCAGGCGCAGACGTTCCTGCCTTTGGCACGGCGTTGGTGCAACAGTGGCACAGACAAGCTGCTGGCTGCATTTAGAATGGGTGGAGGGGGAAGGGAGGAGCATTTTGTAGGCGTGTGGGTTGCCGAATCAGGGCACTCGGTTGGGCGGTGCCGCAGGTGAGGCAGCAGCAGGCGGAAGGGGTGAGAAACTAGGCAAAAAGTAGCACACAAAGACAAGGAGGTCAGAAAGGCACAGTGCAACAGGTGTATGTAAAGGAAGGAGTGTCAGGTTACTCATGGGTCTATCCGAGAAAAGTATGAAGAATCAACAAAAATGACGGCCACAGGATCAAGCAACAATTGCGGAGCTGTGCACAGGAGACACACCGTCAGCAGGCGTTGACGTCCCGTCATGTGGAGCAACCTGCACAAATGCATACACAACCAGGTACTTCATGCACAATAGAGATTATTAGCCATGAAGAAATGCATGCACGTTGCCGAAGTACACATACACTGATATGCTCAATCTTTGACAATTATGCCATAGATGACGCATGCAAACTGGCAAGAGATATGCAGTGACAGAGATGAGGCACTTTGGATTGTGCAGAACACCTTTATTGCACAAACTCACACAAAGGGAAATGCATCCATACGAACAGACTCACAGGTCAGTTGACAGAACATGTGGGACATACGCTGGACCCCCCTTCACAACACGGATGTTGTAAATCCCAATTAACTGGCACACAAGTCAAGGGGATGAGTCAAACACATCCTGCTGCACACGGAGATGCTGCAAATCACCATAGAGCCAGTTGTTGTGATGTTCCACACTATGTCCACCCGTAGCATCAGCAATGTTTCAAAGGCAAGGTTTACGCACATTGATGCCTTCATCAGACTCCACACTCCACTACAGATGACTTTCAGGAAGGGTGACTATCATGTCATGGGAGTGATGCTACATGTTATATGCTCCATGGTGAGAAGACATGTATGCATGATACCACAACATACACAGAAGCAGTCCCCACACATTCCCAACCCGTACCACCACCAAAAAGCCTTGCTGCAATCCCTACCCAAACTGATATTTCCACATGTCCGTGCATGGACGCTGATTCAGCACACGTTGCAATCCTCATGTGGAATAGCAGAAGGACAAAGATGACACGAGCAGACAACAGGCGCAAAAACCTGAGAATGACAGACACACAAGAAGTCACCTAAAACAAATCTCGCCACACAAATGCTCAGTTACGAAACATGAACAATGTTGGACACATGCAAATTTCAAAGAAAGTCCCTCTGCAAAACTGTGTGGCATGACATCATCACTCGAGTGACACATCAGTACACACATCAAATTCACTTTGCATTCAGTCAGCTGGACACACACATTGCAACACATGCCACTCAATGCTACAAGCTTGCACACTCATATCCAGTGACTCACCATTGTGAGAAGAAGTTGCGTATGAGCTGACTCCGGATATCATCCTCCTCATCACTTGCCTCGTGACCAAGCCCTGGATCCTCCACGGGTGGGTATTGCTCCTCATCAGGATCAAGGATGAGTGGCACTGCCTTCTCAACGGCCATGTTGTGCAGCATGCAGCACACAATGAAGATTTTGCACACCTTCTCCGGTGCATATGAGAGGGACCCGCCTGTATTGTCAAGGCACCGGAATCGGCTCTTCAGGAGGCCAAACGTCCTCTCAATCACTCGCCTGGTCTGCCCGTGTGCATTGTTGTACCTGTGATCTGCAGCTGTTCTTGGGTTGCGGAGAGGTGTCATTAGCCATGGCATATTGGGATATACAGAGTGCCCTACGTGGAAACATCATGTAAATAAGTGGGTCAGGAGATGCCGTAAGAGCCAAAGATACTGCAACACACAGGACCAACAGAGTGTACTCACCAACAAGACATGCTCATTCGTTGTGCAGCCGCAGCATCATTTGTGGCACCCTGCCACGCCTCATGATGTAGGCATCGTGTGCTGATCCTGGAAGACGTGCAAAGACATGGGAAATCAGCATGTTAGCAAGACACACCACAAGGGCATTTATTGAGTGGTAATGTTTATGGTTGCGATAGGCTTGCTCCTGTGCCTGTGGTGATACCAAAGCCACATGTGTCCCATCAATGGACCCAATGACATGGGGCATCCCTCCCAGGGCATAGAAATCACCCTTGACATCTGTCAACTCCCCAGGAGTAGGAAATTTGATGAATTCATCAAGGTGCTCCAACATGGCTGCCAAAACATCACGCAGGACACGGCTGAACATTGTCTGTGACATCCCACCAACATCAGCTATGGTCAATAGAAACATACCTGTGGCAAAATAATGTAGGGCTGCCATCACCTACATCTTTGGGGTCAGCGCAGTAGGATACTTGTGTCGCGGTTGGAGGTGTGGTGCCAGCCTGTCAGTCAAGTCCTCAATCAACTGTTGAGTGAATCTGTAACGTCGGATGCAGGCACGTTCCCTCACGGCAGCCAAGTCTGGTATTGTTCTTGGGACAGGCGGTGCCCTGCAAGACATTGTTAGGAATCATGAAGATTGAGAGTCTGCCAACATGAATGTCAATGAACATAGCCCATGCTAAACTGCTACTACACATCAGGTAACTATGGAGTCTGGTGTGTGCAATACATCCAGGACACATATGCCACCTTTCTGGCACTCCTACGAAAAGCCAGATACACCTGTTGATTGTCAAGTCTACATGACAGGCCCTGAAATTAGCTGGGGGCAAGTCTCAGTGAACAGCCAGAGATATCACCGGAGTGACACACATCCACATAGCTGCATTGGAAGCATGTCATCTCATCCAGACAGTTGACTGCAAGGCACACGCACAGGTCACATGGAATGTCAAATGTACATATGACACACATTGCGATGAAGGGGTACACGTGACAACAATTAAACACCGTCATTGAGACGACGCAGACATGTATGCCTGGGAAAATATGATGTCCAATGCACACAGACCCTACAGCCGTGGGAATCCACATGTGGCATGGTGTGCGTAGATGTGTGCCATGCCCATCTCCACACAGACCCATGTTGGATGCACCAACAGCAGATGCAGTTGACGGAACACTAACAGCAAGCTCATGGGAACACATGACACACACCTGACATAGTCACATAGGGGCACGCTGATCGTGACATGTCAGTTGAGAGAGTGTCCCTGTCCCTGGCATACGGAGACAGGTGCGGGTGGTGATGACTGTGCCATCCCTCTGCTGCTGTGCATGACACCGTTGGACTACAGACACACATGTGGCAAGTGTCAAGGTGATGTGTGCCACATAGTGCCCCATCACACATGACATGTGTACACAGGTCATCACACATCAATTGTGCAACTAGATGAGATGACATGTGCAATATCACTGGCTGACACACCTAGGGCCTGCACATGAAAGTATGCAATGACAAGTACTTGATGGACATCCTTGTGCGACTCATAGCCCTCCATTCCTGGCATGTGTACGCCTGTATTACCATTGTAAGCGGGTGAAATGCACCGTACACCCTCAATCATCGCGTGTGTACGCTTCGTTTCACCATTGTACTTGTGCTGTAGGGGTACGTGTGAAACGCACCGTACACCCGCAATCATCGCGTGTGTACGCTTCGTTTCACTATTGTACTTGTGCCGTAGGGGTACGTGTGAAACGCACCATACACCCGCAATCATCGCGTGTGTATGCTTCGTTTCACCATTGTACTTGTGCCGTAGGGGTACGTGTGAAACGCCCTGTACACCCACAATCATCGCGTGTGTACGCTTCGTTTCACCATTGTACTTGTGCCGTAGGGGTACGTGTGAAACGCACCGTACACCCGCAATCATCGCTTGTGTACGCTTCGTTTCACCATTGTACTTGTGCTGTAGGGGTACGTGTGAAACGCACCGTACCTGTGTGTGGATTTCAAAATTACATAGGGGACACATAAGGGACAAGTATTAGGCCCTAAATGCATGCTGGTTGTCATGGATACTGAGTTTTCAGTTGAAATGTGTCCATCAGGTGTCCTGGAACAGTCAGTTGGCCAAAAAATACAATGTTGCAAAGTGGTTGTTGACTTGACATGAAGCTCAAAATTTGAACGATGCAAATGCGTGTCATAGGTGTATGTTTAAAGGGATTGGAGTAAACGTACGATGCAAATGTGTCTGACCAATCACTATGAATGCCCCTCAGCAAGACAGATATAAGGCAGCCAGAACCCATGAGAGGGCACTAGCCTGCACAACTTTCCAGTCGACCACACTGCTGCTGTCTCTGCTTCCTCTGGACCATGTCATGTACTGTGGAGAGGGCCCAGCCATTCACTCTGGAGGAGAATGGGGCGTTGCTGGATGTCCTCCTCCCACAGTACCCCAAGCTATATGGGAGACCAGGGGAGCAGGTGAGTGCTGGCTCCACTACCTTGCCCTATGCACCTGTTGTGTGACTGTCACTTCTTGCATTGTGTCCAGGTGTGACAGACATGCAATGTTGTTTAGAGTGGGTCCCGGGGGGGGGGGGGGACATGCTTATGTCTCTCATGCAGAGCATGAGGTAGTTCCTGTGTGCACTCCTCACTTGCATTGTGCTTACTGTGACATTCACTGCATAGTGCATGACACATTCAGCCTGGCAAATCCTTGGTGGCTTTTTTTCCTATTGTCCTGAGGTGATTCAGTGGTCCCCCTGGTGTGACAGGTGACTGTACCCACAGATGTGTATGAGTTGAGTGGACCTGTGTTGAGAGTGTCCAAATGATGTGTACGACCTCATGGACATTGATGTGCGTGAATGTTCCTTGTCATGTGGGTGAGTGTCTATGTGAAGTTTTGCACCACAGCTGCATGGAGGAGGCAACAGATCTACCCATCTGATGTGACAAGTAAGCCGTGCTGTGTGTCTAACTTGCAGAGCTGGCACGGCGCCTGTGACACCCCACTGGCAAGTGGCCCATGTGCAGAGTGAGCGTTGTATCTGCTGTTGTCAATGACAGGCGAGTGATCTGTGCCTGGGTGTGTCTGTCTAGTCTGCTGAGGGTGCGTCAGTGGAGTGGGACATGTGACTGCTCGACACGTGCTGGCCATCAGCCTGCTGTTGCATGTGCTGCACAGTGTGTGCCATGATTAGTGAGTGTGTCGCACCCCTCATGCCACCTGTTGACTTTCAATGCCATGTAGTGCATTGGGGCTTGCACACAGGCCAATTTCTTATTGTGAATTATGCAATTCCTGTCAGCATCCTATGCCCTGTTCAACATTTTAAAGATGTTCAAATGTGTGTCTCTGGGACATGGAGCAGGTGTATTGATGTTGTGTCACTTTGTCATCCTGACAGGTAACTGCCTACGAGAAGGGGGCTGTTGGACCCGGCCTCGTGGCATGGTCCTTACCCCCGTGGATTGTGCCCGTTCCCCGCCCCGGCCTTCACGGGCCACCCTTCTGAACTGCACCGAGGCCCTTCATCCTGAGCTGCACGAGGTCGCATACCCCTCGTGGCTCCGCCATCTTGTTGGCACCCACGTGACTCTGTGCACCAGCCAGCGCGACCCCGCTCAACCCGGCCTCGACCCCAGCGAAGCCCCGACATCGAGGCACCACGAACTGGCCAGGGGGTGCCGCAGGAACCATTCATCGCCCCCGGCGGAGGACAGTATCGATGGGACCCCCAACTGTCCTCCCCTCTCGAGGTGTGATCGCCCTGCAACTCCCTTGGGCCTGGCGCCTCTCCTGCTGGGCGTCTGGCCACCTCCACCCGGCCTTTCCGCCCCCACCAGACGCCTGGGTCCGGACATCAAAGGGCTCCAGACCTATATCTGGGGCGACCCCGCCACAGATCGGCAGTTGTATCCCGGAGTCGAGAGCCCTGCTGATTGAATCGCGGCTGACCCTACGGAGAAGAACTCTTGTCGGAACCATCACGAGCCCTGCTGACTGCGTCGTGGCTCCTTCTTGTGAACACTTTGAAGCCACCTGGAACATCGGAGCCCTGCTGACGCTGTCGCGGCCCAACCTCGCTGAAACCTCCCTCGGAGCCCTGCTGACGACGTCGCGGCTCGAGCTGAGCAGAAACCATCTTGAGAGCCCTGCTGATTGGATCGCGGCTCTCCCCAAATTGTACGCCAGAGCCCTGCTGACGCCGTCGCGGCTCGACCCCTCCGAGATCCGGAGGTCCACCAGCTTGAGGATAAGAACTGGGCCCCAGGTACCCTCGTACCGCACTCCTGCCAAAGACTGTCCCGCTACCCCTACCCTTCCAAAGAGACACTGAGACTTTTGGTGGATCCCTCGATCCCTTCGTGTAAATATTGACCTCGTAACCTTTTTTTATTGCTGATAAAGAATTGCTTGTCTTGAGACCACCTCCTTGAGTCCGGTGTGGTGGTGTTACTGTGCTAGTACGTGATAGGAGAAGGATCTCTCAGGAGACTTCTCGGCAGCGCTCGGCTACTTCGTACAGTGTGAGGGCCCCCCTTGGTGGTCTCGCCGACTCCTCGGGGTCCGCCTTCCAACATTTGGTGGCCAGCGACGGGATCCGAGCCGAACGCAGTACGTACCAGCCAGTACCCACTAGCTACCCATCCAAACGTACAGTAATCATGAGCAGCCAGGAAAACAACGCGACAATGGAGTTCCAGCCCGAACGGCTGGAAGAATATACGCACAAAGAGTTAAAACAGTTCTGCAAAGACAAAGGCATTGCAACCACCGGCCTAAGTACCAAAGAGGACATGCAGAAAGCTCTGAGGACATGGCTGGAGGCCGGGGCAGGCCCCTCCCAGGAAGAAGGTCCCTTGCCCCTGACTGAGACCACATCAACCGCACTGACTCCGGCAACCGGAGGAAGGAAGAGCCTAGAAACCGGCCTCTCCGAAGAAGAAATACGAGAGCGGGAGAAGGTCCGGAACCACGAGCTAGAGCTCGCACGACTGCGGCTGGACGGCGAACTCCAGCTGGCAGAAAAGAAACTGGCCCTAGAGCAGCTACGGCTTCAAGAGGAGATAGAGGAGAAGAGGCGACACCGGGAGTTGGAGGAAAAGAAACTGACCCTTGAGCACGAGCGCAGTCTCAAGGAGCTCGAAATCAAGGCCAAGAACGGAGGGACCAACGCCCCCAGTACTAGAGACACTCTACCGCCTGCCGAGACCAAGGTACATATCCCGAAAGAGGTCGTCAAGGAGTACTACAAGAGTGACGACATCCAACAATGGTTCAAGGCCTACGAGGTGGCCATGACCTCTCATCGGGTGCCCCGAAAAGACTGGGGCGCCGGCCTGTGGGGGCGGTTCCTGAGTGAGGGTCGAGACACACTGCTCCAGCTGCCGGAGGAGGTGATGACCTCCTACGATCACATGAAGGAGGCTCTGCTCACCCGCTACGGGCTAACCGCAGAAATGTACCACCAGCGGTTCAGAGACTGCAAGAAAATCCCGGGCACCACCTGGGTGGAATATGTGGACTTTTTCAGTCGGGCCCTAGAAGGGTGGATCAGAGGTAGCAAAGTAACCACCTACGGGCAGCTGGTCGACCTCATCGTGTGGGAACATCTCTCCAACAATTGCTTCGTGGAACTGAGACAGCACCTCCTCGACAGCAAAATGACCGACCCGCGAAAACTCGCCGTCGAGGCCGATCGATGGGTCAACTCCCGGGTCCCCCGGAACTCAATGGGGGAGTACCAGAGGAACCCCACCGGACCCCCCGCCAACGCGGTGGAGGGGGAGGGCCGAACAGGAACCGAGACCCTCCCGCCGGGGCCCCAGGAGCCCCCCTCGAGGGCCACCGCAGCAACAACTCTCCCCGAGCCTAGCCCGAAGGGGGCCCCCCCCGCCAGACCCGGACCACGGCCACCAGTAACATGCTACGGCTGCCAACAAACCGGACACTATGCCAGCGATCCGGTCTGCCCCCTGAACCGAAGAAACGGGGCCGGCGGGCCCCCGCCCCGACAGCTGGCGGCCGCCGCCCTGGGAGAAGGAGAAGAGGAAGAGGAGACCCTCGACCGAGGGACCACTGAATGGGAGCCGGCAGCCATGTCCCTGGTCTGCCTGGGTAGCCGAGAAATGGTACCCTGCAACCCCATCCCAAGCAACACCCAGAAGTACCGGCAGCAGGTCACGGTCAATGGACAACGGGCCGAAGCCCTTCGTGACACCGGCGCCAGTGTCACCGCTGTCCGCTGCCACCTGGTGACCCCCGAACAGATCCTACCGAATGTGCTGTGTCCCGTCCAGACGGCCGACAACAGCGAAAGCCTGTGCCAGATGGCCCTGGTCCCCTTCGAGTGGGGAGGGGTGACGGGCCTGCTGAAGGTGACGGTACGCAACGATGCCCCCGTCGACTGCCTCCTGGGGAACGACTTGGAGAGTTCCCCCTGGGCTCAAGTAGAGCGACGAGAGCACCTCCGAATGCTGGGACTATCTGACTGGGCCTGTGCCATCACCCGGTCCATGACCGCCCGGACCCCCCGCTCATCCTCGGCCTCCGGGGCCGCCCAGCCCGAGGGGCTCGCACCACCTCCCGCCAGCAGCGAGGGGGAGGCGGACACCGACCCTGGACCTAGTGAATCCTCCCCCGAAGAGATGGCTTCCCCGTGCGCCCTACCAGAGCTGACACAATGGCGACACGAAGGGGGCCCCACCCGGGAGCAGTTCCAACAAGAGCAGCAGTCCTGCCCCACTCTCAAAGGGGTCCGCCAACAAGCGTCCGCCCAAACCAACGGGGACCAGACCGGCACCCACTGGGTCTACTGGGCCGAGGGCCTGCTATACAGTGAGCAGAAAGTGGCAGAACTCGGGGCCAGCCGAGTGTTGGTGGTCCCCCTCCGCTTCCGGGAGTTCCTGCTCAACCTGGCACATGATGTGCCCCTCGCCGGACACTTGGGGCAAGACAAAACGTACAGCCGTCTGGGGACCCACTTCTACTGGCCCCGGATGCGGAGAGACGTGGATAACCACTGCCGGTCCTGCCAGACCTGCCAAGCCAGCGGGAAGACGGGGGGTCGGGTCAAGGCCCCCCTCCAACCCTTTCCAGCCGTCAGCACCCCGTTCGAACGGGTCGGAATCGATATCGTGGGGCCCCTGGATCCCCAGACCGCCCTGGGCCACCGCTTCATCCTGGTCCTCGTGGACCACGCCACCAGGTACCCGGAGGCGGTCCCGCTAAGAACTATAACGGCCCCCGTGGTAGGCCGGGCCTTAATGGGGATCTTCTCCCGAGTGGGATTTCCCCGCGAGGTGGTGAGCGACAGGGGCACGAACTTTATTTCCAGATACATGCGGTCCCTGTGCAGCCCTCTTCTCCCTCACCCCGGGGGTGACCCACTGGTGCATCCACGACGTCGACACCGGGGAGAGCCCCCCCGTGCGACACAGAGCCTACCGGGTACCCGACCGAGTGCGGGCATGCATCCAGGCCGAAGTAACGAAGATGCTGGCCCTGGGGGTCATCGAACCCTCCGACAGCTCGTGGGCCAGCCCTGTCGTCCTGGTGCCAAAGGCCGCAGCTCCCGGCCACCCCCCGGAGTTGCGATTCTGCGTGGACTACCGAGCCCTGAATGCAGTGACCAAGACGGACGCCCACCCTATACCCAGGGCCGACGAACTCATCGACCGCTTAGGGGCCGCTCTCTACTTGAGCACGCTGGACCTCACCGCCGGGTACTGGCAGATCCAGCTCACCCCCGGCGCCCAAGAAAGATCCGCCTTTTCGACCCCGGATGGGCATTACCACTTTCGGGTGATGCCCTTCGGAATGAAGAACGCCCCGGCCACTTTTCAAAGACTGGTGAACAAGGTTTTGGCCGGGCTTGAGGCCTTCAGCGCGGCCTACCTAGATGACATTGCCGTGTACAGCAACCACTGGGCCGAGCACTTCCTTCACATTAAAGCCGTCCTGGCCACCCTCCAGCGGGCCGGGCTCACAATCAAGGCCAGCAAATGCCAGATCGGCCACGGATCCGTGACCTACCTGGGCCATCAAGTGGGGAGCGGGCAGGTGGCCCCTCTCCAACCGAAAATAGATGCCATCCAGGCCTGGGAACCCCCCACTACCCAGACCGCTGTCCGGGCCTTCCTGGGTCTCACCGGATACTACCGGCGGTTTATCCGGGACTATGGGAGCATTGTTGGCCCCCTCACAGAGCTAACGTCCAAAAAGCAGCCCAAGAAGGTGCACTGGACACCCCGCTGCCAAGCAGCCTTCGACACCCTAAAGACCGCAATGTGTACTGCCCCGGTGCTACAGGCCCCTGACTACAATAAGGAGTTCGTGGTGCAGACGGACGCCTCCGAGTATGGGATCGGGGCCGTCCTGTCCCAGGCCGATGAAAAGGGGCTTGACCGACCAGTGGCCTTCATCAGCCGACGGCTACTGCCCCGGGAGCAACGATGGAGCACCATCGAGCGGGAGGCCTTCGCTGTGGTGTGGGCCCTTAAGAAACTCCGGCCCTACCTCTTCGGTACCCACTTCCGGGTCCAGACCGACCACCGGCCCCTGCGGTGGTTAATGCAAATGCGGGGCGAGAACCCCAAGCTGCTGCGGTGGTCCATCTCGCTACAAGGGATGGACTTTGACGTTGAACACCGGCCCGGCAATGACCACGCCAACGCCGACGGCCTGTCCCGCTTCTTCCGCCTTGACGAGGAGAATCCCCAAGGAGATGGGTGACTCTCCATGCCTTCGGCTGGGGGGGACGCCTGTTGGACCCGGCCTCGTGGCATGGTCCTTACCCCCGTGGATTGTGCCCGTTCCCCGCCCCGGCCTTTCACGGGCCACCCTTCTGAACTGCACCGAGGCCCTTCATCCTGAGCTGCACGAGGTCGCATACCCCTCGTGGCTCCGCCATCTTGTTGGCACCCACGTGACTCTGTGCACCAGCCAGCGCGACCCCGCTCAACCCGGCCTCGACCCCAGCGAAGCCCCGACATCGAGGCACCACGAACTGGCCAGGGGGTGCCGCAGGAACCATTCATCGCCCCCGGCGGAGGACAGTATCGATGGGACCCCCAACTGTCCTCCCCTCTCGAGGTGTGATCGCCCTGCAACTCCCTTGGGCCTGGCGCCTCTCCTGCTGGGCGTCTGGCCACCTCCACCCGGCCTTTCCGCCCCCACCGGGCGCCTGGGTCCGGACATCAAAGGGCTCCAGACCTATATCTGGGGCGACCCCGAGAGAGAGCCCTGCTGATTGAATCGCGGCTGACCCTACGGAGAAGAACTCTTGTCGGAACCATCACGAGCCCTGCTGACTGCGTCGCGGCTCCTTCTTGTGAACACTTTGAAGCCACCTGGAACATCGGAGCCCTGCTGACGCTGTCGCGGCCCAACCTCGCTGAAACCTCCCTCGGAGCCCTGCTGACGACGTCGCGGCTCGAGCTGAGCAGAAACCATCTTGAGAGCCCTGCTGATTGGATCGCGGCTCTCCCCGAATTGTACGCCAGAGCCCTGCTGACGCCGTCGCGGCTCGACCCCTCCGAGATCCGGAGGTCCCCCAGCTTGAGGATAAGAACTGGGCCCCAGGTACCCTCGTACCGCACTCCTGCCAAAGACTGTCCCGCTACCCCTACCCTTCCAAAGAGACACTGAGACTTTTGGTGGATCCCTCGATCCCTTCGTGTAAATATTGACCTCGTAACCTTTTTTTATTGCTGATAAAGAATTGCTTGTCTTGAGACAATCTCCTTGAGTCCGGTGTGGTGGTGTTACTGTGCTAGTACGTGATAGGAGAAGGATCTCTCAGGAGACTTCTCGGCAGCGCTCGGCTACTTCGTACAGTGTGAGGGCCCCCCTTGGTGGTCTCGCCGACTCCTCGGGGTCCGCCTTCCAACAGGGGTGATCTGGAGGGACATCGTCAGGGCCGTGAGATCTGCGGGGGAGCGTAGTCGGAGCCTGCCCCAGGTCCGCAAAAGGTGGCCTCGATAGGCAGTTACAGGAGAGACTGCAGCAACGAGGGGTTGGTACATGGCTGTTTGTTGTGTTATGTGTCACCAGCTTTTGGAAGTGCTCTGTAGCCTGGATGCACTCCCAGAGTTTATATGTGCAGTGCATTTTCTGTTCCCCAATGTCACCTGGTGCTCTTTTTCATCCCTTCCCCTCCTTGACATGTGTCCCATGGTCTGTGTGTAATCAAATTTGCACATGGTCATCTAAGGTTCCAGTAAATCTAAGTGCACATTGCGTTCTGCATCATGTGGGAGGGTGGTCTGTGACTTGTGTTGGAACCTTGCCTGTGCCATGACCTGTTCACTATGTTGGGGGTCCATATTTGTTGGCACTGATGATTATTCTCAACATAGGAGTGTGAGGTTTCAACTGAACACCCTTGCAGCATGCATGACCAATGTGGTGGCCTCAGACATGATGTGCATGAGTGTGAGATATGCATAGTGCCATGACTGTTGCTCATGGTACAGTCAGCTCATTCCAGGAACACGGAGCAGTGTGCTCACTACAGTCCCCTGAGACACCCTGGCCTCCTAATTATGTGTGTCATCCAAAACTGTGCACTTTCTCTGTGGGTTCAGCATAGGTCTGCCTCTGTGGCATTGGTCCCTGACCTAGTTTGTATTTTTCTAATGTGTGCTACATGTGTCCACTGGACAGGGATACACCATTTTGCTTGTGCATACTCACACTGGGCAGTGCCTGTGTGGCTATTCACAAAAATCTGTTGCTGGTTGTTCGTCACAAATATGTGTTGCCAGCCCCAGGAGGTGATGTTGTGTAAATCTAGAAATTTGTGCTGCACAGTTTTTGTTACCCTGAATAAGAGGTGTCACTTCTTGATCTGTATCAATCACATTGACGCAGGTATGGGTGGTTGTGCGGGAGAGGCCTACATGGGCACCCCTGATTTTTCCTTGCCAGGTCTGACCTGTGTGTGAGAATTGGCTGTACACAGGATCACCGTGCAGTGCCCCTGTGATGGTGGCCAGTGCTTAATGTACGTGCTTTGCAGCCTGTGTCATTTTTTCTAAAACATGATTCCTGCTCATACATTTTTGGCACCTGTGTGTGGTTCAGATACAACGCAGTTTGGACTTTGTGTGCTGACATCTGTGTGGACATTCTGGCTTGCCATGAGAGTGTCTCCACAGTACAGCTATGCTTTTTAACAACCCAATTGCAGGCCCATTAGCTTATGCATTGTCCTGGGTGTGGACATTGGTGCCACTCCAGATGACAGGCAGTAGGTCATATGTGTAGCCCACTGTGTAATCAGGTGACAGATGGCCATGTGACAACTGACATAATTCAAGTTGTTACTCTAAAGAAATTGTACCTTGGCACTCACAGCACTTGTCAACAGTTCTTCATGTTTTAAATGTAGTAATTTGATGATTTGTGTTGGGAACAATGATGTGCCTGCATGAAAGATGTCTCCCAAGGAACTGCACACCAAACGACATTTCCACTTTCATGGAACACACTGGCACCTTTGCAAAGAAGACACTGTTAGAATTAAATGGTGTTGCAGATACTCCATATAAATGTTCCCACAGTGGTCTGGATTTTGTGAGACTCCTTTGTTGTTGGTGATACAAACTAACAAGTCTCAAGACATCCAGACCTCCGTGGGCCCATGTATATGTACTTTCTGCAACACCATTCATTTCTAACAGTGGCTTCTTAGAAAAGGTGCCAGCTTCTTCAATGACAGTGTAAATGTGGTTTTGTGTGCACTGCCTTGTGAGACATATTTCATGCAGGCACATGAGTGTTCTTTTTGCGAAATGGCGAATTGGCACATTCCAAACATGTCGATTGTGTAAAGTATTGTGAGTCCCAAGGTACCAACATTTTTCAGTTTTGTGTTCCAAAGTACTTGCAGGTCTCTGAGTGTGGTGACACCTTGAGTATTGAGGTGTGTCAGTTTACGTTGGGTGCACCACTACTGTTTCTTTCAGGGTAAACAAGAGGTGGCATGACTTCATTGTATTGCTGTGCTCACCGGTTCACAGACACTAGCTTCTCAGTGTATTTCTCATTCAAGTAGTGGCCTGGTGTGTTCTTTTTTTCCTTGTGTCCAAGTGGCATAGTGGGTCTACCAACTGGGCAGTACCGGGCTTACATATGTGTGGAGTAATCTAGCTGTTACTCATGATGTATTGCTTGCAATGCACTGTGACCAATTGCTTTTTGTGCTCATGTGTCAGATGTATACAGGTGACTGATGCATTTCGGTTTCTTCTCCTTGCCCACAGCATCATCATCCGCAACGGAGGGAGACACCTGCACGGACCTGGAGGAGGGACCCAGCAAAAGTGCCACCAGTGCTGTGGAGTCAGGAGGAGCCAGTGGCACGGAGGGTGAGGGGAGTCAGTCAGAGGACCTGTCTGGACACGAATCCAGCTACGACGCCGACGGATCCGACGCTGACCTCCTGGGAGAGGCGGAGGCTGCAACACCACCTGGCAGCATCCCCACATCTGTCCCCGCCTCCTCCATTACCATCTCCGCCCTCCCAGTTGCTCCCGTCCCTTCTGTCCATGCAGAGGCCCACCATGTCTCCTTCGGCCCAGGCACCGCACCCCCTGCCCCTGTCACCCCTGCTGCCCTCAGTGAAGAGTCTGTGGACATACTGCGGCAGTTGCAGCTTGGGCAGGCATCGGTGCTGAATGTCCTCCATGGACACACTAAACTGCTCACACAGATGGTGTCGTTCATGGAGGGCATGTCAGCAATGATGTCTGACCAACGCAGGATTCTGCGGTCCATGGACTCTTCCCTGACGGCAGCAGTTAGTCTCCTGCAGCGCTCCTTCCCCCCCCTACCCCAGACCCATTCACACTTCCCTCTCCCATGCCTGTCCAACGCACACCCAGACAGTCAAGGGCACGCACCCCACCAGACACAGCCAGCACACCCCCAAGTAAGGCAAAGCACACACCTCCTGGCATGCACACTCAGGGGGATGTAGGCACACCCACAGGGTCTGGGGACAGATGACATACACGCAGCCACAGTCGCAGTCCGCAGTCCTCACAACCCTGTTCCTCAAAAACCACTCCCCTTGGCTCCCCTACCAAACTCTCACCCAAGGAGATCTTTATTGGGTGAGCTGGACCTCTGCCCCACTGAGCAACCACCCCACAAGTGGGTGAGGAAGTCCCCGGGCACGGGAGTTGAGTCCCCCACCAGGTCAACCCCCTCCCCCAAGAGCACTGCACCCCATCCCTCACCAACAACACCCTCTGTTGACCCTGGGGAATCCTCAGGTGCAGGGGTTCGGATGGAGGCACCGGCAGCGGTGTGCAGCGCCGAGCTCGCCTCCACCTTCGGCGCTGCCCCACCCCCTGTGGTGGAGACATCCCCCCCTGCACCCGCAACACCTACCCTTCCCCCTCCTGTCCCTGCGGTGCCTGGTACTGCCACAGATGATGCTTCCCCCGGTCGACAAACCTTGAGGTTCCTTTGTGCAGGCAAGCTAGGGGTAGACGCGGTCCCCTACGTCCCCCCTTGGACTTGAAATATGGACTGGCCATTGGCTGCTGTAAATAGTCTATTTTTGCTAATCTTTTTTTGTGCTGAATAAAGCCTTTATTTTTACTTTCAACACTATTGCATTTCAGGTACTTGATGTTGGTTCTGAGGCTCTTGGAGTTGGTGTTCTGGTAATGTGTTAGGGTTCTGAGAAATGTTTTTGTCTGATGGTCATGAGGTGGACCATGGTATCTGTGTGCCATCACAATGTCTCTGTTAAGAATCATTGGTAGTGTGTGTTAATTTTGTTTAGAGACATTGTCCCAAGGAGTGTTCCTTCCTCTGTGGCACCTGACATCTTCCCTGCAAACAGTTGCACAATTGTTGTGCTGACCTGTGTCAACATTTCCTTTGTTGGTGACGCATCCCTTCAACAATAGCCATGCCTGCTCACTGATGTCTCCTGATGAATCGTCTGTGCCATCCTTGCTAGTCACTGTACTTGTGTTTTGAGTATGTCGAAATGCCTTCATGAACAAATTCCCCCTTTTCAGCACTATGCATGTGTGTAATCACGGCCTACCACACAAATGGTACTTGTTATGCAGGGAATTTGGGCACCTGACTGACAATTGTGGGCATTGTATCTAGGGGACTTCCACCCTATTCCTTCCATGAGAGACAACATCTTGGTGGCTGGACCAGCACCTGGACATTCCTATCAGTCCTGGGATGTGCGTGACAGTGTGTGTTCCCTTTGGCTATCTTAGTTTTGTAGGCAGTTACATGACTATACAGTCTTGTGGCATGATATCAGGGTGTGTATTGTGCTGCATCTGCTATGGGTGGGTATGCATGTGTTATATGTCCTCACACCCACATGTGGTGTGTCATGCAGTGTGTGAAAGACATCCATCCTCCTGGGAGTGGGACACTGCTGTCAGTGATGTGTTGTCATAGCACTATCATCATAGTCCAAAGTTAGGGATGCGTCCATACCACCAGGTAGGTGTGGTCATCTGTTAATGATGTACAACCCCCCCATATCTCTGTCCACTGCTGGGAGTCGTCTGCACCCACCCCCATGTCTCTGTCCACTGCTGGGAGTCCTGTGCACCCACCCCCATATGTCTGGACACTGCTGGTATTCATCTGCACCCACCCCATGTCTCTGTCCACTGCTGGGAGTCCTCTGCACCCACCCCCATGACTCTGTCCACTGCTGGGAGTCCTGTGCACCCACCCCCATATGTCTGGACACTGCTGGTATTCATCTGCACACACCCCTCATATTGCAGGCCACTGCTGGGAGTCCTGTGCACCCACCCCCATATGTCTGGACACTGCTGGTATTCATCTGCACCCACCCCCATGTCTCTGTCCAATGCTGGGAGTCCTCTGCACCCACCCCCATGTCTCTGTCCACTGCTGGGAGTCGTCTGCACCCACCCCCATGTCTCTGTCCACTGCTGGGAGTCCTCTGCACCCACCCCCATGTCTCTGTCCACTGCTGGGAGTCCTCTCCACCCACCCCCATGTCTCTGTCCACCGCTGGGAGTCCTGTGCACCCACCCCCATATGTCTGGACACTGCTGGTATTTATCTGCACAAACCCCTCATATTGCAGGCCACTGCTGGGAGTCCTGTGCACCCACCCCCATATGTCTGGATACTGCTGGTATTCATCTGCACCCACCCCCATGTCTCTGTCCACTGCTGAGAGTCCTCTGCACCCACCCCCATGTCTCTGTTCACTGCTGGGAGTCCTGTGCACCCACCCCCATATGTCTGGACACTGCTGGTATTCATCTGCACCCACCCCCATGTCTCTGTCCACTGCTGGGCGTCCTGTGCACCCACCCCCATATGTCTGGACACTGCTAGTATTTATCTGCACCCACCCCTATATGTGTGGCCACTGCTGGGAATCCTCTGCACACACACCCTTGGAGCAGTACACTGCTGGCCTGGACCTACACACACACCAATATGAAGGTAACATGCAGGGCCAGTCCGTAAGCCCACATTCCTGGCGTGTGTACGCCTCGTATCCCAAATGTACTGGTGCCGTAGGAGTACAGGTGAAACGCACCGTACCAACGCATTCATTGCGTGTGTTCGGTCCATATCACTGTTCTACTGGTGCCGTAGGGGTACGTGTGGAGCGCACCGTACCCACGCATTCATTGCGTGTGTACGGTCCGTATGACTGTTCTACTGGTGCCGTAGGGGTACATGTGCCACGCACCATACCCACGCATTCATTGCGTGTGTACGGTCCATATGACTGTTCTACTGGTGCCGTAGGGGTACGTGTGGAACGCACCGTACCCACGCATTCATTGCGTGTGAATGGTCCGTATCACTGTTCTACTGGTGCCGTAGGGGTACGTGTGGAACGCACCGTACCCACGCATTCATTGCGTGTGTACGGTCCGTATGACTGTTCTACTGGTGCCGTAGGGGTACGTGTGCCACACACCATACCCACGCATTCATTGTGTGTGTACGGTCCGTATGACTGTTCTACTGATGCCCTAGGGGTACGTGTGGAACGCACCGTACCCACGCATTCATTGCGTGTGTACGGTCCGTATGACTGTTCTACTGGTGCCGTAGGGGTACGTGTGTGTAACGCACCGTACCCACGCATTCATTGCGTGTGTACTGTCCGTATGACTGTTCTACTGGTGCCGTAGGGGTACGTGTGGAACGCACCGTACCCACGCATTCATTGCGTGTGTACGGTCCGTATCACTGTTCTACTGGTGCTAGGGGTATGTGTGCGACGCACCGTACACGTCCACTTCCCTTGTTGCGGTACGCAGGTGTTGCTGGCCATGCCCCCCCAAGTGACCAGACCCTAGTGGTAATGTATGGGCTCCATTTTATAGGTTTTGCTTTGGGTATGGGGTATGTTTCCTCCCCTTCACCCCCCGGCCCCTGGGTGTTGTTCGCACCTTCTGCGGCGTGTGCGTTGGGTCCAGTGCACCAGGTCGTAGGCTAGGAGGACCGTGATGACACGTACGATGGGGTTCATGGCGTGTACGTCACGTACCGGGGCTCCGTTGCGTAGCGGTTCGCGTCAGACTCTGCTTTTCCGGCTGTGTTTGGCTCCCGTAAAAAAAGAGCTGTACGGAGTGACGTAGGGACGATTCGTACTTGCTGGGCCGGAAACCGCTGCGTGAATGCGTCCGGACGTCGCGTACAAGCTGTTCCGGATCAGAATCGTTGGTTTTTTGACCCGTACGGTCTTTTGTACGAAGCGTACGGAAATAGGCTTTCTGTACGAATCATACTTCCGAGGTTGTGCGGACAGTTTACCGGGTACGAGTCGTACGGAGAAAATGCTCCGTACAACGATTCGTACAGCCTTTTCCCAGGATTGGAATCGCCCCCAAAATGTATTAGTTATTATTTGTAAACATGTTTTAATATTTTTTAACTATGGTTCTTTTAATTATATGTATTATTTACTTTATTTTACATTATTTTTGTAACATTTAAAAAAAACAATATTTTTTACAACTTTATTTTTGACATCGATATTTTTTTCTCGATATTTTTGTACTTGCCATGATGTAGATAGGATGTTGATATTCTTTACTTTGATATATTTGAGTCGATATCATTGTATGCTTGTGAGGCTAATTTATTTTTATTTTTATTTATTTATTCATTGTATGGTTATTTACGAAAAAAACATTGCATTAAATGCAACAATAACATTTGTCATTAATGTTGCAATAAAATATTTATAAAAGTCATGTGAATCGATGTGCTCGTCAATTGCGAATAGGGTGCAATAAACATAAAGTACATAATTAGTTATAAAGTTCATCTGGGGAACACACAATTAAGAAAAATAATGTTGTGGGAAGAAGCTGACAGTATTTCTCTAAGGGCCCAATTATGACTATGGTGGTGCCTCTAAAAACAGGCCCTGCAATGGGAATGCCAAAAACAGTTCCTGCACAGCATGGATTGAAAATTCCACTCCATGCAGGAACTGAGGTGCATGCACACAGGGCACAGAGGCACAGGTGGCCCTGTAAGGCCCCCTTTGTTTCCTCTCCACCAGGATTTGCATGGAGGAGGAACTGCATGAAAACCCTGGCAGAGAGGAAACTCCCAATATGCTTGGCAGGACCTCAGAAGTCCCGGCAAGCATATTGATGTCCTACACCACTGCAACGCCACCAGGGAACGGTGGTTCCCTGGAGGCTGTGGTGAGGCTGTGGCAGTCCGACCGCCCAACTCATAATAAGGCGGTGGGGAGACCACCACCACTGCGCCCCCGCGCGTCTGGCAGTCTACAGACCACCAGACTCGTAATCAGGGCCTTAATGGGTTGGATTTGTCATCTGGTTTTCTAAGTAGAGAATATTTTTTGCAACACAGGCCCATCGTCTATACATTTAGACTTGTGTTTTCCCTGTTAAAGCAGGTAATTGCACATAGGCTTAATACAATGAGTGCTATTGAGGTGGCGAACAATATACCTCTGTTATTTATGCCATGATGCTCAATGGTGGAAAGGTGTGCTTTACGAATGGTTCATTATTGTATAATATAGTGTTTCAAAGAAACCCTTAATTGATAAAGAAATGTAAAAAAAAATCATTGAACCAGAACTACAAAAGACTTTTTTAAAGAAAAAATTCAGATTCAAGTAAAATCTTTTATTCAACAGTCTGCGGATAAAAGAATGATTTTCTCAGTTTTGGCATTTAACAAATAATTGACAAAAGTTTGTTCTTCACGCTATTCTCAAATGTATAAAATGCTAAAGAAAATAAGTCTACATGGAAGTATGGAAAATACAGTCTTTTGGTAGCTTCCAACTTCCTGCATGGTTTATCCAGCAAGTGGCAAAAAATGTTCACTTAGGGAAACCAAGCAAGTTATACAAGGATAATCCTGCTAAGAGTATTTGCTTGTTTGAAAGACTAAGGCATGCATGTGGAAGTGCAAAAAGCCCATACAGTGCAAATGGCTCATTAAACCAGTTATAATTCTTTTGATCGATCTATGTTTTTCTTTGATAACTATAGTAATTGTTGAGCTAATAGATGCTAACAAGCAATACATGCATTAAGCAGACCAGTCTGGGCTTTGCCAGACTGCTTTGGTGACTCAAGATAATCTGTGGCGATCATACTTCCTGAAGACAGCAGTGACACATTCGGATGTCTTCTCTGTTAACTTTCAATTATACTTTCTGTGCCTTCCACGGTAATAACAGGTAACAGGGCATCAAGGTTTGATTTTGGAAAATAAGCCAGAGAAACCTGTAGTGCATGGGAATTGCCCACTTCTAACTGACGGAGGTAGGGACAAAAACTAACAATACAGTAGCCTTATAAAGGCTGGTATTTGGAATGAGTACACTTTAAATACTCTGACGAGGATCTGTTGGAAGGCATGTCTGGTGCAAGGAAACATGGTAATTCCTGCTCCAATAGTGTGTATGTTTATGTTGCTGTGGATATAAACATGTTGGAAGTTGGATCTTGAAATCAAGCTTGAAGGCCACTACAAGCCTAGCTACTACCTTTCCTAACTGTCCCAGCCACTGCTTCTCTTTGACCTCTTGATTGAGTGTCCAGGGAGTCCTGAGAGCCTTATTTAAGAAGTCCTTGCAACACTTATTCACTACTGTTGTGTCACTTTTTGTGATGCAGTGGCGGCGGTGTAAACAATGCGCCACATTGCACCAGAATTACAAAGTGACGCATGTAGGCAGATGCGTGACTTTGTAAAGCCCTGCGGCACAATATACCTGCATCAGGTATAATGTATTCAGGGTGGGCGTACTTCCACACGAAGACCTCGTAGAAGTGTTGCAGTGAAATGTATGATATTTCACTGCAACACTTCTAGGCACAGGCCTACCACATGCATTGCTTGAGTTGTGTCATGCTTGCAACACAACTCCAGCAATGCGTGACTTTTTTGCTGACAGATACATTCCTTGTGACATGGCGTACCGTACATTAAATGTGGCGCATCCATCATGTCGCAAGGAGGGCGCAGTGAAAACTGCAGCGATACAACAGTTTTCATAAATGAGGCCCAAAATGTTTACTTTTAATAAATCAGAGTGCTCAAAGCAGGCCAGTCACCTGCATACTTCAGCAAGGAATAAAGGAATAGGACTCCATTTCCATTATATTGGTTTTCAGAAAGACAGCAGGAAATGTGGGAGCATTTGTATTGTGCTGATAGAGGTGAAATTCTTGGACTTACACAAAATGAGCGAAAGTAAAGCAGTTTTCAAAGAACGATCAAATTCCATTGCTGCAGTAACCACAAATGATGCAGACTAGCGATACCGTAGGATTATTCCCATGGTCGGCTGAGCAGTTTCCAGGAAACCATGGTCTTTGGGTTTTGGGGCTACTATGATGGTACGCGGAAATGTTAAAGAATTGAAGAGGGAATTGCAGCCTAATTTGACTCAACAAGGGAAACATCATTGGAACCGGGCACAGGAAGTATTGACAGATACATAGCAGCTTATCGATTCTCTGGGTACGGATGCCTTTCCATTCTTACATGGGTTAACAACTTGTCATATAAATTCCAACAACAAACAAGTCACCTCCAGGTTAAGTGTTACCAACTGGATGGTTTAGTGAAGACATTGGATCAGTCCCTCCGAGCTAGACAATGGCCCTGTAGGAGCACTAAGATGACTATCAAATTTTATTATAAAGTCATAACAAGTCATATCATGTGTAGTCTTGGGGCCTGAGGCATCTCTGATTTCCATACATTATTGTCTATAGTGCTCGACGAAAAAAATTAATTACAGAAGAATTAAAATTAATACAAATGCAAATTTTTAAATAGCCGTTTGATCTTCAAAGGAAACATCTAACCTCACTAGCCTAGTATTCAAGGGTTTTAAGATCATCAACCTCCACAGTATTTGTTAAATAAGCATATGAACTGAATACCTTCAACAGAAGCATAAAAATACATCTAATGCAATTAGACCAAATAGTACCAATAAATGTAGAAGCTGTATCGATCAACATTGAGGATTTGCATTTTTTGCATGATTTTTTGGGACTGATGCTGCTAGTTTTTGGCTCCGTGCACTGGGCCTTTGCTCATCAGACCCCATTCTATGTGCTTCGACGCCTAAAACATGTCGAAATTGGCTGCTCTCCTAATTGGGACATTTAATTTACCTATTCGTTTTGATTGTGTAGTACAACGTGTGACCAGGATCTGCATGTTAAATTACATTATTGGACTGCAGCACATATATTGCCACCACTAGAGTGTAGAGTGCCAGTGCAAAACATTACTGCAGGACTGCCATCTGCAAACTGGCTGTGGTTTATACTGCAAATTAAGCTGTCAAAATAACCCCATTTGCGAGGTCTAGACCGTCCTTTTAAATATGAATAAGTCACTCTAGGAAGGTTTTAAAGCCCATGAGGTAGGGTGCATGGTTTGTAAAAGTAGGACATATAAACATTAAGGGGCCGATTCCGATCCGGGTCAGAAAGCACTCCGACCGAGTCGGATCCGGAGGGTTCTCCGACCGAGCCGGACCCCTACAGTCCAAACGAGCGAGTACGATGCGCACGTATGCTGTCGGACTCGGTTCGGTCAGACTCCCATAGAAGTCAATGGGAGCCGGTCGTAAGACGCGTACATGGGCTCCCATTGACTGAATGGGTACGTCTCGAACAAGTGCGCCCCCTACAGTGGGTACACGTCCGTGCCACCCGCACCGTACGTGCCTGTGTTAGGGAGACCCATAGGTCTCCCCCTGTGTCCGAGTCGTAGGGCTGCGGGTGTCAGGGGGTCCGACGCAGATCCCCAAAGTCCGACTCCGGGAGCTTTTGCGAGCCGGACACTCCGGCTCGAACAGGCTGTCCGACGCATGCATCGCACTGGCTCGGTTGTAAATCACATCCATTGCATGCCACGGTTAGCTTCCGACCGGGACGTATGGAGCGGTTCGGACCCGGAAACGACTCGGTCGGTGAATTTCATGTAGCTCGCATCGTACTTGCTCGCTCGTACAGCTGTACGAGTCGGCCGGAAAACACGCGTACGGCTCGTAGTTTTTCCGGCCGAACCCGATTCGGTGCCCTTCCGAACGAGATTGGAATCGGCCCCTTAATGTAAAACAAGTCTTAAAGCCATTTTTACAGTAGCAGAGTTAGCTGTTCCATAGGAAAGCATTGTGGTACAATATTACAATTAAATAATGTCATCCATGCCTAGGAATCATCCACAAATGTAATTGTTGGACTTTTTTAGATATTTTTAAAAAGTCCAATCATTTAGTAAAATCAGATTTGTAACAAAATATTTTACAAAGTACTTTTATGAAAATCATATTTTGTCTGACTAAAGCCAATTTGCATGAGCTTACAACTGTCACCCATAGCTCCTTGATAAGGGTGAACCTGCTCCCATACGTGAGACAAAGTGCTTGGGTGAGGGGAGGTGTTCTGTTCCTCTGACAGGATGATTATAGTGCCCAGAAGCTTAATTATCGTCAAAGAGGCCTATCTGGTAACAGGCAGATGTAGATAACACCTGGGCCTGCCACCTCTTGTGTTCTTCTAGCCAGACAGGAACCAACCCCAGTGGAAAAGGAGCTGCTCCTTTGAATGACCACAAAGGAGGGGTTACTAATTTTGTAGCACGTGGCCACATGGAAAGAAAGGCTCTAAAATCTTGAGTTTAAGTAGAGAGGGGGACTGTGGGATTGTTTGCAGTAAGACACTTTTGGACCTGGCCTTTTTTGCAGGGTATCTCCCCAGATCTTTGCCTCACTAAAGTAGCCTTGTAAAACATGTCTTAGGCCTGCCACTGCAGCCTGTACTGCAGTTTTAAACTGCCATTTTGACCTGGCCATATAGGACATGTGTGTTTACGTTTTACATGTCCTAACAGTGAAAAACGCCAAAAGTTATTTTTTCACTGCTGTAAGACCTATCTCTCTCGTTGACAAAGTGGTAACTTTGGATTGGGAGCAGATAGATAGATGCTGTTTCCACTCAAATTAATTGTAATTTAAAACAATCTTCAATGACGAAGTTGATTTTGAAGACGCAATTCTGAAAATGTCACTTTTAGAAAGTTATAAAAAACACAAAGGATCTAGCTGAACGTTTTAGGTGCTGCTATTGATTTAAACATAATAAAGAAAACACAGCCGTCCAAGAAGTCACTGGCCTCTCAAACAAGTCTAAATTAATTTCACTATCACATACCATTCCAAAAGAAATAATAGCTTTTGAGCAGGTCGTTCTGTCACCTATCCAACAATTTGAGAACAAAAAACCTTTCACCCCTGGCAACCTCACGGCACAACATTCTAAGGCCATACAAAATCTCAAAAAAGACGATACAATCGTCTTTAAGCCGGTGGACAAAGGTGGAGCAATGGTTCTGTGGCCCAAAGATATGTATCTCAAGGAAGGTCGCAAACAGCTACAGAATATATCTTAGTACAGACAAGTAAAGGACGATCCCACAAAAGAAATTCAAGAAGTCATTGAGTTGATTCTTCATGATGGGCTACAGATAGGAATACTAGAACCAAAGGAAAATGAATGTTTGCAAAAAAAGCATCCGATGATTCCGGTAATTTATTTTCTACCGAAGATCCACAAATCCTTGAGTGATCCACCGCGAAGACCAATTGTATCAGGGTGTGGCTCACTGTTGGAGCCCATTTCCCAATACGTTGACATCTTTTTGAAACCTTTGCTCTGCCTCGGTCCTTCCTACTTGAGAGATACGATGGATTTTATTAACAAGATCGAGGGACAATAATTCGATCCTACGACTCAGTGGCTTGTTTCATTGACTTTGTATCCTTGTATACACGGATTCCTCAGGATGAGGCCCTTGAAGTACTGGAGACATACTTGGAAAATTGGGAACGATCCCACCAGGTATCCACCAAATATATTCTACAACTGACGTCAGTGGCCCTCAAGAAAAACTATTTCAAGTTTGAGGACAATTTTTATATTCAAACAAAGGGGACTGCAAGAGGATGTCCCTTCGCTCCTGAGATGATGGTCCTCTACATGGCACGGTTTGAAGAAAAATTTGTATATAACCACTATCCCTTTGCAAAACATGTACTACAATGGCCCCACTACATTGACGACATCAGGCGCCTTTGGGATGTCCAGAAGACACATTAACAGGATTTTTTGATTGGATTAACACAAGACATCCAGATATCAAATTCACAATGAACAAGAGCAAGACTTCTCTAACCTTCTTGGATTTAAAATTAATACTGATTAACAATGAACTAAGGACCACTCTTCATAGAAAAATAACGGACAGGAACACGAACCTTCATTACAAAAGTTCACATCAGAGGAACTTGCTTGACAACTTACCATATGGAGTGCTATTAAGGATTAGGCGCAACTGTTCACGAAAAGAAGATTTTGAGGGCCACGCAAATTCACTATGTGGACAATTGAGAAACAGAGGATACCCCAAGAAATTGTTGAAACAGGCCAAACAAAGAGCCTTATTTACACCAAGAGAAAGTCTCTTGACAAAGAAATCCAAAGAACCGGTGGACAAATTGGTGTGTGTGTCCACCTTCGGATCCCACACTCATAAAGTCCGTCAAGCCATTCTCAAAAACTGGCCTCTTTTGAAAAATTTGGCTGTCCATTTGATCAACCGCTTTTTGCCATGAAAATGCCAGTATTGGGCAGCAACTGGTCAGGGCAGATATAACACCTCCACCAACAAAGAAGGCCCTCCTCTCTCAATGGAAATTAAACCCAATTGAAGGCTACCACAAACGTGGGAACTGCAATTCTTGTGACTCTACCCTGAAAGGCTCAGAATTTGTCCATAAAAGCATTAAATGGTCTCACAAGATGTTTTCGAATTGCAGAACAAAAAACGTTGTTTATGCAATTATTTGCCCATGTAGCAAAATTTACATTGAAAATACCAATCAAGAGGTCCGGTTGCGCATCGTCCAACATCGATCTAGAATTCACACAAAGGTTGCTAATGCCCCAATGGGTAGCCATTTCATCCAAACCAAACACAACGAGAGAGACATCAAGTGGACTGTACTTGGTGTTATTAAATAAACCTCCCGAGAGGGTGATGTGGAGACATTATTGTTGCAAAAAGAGGCTTATTTAATCCTGAAATATAACAGCGCAATTTCTGGGCTGAACGAGATGTTCGAAATATCGAGAACGTGAATTCTCCAAGACAAAGTTTCAAAACTGCCTGGTATCGGAGTCACATCGCCCACAATGAACCACAATTCCCAAAATGCATCAGGATTTCGCCATAGGTTAGTGAGGCTGTCACAACCTTGCCAGAAGTACCAAACATGTGATTCATTGCAATGGAATGCAGGCTGTCCCAGCTGAGCACACAGAGCCTCCCGCACGTCGGAGCCACTGGCAGCATAATTAACGGCTGCTCAAATACCATCTGAAGTAAGTGAAATCACTTCCCTCCAAGCTTTCTTGTAATTTTGTAACACATCCAGACTCATGCGGCACACTTAAATAACAATTTTTTCACGCGGTTGTCGTTTCAGATAACAGACACACGCCTCCGATTCCCATTAATTGTAAGTAGGCTCAAACTATCGAGTTGAAGTACACGGTCAATTTGTCTATCAGAAAACAGTATCCTGTCTTTCCTTGATTTTAACAGAATGCTTTTCCAACAAGAATGTGATACAATAAGAAGACCACAGAACCACGTTCCCTGGTCTTTTCATAAGAAGTAAGTTAGCTTCTGCTCATTGTTTATAAACAAGGCTTGCATTCGACCTTGCAATTTAATGACACTCTTGCATTCCTTTATGTTTCAAACTGCACTTTATAAGTGACACAGTCTTTTTCAACATTTATGCGGAGTTGTTCTAAATCATATAGCAAACAGGTGCCAATTCTTATCTAATACATAATAATATGAATAGTAGATTAATGCAATGAAGGGAAGGATTGAGTTAAGAATTCTTCTTTTCTGTGTGTTCATTTTGTAGAATTCTTCCAGTCTTTAGCCCTGAAAAGAATCACAAAAATGTTTGTCCCCTCTGGCCAGTAACCCCAGTACATTGTATTAACATTTTGATTAAATGAAATGTGGGTTACTGTTGTTGATCCTGACTGGAGAAAACTTCTCTTGAATAATTGTAACAGTGTTTTGTATTAATTGTTTGTGATGTATCAAATGATTATTTGAGTTTCTGTATTTAGTCGGCACTTTTGCATGTTTATCTAATTTCAGTGTCGTCTAGGTCTGTCATTTAGAAATGTAAAAAATGATATAAGTTAAATGTGGTCAAAGAATTGACATATTAAATTATGTCGACCAATACAATTTGGAGTTTGGTCGTAGTCTGTTTGAATCAATAGCAGCACCTGAAACGTTCAGCTAGATCCTTTTTTTTTTTTCTATAATTACAGGCCCATTCTAGCTGAGTGCAACAGGGCCACAACCCTTTTTGTACCCAAAACCTTTAGAAAGTTGGCATTTTCTTACCAGTCCCTACTATGTGTGCTTTTTGCAGTGTCCTAGATCACTTAACTGTGAGTGACTCTGCTGTTGGATTTTGTGTATTCCTTCCGGAGAGTGACACAGAGGGAGGCCGAGATGTGGACAGGACCCAGCTCCACTTAAACTTCAAAGGGTTTTTCCTCCTGCACACGCAAAGAAACCTGACACCAGATCTGCCCTGACATTGCCACCCCTGGATGGTTGGGAGCCTAGTCAGGGGAAGTGGAAGACCTTTCCAGAACCATGAGGGGATAATACATAGAGTTCCCCCACACAAAGGCTGGTACCAGTCATAAATATCAGACCTCCAGAGACACTCTTCAGAACACTCCTGGACTTGTGGAAATTACAGAAGAAGGACTGCCCTCCTGCCAGTGACTGTCCTGCTGCTGAGGACTGCCTTGCTGTCCGACCTGCTTAGCTTCATCCCAGGCTACCCTTGAGCAACTTCAAGGGTCAGTTGGCTGACCTCCTGTGTAAGCTACAGAGACACAATGAGCTTCAGAGGCCTACGTGCAATTGCTCAGCTGGCCTGCTGCAACTGGACCTGCCTGGACCTGCACCTGAACAGATCATCAACCTCTCTAGTAGAACGTTAGATAAATATGAGATTAGCGCTTTGAAGATGGGACTTGGGTTCTGTTCCATACAATGGGGTTATTAAGCAGATGTTCACATTGATGTGCAACTGAACATGCCTGATCCATGCTGGCCTGTGCTGGAGTGAGTCTTGATCCCCAAGAGGTGCCTCCAGTGGTGCTGGACACTTGGCTGGTAGCAGAGTGTACTTATCTGCAAGGTAAGGTGAATATCCTGAAGTTTGGTCTCCTTGCAACCACAAACTGGTCCGATCGGGCTGAGACTCTGACACCCATGACGACTACCAACACGAACCTTCGATGAGACATGCTCTTCTCACTACAGTGACCACCCGCAAAGACCAGCAATGAAAGAGCTACTCTTCGTGCTGCAGCAACAACAGCCGGCTGTGACAGTCAAAGTGAATCTACAGTAATAGTGATCTACAACACCTCACCAGCTCGTACCACCACAGCGACAACATCCCGCAATGCCTGGCCAGCTCTTTGCACTACAGCAATGACCACCTGTGACACTCTATCGTCTCCTCATGGCCTCCTCCACCTAGAACAGAACTCTTCATGCCAGACTCTGAGGGTAACTTTTCAATAGGAATAACCTTGTCTCTGTATACACCCTGCACTACATTGTGGTCAGCAAAAACATGAGACTTTTCCCTGGTCTAGCGTGACCAGATAACCACAAGTGGCTTGTGCATTTAGGCACTTTTTTCATTATAAACTTTAGAATGTAATATCTCTGGTTCTGCTGATTGTATTTTTGTCATCCTGGTAGTAATTTTATTCATTGAAAGTTACTCTGCCTTTCCGAATGGGGAATTTTCTTGCATTTGTTTTCACTTTATTACTGTTTGTTTGATATATAAATACTTTACACATTGCATCTAGGTTAAGCCTGATTGCTTTTTGCCAAGCTACCAGAGGGTTAAGCACAGTTTAATTTAGTCACTTTTGTGGTTCACCGTTACAAGGATTGTGGTTGTTGCCCTAGTGGGGCTTCTACGCCCCTCAATCAATAACCATATTTCTTCAGGCACCTAGGAACTGCTTCAAATGTGGGTAGGGTTACCCCTGGGAAATTGGTCCCTCTTGGCTAAGGAGGGGCCCTGAGTCACACCAACCCACAGGCTAGAGCCAGGGATAAACCTAGTAGAAAACTAAACATGTAAAGAATGAGTACCTCAAATATTCACAAACACTTCTCTCTGCAACTTTAATAACTACCTCAAGCTTTCTCACTATGCACTCTCTGCACATGGTGAGTTATAGTTTCTACTTGACTCTTATAAAACCGCAAGATTACCAACACTGTTAATATTCTACTGTTCCCTAATCTTAGCAACGTCTATGTACATACTAGAACTCTGTTCAATACTTTGATATTCATACATAATATGAGCAACACAGTCCAGGCTAAAAATCCTAACTAGTCCATTAAAGTACCATTGAAATAATCCCTTCTGCAATACAAATAACCATTTGAACACATAACAACCCCTAGTCAGTCTTAGAAGAGTTTATATAAATGTAAAAAATTATAGTTTACAGTTTATTAACACAAACAACATGAGTTTCTGAAATACTTCTCTGTTCTGCAAATTAACGTCAATGTAAATCCACTGGAAACCAAATGGATCTTCGCAAGGGAAATTTGAGATCCGTGTAGCAAAATCCTAGCATCAGCAACACTGTATGACAATTGCCTAGCAAAAATGGCATGGGCCAAAAGGGAAATGATACAAAGATGCGCAAGATGGCTGTCATCTCTCAAGACTATGCTACAGTCCAGTCCCTACTGGGAATTTCTTTTCATGGTCAAGACACTACCACTTAGCACTTTTTCCATGCACACAATTATTATTACTGTTATTTTCTATTCAGATTTGTACAGCACATGGCTACCCAACCAAGGGTTTCCCAGCGCTGATATCAAAGTTTAAAGCCACCAGGTTTTAAGCTTCCTGAGGAAGACTGAAAGCTAGTGGCAGGCTCTCAAGTCAAGGGAAAGGGAGTTCCACAACTTTTGGCCTAAAAAGAAAAATGCTCAGCCTCCTTGTACGGATCTCCTAACTCTAGGAACTACAGCAAGAACCAAAAATAATTGGGCACAGAGACTGGCTAGGTGTGTACAGCCAGCACCAAGGATCCAAGGTAGGAGGGTCTGGAGTTTGAGAGACATTTGTCCATATAGCACCGTGCTTTGAATTGAACGTGATGTTCAACTGGGAGCCATTGCAGTTCGCGGAGCAGGCTGACAGTGGAATGGGACTTGGGGGATGCAGAAGGAGTCGTGCCACTGCATTCTGCATGATCTGGAGATGACTGAGAAAGAACTTTGTGACCCCTAGATAAAGAATGTTTCCATAGCCGAGCCTCAAGCTGACCAAGGCGTGGATGACTGTTCGCTGAGCCAAGGGTGGGAGACAGCCTACAATTGTTTGGAGGCATCTCACAATCCCAAAGCAGGTGGCATCCACTTTAGTGATTTGGTGACTCATGGAAATATTCTCATCCAGCCAGACTACTAAATTCTTCACCACTGGCACTGGGTTGGGTTAAGTACCCACCACCACAGATGCGGGTGCCATAGGTGGGGAAGGTTGCACAACAAGACCTCTGTCTTTCCTCCCTTTAACTTTAAGAAGTTTGTTTTCATCCTGGAACAGACTTGCATGAGGCAGTTATTCAGTGCCTCTGGGCTATTGATTTCCTGAGACGACAAGGTGACAAAGATCTGAGTATTGTTGGCATAAGAGAGAAGGATGAGACTGCACTTTTCTACAATGTCAGCAAGTGGTCTTATGTATAAATTAAAGAGGGTTGGGCTAAGAGTGGAGCCTTGGGGTACCCCAGTAGGTAAGGGGTGATGATTAGAACAATGCTGATAGGTGTGGACTTGAAACATACATTCCCGTGTGAAGGAGCTAAGCCAGGACAGAGCAGTGTCCTGCACCCCTATGACCTCTAACCCATGTAGTAGAGTGTTATGGTTCATAGTGTCGAACGCTGAACTGAGAACCAACAGAATCAGTGCAGCAGTGCCATCGTTGTCTAGCTGTTGCCTTAGATATTAAGTTACTGCTAGTAGCACCGACTCTGTACTATGGCCGGCTCTAAAGCCTGATTGTGAGGGGTGGAGCAGGCCATTCTGTCCTGTATATGTTGGGAGTTGTTTGTTCACATGCTTTTCTAGGGCTTTGGACAGGGTAGGTAAGGGGGATATTGGGCTATAGGTAGACCAGGTAAAGGGGTCTAGATTAGGTTCCAGACAGTGTTGACACTTCCCTACAAGAAATGCAGCTCAAGCAGGTTTGATGTATAGCTCCTTCACACTCATCCAGTACCAAGCAGTAAGTCATGCCTCCCAGCCTGCTTCCTGACAGACCAAGAGGATTGCTCCCTAAACTCTTTGATTGTGAAAAAAAAGTTACACAGTCAGAGAATGTTTTAGTAGAGTAGAAATGAGAACTGTGGAATATAATCTACATTTCATCTTCTGCCTGTTGCACCTTGAGGATTATTTGCTCAGAAATTTAGTGGTTTGTCGTGCAAAATATTTAGGCTATTTCCTTCAGCTGATGCAACCTTTTACAAATTTATTGAAACATGTCTGGGACAATTTATTTTCCTACCCGAAGGGACTTTGGGGGGGGGGGGGGGGCAAGTGCTTCCTTTTTTTATAACTGATGATAGACATGAGTGACGCATTTCTATGCTAGTAAACCCTGTGCAAAAGCTAAACTAGAACACTCAGGAGAAATGTTTTATTTCCATTGCAGCATCTGAGATCCCACGTGTTAAAAATTAAATACATTCTTTTTAAATAATTAAGGAATAAGGATTTTTTGGGGTTGGAGCAGGAAGCGGAAAATATGATGACTGTAAGAGTAAGACCAGACAGTAAGCGCTAATCTATAATAGCATTGCAAAGTTAGAATCATTTTGATTACATTTGAATTTTATTTACTTGCTATTAATAAACCCCTTCGGTGCGTCGGACGGCCAGGGCCGTCCAACGCACCACTGCTCACGTGCATAGGCTGGCCCCTGGCCATCTGATCACATGGCACTAGAAATCCCTTTGGTGCGGGCACCAGAGAGATTTCTTTCCACCCCAACACCCTCGGAGCTGGGGAAGAGCTTCCCCAGCTCCCGAGGGAGTGTAGATGATTTCCCTGAAATGACGATCAGCGCGCACGTCGCGCTGACGTCATTTCAGTGATATCGAAACTGAAACGAGACTTGAGGCTCATTTCAGTTTCACTTTCTATGTGCTCAGGGGCTATCTCAGCCTCCCAAGCACAGAGAAGGACGGGAGATGTATCATTGGAAAGGGGAGAATCTCCCCTTTCCAATGGTATCCCTCCCTAGTGGATCCCTGCATGGGGATTGCCCCAGGAGGGTGATCCCCAAGCAGGGATCAACCCACTAGGCACCAGGGAGGGGGCAGAAGCCCCCAATCTGCCCCCCAGGGGGCAGAAGACCCACTAGAAAGCAGGGATTTATTTTACTCTGTAAATTAGGGGTGGGGCTGCCCAATATGGGCATGCCAATGCCCCCACCCCCCTGCACAATTACAGTCTTTATGCCCCCCCCCGGGGCAGATGGGGACAGTAGCCCCAAAATTGCCCGCCCCAGCGGGGGCAGAAAGCTCACTAGACACCAGTTTTTTTTTATGATTAATTTAGGGGTGGGGGCTGCCCAAGATGGGCATGCCAATGTGCCCACCCCACAAAATTCCTGTCTTTTTGCCCCCGGGGGCAGAAATCCCACTAGAAACCAGGGATTTATTTTACTATATAAATTAGGGGTGGGGGCTACCCAATATGGGCAAGCCAATGCCTCCATCTCCCCTGCACAATTACAGTCTTTCTTCCCCCTCTGGTTCAGCACACTTAACGCTCGTCGATAGGATTTGAAGGGATATAAAATCAATTTGTTCCTGTGGACTTTCTGTATGGGATGAGGTTGCATTATTTCAGTTATTTTTTTCATAAAGTACAATAAATGCAGTGTTTTTCCTGTAGTGATTTCATAAACTATTTAAAGCTTTCAGACAGGCAGCTAATCATTATTTCTCTTTTATTCATCATCATAAATCTTTATTTGGTTTTGACACAGAAAACTGTAGGATGCTGCCTCTTTATATGGTATACCAAAAAGAAATATACTGTAAAAAGAGTCCAGGTATTTCCTTACAAGTGGACAGGTGCTTGCTCTAGCAATTCGAAGTTACTCTTCTAGGTGGTAGTGTGGTCGAGCAGTCTTAGGCTTATCAGAGATGAGTGTTAGACATCCACTGCACACACACAGCCAATAAATGATATACACAACTCAATAATGAGATCCGCACCATTATAAAACAATAGCACTTACCTTTATATAACTTTAGGTGCCAAGATCATCAAAATCAAGTGGATCCTTTTTTAAATAGCAGGTGTGAAGAAAACCGGTTTTTGATACTTTAAATTGTAATTGAAGCACCTCGCTGCAATGTTAACTTAGGGAGAAAAACATTTATTTGGGCACTCAAAAGTGAGTTACAGGACCAATCTTCTGGACTTGGGGTGAGTATGGGGCAAGGTCCAAGGCAGCACCAACATTTCACTTTGGGCAGAATTGCGGCAGCCTGGTGCCGAGGTGCCTTACAGTATTGGGTGCCCCATTCAAGTCTCTGGAGATTGGTCCATCGTGAGAGAGGCTGTAGGCTCGGAGTGGGGGACCAGTCGGGCTGAACCAACAAGGAGGCTCACCTCTTGTAAGGCTCGGGATGTGGGGATGCCTTTGGTCCTCTTTTCCTGGGGCGACGGGTGCAGAGGTGTCTTTAGGTGCCAGATTTTCATCACCAGGCGCACTCATGGCAGAGGGGACCTTCAAACGGAGGCTGCAGGTAGCGTCAGAAAGTCCACTGTGGGAAAGTCTAAGGTGTTCTTTATCTCTGGAGGGCTGGGGGACCATGCTGGCACTGTTGACCCACTTCAGCTCAAGCTATGAAGCACTGGTGCAGTGGTGTTTTGTGGAGTCGGGTATTTGAGGTCCGGAGCCCTCACAGTCTTCTTTGGGGTTCCGGTAGGATGCAGGGAAGCAGATCTGCTGCTCCACAGGAGTTCTGGAGTCTTTATTGAAGACAGGCAGTCCTTCCCAGCTTTGGAGGCCCAACAACTGAAGGACAAAATATCTTTGATGCAGTTTTGACGGGGAACAGAAGACAGGCTGGCAGGGATGGTGCCAATCAATTGTTCTTCTTCCGTCTTCTGATTTTGTGACTCTTCAGTGTCCTTCTTCTTCTTAAGTCGTCAGAATCGTGGGACCACGTTGGCACCATTGGCCCACTTCAGCTCAGGCTAGGCAGCTCAAGTGCAGTGGGGCATTCTGGTGGAGGTTTTCGCAGTCTTGGAGCCTAACGGCTCAGTCTTTGGTACCTGCAAGATGGAGGGGAACAGCTCTGCTGTTCCACTGGAGTTCCTGAGTCTTTGGAAAAGTGCCGGCACCCGTCCCAGGCTTTGGATGATCAGCAGCTTGCAGGACGAGATGACTTTGGTGCAATTGTCCGGAAAAGGCAAACAAGCCAACTGGGCTTGGTGCCAAATCAGTTGCTTCTTCAGAAGTTCTTGTTTTTGCTGCTCTTTGGCCCATCTTCTTCTGTTGGTCTGCAGGATCTGATTTACGGGTTGCGTGGCTCCCCTAAATAATGAATTTAGGAACATTAGTGGAGTGTAGGGTTGTAGCCAATGGGCTACTTACCTCTTGGGTCACCATGCCCCCTATATGACCACTTCCTGGGGGAAGTGGGCAAAACCATGTCCTAGAGATCCAAAATTTGCCATCGGCAAGATGGTCAATTCTCAAAAGTTGCATCCACTTCAGGTAGGCCAGTTCAGGGGTGATACTAGCCTGAGGGTGGACATGCAAAGCTAATTTTCCTGCCTGTCCAGGTGCCCAAAGGCTCTGGATAAAGGGGTTAGTTTCCTCTTCTTGTGAATGAAGCCAGATTTGCATACCGGAGGCAGTGGGCCTCTTTGAAGCTCCGTAGCCCTGCAATGCTAATCCGCAGGTCATCCTTTGGGTGCAGGGTGTAAAGCACCCTGTGTCTGAGGAGTCTTGGACGAGTCTTGGTTATGAGCATCTGTCTTGCTTACTGCATGTAGGCCCCTGTAGTCCACACAAATCCTCATCTCTATTTTACCACCCTTGGTATGAGGTTTGTGGACTAAGACAACTGGGCTGGCCCAGGGGCTCTCAGAACGTACAATGACGCCCAATTCTAGCATCTTGCTTACTTCAGTCTTGATGCTCTTTTTGACTTGGTCAGACTTGTACATCCCGTAGATTTTATTTTGACAGGTAGGCTGTTGCCAGTGTCTGCATCATGTGTGCACCAACTTGTATGGCAAGGGGTCAAACAAAAGATCTCAGCATACTGTTGCAGGACTTGCCTACAGTCAGCCTACTGTTGACATAGAGGGTGTCTGAAATGACCACTCCCTCTACTGACCCATCTTTAGGGTTGTGAGAGAGGAGATTAGGGAGAGGTTTACTCGCTTACTTCTGTTCATCATCAGTGACCTTCATCGTGGTCACCTCAGCCTTGTCGTGATAGTTTTTAAGGTTTTTCACATGGAAGAGCCTTTTGTGGTCTCTGCAAGTGTCAAGGTCCACCAGATAGGTGACCTCTCATTTTCTTTCTAGGAAAGGGTAGGGCCCACTCCATTTGTCCCAGAGGGCCCTAGAAACCACAGGTTCCAAAACCCACACTGGTTGGAACTCCACAGGTGCAGCCTTTTGGTCATACCAGAGCTCTGGCTGGTCTCAAGGTTTATAGATGCTTTTTCCATGTACTCGGCCATTCTTTAATGTAGGCCGAGCACATAGTCCACTATGTCTAGCTTAGGCTCTTTGAGAGGTCTCCCCAGCCTTCCTTTACTAGACACAATGGTCCCCTATACAGGATGGTCAAATAGAAGCTCAAAGGGGGAAAACCCTAATCCGTTCTGTGGCACTTCTCTATAGGCAAAATGCAGTTATGGCAGTAAGTCATCCCATCTCCTTCTGAGTTTCTCATGGAGTCCCATGATCATGCCCCATTTGCTTGTGGGGGATAAGGGGGGGGTGAACATTCAGCCAACAAGTGTTTCAGGTAGCCAGACAAGAAGTTTGTACCTCTGTCTGACACCACCTCTTTAGAGAAACCCACTCTGGCAAAGATCCCAACAAGGGCCCTAGCCATTGCAGGAGCTGTGGTAGTCTTTAGTTGAATGGCTTCAGCGTACGTGGTAGCATTACCCACTACTACCAGTATGAATTTGTTCCCTGCTGCTGCTGTTGGAGGATGTAGCGGACCAACCATACCAACCCCAACCCTTTCAGAGGGTACCTCAGCCAATGGGAGTGGAAATAATGGGGCTTTTGAGTTGCCAACTCCTTTGCCGCTAGCTTGGCAGATAGCACAGGTGTTGCAAAACTCCTTCACCTTCTGGGACATACCTGGTCAGTATAACTGGGTAACTAACCTACTCCAAGTTTTCCCTGGCCAGAATGCCCAGCAAAGGGGATGTTTTGAGCAAACGTGAGTAAGAACTCTCTATACATCAGAGGCACTGCTACTCTTCTAGTGGCACAGGTTTGGGATCTCTGGACTCAGTGTAAAGGAGTCCCTTCTCCCAGTAGCTTCTGTGGGAGCCACTGACATCTCCTGTTTCTTGATCAACAGCTTGCTGTCTCAGGCTTTCAAGAGTGGGGCAGGTCCTCTGTTCCTAGCACAGATCTTCCCTAGAGGGCCCCCCTGAGCCTAGGAGCTATTCCATGTATAGCCCACGTTTCTGGGGCTCAGTTCCCTCTGGGGTGGGCCATTATTCTAGATTTAAACTCCTTCTTTTCATCCTGGGCATTTCACTGAGCTTGGGTTTTCACACACACCCATTCAGGTATACCCAGCATGGCTGCATGGGTTTCTCTTTTGACCTCAGCCCACGCTGAGGACTCCAGATCAGTGCCTTGCAGACATTCTACAGGAATTTCAGAGGACACCACCACCTTCTTTTGGCCAGTAACCCCTCCCCATTCTTAGGACAACATCACCATGGGATGGACCTTAGCCTGATTATCAGCATTAAGGACAGTGAGTGTCTCACCAGACAAGTATTTTCCTGGGGCTATCAGTCTTTTGATCCCTTCACAACACCGGACCCACATATCTGAACAACCGCTTCTCCTTCCACGTGCCCAAAAGGCACATCAGATCAGCTGATCTCTCTCTGACCAGCCCATGTATCTACAAGACCAGAACGGGAGGAAAGTCCTTCTACCTCTCAGCCAAAGACTTGAACGACCTCCCCCACCACCTCCGGCAAGCTTCCACTCTGCCCAAGATCTGGCTCTTTGGATAACCCCAGGACTCAACTCAGGTGCCCCACCACCCCTTCCAGTGCCTTGAAGCCCTCACAGGTGAGTAGTTGCTCGTTACCATCCATGATTGATTGAATGATCACCATAGTGACACTTGCACCTGTATCCCTCAGTGCTTCAAGTCTGATCCCCTTTATATGAGGCTGTTTTCTGTATTTTTCCATGTTAATGGGCCAGACAGCCAGGGCAGCTACATCCAGCCCCCACCCCCGCCCCCAGGGGCTCTCAGAATGTACAATGACGCCCAATTCTAGCATCCTGCTTACTTCAATCTTGATGCTCTTTTTGACTTGGTCAGACTTGTACATCCCGTAGATTTTATTTTGACAGGTAGGCTGATGCCAGTGTCTGCATCATGTGTGCACCAACTTGTATGGCCAGGAGTCAAACAAAAGAGCTCAGCATACAGGACTTGCCTACAGTCAGCCTACTGTTGACATAGAGGGTGTCTGAGATGACCACTCCCTCTACTGACCCATCTTTAGGGTTGTGAGAGAGGAGATTAGGGAGAGGCTCACTCGCTTACTTCTGTTCATCATCAGTGACCTTCATCATGGTCACCTCAGCCCTGTTGTGATAGTTTTTAAGGTTGTTCACATGGAAGAGCCTTTTGTGGTCCCTGCAAGTGTCAAGGTCCACCAGATAGGTGACCTCCCCTTTTCTTTCTAGGAAAGGGTAGGGCCCACTCCATTTGTCCCAGAGGGCCCTAGAAACCACAGGTTCCAAAACCCACACTGGTTGGAACTCCACAGGTGCAGCCTTTTGGTCAGACCAGACTAAAGTTGCTTCAGTGAGCTTTCTGATGTGGCCTGGTCTCACTTGGGATCCCATCTGGAAGTTTAGCACTGCATTCACTGCAGGTGCACTAGGGGGACTCTGGTTCGTGTAGGGCCCTGGGTTTAGCTCCATGGAGGAACCTGTCTCAGAAGTGGTATTAAAGTAGTTGGGACCTTTTTAGAAAAGTATAAAAAGAAGTTAAGTACTTTCTAAAGGCCTAACTTTACTTAAATGCTTTTTAAACTCTAAACAGTTTCATAGTGGGACTTAACGCAAGGCCTTTACAGCTAGGTTTTAAACAATTTAGAAAAAAACGGAATCCGAAAAAAATGTTTTAGTCTAAAGAAAATGTTAGATTCCTTCATGGAATCATGCATCATCAATGTGGTACAGCTAATGTCAAGTCTTGTATCCCATCTCTGCCCCACCAATGGAGAAAGCTGCCTCATTATAAGGTATACCAAAAAGATGTATACCATGCAAAGAGTCCAAGTATTCCCTTACTAATGGACAGAGGCTTGCTCTAGAAATCCCAAGGTGCTCTTCTAGGGGGCAGTGTGCTTGAGCAGCCTTAGGCTTATCAGAGAGGAGTGTTAGACATCCCCTGCACACACACAGCCAATAAATGATACACACAACTCAATAATGAGATCCATACCAAATTATAAAAATCGCACCTGCTCTTATATAAATGTTGGCACCAAGATCATTAAAATCAGGTAAGTTCTTTTTAAAATAGCAGGTTTGAAGAAAACAAGTTTTTGTTACTTTAATTCATAATTGAACACCTCACGGCAATGTTAACTTAGGAAGAAAAACATGTATTGTATTTGGGAACCCAACAGCGACTTACATGACCAATTTTCTGGACTTACGGAAAAGTATGGGGCAAGGTCCAAGGCAGCACCAACAGTTCACTTCAGGCATCACGGAGGCAGCTGAGTGCAGAGGTGTGTTAGAGCATCAGGTGCCCCATTCAAGACTTTGGAGAGCAGTCTGTTGGAAAAGGGACTGCAGGCTTGAACTGGGGGACCAGTCAGGCTGGACCAACAAGGGTACTCAACCCTTGTGATGCTCGGGGGTGTGGGGATGCTTATTGTCCTCTTCCCCAGGGTCAAAGAGTGGAGAGGTGTCTTTAGGCATCAGGCTTTCTTCACAGGGCACTCACAGTAGAGGCTGCCTGCAAACAGAGGTTGCAGGCGGCAATGGAGAGTCCACAGTGGGCAAGGCCAATTTGGGCTTTGTCTTTGGAGGGCTGGGGGACCATGCTGGCACCATTGGCCCACTTTAGTTCATGCTAGGGAGCACAGCTGCAGTGGTGTTTTGGGGCATACAGTTTTTGCGGTCCGGAACCCTCACAATCTCGCTGGGGTGCATGCAGGATGCAGGGAAGCAGCTTTGCTGCTCCACAGGTGTATTTGTGTCTTTATTGAAGGCAGGCAGTCCTCCCAGGTACAAGAAATCAGGGGATACATAAAAAGAAAAAGAAAAACTGAAAATGCAGATAAATAAAAAGTCTCCAAGCAAGGAGAGAGGCATTTAAAAAGCCATATAGAATGTAAATGAAAAAGCACAAAAAAGGGATCAAAGTGAAATTTGTCACCTAGGAGTACAAGGAGCAACTTAAGGTTTTTGCATGTATTTTTGCTACAGTGGTGATTTCAGGGGTTTGTTTTAGTAACTGCTTGAACATGGCCAAAGGTGGCAACTGCTTTATTTTCTTTGGTGCGGCATTCCGTATTTTAAGGTTATTAGGTAATTACCTTGAAAAGCTCTAATGAGAATCTTTATATTTTCTGAATAGGGGAACTGTAAGCTCAAGGCTACCTTTACTCTGATTTTCCACTAAGTGTTAGCAATCAGAGTACAAAAACTACTCATGCAAAATATGTTAATCTGTGGTATAGCTAAAGTGAAGAAGATCGCCATGTGCCTCTAATTTATGTTTGCTCTTTAGTTTTAGATTCCATTTTTGGGCCATTGCCTCCAACAGCCCTCATAATGACGCCTCACTGCTTCTCAAAACCTCAAAGCCCTCACAGAAACGTCACCTCGTGCAAAGCTCTACGTCGCGTTAGGGAACAAGTAAGTAACTTGTGCATTCACTTGGAAGAAAAGAAACAGTCTCTTTCATGACTTTAGTTCGGAAGACTTTTCTTTCCAGAATGCTAGACTTGTATGCACACTTTCGTTTGTGTTGATGGATTTAATGCTTGGTACCACATTTGCATTCGTGATTCTCGAAAGTATTTGTGTTTATGTCCGTCTGCAGTCGTGCAATAAACAGACCACACTGTTAACTTTAAGCGTAAAAGGCCATTTATTAGGACCAGTCTGCACAACTCAATCAATAAACAACAATAACAATAACAATCTCAACAACCCCCATCCTCATTCGTCCTCCATTCACTCTCCGAACTCACTTCTACCACTCCATGCCCGATTCCATTCTTCCTCCATTTCACCGATCTCGTATCATCCCCGCTATCACCTGGCATTCCCCTCATACCTCCATCACCCCCCGCCATTCACTCCTGCATTCCCCCCCGAGGGATGGGTACGACCGCTATTGACTCCCCCACCCCTCCCAAGTATCGCCAACCAGGGAACCCCCTTCTAGGGTGGTTACCTGCCCCCCCCCAAGGTCCCACAGTGCATCCCTCATGCGCAACCACTCAAGCATTCCGATGACACTAAATCGCCTCGTTCCACAACTTGCTCACCACATCCCGCAACTCCATCATGTAATACGCATTCCCCAATCGTGAAAGGTGCACACCGTCGTCCCTAAAAAGTAGTGGTTCCTCCAGTCGCAGTCCAGGGTGAGCGATCAGGGGCGTAACACAGGCCCCCGCAGCCCCCATGGTGCGGGGGGCCCCCTCAGCACCATACTCAGGCCTAAAAGCTCCTTCTTAAATACTGAGTCGGGCCCCTTTGTGTACCTTGAAGGGGGGCCCCCTCAACTTTCGTTAAGCCAGTGTGAGCGATTACTTTGATGTCCGTTTCCCTGCAAAAAACACACATTACCCTGTTGAGTTTCATCCTTGCCTTCGCCACGGCCCCGTGATTAATCGCCCCCTCCATACTCTCCTTGGGATAAATTCAGTCCAGGCAATGCATGCCCCAGCCAATCTGTGCTTTAAAACCTCCAAGTCTCTCTGCATCAGCTGTAAGAGCGCCAAACCCGACAGCCGAATCAAAGTGAATAATCAGGAGATCAGGGCAACCCTTCTGGGGAACCATTTTGGCGAGCCAGGGCAATAGTGCCCCCCATCGCATTCCCCCTTTTCCCCACCAGTGAATCTCATGTTGTGGTCCTTGGAGTCCCAGGTTACGGCCGTACACCTGTTGCTCCGCATACTTGGATGACCAATGCACGAATTAATGCCCCATGATCCATGTGACTGTCCTGGCACCCGGGCCTCCCACGCAACCTACGAAAGAAAAAGAGGTTAGAAACACCAAAGGTCCCCCCAAAATCCTCCCGTTTCCCAGGACCCCCCCACACAATCTACCCTCTCCCTTCACTTCCGGACATAGCGCTCACAGCACCTAGATTTCCACCCCCCAATCTGCCGAATCCTGTCCGAAGACCACCCCAGCCGTGCCGCTGCTGTTGCCGCCCGACTCTGAAAGAATGCGTCCCGAAGCCTGCCGGATCCAACCCCAGCCTCGCCAACGCCATCCGCAACACTGCCAACAACTAGCCCGCCGTCACCTTAGTCCCAGAGGCATGACAAAATATCTCGCCCGTCCTAGTCCCCCCGGACCGCAGAAAATGACGCCATTCTGCCACAGGACACACCCCCTCTCCCTCCGTCTCACACAACCAGATCCACTTGCCCCGCCCCAACTGATCGGTCTTGGACTGGCCCAACCATATCCCCAGGCGACCTTCATCCACCCGAATCTCATCATACCTTCTGCCACCCGTCTTTCACTTCCCAAGCAGCTCGGAGACCCTGAAGGCTCCAAAAAACATCCATACCATGCATAAGCGGAAAAGCCGCGTCTTCCACCTGTCATAACAACAAAGAGGCAAAACCTCCACCAACTTGACCAATAAGTCAAACTTAATCGCCTCCCTCAACGCCCCGCCCCCCCGACGTTCCCTGCCCCAACCCCTAAGCACCCTACTCACAATCACGTCTTTGGTAGGGTCAAAACCAAAAAACAAACAACAATAAAAAGACACTCCCGCCAGTTTCCCCGCAATCGTCGCAGCTGACAGGCCCTTGTCGACGCAATGCAATACAAACTGCAACACTCCTTGTTCCACCGTCAACCGGTCACCGCTAGCCGACTCCCCGCTCCATCCCAGAAAGGCTCCAAATTCCGCCCAAGCCAGTCTGTACGTTCGTCGTGTCGTATCAGCTATAGACTTCTCCACCAAGCCTATCACCCTCACTCCCCCAAGGCCCAGATGCCGACCGGCAGCTCGGTCTTGCACTGATCCACTCCAGGTGCCATTCTCCGGAACCGCTGCCACTGCGAACGAGACAAAGCATCCGCTATGTCATTATTCGCCCCAGGGACATGTTTGGCTCTGAAAATCACATTCAACCTCAGACATCTCAACATGAAGCTCCTCAGCAGCCGCAGCACTCTCAAATCCCTCGCCTTCTGTCGATTGACCAACTCGACCACTGTCATGTTGTCCACGTGGGACAGTACCGACCTGCTCTGAAGCTCTGCCCCCATCACCTCCAGGGCCACCAACAAGGGGAAGAATTCCAGAAACGCAATGCTCCTCCCTGACGCACCCAGTGAGCCGGCCACTCTTCAGCGCACCACCTCCCGTCCCAAAAGATCCCAATACCTGCTGCCCCGGCTGCATCCGAGTAAATTTGTATTTGCCAAACCATCCTTTCGTCCTCAAAATCCAGCGACACCCCATTGAAATCAGGCAAAAATGTCACCCATGTCTTCAAGTCTGCCCGGACCCCCATGGAAATCCGAACTCTGTGGTGTGGAAGAATCGCCCCCGACATGGCCATGCCGAGCCACCTGCAGAAGGTCCTACCAGCCCTCACTACCCGAGACGCAAAATTCAAAAAGCCCAGGAGCTGTTGAACTGCCCGCAAAGCGATCCGCTTCTCACCGATCGCCCACAATAGACATGCTCGCATCTCCGCCACTTTGGCCTCGGGAGGTCGAGCCACCTACTGGACCGAATCCAGCTCTACTCCCAAGAACGTCATGCAGCAGCTAGGCCCAGCCGTCTTGTCAGGTGCCAAAGGAACTCCAAACCGGTACGCTATCTCTTGAAACTGAGACAGGGCCCTGCCGCAATCTCCGGAACACGCTTTTCCCAAAAACAGGAAATCGTCAAGATAATGTGTGACGTCCTGATGCCCGCTGATCTGCGTAAATGCCCATTGCAAAAATGAGCTAAAAGTCTTGAAAAGCGCGCAGGAAATCGCACACCCCATGGGCAGAACCTTATCCACATAGATGGCCCCCGCAAATTGCATCCCGAGCAGAGAGAAATCCGCGGGGTGGATTGGCAGAAGGCGGAAGGCAGATTTAACATCACAATTAGCCAATTCCGGCCCCCCGCCCACACTTCCTGACTAAGCGGATCGCGCCGTCCACCGAGGCATAGAACACCCTTGAGTCTGCTTCCGCGATGAAGTCATTCACAGACCGGCCTTTGGGCCACGAGAGGTGATGTATCATGCGAAACTCACCTTTCTCTTTTTTCGGCACAACTCTCAATGGGGAGATGATCAAATCATCGACCAGCCAGCTGACAAACGGACCCGCAATTCTCCCTTCCTCCACCTCTTTCTGCAACTTAGCCGCCGCCACCCCCGGCAGTTCTTTGGCCGATTTCAAAGTGTCCGCCCGTCTCCGCACCCTCGGGCCCTGGTACCCCACCCGAAAACCTTCCAAGAAACCCCACTGGATTTTCAAAGCCGCCTCCCTGTCCGGGTAACACGCAAGCCATGGGGCCATCTCCTCCACCTTAACTGGTGTAGGTTCCCTTCTGTCCAGGCTGCCCCCTTCCCTTCGTATTGCGCCATTGCTCAGAGGGGGTGACCAAGGTAAAACATTGGGTGAGGGCATGCCGCCCACCACATTTGGAGCACTCATGCTTGAACTTACACGGGTACCGAGAACAGTAGCCACTGTTGTAGCTCCAACATGCGCCAGTATTGTTACCGCTCGGCTTGGCGGGCTGACCGGCAGGTCCTGCCCCAGCGCTATTTACCCCCGCCCCGTGTGGGTAGATGCCGACGAATGTGTAGACGCCATCCACTGCATCCACAATTCTTGGTCCACCTCCCCCCAATGCTTCTCCGGATTCACGCTAACCCGAGCTCGAAACTCCTCACCATAGCTCAGCCAAGCGAAGCCCCCAAATTGCATCTGGGCCTTCCGTATAATATCCATGTATTTGAGTAGCGCTGCGGCACTCTCCAAATGTCATTCGCAATGGATACTGGCGTAGATGAGGAATGCGGACGTCCAGTTTTCCATAGTCACGGGCACCCTAGGGTGCATGGTCAGTTCCCACTTCTCCTCCTTAGACCCCTCCTTAGCCTGCACCGCTCTGTGCAATAACTTGAACAAATCCACATACTCGTGTTTCCATATCCTATTCTTTATCTTCTCCGACAAAAGCGACCCCTAGGGCATAGCCAAACCCATGTAGGGCAACTTCTTCTGGTGTTTCTCCCCTGCAGCCCCCTTTTGTCATCCGCCCCCACTGCCTTATCCGTCTGTACTCCAGCTGTTACCACCTTTTTCTCCTTGTCCGGCTTGTCATTCACTTTCGGCCGAGGCATCATTAAGCCCACCCCGTCCCTTACTGACCTGTCTCCTACCCCCACTGACCTACGCGCTTTCTTGCGACCTTTCTGCAGCCCGCCATCCCACGCAGCCTCACCTGTCAATGATGTGTGTGCCTCTCCTGGCCTTCCTCTGGAGGCGGTAGACTTCGCCGTGACAGCCATCGACTTGCTCTTTGTAGGCTCGGGGACCTGCAAAACACCAATGGCACGGTTGCTCTGTCTCCCCCCCATCCTGACCTCGTCATCCCTCACCTCCCTGTCCTCGAAATCATCACTCTCCTCCTCATAATCCAACTCTTCATCATGACCCATCACCGCAGGCGCCCACAGCACCTCCTTCATCGCTCTATTCACACCCTTCATGTGCCCAGCACTCGCAACACCCCCAGTCTGCATACACGCTGCCGTTGCCCGATCCCGCGTGGGAGGGATGGCCGCCGCGGACCCCCCTGCTCCTTCTGACCGGCGTCCCGAGGCCATTTTGCGCCCTGCCGGGCAACCCCGCAATTCACCAACCTCCGCCGGCTTGGAACCCCCCCACCCCCAGGTCGCTCTAACCTGGGCGGGCCCCAGCACCATCGGGCCTCGAAGCCGCCTTAGCCATCCCTACCTTGTGCTGCGGCCGTTTACTGCCGCCCCCAGCCCTACCTCTCTCCACTCTGTCGCGCTCTACCTGATCAGCCCACCGCTCCTCCTCTGAGGTGGGCGTGGGGGGACCCTCTGCCACCTCTTCCCAGATTGCCCCAGACCTAGCCGCCTCCATCTCTGCCTGTCGCGCCTCCACATGCTGCACCAACAGTCGCTGTTCCTGAATCCTATCTTCCCAGGCTAGAGCCCCCCACCGGGGGAGGGACGGGGGGCCATAACTCCTGACCCCCCTCATGGGAGACAACCCGCTGGCCGGACAGGCCCCCCCAGAACCCGCTGCCCCATACTTACTCCCGAGTGGATCACTTGCCCCACTGGCCCCTCCCACACTCCTCGCAGGCACCAGTGTGCCCACCCTGGAGCCTGTGGACAGATCACTGGGAGCCTCCTCCCCCTCCCCCTGCCCCACAACCTGCACCGCCCTTGAAGTGGACCCCCCCCACACCCCCAGACTCAATGGCCACATTCGGCCCTACTTGTGTGAGCAGCTGCCCCCGGGCGCCCCCCCTGTCTGTCCCAGCTCCAGAAACTCCGATGCTGCCAGCAGCGCCCCCGGGGCAGGAGACGCGTTAACCGCCCCCCCGCCCCCTGCACACAGAACTCCAGCTGGGGGAAAGACCGTCGCGGAGGCAGACTCCTGCGCCGGCCTCCGCGCGCAGCCTCCTTCTTCGCCGCGCCCCGCCCCAGCGCTCCTTTCTCGCACCGTGGCGGCTCATCTAAGCACGCCGCCACGGCCGCAGCCACACCCGTGGAAGCCGCCCTCGGGGCCCACGACATGCCCACACCCCCGGCCGCAACAAGTCCGCACGTCCCGCCCGGCCCAACAACAGTAACGCCTCTCTCACCTTGTCGGCGGTTATGTCTGCCATTACCATGCACGGCAACCACCACAGGGACGCCCCAACCACGACCGGGAGGACAGATTCCCGCCGCCGCCGATCCGCCTGACCCCAGCCCAACGCTCCTTGTCCTGACCACTGCCACTACACTCTTTTATCACTACCCTCCTGATGGTGCTGAGAACGCAGGAAGAGGAAGTTCCCTTCCTCCCCTGCGTTCTTATACCCACCCCTTAACCCTGCCTGGTCCTCCCCTGCGCGAACGACCCCAGGGGAAGACTAGTCTGCGACTGTACTTACCCCGGGGCCCACCATTGTCCTGTAGCTCAAAACCTACGCAATTCTTCTGTTTATTGTTTGGTTTCGTGAAGATGTAAAATATCTTAACACGGTTAATTTAGTTAAAAGCGTCTAGTTAAATTGCTCATTGTACTCCTCATAGGGCACGAAAGTACTATTAGTGGGTGCAAACGGTGTATCCATTCAGCACAGTTGGAAAATTCTGTGGCTTGGCTGCGTACAAAACTCACTTCTAAAAAGCAAGCGTTACATTTTATATAGTGTGGCAGCACCTAACATAGAGGAATAATTGAGCTCTCTGTCACCTAAATGAGACAATTCTTGCTTACCTGAGGAAGGAACTACTACTGTGGCATTACCAGGGGTTTTTGGGCACCCTGGCCTTGTTGGGCAGGCACAGGATATGATATATGAAGTCCATTGGCATTGGGATCAAAAGAATTGTAGCAGTTTTTTTGGGCACAGAGATGTTCACTAGCACTCTCACGGGTCTCCTGTATGTGTATTTCTGCACACAGGGAGTAGGAGGCAGGAGCACACAGTCATTATGAGCTGTGAGGTTCAATCTTAAATGGGGAAGAACTTAGAGGCCGATTACGATGGCGGGCGGATCGCCTCGCCGGGCCAGCGGTGGTCACCGCCGGCCCGGCGGGGCGATCCACCCACCATCCTGACTGCAAAGACCCCCCGTCATATTATGATGGCTGGGCGGTCCGCGGCGGATGGAAAGACCGTCCGCCGGTTTTCCGCCGGTGGACTCGTCGACCGGTGGAAAACGGGTTTAATATGGTGGCAGTGTCTGGAAGACAACGCCATCCATATTACGATGCAGGCTGTGATCAGCCTTTCCATGGCTGCATTGCCGCCATGGAAAGGCTGGCGGTTCCTGCCGTTGGGGGCCCGTTGCGGGCCCCCAGGGTGTTGGGGGGTGGGGGTGCACATGGGGGTACCTATGGTACCCCCCTGCGTTTGCATGTACAATGTGGCAGGCACCGAGCGGTGCCTGTCACATTGTGCATGTAAAAGCACAACATGTATTTTTTACATTGCAGTGGGTGCTGCTTGCAGCACCACCCGCCGCAATGTAAAATATACAGGAGGCGGGCGCATCATAATTCGTATGGTGGGACCGCCGCAACTATGGCGGGTGGTCCCTTTTGCAGCTGCGATGAAAGTCCGCCCGCCATCGTAATCGGCCCCTTAAACATTTTCCATGATTTAAACTCAAGTTACAAGCGCAATCCGGAAATCATGGTCACGGCTGGCTTTTGGGCGGGTGGCCCCTGCAGCGCCCATGATTTTTGGCGCCCCTCACACTCCCAATGACCTCCTCCTCAGATTCCCCCATAATGATAACCGAGCAAAAGTGCCCCTCATCTCTCCATAGCCCTTCTCTCACATACAGTTACATTTTTTAAACCAATGGCAAAGGCTGACTTTCCTCACAATGGATATCTACCCAAACGAAACCTTTTCAGCAACATTAGGAATAGAAAATGAAAGTTTGGGGAAAAACCTAATGTCCTAACCTATTTTATGCAGTTTGTATGCAACTCTTTGATTACAGGTCGTAACAGTCACTGTTCTATAATAGAGTTTTATCTTATGAACCGCAGTGACAAAAGGATCTCTGTAGCAAAAGTATAATCCACTCACCAGCCCAAACCTAGAGGCTACAAAACACCTGGAGCACCCTTAGAACAGATGAGGCTTTGTGCGGCATAGACAGTCCCATCCCCTCCAATGAAGGGTGGTGGGCACTACCTAGAGTCTCCCAATTACATATGGGACACAGCAGCACAGTCAAGCCCCCTCTTCCAGTGGAGAGGGTACCCCAAACCTGCGACACACTACAGACAGCTGTGTAGTTGCTGATGCGTTTGTTGCTGCCCCACCTGCCACCCTATACGCAGTATACCCCAGGGCACACGGTTTGCGCCTTTCTTGATTCAGTGCTAAGAAAGCTTACTGGACTGGATGTAAACTATGCTGATCTGCAGATGCATTTCCTGTAATTAACCACCCAGAGTCCTGGCAGCGAGGGGCAGTAAAATGACCGGGAGGCTGTAATGCTCACCACGTGATTGGGCTACAGGCCGCCCCTCCCAAAACTGCAGCACCCCAAGAGACTAGAACATGTTATTGTGGGCACAAACAGCGGGCCAGTCCCATCCACTAGCCGGGCATCTCCATCGAACAGCAATTACTACCTGCATTTGGCTTTGCAATGGGTGCAGTTCTGCCAGCTGGTATAGACCACATACATGGTGCACAAGTGAGATGTAAAGCTGCCTGTACCCTCTACCCTCCTTCCCCTCATGTCCCCTCCCCCTAAGTCATACTCCAGCTAAGACTGGGCAAGCTTCCTTTAACCAGAAACTCCGACTCCCCATTTCCCATTTGTTTATCAGCACATTCTGCCTGCAGAGTTTTTTTTTCCTAGACTCCAGACCTGGCAAACACAGATGTCGACAGTATTGGCATTAAAAAACACCAGCTTTTCCTGGTATGTCACATCGAATGAGTTAGAATAGGCTTTCTGCAGGGCCAGTTACACAGGCTTGCTGTAAGGGCAATGCATCACCCCACCACTTACACAAATAAAGAGGATGCCGCTAGTAAGGATGACAGGTTTAAATGCCGAAAGCCGCTCTCTGCATTACTTGGTGATGCAGTGTACCGTCTGCTGAGGCCGGTGCCCCACCAGGCACAATGCGCAATACGGACACCTACAAGCTTCTGTCAGCCTCAGGTTAAGAGGAACCATTGCCCACTGAACAAGCAATGAAGTAACAAGCACTTCTCTGATGTTCAAGGAAACTGAAAGCAGACTCCACATGCTATAAACAAAACTTTGCTATTGACAAAAACGAAAGAACAAACAAGAAGCAACGGGCGGGTGGCGGTGGGGGGTCGACAGAAAGGGTGGGTGGCAGTGTGGGGGACGGCTTAGACATGCAGCAAGCACTTATAAAAGCATGAAGCAATGCAGTTAACCAAACGAGCATGGATAGCGGCTATGTAGATGATGTTCCCATGGAGGAGGTGGGGCTTTAGGCCCGGCTGTTGGGGGCGGGGGGGTGGCGGAGAACAAACACGAGGGTGACAGAGCGAGTCATCTACGGGGACACATTGAGGACACAGTCGCCATGCACACAGGAGTAGAGAGCAATGCAGGAAACAATCAAAGCAGGCGGCGTGCTAAATTTAAAGCGCAGCACCAGTGCCATGCAGATATTTTTTTTTTAAAAACACCTAGAGAGAGGAAACAATTAAAATAAAATAAGCGGGCGGGTCGCGCCCGTGCATATTTAACTTATGTGCATGGTGATGCAATGCCATGGTGAAACTGGGCACGAGGCAGGGAACAATCAAAGCACGCGCCGTGCTAAATTTAAAGCACAGCGCCAGAGAGGAAACAATGAAAATTAAATAAGCGGGCTCCGTGCACCCATGCATATTTAAAGTTTGTGCATGGTGATGCAACATGGTGAAACTGGGCCAGAGGCAGGAACCAATCAAAGCACGTGCCACGCTAAATTTAAAGCGCAGCGCCAGGGTGGAAACAATGAAAATAAAATAAGCGGGCGCCGCGCGCCCATGCTTATTTAATGTACAGTGCGTCTCTCCCGCTTTGATCATGTATCTCTGGGGCACCCTCTCACGGGCAGTTGTGCTCCCCATACACAGCAGCAGGATTAGTAAAAAACATCTGCCGCCCGCACACCGGGGTGCCGCGATTACAATACCACAACCAATAATTAACAAAGAGTTCCCCAAAGAATTACGCTGTGAAAGCGTAACGAGACTGTAGTTAGGCGGTGCTGCTTCCGGAATAAACGGAAGTTAGTATTGGATCAACAGCCAATGAAAAGGCAACGAAGAAGAGCAATGCCACAATGAAACTAATGACAATTTTTCTGGCAATGGGCGGAGTTTCACTCAACATATAGATTACTTGATGTCTCGGAGAGACAGCACATGCGCTGCCTAGGCGAGACCTAAAAATAGCGGTATTTACATTGTTATTTATCTAAATACTGGGACAGAACAATACAGCTGTCATTCTTACAGTGCATGCACATCTCTTATATACAGAGACTAAACAAAGTCAAAAGCTTGTGAGGTGTTTCAAAGCTGTGTACCTCTGTTGCCACTCAGTTGCATTTGCATCTAAGTGTGAGGCTCCAGACCGTGCCCAGCCAGCAACATTTTGGAACAAAGGTCAGCTGTTTGGCCACTTAACTTTGACCTCTATCATTGGACTAGCTGGAGGTAAAAATAAAAAATCCCCCTCCCCTGCCTGCACGGTGCTGCTGGAAATGGAAAGCAGACAATGTGCAGACACTGCTGAATGTGTATCAGTGTCTTAAAATGACACTGGGACAAGTTCAGACGTTTCAGTGGCAACCAACTTCTTGGCAGAGTGGACGGGATCTTGCACATACCCTGTGAAAAGAGTGGGTGGACACTGTGTACCAGAATGTTTTCCCTACTCCTGCCATGGAAGGCACAGATGATTACATAGTAGATTGGCTAAAGGAACAAAGAATGGTACAACCATGCAGAGCTCCAGTCTACTGTCGTACGGTGACAGAGCAATTACTGCGCTTACAAACCTGATCAACAGCAGGGGAAAGGACGCAGAGGACGTGGGCAGTATTACTTGAGTCACAGCAAGTCACAGAGAGGGCAAGGAACCAACCAAAAACTGTTGACTGGCCTTTCTTGCACTGAAAGAGTTAGTCTGTAGGCCGATTTTATTTCTTTGGACACATGGGCCATGATGGTATAAAACAAAAACAGATGTGGGTAGGGAATATTGAAGACAGAATATCAAAGGGTCACAATATCATGATCAGAATATTGAAGGCCAAAATGTAGAAAGGTAAGTGTATATAGATTTCTATACCCAACTCCACATGTGCAAACTTTGATGACACATATATATACTTATGACCTACAAGATGATTTTAAAAATCCTACCTTGACCTGGAGAGAGGCGGCTGGGCTTCGTGGTGAGGCTCTGACGCTGCGAGGCTCCTGGGGGTCGTTGGAGTCCCGTCCTGCAGCGCCTGGTGTGGACGTGGTTGGCGGCCCCTAGCAGAACTACACTACCCAGAATCCCGAGCGGGCATTTCCGCCCGACATCGCGCCCGGAGGCGCAGAAATACCGCGAGGCTCCCTTGCGGAGCGGGGGCTGATTTAAAAATCCTACCTTGACCTGGAGAGAGGCGGCTGGGCTTCGTGGTGAGGCTCTGACGCTGCGAGGCTCCTGGGGGTCGTTGGAGTCCCGTCCTGCAGCGCCTGGTGTGGACGTGGTTGGCGGCCCCTAGCAGAACTACACTACCCAGAATCCTGAGCGGGCATTTCCGCCCGACATCGCGCCCGGAGGCGCAGAAATACCGCGAGGCTCCCTTGCGGAGCGGGGGCTGATTTAAAAATCCTACCTTGACCTGGAGAGAGGCGGCTGGGCTTCGTGGTGAGGCTCTGACGCTGCAAGGCTCCTGGGGGTCGTTGGAGTCCCGTCCTGCAGCGCCTGGTGTGGACGTGGTTGGCGGCCCCTAGCAGAACTACACTACCCAGAATCCCGAGCGGGCATTTCCGCCCGACATCGCGCCCGGAGGCGCAGAAATACCGCAAGGCTTCTCCCGCGTTGCGGGATGCGCGCGGGCGGTGCCGGGCTGAGCCCGGGCAGAGGGCGGGCCGTCTGTGGCCGTCCGGGGCAGGAGGAGGCAGGGCAGGGCCACCCCCCTTATTTGCTGTGATACGGACACTGTAATAAGGTACTGTGACAATTGCAAACTTTGGGACTTTGGCATTCTGTTGCACGTTGTGGATTGTGATAGCTCGGAACAGAAGGGGGCTGTGACCTTTTTCTTACGTGTAGTGGCACCAACCGGGTCTAGCTCATATTGTCATAGTGGATTGTGGAGAACACGAGAGGGTTGTCAGGGTTGGTAATCGTTTGTCATCTATGACCGAATTGCAGTAGTATTGTATTAGTTTACCCCATGTCTAAAGTTAAATCTATTTCGGCTAAATCAACCATGGATAACTACCTTGTGAAGATGGTCGACAAGATAAATCAGGAGCGGAGAAAATCATTGGGGCGGGTGGAAGCTACTGATCCTATTTTCTCAAATATTAACCCCCCTACTCTTTTACCTGCTGTAGTTAATGTAAATGATGAGACCAATGACCCGATTCATGATACGGATGACACCATAGTGGTTGCCACCGTAGATGAAAATAGTACAGTTGACCCCTCTCTTGAGGATTTAATACGTACTTCAGACCCATCGATTGCTACCCTGACGGCTACAACATCGCAGAGAATACTACGTTCTAGCCGGACACATAATAAGACTGTACATTCTAAGATGGGGGGGGGGACGATCATTATCTAAGAGAACCGATCCTTTAACCATTAATTCTGCTCAAACCCCTATTGTAGCACAGGATAGCCACCCGGTCACTATTGATAGTAGACAGCTGGATCTCTTAATCAGTATGATTGATGCCAAGTTTGATCTACTAATTAAACCATTATTGAACAAACTTGATATGGTCGTTACTGAAGTGGCCAGATTAGGAGGCTTGTTAGAATCACATCTCAACGCAAGCACTGGTACCAAAGTTAATATTGAGGTTCCAGAAATTAGCCATGTCCCTCGACAGGCCTCTGAGATAGTTAAACCAACGGCCAAGATTAACCCCCCTAAGACATCATACGGTGAACAATGTGATGAGAGAAGAAATGTTACAGATCCTCTGCAGACTCTAGGCCAACAAAGATTGTTGTATACCCCTATCGCTGTGAATCAGTCTGGACCTGGTGTAAAAAACACTGGTACTTCTAGACCTGACCTGCCCCCAGCTTGTGCCCCGTTTGTGGCAGTTCTTACTAATGTTCCACAAGTTAAAGAAACAGGCCGCAATCATAGCGAAACCCATGCTTCTTTGAAAAACAAAACTGTGGATTGGTTGCATCGGGAATGCGGCTTTCCAGTAGTCTTGGCAAAGGATATAATAAGTACAAGAAGAGTCAATTGGATTGGGAGCTCGCGCAAGACCTGTGGGGGTGACTGTATTGTAGTTAATTTCCGTAGCCCCCATCTTGCATCCACAGCTTTGTTAAGAGCACAGTCATCTTCCTCATTGGACCACGGGATATCTCTTCGGCCTCTAGGGTATTTCTATAGGCATCTTAATACCCGTCCCAATATTGTACATACTGGGACGAGAGAAGGAGATATGCATGTTTTCCCTGGCCCTATCATTACTACGGCAAACCGATTTGAAGCATTGAGCGGATTGGATGGGAATGATTGACTGGCGCCAGTTTCGTTTAATCCAACGGATACAGCTGACACCATGGGAGGCAAGGGAGGGAATGTTACTGTGAGGGTGCCAGATACAGTAGATGCCAGTGGGAATGACATTACCAGTGGGAAGATTGGTCACTGTGAAAGAGAGAATTGTGCCCCCCTGTCTGGGGACCAGCCTTGTAGTTCTATCCCTTCTGTTCCTACTAGCCCCATACACTCTCCCAGACCCCGGAGACAGAGTGCTTGCTTGATCGCTAGCTGGAATATTGCGGGACTCTCATCTAAGGTCACTTGCCTGGGATGGGTAGAATTTATTAATACTTTTAACATTATATGTTTTCAGGAAACCTGGTGTGTTGACCCAATCAATTATAATGGTTTTGTTTCTTTTAATTTACCAGCTGTGGCCTCATCGTCGGGCAGAGCAAAGGGTGGGTTATTGGTTTTGATTTCTGTAGATATACCCATCAAAGTTAAAAAATATGTTTTGGTTGGTGCACACTCCCAGATTTTATGGCTTCAACAGGAGCAGGACAGGAATATCCTTTTAATTAATTTTTACAACAATGTCTTTGACTGTTCAAGGTACCAGGTTGTACTTGCATTGGAATCTGCCATGGAAGATATTGTAACCAAATTTGATATTGTTTTTGATATCATTTGGGTAGGAGATTTTAATACAGTGGTGTGTCCTCTTGCCGCTCAAAGGGTATGTGGCTTTATTGACCATTGGGGGATGGTGTTTCCCACTTCCCTCACAACTCTTATGGTAACTCTTTGAACAAAATTTTAACTACATATGACATGGAACTACTGGTTAACCAGGTTAATCACTCAGGTGAAATTATTCCCACTTACACGGGAAGGAACGCTAATACAGTGATTGATTTTATTTGTATATCATCTGGTATTGGTCCATGGTGTTCAACCCCTGTAGTTGTGGATAACTTAATTAGTGATCATAATTGTATCACTGCTGAGATAACCTTATGGAAGGAACGACCTGTGTATATTCCATGTACCATTACCGATATTGAGCCCCATCGACCTAATGGTATTCGTATCAGATGGAAAGGTAATAAAGCGGACATTCAGTCTAATGCCATTGTGTCAAAATGTCTTACGGAAATTGTTACAATTTTAGATAGTGAGGAAGGAAATGCCGAAATCGTGCATACTTTTATTAATATTAATTTAACTATAGATAGCAACTTCACCGTACCTCATAAGGGTAGGAAACACCAGCATAAGGGATGGTTTGACCATACATGCACTACTGCACTTAAGAGGCTCAAAATAGCACTGTCAGCAGAGAAGAGAGATATTGGAACCATTAGGGAATTACGAGGGATCTACCAGACCGCTATTAAGTCTAGGAAAATAGAACTAAGACAAGAGGCATGGGATAAACTGGACCAAGCAGCCTCTAATGCGGATTCTTCATTATTTTGGGCAACAGTTAATAGTCCCTTTCTAAAGGATGATAAGATGCCCGAACTATAAGCAAATGTTAGTTCGGAGAGTTGGGTCACCCATTTTTCCCTGATTTTTGATTCGGCTAGAAACGGAGAACTTTATGATGACAGGTGGCCTGTCATACCTTTGGACATCACTACCGCCGAAGTGTGGGATAGTATTAAATCTAGCAGGGGTGGGAAGGCCCAGGGACCAGATGGGGTTCCCATCGATGTATACAAAACAGTACCAGAGATATGGGGTCCGTTGCTCACAAAGGTATTCAACACTGCCGTATGCAACGGGGTTCCCCACACCTGGGAGGAATCCATTATTGTACCAATCTATAAGAAAGGAAACAGGGGGGATGCGAAGAATTACCGCCCAATCTCCCTCCTGGACTCCTCGGTGAAAATCATGAGCCGGGTACTCATGGTTAGGCTAGAAGAATGGGCCGAGTCCAATAATATCCTGGCTGATTCCCAATATGGCTTCAGGAAGGGCAGAGGGACATTAGAACAATGCCTCAACCTTGACTTAATTATAGGGAAATATACCAAGGCAAAAAAAGGATCTCTCTATCTCTGCTTTGCAGACTTGAGTAGCGCCTTTGATATGGTGGACCATAATATCTTATGGACCACGTTATTGGAAATGGGGGCACCAGAGTCTATTGTTTATTTCTTAGCGAGACTCTATGCTAAATTAAATTCTAGTGTTCGTTATGGTCAGGCTGGGGAGTGTACCCCCAAGTTCAGTGTTAGATGGGGAATTAGACAAGGGTGTGTGCTTGCCCCTTTACTTTTTATTCTTTTTATTAACAAAGTGGACTCAGTTTTAAAGGAGGTTGTGGCTGACGCACCAAAAATTAACGATTTCAGCGTCCCCGTACTTCTTTACGCGGACGACGCTGTAATTTTGTCCAGAACCCCCATAGGCCTACAGCGTTTGATGGACAGGTTCTCACCGTTCATCAACGACAGGAAGCTGTTGATTAACAAGACAAAAACTTTTATTATAGAATGTGGTGTGGTATGTAAAAAACCCCATGCCTTCTTCATAGAAGGTCATAAGGTGTCAACAGTGGAGTCTTTTAATTACCTCGGCATCACTTTTTCTAAATCGGGCAGCTGGACCAGCGAGATCAATAGTGTCCAGGCTAAGATGGCAAAAAGCTCTTATGGGGTGTTTAAATTTGCTACTAATATCGGAGATAAACGGATTAAAGATATGCTGACGATCTTTCAAATGAGATGTTTATCGGTGGCCCTTTATGGAGCCGGGGTGTGGGGGCATATCAAGGCAGGGAACCTGCAAGTGGAGGAAAACCTCTTTCTTAAAAGGCTGCTGTGTTTGCCCAAATCAGCTACCAACGATTTGGCTCACAGAGAGCTAGGTATCTTCCACCTCTCTGATTTACTGGCACTAAGGCCCTTAATGTTGTGGCGTTCCGTCTGGTTAAAGGAAGAGACCTCCCTAAGCAGAGCAATTATTGGAGACTGTCTCTCCATTGACGGCCATCTAAAAATTCCCTGGATTAAATATGTCATAAATTGTTATACAGAGATTTATGGTATTAGACTTAAAGATGATCGTAACGCCCCCTCCAGTTTGTCCAAAGAAGTGATGAAGTCGGGTTTTATGAATTTTAAGTTAGAGCAACGGGAAAGGACCAGTAGTAAATTAAGTACATGTATGTTTTACGGCAGATTCAGTGAAAACGAGGGATTTCAGCCGTATCTGAGCCTAGTTACTCGACCCTCCCACAGGTATGTTATTACCAGATTAAGGTTTGGGATAGTTCATCATCTGGTGGCCTACCCGTGTATCAAAAAACATCCAGTAGGCCCATGCCCATGTGATAACGTATCAGCTCAAAGCACCATGCACTTTCTTCTGCTATGTAACCTATATGATAACTATCGTCAAGCCTATCTCAAACCTATCCTGTTAAAATATGGAGTTAGGAATACACAAGATGCTATGAAGTTGCTTTTTAAACCATATCCTGATGTATGCTTTTTAACTGCTACCTTCCTCCTATTAGCTATCAAAGCAAGGCCTGGTATGCTTTTTTAATTATTTAAATGTTTTAATCATGTAATCTGTCCGTAATTTTATAATATGATATGTTTATTGTATTTGTTGTGAATTTGCTTTGCTTTTATGGACTTGTGCTTTAAGCTCCGAATAAAGCCTTATGAAACGAAACCTACAAGATGGCACCAGTAGGCAGTTATAGCTAGTACCATGTTTCCATAGGAAAAGCATTTTTTTACTTGCTTATTACTTTGGTGCCCTCCAAAAAAAGTGTCAACTTGGGTTTTGCTGTGCCCGGAAAGTTTCTTGATGATCCTTTGTTAGAACTGGTCTTTTTTGCAGGTTTACCCCAGATTTTTTCCTACTTGGCCTCCTGGTTTTGACCCATTTTCATTGGTTGTAGGACTCTGGGCACTTTACCACTGCTAATCAGTGTTAAAGTGCATATTCTCCTACTGTAAATTTTGTTATGATTGGTATTCCATGATTGGTATATTTGATTTACTACAAAGTCCCTAGTAATGTGCATATGTGTGTCCAGGGACTATAAAACAAATGCTACTAGTGGGCCTGGAGCACTGGTTGTGCCACCCACACAAGTAGCATTTCAAAGGTGTCTCAGACCTGCCACTGCAGTGTCTGTGTGCAGTTTTCACTGTCATATTGAACTGGCAAGTGCACCCACTTGCCAGGCCCTAACCCTGCCTTTTCTTACATGTAAGACACCCCTTGGGTAGGCCCAAGAAACTCCCATGGGCATGGTGCAGTGCATATGAAAGGTAGGATATGTACTGGGGTGGTTTACATGTCTTGATAGTAAAATATGTGTATTTCGTTTTCCACTGTTGAAAGGCTGTCTTTCCCATAGGCTATCATTGGAGCGGTACTGTAACATCTTACATGTGCAACTTTCAATTGGAACAAGATAGAGAAATGGAGTGTAGGCTCTCCGAACTTAGACTTTAAGAGCACATCTTTTAGTAAAGGTGGTTTTTAAATTGTGTGTTTGAAAATGCCAGTTTTAGAAAATGCAAAATGTGCAGTTGATGGACAGAATGTTGAACAATGTCAAACATTCACCCCAGTACAGAGATCTGGGCCTAAATACATCATTTGTATGCTTCCCATGCCATTTCAGTTTGAACCCAGCCATATGCAAATCAGTCGTAACCCTGCTCTCAATGGGAACAGTCCAGCTCTAACTGCCAGGCCCTTCCTGGACTGGAATCAAGCATCCTAGGACCGGTTTGGGGGTTTCACCCCTCATCAGTCAGGCTAGCTTGACTCAAGTGGCATGAAGAGCACGGGGCCCACGTCTGGTTATTTCCGTCCCTCTCGGTGTGACAAATGCTAAGAGTACAATTGATGGACAGAATGTTGAGCAATGTCAAACATTTACCCCAGTACAGAGATCTGGGACTAAATCTATCTTTTTTTGTTTTGCTCCCCATGCCATTCCTGTTTGAACCCAGCCATATGCAAATCAGTCTTGACCCTTGTCCTAATGGAAACAGCCCAACCCGAACTGCCAGGCTAGGTCCTCCTTGGACTGGAATAAAGCATCCTGGGACCGGTTTCGGGGTTTCACCCCTCATCAGCCCGGCTAACTTGACTCGAGGGGCTTAAAGAGCACGGGACCCACGTCTAGGCACAACTGTTCCACTCAGGGTAACATTTGCAAAAAGTAAAATTGATGGACAGAATGTTGAACAATGTCAAACATTTACCCCAGTACAGAGATCTGGGCCTAAATCCATCATTATTTAATTTGTTTTGCCCGAAGTTGGCAGGGTATGCCCAAACGTGAGTGCCTTGCTCATTTTGCCACTGGATTCAAGATAGCCTGGCTGATGAGGGGTGTTACCCAGAAACCGGTCCCAGGATGCTTGGTTCCGGTCCAGGGAAGACCTGTCTTGCCAGTTCCTGCTGGACTGTTCCCATGAGGCACAGGGTCAAGACTGATTTGCATATGACTGGGGTGGTGAAGTGAGCTAAGATTTTATGATGGATTCAACCCAGATCTGTGAATGGGAGTGAATGTCTGAAAAGTTTCAGTGCTCCGTCCATCATTTCCCTTGTGTTTGCTTTTAGAAAATGGGCATTTTCCTACTTAACCATTCTGGGTATATCTGCCTGTTTGTGTATTCACCATCTAGTTTTGAAGTGACACGAGCTGGGGATGTGCATTCAGCTTGTAAGCTACTGTAGCTCTCCAATTACCTCCGAGTAGCTCACCTGTGTGTAGCCCAGCTTATCAAATTATAAAGCTTTTGCTTGATTGAATTAATAAACATATAAACAAATTGAGTTTATACAAAACTAATAATAGTAGCTCTCAATGTTTTTCACTGAACATAAGTAACTCTCAATACAGAAAAGGTTGGAGACCCCTGCACTAGACAGTCACAAGGTAGGGTTGAGGTGTGTCCTGCCTTTCCTTGGTGACCCATAACCAAGCTGAATAGACCTTTCTCTGTTTAGAGTGGCAGAAGGAGTTTTCACTAGCACCTGAATAGGCTGTGTCTGCTCCGCACAATGCTATCTCAACCTCCTGTAGTGAGCCAGAGAGAACAGAACTGGTTTTTACTGAACTCAGAGACTTTCTGCCTAAAACTTCAAAGGGAAGCGTTGTTTAAATATTGGGACCCTGACCCCAGAACTTTGAATTACTTCTGAACTAAGAAACCTACCAGGAAGAAGGGCTGGAAAAGCTGTCTGAGGAACTGCCACTTTGCTGCATGCTTTGCTGGGTTGGCCTGCTGCTTTCTGCTTCTGTCTTGGGCAGAGCAAGGACTGGATTGTACAGTCATCATCCTGCCCCCCTCTTTCTGTGTTAATTATTGGCCTATGTCCTATGTAAAGTTCATGAGAACTCATTTAGACTAAGGAACCTGCCAAGAGAAGCTGTGAAGAGGAACTACCATTTTGCTGTGTGTTTTGCTGTGGGGGCATGCAGTAGCTGCTTCTGTCTTTGGCAGTGAAAGGACTGGACTGAACTTTCTGCAACTTGTTTTCAAAGTTTCTCCAAGGGCTTGAGGTGAAGCTTGCCACCTGTTCAAGAAGTATCAGGAACAGCAAAGACTTCACCATCCTCTGAAGACCCACTTTTGGAACTGTGTGTTCCAGCTGCCACGGAGGAAAAGGTAACTTGACACCATCAACGACCCGGCTGCAGGCCATTGACCTGTTGGCACTACAGAGAGCACCGCCCGCTTCACACTTCAACCCTGGTCTCACAGAAGATTCCGACCAACCGCACCTCCAAGCCGCTGCTTGCTCCGTGACCTCAGGGTACAGCCTCGCTTTACATCACCGCCCTGGTATCCCCGACTACGACACTCTATGCTAACACTGATGCAGCTGCCTGCACCATGGCCTGAGGGCACCGTTTATAAGTTACTCAATGCACTTCCCACACCGCAGCCTTGGTCTGCCGATGCCGGTGCCATTGACATCAGTTTGTCTACCGGTGACATCGCTTCAGCAACAACAATGCCGCTGCTTGCACTGTGACCTGCCAGCACAGCGACATGCACCGCCCCACTTAGCACCGCAGCCGAGGTCTCAACGATGCCTCTGGATGCCGTTACTGAGCCGCTGCCTTCACCTAAACCTGAGGGCACCGCACTCCGCACTGCTGCACTTCACACCACAGCACCTGATGCCTGCCGTCACCAGTGCTCTGACCTCACAGAGTTTAATCTGCAACGTGTGTGTCTTCAAGACCATGACGACTCCTGCACCGACTTCCAGGACCGACGCCTGCTGACGCAATATCTTTGGAGGTCCCCGACGCCCTGCATTTCCAAGGGACTGTTTGCGGGCCTTCCTGACACCGTAGCTAGCGCTCAACACCACGGTCACGCTGAACTATTGGATGTATTTGTTCACGATGCCATGATAGCACTGGCCAGAGCTATTGACTTCAAGGAACTGTATTTAAGTCTATTTTTGTAATATTTGTATCTTGCTTACTGTATGTTAGATTTTTATCATTTTGGTCTTGTTTTACACAGATAAATATTGTTTTATTTTGGTGTTTGTCCGTTTGTAGTGTTTTCACTGTAGTACTGTGAGTTATGTGCAAATGCTTTTCACATTGCCTCTGAGATAAGTCTGACAGTTCGTGCCAAGCTACCAAGGGGGTGAGCAGGGGTTATTTTAGACATGCAGCCCCCTGACCATGACTAGAAGGAAGAGTCCCTTCTCGGGAAAGGTGCATACTTCTGCCAACTAGAGACCCCCATTTCTAACATCTGTCAAGTAGGGTTCGAGAAAAAGGAGGGTAAAAAAAAGTGTGTTTTACAAGTAAGGTAATTCCCATAGAGTCTTTAGATATGCCTGCAGCCCGAACCGCCAAGCGAAATGACACCAAATTTGGCAGAAAGGTAGATTTTGTTCCGGAGATCACGCTTTAATTATTTGGTGTAAATCAGTTCAGTAGTTTTGGAGACATTAAAGGAAAACCAAGTTTGTATTTCTGGGGGGAGCCTAAGCACAAATCTCATGGTGGGATTCGATTGGCTGGTAACACGTCAACCAGGAAGTGTTGGCAGCCATCTTGGGGCCAATATACAAGATGGCACCGCATTGAAATGCATTGTAGTGAATGGGAGGTTTTAAGGGTCACAAAAAGGAGAAATTATAAAGGATGATAACAGATTTTAGTTACAATATATATATTTGTTGATGGTACCATACTCATTTTAGGAATTGTTTTGTGTTCTAAGGTGATTTTACCCTGTGGAAAAGCCTTCTGCTGGGATTTCAGGAATCATGTTTGAGAGAAAACTGTTTTCTCAGGATTTTTCCGTAGAGGTTCTGGAAGGTACTCTAGAGGCTAAAATGGGAGCATATTTTCTGTAAATTGAGATTTTCCTAGCCTTGGTGTCAGAAAGGCTAGATATTAATAAAGACTTGAAGGCAATTATTATGCAGTGTTTTCTTGCGTTTTTTGAACAGCAGCCAAGCAAGATAAAAAACTGAATTTCCCTCGAAAAAACTGATAATAGGACTACAAACTGTGTCATCACAATAGAACTGCCAATGGTGAGTAACTCAATAACTATCTTGAATGTCAGCAGCAAATCCTCTTTTCTTGTAGCGAGTTAATCAATGAAAGGTATGGAAAGAAACCATAGTACTGAATAGAAGGTAAAAAGCATATTCAATAAGTCTGTGAAGCATTCCAAAGGAGGAGAGGAGCATAGTTCCCACCCAGGTGGAGTGATCCATGAAATGTTTTGGCAAATTGCATCCCAAAAAAGTGTCCAGCCAAATTAGGAGGAGGTAACAGATGCAGAAGAAGGTATTGGCACTGCAGAAAAACAAGCAGGGAGGGTTAAGGATACAGTAGTAGGACAATATTTTCCTCTGTGTCTTTATTAATAATAAATAATATATTATGATAATTATAATGAATAATTTTACAGTAGAAAGTTCTAAAAGTATTAAAATTTGACCAATCTGCAGATTTCAAAATGTTGTGCAAACTAGCAACTGCCCAAAAGGTCCAAGAGACCAGAACTCATCTGGCTGAATTGCGCCAAACATATCAAACTCAATAACGGCCAAAGACACTCTCCAATTTACCCAGCAGGCTAAATTGGGAGAAGAAAAGGGTTTGTGAAGTCTCTGAAAGGATATAAGCATTTGAATAGAAGAGCCAGATCTCAAATCTGCAGTTGGAGACACATAAGTTCTTAAACAATTTCCTACACATAGTTTTGGTTGAGAAGAGAAAAAGGGATATTGAATTGTCTATAAGTTAGTTTTGGTATGTCTGTGTACTTGAAAGGAAACACCAAGGGGTGAATAGTGAAATAAGGGCAAGTCTAATGCTTTAATATCTAAACACATTGGGCCCGATTCACAGAACTAACTTAAGACAAAATCCTAAACTTACTACCATTTTCGTATTCACAGAAGGCACTCACTCATTTTGGTATTCACAGAAGACACTTACTCACTTCGGTATTCACAGAAGTTAGGAGTCCTAACTTTAGGACTCCTAAATGCCTTCTGTGAATACCGAAAGTCTTAAAATTAGGATTTTTCTCCTGCAACTTCTGAGCTATGCGGGGTGGGCACCCGCTCGAGAAAATAAAAACTAATGCGAGGTGGGCACCCGCTTCGGTTTAAAAATGTATAACGCGGGGTGGGCACCCGCTCTGAGAATGTAGGCAACGCAGGGTGGGCTCCCGCTACGAGAAGCCGGCAATGCGCGGGGAAACCGGGATTCCCTCGAGATCGATCGCAGCTCAGCGCTGCAGTCCAAAAACAAAGGCGCTCCTCAGGATGCAAATCAAGCGCTTCTCCAAATGCAAAATAAAGCGCTCACAGGCGCTCTAGTCCAAAGTAAGCCCTTTAGGATAAAGGGGGGGAGCGGGGCCCAGGGAGGCCAGGTCACGGGGCCCTCCAGCAGGGAGGCAGTCCCTAGTGGTGGTTCCTCCTGGAGCCCAGAAGCAGGCCCCCCTAAAGTCAGGAACAACACAACAGAACATTTTCCTGGGGTCACAGCCCCTATATTTAAATTACAAACTCCATTTGTGTCACAGCACAGGGCTTGGGGATACCAGTCAGAACTGGTTTAGGGGGGATTTGGAGCTCTTTGTTTTGCTCAGCTCCTCTCCCCTTTGTCAGGTGGGGGCTCAGTGATCAGATGCACCACAGGGGGTGGAGCCAGCATTGTGGAGGGAAGGCACAGCCCTATTCAGGTCCCAGGTGCAACTCCTCCCTCCCATCTAGATGCAGATCTCTCTATTCACCACTGGGCTGACTCACCCTGTCTCCTGAAACCCCTCACACCCGTCAGCTCCTGTCACTCACAAGCCAGACATGTACTCCACATCAGGCAGGCAGACACATAGCACACAGAAATGCCAACTTCTAAAAGTGGCACTTCTCCACAAATCACCATAAATCTGCACACACCATTGCGCAGCATTTATGCTCACAAACTCATACATACTAAACTCGCCCCTGCACTCCTCTCATACCAGGAACTACCTTGGACACACATATCCCCCATGCATTCCTATGGGAGGGCAGGCCAATCTCACCACACGCACTCAGAAAGCGCACGCACTTTATACTGGGCCACAGTGCTAAAGTGCGCAGAGGCCGAAAACTACCCATATCAGGTCACAGAAAAGGCAAAAAGTTTAGGGGTGAACCTGCCAAAACGGCCAAGTCTAACAATCGAGTTGTAGAATAGGACGCGTGGTACCTGCCAAGAAACCTAGGAATCCTAGTTGTTGAGAAGAAATTAGAGCTGGCTTTTGAACATTGATTAGAAAACCTAATCAAAGAAGAAGATTTTGAGAAAGAAGAACCATCTTGTCCTGGCCCATAATAAGAAAATCATCAAGATATCTGATTCCCTGAGCTCTGATTCAGGCTTCAACTGGTTTGAGAATCTTAGCAAAACATCAAGGAGCACATGAAAGGCCAAAAGCAAAAGCTTTGAAATAGTAAAAGGAAGGCCCCCACTGAAACTGGAGATATTTCCTTTGAGAGAGATGCACTGGAATTGAAAGGTAGACATCTTAAAGATCTAGTCTGACTAGCCAAACTTCTTGAAGTAAAATATGAGGTGGAGAATCGTCTCCATCTTGAAGTGGTGATACACCACAAAGTTGTTGAAAACTTTGAAATTTAGTACAAGTCAGAATTTCGTGTTCTTTTTCGGTACCAAAAGATGTTACTAAGGAAACCTGTGGGATTAAATTGGATTTGTTTGATAACCTGTTTGAAAAGCAGAGATTGTATTTAATTTCGCAAGGGAAGGAATTGATCCTGAGGAAACTGAGGAGGTCAAGGAATGTGCAATGGTACTGGGAGTTGAAAGAGTTCTATGTGATCGTTTGTAATTTTCAGAGAATCCGTGGTGAGAGAAAGCCAGGCATTTAGACAAAGCGCTAATCTGCCTCCTATGGGAGGAGGGCCAGGAAATAGAAACTCTAACCTGAGTATTGTTCTCCTTTGTTCCAATATCTCCTGGAGCACAAGTCTCTGGAACGATAGGGATAAAACTGGGGTTTGTCACCAGTATTGGTGTTGACTTGAGATTGTTGATCGAAGGAGCCTCTGTTGAGGGATTGTCCCCTTGTGGGATAATGGCTGGCAAAGTGACTCCTACCTTTGCCAGCCCTGACAAAAACCTGAGGCGGAAGATTTTCTTAAGGGAGAGTTGGGCCTTATCCATAGTGGCAAAGGTGGAGACATATTTCCCAAGTCCTTTAATAAACGAATATCCAAATAAAAGCCATTTAGCGAGAGGTCCTTCTCCCTTAGTGACGAGACTACTCAGTTTCGGGTCTATTTTTAGAAGCAAACTCTTCCGTATTTTCTGTGAAATGTGGCCGTTGGCATTGCCCAAAATGCATATAGCACTTTGGGCCCAGTTGGAAAGGTTTTCCAGATCCACTTGTGCGTCTTTGATCTTTACCTCCTCGGCCAAATCCAATATTCTGGTCAGAGGACCAACCAAGTCTAGAATTCTGTCTTGACAGTTGGGCAAGGCCCTGTCAACTCCTTTCTTAGGGTCTTTCCCATATTTAGTAAAAAAACATTAACATGTTTGTCTCAATGGCAGGAGTGGCCATGATGTTATTGGGAAGCGAAGGGTGAGGACAGTCCTATTTCAATTTCTTACGGGAAGATTTATCAAGAGCATGGCAAAGGTAGAAAGAAACATACTCAACCACAGGCTCTGAAGGGAACTATTCAGTGAAATTTGGATAGTGGAGGGATCAAACATAGGTTCCCCAGTATAATCAATAAGTTCATTTGACACTGGGTCAGAAACACCACCACTATTAGGAGAAATTTTAGGACTTTTCTCCAGAGGTCCATAATTAATAAGCTCAGAAAATACTTCCATCCATCAGGAGTTTGTATAACGTGACTACTCATCCATGAGAGTCTCAAGGTGCTTGAGGTCCTTCCTGAATTGGGTCAGCAACAGGGATTGTCTGAGGTGGAGGGGCAGGGTGTTCCAGGTCTTGGGAGTGAGGTAGGAGAAGGATCTTCCTCCGGTTCTGGTCTTCTGAATCTGTGGGACAGTGGCCAGGGCAAGTTGGGGGGAGCGAAGTTGTCTGGCAGGTATGTGGAATGCGAGGCAGTGGTTCAGATTTGCTGATTCTACGTCATGGATAGCTATGTAGGCAGTTGTGAGGAGCTTGAAGGTGATTCTCTTGTTGATTGAGAGCCACTGGAATTGTCAGAGGTGTTGTGTTAAGTGGCTGCAGCGGGGGATATCGAGGACCAGTCTGGCTGAGGCATTTTGGACAGTCCATAGTTTCCTGAGCTGTTTCTGGGTGACGCCGGTGGCGTGCATTGCCGTAGTCAAGTCTGCTGTTGATGAGTGCATGGGTGACCGTCTCTAAATTCTGTGGGTATCCATCTGAATGTCTTTCAAAGCAGGTGGAGCATGTGGAAACAAGATGAGGATACAGCGTTGATTTGGCGGTTCATTGTGAGCTAGGTGTCCAGTATGATGCCTAGGCTGCATGTGTGGTCTGTATGGGTGGAAGGGTTCCTAGTGCAGTGGGCCACAAGGAGTCATCCCAGGCTAAGGGGGTGGGTCCCAGGATGAGTACTTCAGTCATGTCCGAGTTGAGATGGAGGCAGCTGTCTTCCATCCAGGTAGTAACAGCCTTTATTCCGCTGTGGAATTTGATTCTGGCGGCTGTGGGTTCGTTGGTGAGGGAGAGGTGTCGTCAGCGTAGGAGACGATGTTCAGTCCGTGGTTTCTGACGATGTCCGTGAGTGAGGCCATGTAGACATTGAAGAGGGTGGGGCTCAAGGAGGAGCCCTGGGGCACTCCGCAGCTGATCTCTGTAGGTTTTGACAGGAACAGGGGTAGTCTGACTCACTGTGTTCAGTTGGTAAGGAAGGAGTGGATCCAATTCAGTGCCTTGTCACGGATGCCGGCGTCGTGGAGTCTCGTGATTAGGGTGCGGTGGGAAACGATGTTGAAGGCGTCCAGAAGGTCCACTAGTAGGGTGGCTGCAGTTTCGCCCCGGTTGAAGAGGGAGCAGAAGTCATCTGTGGCAGTGAGGAGTGCATATCGGTGCTGTGGTTGCTTTTGAAGCCTGATTGGGAGGTGTCCAGTACGTGGTTCTCTTCGATGAACTCAGAGATTTGGGCGTTGATGCCCTTTTCAATGACCTTGGTTGGGAAGTGGAGGAGGGAGATAGGTCTCATGTTCTTGAGGTCTGTCAGGTCAGCGGACAACTTCTTTAGCAGGGGGTTGATTTTGGCATGCTTCCAGTCATCAGTGAACATGATGGTTTTGATGGAGCAGTTGATGGTGCGGAGAAGCTCGGGGGCGATGTAGTGGGCTTCTCTATGGAAGATGTGATACGGGCAAGGATCCGATGGGGCTCCGGAGTGGTTGCTCTTCATGGTCTTGAGTGTGTTGTGTGTGGTGAGCGGAGTCCAGTTGAGCACGATATGTTGGGGTGGTGCGTGGTTGCGTGCAGTGGTGGTGGGAGTCGTGGCAGGGTCTTGGGTGTCGAAGCTATCATAGATCTGCCTGATCTTGTTGTGGAAGAAGGTGCTGAGTTTGTTGCAGAGATCTTGGGAGGGTGGGACATCTGTGGTCTCACTGTGGGGACTGGCGAACTCCTTGACGATGGCGAGGAGTTTTTTGCTGTTGTGTGGGTTGGTGTGGATTCTGTCTTGGAGGGCTGTTTTCTTTGTGGTTTTGAGGTGAACGTGGTGTGTGTTGACAGCAGTTTTGAAGGATGCATGGGTTTCCTGGGTTTTGTTGTTCCTCCATCTCTTCTCAAGTCATCTGCAGGTGTGTCCGGACTCATGGAGAGCAGGAGTGATCCAGCTAGCTTTCTTGGAGTGTTGCTTGCCTGGTGTCTTCTTGAGGGGTGCAAGAGTGTTGACGCAGCTAGTGATCTAATGGTGAAGGTTGTAAGCTGCGGTGTTGGCATTGGCGGTGTGGTCATGCTGAGGAAGTCAATGAGAAGTTCTTTGGTGGCCTTCTTCCAGCTGCGATGGGGGGGCAGTGAGGGTGGTGGTGAACAGTGCGAATGGAGAAGATGAAGTGCACTCAGTGGTGGTCGGTCCAGAGGAGTTCGGTGGTGTGGCTTTAGTTGATGTTTGATGTTCCTGGTGGGAGGGAAGACGGGGTCAGGCGTGTGTCTGACTGTGTGGGTTGGTGTGGTGACCAGCTGCTAGAGTCTGATGTTGGCAAGGTTCTCCAGTAGGGAGGCGGTGTTCTGGTCCACATGAAGTTGAGGTCTCTGAGTAGTATGTAATCGGTGGATGCAGGAGCCTGGTGTGCGATGAGGTCTATGATGGCATCAGTGAAGGGCGAGCGGGGGTTGGGGAGCCAGTGGATGAAGGTGCTGCGGAGGGTGGTGTTGGGGTTGGGCTGGATTTGGAAGTGGAGGTCTTTCATGGTTTTCATTGGGTCGCTCTAGTAAGTGGTCAGTCGGAGGGTGTTCTTGTGGATGATGGCGATGCCCCCTCCTGGTCAGTCAGTGTGGTCCTGCTGGTGATTTTGTAGTCATTAGGGATGGCGGTGGCGATGTCTGGTCCAGAACTGGGGTTGGTCCAGGTTTCCCTGAAGAAGGCAATGTCGGGGGAGGTGGCATTGAGGAGGTCCCAGATTTCTGTGGCGTGTTTGTAGAGGGAGTGTGGGTTGAGGATGCAGTTGAGCCGGTCAGCACTGTTGGTCGGTGAGAGTAGCTAGCATGTAGGTGTGGGTGAAGGTGTGGCTGCAGTTTTGACAGGAGAAGGGTCCTTGGGCCTCCTTTGAGGCGGCGTGGCGTCCTGGGTTGAGGGCATGGAGGGTGCTGGCATCGTCGTGGTGAAAGGTCCAAGAACCAGGGTCCCAGGCGCTGGGCGTGGTCCAGGCACAGATGGGTGCAGACGGTCTGGAAGATGCATGCCAGTGGCACAGCCACACAGTGTCCACCAAGTAGTGCTGCATAGGGGGCATGGTCAGCTGGGAAACACAGGGAAGGTCACTGGAGGGGGGGGGCACGGGGATTGCAGCTCCAAGGGTAAAGAAAAACACAGGAAAAGGAAAGAAAAGCAAAAAAGGCAGAAACAGGAGAAACATTAAAGCAGAAAAAGAGAGAGAAGGGCATTCAAGCAGCAGAGCGGCGATGCTGTACCACTGGACCACGAGGGATGAGGCTCAGGCTGGAGCCTGTGGGTGGAGTAGGGCCTCAAACTCCTGACCAGAGGGTCAGTAGCTGTGACGGGGGCAGCAGCAGCTATCAGGTAGAGCTGTGAAGCGAAAGGAGCAATCCACTAGGTCAGTGGTCCATCATCCAAGACATCATCATCATCGTCAGTGTCTTTTAAGTGGGTAACTTGGAGAGGGGAAGAGGGGAGCCCTAAAAAGAAACCTCTTGGGTGGGAGGACCAATATACTGAAACGCCTTTGAAGAACCCAGAGGGGTTGCTGCACATTTCTTGCCCTTTTTTTGAGGGAACGTCCATAGAGGAAGAAAGCAATTTTAACAGGAAAGCTTCCAGGTTTTTTTAAACATTCAGTCTAGAAACAGCAACAACCTGCTGGAATGTATCCTTAATAAAGAATTTTAAGTTATCTTTAAAAGCCAGAGTTTACTCCTCCTCAGACATAATGGCAGACAATATGGGGGAAGAATAACCTAATTACAACAAACAGAATAAAAAAAACAGGAAATACAATGAAAGAAAGGTAATTTAAAAATTGCTATAAATGGTTGGAAAGAGTTAATTAACTGGGGCAGTCTTAAAGGTAATAGTGCAACAATGGAGATGCGGGGCATGTGGAAAGGGAGAAGTATTCCGATAGGAAGGGCTGCAACACGAAAGGAGCAAGGAAGAGAATAGTATACAAGCGGTTGACGAGAAGAAAGCTCTTGGATACGGCAGGGCGCTGCTTGAGGCGGCATGAGGAAGGTGACCTGAAGCGTCAAACTGAGGAGCGCAAGTGCTTATAACAAATGCTCAAGAAGAAAAATGAGTGAGGCAGGAAGCGTGCACCCACATGTAAAAGCTAAGTTAAAACTCAATAACAAAACAGGAAAACTGGCATATAAATACAGAATTCATAAAGCAATAGCTATCAATATTAATGGAGGGTGAATGTTCTACTTATCTTGACGACGAGCAGCAAGAAAAGAGGATTTATTGCTCTCAGTCAAGATAGTTAGGTTACTCAACGTCCCATTGGCTGTTCGATTGTGATGTCACAGTTTGTAGTCATAAGTTTTTTCTGGGAAATGTAGTTTTTAGATCTTGCTTGGCTGCTGTTGAATAAAAGCAAGAAAAGACTGCATAATATCACTATCTTTTTCAGCCATATGAAAATGAAGTCTGACATTCTCACTAAATCATGTAATTTAAACAGGAGCAGCCTGTAGTGTAAACTTGGTGGGCCTGGTACACTCAATAAGGACACACACACGGCTGTACAGGTAGTGGGCTTTTTCTTAGCCATGCCCGAGTACTTCAGACACTTTATTTCCTCTCTGACGCTTACTTTAGACTGTACCATCTTATCTATGCCTGCAGGGGTCAACGCATGTTTTTCCCTCCATCGGGGGGTTACATGGTGTTGACCCTAAACATTGCAACACTACATTCTTCCCTTACTAGGGGAAGGAACAATATAACACAGAACAGAAAGTCTGCTATCTCAAACCAATCAAACAAAAGTCCAAACTTACATTAGCAGGGGAACATTTAAGATTACTTACAAATATTGCAACCACAATGGTTCTGGTTCAGTCACACATGAAGTCATTATACCGATGGGGCGGCTCTTGATTCGGCTGCAGATGATATTGCCCATGGCCACTCCTGGCATGGGTTAAGGTGAGGACCTTTCCAGCCTTGGAGCGGCAGCTGCAGCCTGACTCAGGTCCTTGGACACAAGAGGTGGGTTGAAAGCGTTCAGTGATGGGGCAAGCAGTTGAGTTTCGGACACTTCCCCTGTGTGGGCATCACTAGTGAGGTCCTAGTCACCGTCATCCCCACTGTCTGAATTTGCCATCCACTTCCACTAGGTTGTGTTCTTTTCAGCCACCCTCTGTAACGTTGGTCGCAGAAAGCCGTGAGGCTCTCTTGAATTGGAGATGTTCCTGGTAATACACTCTGCTACCCTGTTGGCAATCACCATCATGCCTTTGATCTCAGTGACAATCCATGGAATTATCTAAAATGGTAGGCGGAACTTGCCACTGGGATGGCGGTCTCTCACCAGAATCATATGTCCTATCTTGATAGGGCTCACTTTAGCTGGCCATTTCCAGGAGGCATAATCATTGTTACGGACTCTTCTAGAATCAGAGCGGCTCTGTGGATTTGGCATGTCCGCCCATACGGGGTGATGGGGGTATTAGTCATCGTCCTCCCAAAACACAGTTTGCTCAGGGGAATCCCTGTTGTGGAGTGGGGAAGAGCCTGTATTCAAGCAGAAAGTTGTATATGCACGCTCAATGTTGGTGTTTTCTGCCTCTGAAATTTGGATCACTTTTGTGAGGGCCCTCATGAGGTGTTCCACTTCACCATTGCTTGGGGCTAGCGGGGTGTATTACTGTGATGCTTGGTGTTCCTAGAGTGCAGGTATTCAGCCCCTCATGGCAACTGAAAGTGGGCCCATTATCTGTGCAGATTTCTTCGAACAGGCCGTGGATGGCCATGAACTTCTCCAGCTTCAGGATGACTTCAGAAGCAACAATTTCTACCTGGGGGTAATAGGAGAAGTTGTCCCCCATGACCAACATGGGGGAGCCATTGGGAAGGTTGCTAAAATTCGAGCTGACCCTTTGCCATGGGGCACTAGGGCCAACTTTGGTGAAGACAGGTGCTGGGCAGTTGGGCTCATTTGTGCAAGACAGAAGGGACAGTTATGCACAACAGCCTCCACCTACTGGTCCAGCCCCAGGAACCAGACCTTACTCCTGGGTCTGTTTTTCTATTTCACAATACCTTGATTTGCTCTGTGTGCTAGGAGGGCAGCTTTCTTTGTTAGGCTCTCTGGCAGCATTAGGCAAGGACTTCTCAGTAGACAGCCCTTGCTGGTGACAGAAAGTTCTTAGCGAATATTGTGCAGCACCCTGTGTGGATTTAGCTGCAGTGGTGCGGAAAAAGGGCCAGGATCTGAAGAGGTTGCCAATCACCTGCCAAAGTGTGGCGGTGAGTAAAATTATAATATACGCCAAACCCACTCGGCAGGCCATACCCATGAACTTCTGTTCACCAACACAACCAGGGTCAGAGTGGAGCCGCCTCTCCCCCCTGCTATGGTCCGATCATGATCTGTTGAAATTCTCTCTACCAGTAATAACCACCAAAAATAACCTTAGTAGCAAATTTACATGGAGAAGGCCCTGGCAGAAAGTCACTTCTCACAAAACAAGAGAGAGGGACCCAACAACCAAAGGAGAAGGGTAACAAAACGACCTAAGTCATAACAAAAAACCTTTGGGTTAATTAACACTTCACGTACCGCACTTACACATGGAACCTCATGTCACTAGTATGATAACCATAGGACAGAATGATATGAATAGACCTGATATAAAAATTACAAATTACAAATGTGCTGCACACATGGAAAGATCAAAAACGAGGAGAAATTAAAAAATGGTCCTTGCTGTGCCAGGGTAAGACCAGGTTTTTCCTGCTCTTAATTTTGGTGCTGTCATATATTTACGCTACCCTTGTAAATATGGGGCAGCATCAAAATCAATGGGTGTTGCAGTGGAATGCCCACCCCAACACCTATAGCCCTCCCCTTTCACGCTAAGTGCAGCGTGAAAGGGTTCCTTATTTACAAGGCAGCTTTAAGCCATGTTAAGTTTCTTAGCGCTGCATTATACATATGGCAAAGCCCCTATCACCACCACAACGTCATGAAAAGTGATGTTGTGGAGGCTGTAGGGGCTTGTCAAAAATGCCCCTTTGTTTTCTCATTTTTATTATCATTCACGATTTAGCACTCATTAGGATTTAAAGTCCTGCTCTTTTCTCTCTCATACTCTCTTCCCTTCCATCTCTCCCTGATCTAGCTCACATTTGTGTTCTTTACCTCACTCCACCATACCTGCTTCTCTCTCTCTCTCCCAGTCATATGTTACTCTTCCTACAAATCTAAGCACTGCTACTGCTCATTGTTGTGCTCTCTCACTTTTCTCCTCCACCTTTGTCTGGCTTCCCAGATATCCCCCTTCCTCCTTTTATCGCTCTTGGCTTTACAAGTGCCAGATGCTTTTTAAATTCCACTGGTATTGGCTAAGCCAATAGCAGCAGTAGGCCATTTTGAAAGTATCGGTTATTCTCACAATTACACATATAAGTATTTCATGAATGAATTAAGAGCAGTAACTAGTTTATGAGTTAGCTTCAATTTCATAGACCAATACAATACCAATTCTATTTAATACACAAGTAAGGTGCTTGTAAGAAATTGGGTTATTAGTGTATGGGGCATTGATGCTCACTCAAATAATCAAACAATCCTTGTCAGTCTGAACTACAAAAGGCACAACATTAGCCTATGTTTAACCCTCTGGGAGATTGGCACAAAAGCAGTTTGGCTTAACTTAGAGGCAATTTGTAAAGTATATATTCAGCACACGTACAGTAACGAAGTGAAAACACAACACAAGAAAATACACACACCAATTTAGAATAATAGAATACATTTTAATAAATAAAATGATAACAGAACAGAACTGGAGAAATTGATGTTGAAATTACCAGGTGACAGTAGAGCCAAAAGCACAATTAGCAGATAATGCTATACCTGGGTAAAGTCACAAGTTCAGGCTGACCACCATGGAGTGTGGGTTGGATACTACTATCAGGTTATTCCCACTAAATGACCTTTTCAAGTCCAGGGTGAAGAGTCACATTCATGTTTAAGGGGGCCATGAGGAGGAGGTTCTCAGCACAAAGATAAAGTTGAGCAATGCAGATGGTCATTTCTGTAGCATGAAGAGCTGGTCATCGCAGGAGCTTCACGTTGGTTGATCATCACAGACGGCCACGGTCGACTAAAAGTGCAGGTCTTGTGTTGCTGGTCGTCCTTAACGGTTGGTATGAAGAGCAGGTCTGCTGAAGCTTCACATTGGTGGTCATCGCGGGTGGTTTTTTCTCAGTGAGTAGCGGCCACTCCATGCTCAGAAGGAATCCAGACTTCAGGATTTTCACCTTTTCATGTGGGTGGAGCAGTTCTTACTGAAAACAGCCAAGGGCCCAGGATTTAGGAGGACATCTCTTGGGGATCAGGACTCAGTCCAGCAGATTCCAAAGCAGGGGTGAGGCATGTCCAGGCAGGTTCAGTTGGTGCTGGACGGTTGGGCAGTTGCAGGGAAACCTTAGGATCCTTCTTGTGTCCCTGTAGCCCAACCAGGAGGTCATTCAACTGACCATTGGAGGGACTCTGAGTAGCCTGGGATCAAGGCAAGTGGATCTAATATTCCGCCTGCAAACAAAAAGGCAGTCATTTCAGCAGCAGGCCAGTCCTTCTAATAGCAGGGCAGTCCTTCTTCTGATTCTTCCACTGGTCCAAGAGTGTTCGAATCAGTGTTTCTAAAGGTTGTATTTTTTACCTGGTGGCATCCTTTGTTCATGACTTACCCCCAAAACTGGCTCTGGTCAGTTCTTCCCCTTTCCTTGGTCCTAGCTCCTAACAGCCTAGGGCAGGGATTCTTGGCCTGTGGACATTAAATTCCGGGGGTCTGTGAAACCTCCTCAGGGGTCCACAACTTAATTAAGTAATGTGAATAGATTAATAAAGTGTATACCAGGAAAGATCAGATATACCCCTCTGAGTAATCACAAAATATTAACAATTGTAGTTGCCATCTCCCCAAAGGAAAATCTACCCTGGAAAATGATGAGGAAAAAAGTGCACCTTAATACATCTAATGGGAAGGTGCACTGGACAGCCTCCAATAAAGAACAATTAAGGGAGGAAAAAAAATATTACTAAAAATGACACAACAGAGCAGGGATCAATCTCACTAGTTAAATGTGATCATGATATGACAAAGTTCATTGTAAAACAACCTTTGGCACAAGGACATCAGGTAGAAAGAGGACCCCAAATGATCCTTGTAGAGGTTCTAGTTTAAATAAACCATTGCAAACATGACAACTTATATACTTCTCCGTGGCAAGAAGAAAAGTAATTGTTCTGTTATCATTTTATTTATTAAGACAGGTTATATGGAGAGCTTATATTGTTGCACAGCAGTCCGATAAGATCTGAATAGATTTCCATGAGGCCATTACCCATAGAGATTCAACAATATTTTGGACAATAATCACACTGGCCAGCAAAAGTTGGAGAACCCTAAAATCTGCTTGGTTTTTGGTAAAGCCTGGCTAATCTAATCTCTATGCTGCTAATTCCCTAGAGATCTGCAATCCTTCTATTACAGGTTCCCAAGTGTTAGATTAAGCATACTTCTATTGTCTTTCAAAATCACAGATTAGGGACATCATTCAGAGCTTCTGGGGCCAGAGGCTCAGGTCAATTACCAATTACCATCATAAAGTTGGAGAAATATCTGTGGTCTAGCTATTTGATGCATCTCTTTAAACACTGATATACAACCGGCCAAGTCCTGAAAACATTGAAGGGTTGTATTATTCTTCCTTTAAGAAAGGATCTATGAATTTACTGAGTACCTATAGGCAGATTACGCTGCTTGAACCATTGGAAAAATATTCACCAAGAGTGTTTTAATTCATTTGGAAAGCTGGGTAGATGATAACAATATGATACCTTAGGAGCCAGCCAGCTTCAAATTAAATGGTTTTATCTTGGATAATATTACAGTGCTACTCATTATTTTAGAGCAGTGATACTCAAAGTACAGCCCACGGGCCACTTGCGGCCCTCCTGACCTTTAAATGTGGCCCCCTTGGTGAACAGCAGCACCAGCTGCTGTTTATTTGCTAGCACTAATATTTAGAAATCGATGTTAAATAAATGGGAAAGCATTTATTAACCTGCAAATAAATGCCTGCCCATTTATTTAACATGTTTTTGAACCTCCTTACACAATCCATGACCCACCCAGACCCTCTCCCACCACCCTGCTGGCATCAGTGCGGCCCTCGGGCACACCACAAATCGTATTTTGGGGCCCCTGGGCAAATGTTTGTGAGTACCCATGTTTTAGAGCAACCAACATGGCCTATATGGATTTTTCAACAGCATCTGACTGCATCGACAATCCACCCTGTGGTGAAAGCGTAATTGTAATCTAAATATACCAGAATACCTTCTCAAAATATTAATTTGACTTTACTATTCCATTAAGCTTATTCCATAAATAAGGTTGCCTGCTCAACTATTATTCATCTTGTACATTCATGATCTCCCTATTGCATTGAAAAAATTGGGAGGGGATACATGGAAGTTAGATTATCAAAATATTACATAGATAAATTATGATACCAATATAGTGCTAATGGATTTGACCCATAAAGGTCTACAAAAATTATTTGGACTGCTTACAAAAATATGCCTCTAGTCATTACTTCAAAATTAATATAAAAAAATAAAGTGATATTGCTTCGAGGAAAGATTAATTAAAAGATTTGGAAATATAAATGGGTTGTGGATAGTGAGGAGCACATGTCCTTTGTTAGGGAAAAACATTTCCAGCTAATCTTTTAGATAAAGATATCTCCTATCTCCCATTTCTCAAGCAAGGCACTGTCCAATATAAATGAACTTTTATATTTATATAGAACTACTGTTTGAATGCACTTCAAATACTTACTATTTATACCGGGCTAAAGTCCCCCCGCTTTTTATATGCCATAGAAGTCATCCATACAAAAACTGGCATTTGGTGCACAAAATCGGGGGTTAACTTTTAATAAAAATCCGCACTTTAAATACACTGGCCCCAATTGAAACTATTCATCTAGAAATGTGCTTATCGAATAGCTTTATATTAGGGTACGTGGCAACCGTCAGCTGGGGACATCAGCTTTTACATATAATGGAAAATTCCTTAAGAGGTCTTTTAAGTACAGAATTCTTTGGGCAGAATATGAAGGTTTTTAAAATGTTAACTAAGCACTTAGGCACTTTAAACTGAGTAAGCTTGATATGGAGGAAATGTCTCTTTTGAAAGCGGAAAACCTATCTGAAACATAGTATCAGCTGTACCTCGATGGTTAAATATGTCTCTGTGTTCAGGGAAAAAAAGGAGTTGGACAGTATTGTATTTACTTGTATCGAAGCACAACTACCACCTTATTTAACCTGGATTTTGGATCATGGAGTTTGCAGTTTTTTATAACACTTGCAGATTATTATTTTATCATTAAACGTGGTCACAGGTGCCTGGGAAGGGTTAAAACACAAGGACAGATTATGTGATTTTTGTATGGTCTCGCCCCAAGATCTTAACCATGTGCTATTTGTTTGCCCTTTGCTGCATTTTAATTGTTGTCACATACTGGAACCATTGTTCCTAAAATATGGGGCTTGTTTGGTGAACGAAGTATTGCACTTTATTGCCAACCCAAGCAAAAAAACAGTTTGTATTAAAGTTTTTTTAAACTTTTTAAAGTTGTACTGAACATGTGATTTTGTATTATTGATAACGTGGATCTCATGGTAGATCTGAATCTTAATACATTGAATTGTATATCAATAAAAAAGCAAAATATACAATTTTAAATTTTAAATCATTCTGTAAGTGTGAAGGAATCTGAAATTGGAGGCCAAAATGATGTTACCATACTCAGATTGATTTGTAAGAGCAGTGCAAGTGCATCAAACGGAATATATTATGGATGATGTGTGGCCTCAATTATATTTAGAAAAGCTACAGCCTTTCGATTAAAATTAAACTTTTGATATTTTTAAATATTTGTTTGTTAATTAAATTAAATATTTCATTTGTGCATTTGTTTGATGAGTGCTTCTTTCTGTATTTTTTGCTTATTGATTTGTGGCTCTGTAAGGAAATTTCTTTTTGTATGCTGACCCTCAAGTTCTTGGACTGATACTGCTGGTTTTTATACTCACGACCTTAGTGCCTGTGCCCTTACCTTTAAACTGGTATGTCGAATTGACTCTTAATGAATTGGCTAAGTTAACTGTAGTAAATGGTACCCAGGGCATGTACGGTATTTAATCCCCCCCTGAGATTGCAGCACTGGTTGTGCCACTCTGGGTGTGACATAAGTAAAAGACACTCCCAGCTTCCCATTTGCAGGCTGAAAGAGCAGTGTAAACTGCTAGCACGACTTTGTCATTTAAAGGAATGGCAGGGACAGACTTCCCTCTGCTGCATGTGTGAGTTACCCCTTTGGCAGGGCTATAGAGTCCTAAAGTATGGTGTAACATTTCCTACCGGTTGAACATGTAATTTTATATTTTCCGATAGTAAAAGCACCAAACTGATGTTTCCACTGTCGAAAATCTTGGCCGTCCATTTGTCAAGTACCAAGTTACACATTGACCCCACAACTGTGCTATCTCTGGGAGAGTGCGACCAAAGTGAGTCATCCAAGGTATCAAAACAACGCTTTACCCAGGTTGAAAATAATGTACCAAATTGCAGTGTGCAACTTTAGCAAAGTTGCCACTTTGTGCCTTTAGTACCCTGTGCTCACACTGGTTGCACACAGGGTCTTGTCACCGAGACAGCTTTCTGCCCTCCTGGGGACATGTGTTAATGACTCTCAGGAAAGGATACAATAGGGGCCTGCTCTTGAAGAAGGTGTTGCCTCTCTCTTGCAGGAAGCCACACGAGTGTTGGCCCAAAAGGTGAGCTTCAAAGGAGAAGTCGCCTTTGAAGGGCAGATGGGTTACACTTGGAAGAGGGTCTGTGCCATTGTTGAGGCATTTAGGCTGGCATTAGGGACAGGAAAGCGGAAACTACTCACCCAACCGGTTTTTCCAGGAGCGTGTAGTCCACTTGGCATTCACACCCCTTTTTTTTTTAAATATATTTTTATTTGCAATAGCTGCAAAGCCATAAAACATTTACATAACATTAACAACAATTTGCACCCAGCCCGTACATGTTTGCTGAATTTTCTCATTTCTAGTGACCATATAATCACCATGGTACATAACGAAAGCAAATTTGCATCCATACCCACATTGTAGGTCAGAATTGGACTATAACCCTGGCTCGCTCCCCTCCATGTCTCCTAAAATTGAGATGTTGCTTTTAGTCCAGTGATGTAACTGCGACAAATTGTGAGTCTCCATCACTCTGGATTAAGTCATAGTATCTTATCCAGCTGCCCAAGATTTTTGTTAAGTTTTGGGGACAACCTCTACTTTTATAAATCACCCTTTCTGCTGCCATGTAGAAATTCAAACCCCTTTTCCATTCCTGTAATGTGGGAAGTCCCTCTGCACCCCAATATCGCACAATATCCCTCTTAGCCACAAGCAAGCCCAGTGCGCCAAGGAGTAGTTGGAGTCAGGAAACATCAATGTTGCATGGGATTCCCAAGACTGTGAATTTAGGGTCTAGTGGAAGGGAGGTCCTCAGGATTGCGTTCAGTTCGTTAATTACCTCCTGCCAGTATGCCCCTATATGTGAGCAACCCCACACCACGTGGAGGAAATTACCTAAGGCAGCCTGACAGCACAAGCATCAATGAGACTCAACACGTCCCATTTTATGTAGTTTCTATCCATCATAGTAGGCCCGATGAAGGATTTTGAATTGGATGAGGCAGAGCCTGGTCTTGATCGTGACCTCTCTATGGTGCATCAGGGCAGCCTCCCAGTCTATGTCTTCCATTTCCCCTAGACCTCCCTCCCATGTCTTCCTTAATTTGCCCAGAGTATTAGGCATATTGGTGTTTATTGTTTTGTAAGTGGCAGAAACTGCCTTGGTTGTTAACTCTTCTTGGAGTAGTCTTCCTTCAAGCGGTGAGTATTCAGGGAATACAGTGTCCTCTATGCCCTCTGCACCCCATGCATGTCGTAGTTGGGCATACTTAAGAAATTGGGAAGTGTGGAAATGGAATTCCATCTGGAGGACGGGAAAGGATTTGAGTTTACCCCTAGCTGTGATATCTCCAACCGTGGAGATCCCGAGCAGATCCCATGTCTTAAATCACCGGAGCCTATTAAGTTCTTTGAATCATGTTCCCATACACAAAGGAGTAGTCCTAGTTATTTTGTGGGCCCAACCCAGCACCTTTGTGGTTCTGTTCCATACCTCTATGGTACCTCTCATTGCAGGGAGCAACCTATAAATCCCCTTCCCTCCATATAGATAGTGCATAAATGTCCTTGGTAATAGTATCTCCCATTCCAGTCTATAGGTGGGATGGTTCCCTGGTGCATGTATCCAGTCATTTAGGGGTATAAGATGGGCTGCCCAGTCGTATGCCTCGATGTCCAGATGCGCCAGTCTCCCATTGTAAGGATAGCGTTGTAGAGATTTTAGGGAGATTCTTGGGTGTCCATTTGCCAGAGTAGCCCCCGGAGTTCAGATTCGATTTCCCTAAATATCGATCTGGGGAGGGGATGGAGTGTGTTTTTTAGTGCATAGAGGAATTGGGGTAAAGAAATAATTTTGAACATGGATGCTCGCCCCACTAGTGAGTGGTAGGTCTTTCCACCTGTCTGCGTCTTGTTTAAAGTTAGATAGTACCCGCTGTATGTTGTGTGTGTAACAAATCGTTGGGTTGGGGGTAAGAAAGATCCCAAGGAATTGAAAGCCCTATGTGGCAATGTGCAGATCCCCAGGCAACGGTGGCCAATCCATGTCTTGTTTTGGGCTGTATAGTATGGATTTATGGTAGTTAACCTTATATCCAGAAAAGCGGCCATATTCCTCCAGGATGTGGAACACTGTGGGGATCATTGTGGCCATGTTTCTTATAAATAAGAGGATATCGTCTGCATATAAGGAGATTTTTCCCTACCCTTGATCGGTAGGTGTAGACCGGAAGCCTTCTACCCCAGGGTGTTGTCTGAATATGCATGCTAAGGGTTCTATTACCAAAGCAAACAGTAGTGGAGTGAGGGAACATCCCTGCCGGGTCCCGCGGAAAATCGGGAATGTGGGGGAGAGTCTACCACTGACACGTAGTGCTGCTCTCGGTCTGAGTATAGGAGGGTAACCCATTTCCTAAAATTCGGTCAAAGCCAAATTTAACCAGGACAGCATTCAGAAAGGGCCAGTGAACTGCATTGAAAGCATTTTCTGCATCTAGAGCCAGAAAGGCATGCGGTGTGACACAGTTCCTAACGGCCATGATCCAGTTATGTGCTCTTTGGAGGTTCCTTCTGGTTGCCCGACCTGGCATAAAACCAGATTGGTCACGGTGGATATGAGTCATTGTGACTTTCAAGAGCCGTGTGGTCAGAATAGTTGCAAGGATTTTGGCCTCCATGTTCAACAGGGATATTGGGCGGCATGAGTTGCACCTCTCCCTTGGTTTGCCCTTCTTATGGATGACCACTATAGTGGCAGTTTGCAGATCCGGTGGAAGAGCACTCTCTATGTAGGCATCTCGGTAGAGGCCCAGGTGGTGAGGACCCAAAAGATCATTAAATGTTTCCAAAAATTCGGGCGGAGTTCATTTGGGCCCGGAGTACTAGCGGGTCTTAGTCTGTTCACAGCATCCCCTACCTCGGCCTATGTAAGGTCCTCCTCCAGGTTCTTCATATCGGCCTCGTCTAATCTAGGGGTAGAGATACTTGTCTGATAGTCATTAATTTCGTCAGTGGTACTGGCCGTTTTCCTGTCATAAAAGTCTGTGAAGTTCTGGACAAATGCACATAGTATCTGTGTGTCCGTAGTGTGGGTCTCCCCCGACCGTCCACAATGGAAGCAATCCATCTGGCGTTGGTTTCTTTTTTGCTGAGCCAGGCCAGCAGTTTCCGATCCTTATCCCCTACTTCGTATAATCGGTGGAGGGTCGACAGTCTCTGTTTCTTTGCCTCATCGTGGGCCAATTCATAATATTCTATCCTAAAGTGCTCTTCTCTAGGGTCAGTAATTGGCCTTCCATCTGCTCTATTTGTTCCTGCTCGTTCTTCTTATCCCATGATATCCGGTTCTGTGCCCGATCCCGCAGTCCGGTTTTATATGCTTCCCAGAGTGTGACCCCAGAGTTCACTGTACTCAAGTTTTCTTGAAAGAAGATTGTAGTGTCTGTCCAGAGACCTTTTAATATTACATCCTTGTGCAGATCCCATGCATTGAGCTTCCAGGTGGGACGGGAGTCTCGAGATCGGGGCCCCAGGGAAACCAACAGTGGTGAATGATCTGACAGAGCCCTAGTGAGGTAGTCCCACCTGCCAGCCACCCCTAGCTCTCCCGTAGGGACAAAGACATAGTCCAGCCTGGAGTATACTCCATGAGCTACAGAGAAGTAGGAGTATTGTCAGGTATTCCGGTGTTGAGACCGCCACACATTGTTAAGCCCAAAGGTGTCTGCGAAGCGTTCCAGGGTTGTAGTGTCATTATTTCTGTCTAACCCTCCCGATCGATCCATCTCAGGGATCATAACATCATTAAAGTCACCCCCTATTACATGAAAGGATGAAGTGGTCTCCAGGAGGATATCTGATATCTTGAGGGGATTGCAGTCAGGGGGCGAGTATGCGCAAATAATTGTAATATTACGTCTGCCACATGTAGCCGTTACCCCTAGAAACCTGCCATCTGGGTCCACCCATTTATGGGTTATTTCAAAGGGGGGTGATTTCTTGATCAGGATAGCAACACCTCTTGAACCAGATGTGAAGCCAGATTGTGCCAGAAGCGTGTACATTGCCCTCCCGAGGAAATTTCATTGTGTACCCAATAGGTGTGTTTCCTGAAACAGTACAACATTTGGACGCTGGTGTTTTCTGTACTGTGTGATTAGTCTGCGTTGGATCCTGTCCCTTAAGCTGTACTCATTCCAGGTCAGGACCGATAGGGGCCAGTCCACTATATGAGATGACATGGGTAGCGCAGCGTCAGAGGGGCAATCCTATCCATGTATGCCCATGTCTGTATACAGGTCCCCTGAGGTGTATGTGTAGTGTTTAATGGTCCGGTTTCAAACAACATTAACTTGTGAGATAACATTCCCTTCCCCCTTCTGATCTTTTACTAGACCACCCGAGCACATATGGAGTCGCCTCCTGTGGCTGGCTTTACTTCTTCTAGTGCTGCGCTGCTTAGCCACTGGTCCAGTCCCAGAGCCTGAGACCGGCCGCTGCCTCCATTCTGCCCCACCGGGGGGGGGGTGGAGAACAAGCCTCTCCTCGGCCCACGCGTCCTCTGGGGTCTAAAAGAAATGTGCCTTGGCTTTATAGAGGGCTTTTCATTTTGCTGGGAATAGTAGCATATATTGTATTTGCATTGTCCTTAGTTTGGCTTTGATGGAGTTGAAAATCCTCCTTTGCCGTTGTATTGCTACAGTCCAGAAAAATCATAATCTTAGAGTTCTCATGTCTAATGTTCCCCAACCTGCACGCCACACACAGAATCATGTCCCAGTCAAGAAAGTTAAGGATTTTTACTACTGGAGGCCTGGCACTAAATGCCCATTCGAGCACAAAGTAGGTAGAGAAATGTTCGGGTCGGATAATGCTTCTCAACCAAGTAGTCATAAACGCAGGCAAGTCAGATCCCTCAATCCTCTCCCGAAAACCCACAAAGCGGAGGTTGTTCCTTTGTGCTCTGTTTTCAGCATCATTGATGCGCCACTGCAAGTCACTATTTGAACTACGGCGTTCCATCACTGCCTTTGCAAGTCTTTAACCAAGTCCTCTACCTCGGAAACTCGGTTCTCCGCACCTGTGACTCGCTCAGAGACATTTCAGAGGTCTTGCCTCACTAGTGAAACCTTAGACCATACCTCTCCGAACTTATTTTTAAGTGCTTCCCTGGATGACTGTATTGCGTGTAGTATAGTAGCCGCGTCCGTTTGGTATACTTGTCCATTTTGCCTTGCATGGGAAGTTTTGGGTCTTTATCTTTGGTCATCCTAGGTTCCTATGTGCCCCCAGCAGTCCAATCAATACCAGAGCTGTCACTCACGACCGGCCCCCCTCCCGGTCCAACCAGTGCACACTCACCGGGGACGGGACGACCTAGGGAGCGAAACGAGCCCAGAAGAAGACCACCATGCAGAGGCGTCGAGTCGCGCCCCGCTGGCCGGATCTGCCTATGTCTCCAACAGGTGGACAGATGCCTCAGCCTTGACCACCCAGTCCTGAAAAGGGAGGGGGGGGGCAACACCAGAGAGAGCCCAGTGTAACCCAGGCAGTCCACAGACTCAGGGAGCACCGGGACCTCACCCCCCAACACAAGGGCACATCAGCCAGGCAAAATTCAGGGGGGCCTCTGCCTGTCATGGCACTGAATGAGTTTGTTCCACAGTGAGGCCCAGCGGCCGTGCTGTCAGGCGAGAAAGGGAAAAGATGGAAAGGCGAGCAGGGATGGCAGTCAGGCTAACACATCTTTCCATTACAATATGGCGGCCAACTCCGGCCCAACCCCGGGAGGCCGCAATCCACACAGGCCAGGGGCTCTCAGGATCACCTCAGCACTCCACTGCGGGTATTCCACATGAGGTAGGGCTCTGCCGGACCCGTCGCCAGTGGGAATCACACGGCCAGTATGCCCCCCCGGACAACAACAACGGCCACTCAATGCTTTCCAGGCCTAGCCAGGCCACTCCAGGACGTCTCGTTGCTCCACCCCAGGCCCACCAGCAATGTGGACAGCAGAAGACAGAGAGAGGAAGCAGGGACTGCACATCCAGCAGCTCGGTGGCGAGTCTTTGTTCCGCTAGGGTTTTGTCCGCTGGGCAACAGGTGGGCCCGCTCTCCCCAGGGGCTCTGCTGCAGAAAGATAACAATACGGCACTCTGGCAGGCTATGGTCCCGGGGTCATCTGAGTCCTGGATTCACCATCCGTAGGAGTAGGGGGGAGGAAAAAAAGCCACACACCTCTGTTCCAGGACCACAGAGACCGCCGAGCAGTCCCTGGTTCTTCCAGGGCCGCCCAGACCCGCCATTGAACAGGGCCACACGTCTGACATTTTCTTCTGCGTCCATGGCTCGGGTCCGGATCTCGCTGGCATCTGCAGGGTTGGTAGTTACGCCGTCCACAGAGGGATACAGTCGCCCCGTGCACCCTCAGGATAGAGTGTGGACAGCATAGAGCAGTTTCAAGCTCATACGCTGGCAAGATTTAAGTAGGATATCAGTTCCGGCCGGGAGCTCCGGAAAAGCACGTCTTATTGGCCATGCTCTAGGCCATGCCCCCCTGGCATTTACACCTCTGAGTTGAGCAACGGAGCTCCAAACAGCAGTAGAGGGGTCCTGCCATATTAGAAATGGGCAGACTGGTGCATTGTGAGATACCCAGATGCGCCATTTCACAGGAAGTGGTCACCAGGTGGAAGGAAATCCGGTAGCCTATTGGCTAGCAATTGCATCCTGCAAGAGGGCATTTTTTGAGCATAGGTATGGCAGCCCTGGCACTGCAAACTCAGATCTCAACTGCACTGGAAGAAGGACCAAAGGACTGCCCCTCTGCACCGTGGAACCAGCACAGAGATGCTGCACCGGCATTGACTGCACCTGTTGAACCGGGTGGCTGGCAAAGGAGAAGGACTTTGCCTACTGTGCAGCCACGGCTGCTGCATGTAAGAGCGGTGGGGCAGTGGGGCCAGGTGAGGGGGGATTTTGTGAGACGACCACGAGGGAAAATTAGTTATTTATTTAATTTCCCCTTGTGGTCGTCTCTCTAAATCCACCCCCCACCACCCCACCGCTGCTACCTGCAGCGGCTGCTGCTGTGTCCTGCGCAAAGAGAAGTTGTTGCCTAGCTAAAGCAAAGAACCTCCAGGGGCAATGAGCTGGCCTAATGTTCACAGCACAGGAACACACCAGCTGAGAAGCCTGCTGGAGCAAGTTGGTAGTATCTTCAACCTGTTGCCATGCAGCACCAGGGACCAGGACCAAAAGCACAAAGTTGCACCTGAGTTTGCTGAGCCCAGAAATGTCCTCAGTGCAGCTGAGACCCCCAGAGAGCAAGTTATTGACCCAGGAAGGATTGGCTTGTGACTGCGATACTAGGCAACAGGTGGTCCAGTGGCAACAGGACTTATGCTAGAGAGGATTGTGAGGGACAACAACTCTGTGACTGGGACCACCTCATTCCCTTCATGGACCGATGAGCAGTAGCAGAAAGACTACAATTGACTACATCGCATCCACAGCATTTTCAGCAGCCCAGAAGCCAGCGTCCCTTGCATCAGGACCACTTTAATTGGAAAGCCTTGCAACATGCCTGGAATGGACTGAAGACTGCATCACCTGCAGAGGTAACTGTTTCTGAGGACCTTGCTGGTACCCCTTATTACCGAAGTGGTAAAAAGAACTCTGCGGGCTACACTGAGTTCTGCATGCATGAGGAGTTTCTTGCCGCACCCATTCGGGTTACATTTTCCATCAAACATAAGCCGGTAATTTCACGCAAACCTACACCACACAGTTCTCATGTGCGCGTCCATCTTAGTTTTTTGCTCTGCTTTTGGTGCTGGGCCTATTTTTCTATCTCTGCTTAATCTTCTTAATCCTACCCCTTATTTTTATTATAACCTTACCCTGTGTCTTTGTGGTTTTATATTTCACTTTTATTCTAATTTTTGTGGGTTTTGTGTGGCTTTTGTACTTTTTTATTTTTTGCTTTGCTTCTTTTTCTTCCTACCTTCTTTTACCTTTTTCTACTTTCCCAGAACCCACCCAGCACCATGGCAGAGCAGGAAGCAGCAGCACCAGGCCACGCCAGAACCAGTAGCACCAGCCGCGCTGCCTACCTTGCGGTAGGCCGCGCCGCAAAGAGGTGAGCCCTGTGCATTATTTTCAGAGGTTGCAGTGCTAGTTTTCTATGTGCAGCACTGACACCCCTCCACCCTGGCAGCAGGTGGCAGGACTGGTAGCGGGTACACCCTCTGGTAACGGAAACAATGGTGGGAGTGCGCCAGGCTGTGCGCCAATGCTCTGGGATTCAGCACGCCCAACAACAGCTGACAAACCGTTGGAGGAAATCCTGGATAGGGACCAGGACCTGCTCGACCTGCTGGGTGCTGAGGTTGCGGGGCTTGGTAAGTAATAATTAATAATTTGTTGTGTTCTCTCTATGCTAATATGTTTTTGTCAAATAGCAAGCATGCTGCTCATACTCAGGTAAGTTAAGTTAATTTAAGAAGTCATGCAGAGACTCCTCTGTCCCAACACTGAGATAGTAGTAGTTATTTGTATTATTAGTAAGCTAGCTCATTCTCTCACTTCTCTGTGCCTTTATTTTTGGTAGCTCATACAGTCCCAACTCCGAACCCCAAACGATTTCCCAGTGAAGAATAGTAAGTAACTAGTAACTATGCATGCATCAGCATGTCTGCAATGAAAGAAATTGCGGACTGAGGTGGCCCGTCATAGGTTGAGAGATGGAGAATGAGATGAGAATCAAAGATAATTTGTTGCAATTTATTAATAGTTCCAAAATGTAGTTTAGGAAATTTGGAATAGGGTTAGGAAATTAAGGAATAGATCCACTAAACTAATAGGAGAGAAGATCTGATTTATACAAGTTAAATCAAATGTTACTGCATTTGTCTCTCCCAGTCAAAATATTTTTGGGGAGATTAACTGTACCACTAATCTTTTTAAAATAATATTTTGTTTATTGCTTACATCAGCATCAAGGGGCAGGAGGTATATGGCTTGTACCACCACTGAGGCCCTGGCGGATCAGGTGGCTGGAGGTGCCTCAACGAGTGCCGATAGCTCTGCCGGGCCCATTAGGTCCTCCTGTTAATATTATCTTTATTTCCCTATCGTGATTCTTCTTTTATTGCTCCACATATAAAAAAAATATATTTTCCTTTTTACTGTGTCTGTCTCCTAATTTTTCCAACTCCACTTTGGTCTGTTTCCTAAATCCTTCTTATTCCTACGTTATTCAATTTATTACTATCTGTACTAGTCTGTAGCATCCTTTCTCTTCTGCTTTGTCAGTAAGCTTTCCCTCTCCCCTTATAGACTGGTGGTATAGTAGGACTCCGAGATCCCATTTTAAGTCAGGCACTCTACTGTGAAGATTGCATGCCCAGGTAAGCTATGCCCAGGCAAGTTTGTTGAGAAGGCTTTCTTTTTCTTGCTCATGCTCAAGCAGTACTGTAAAATGAGAGTGGCCATGGTCATGGTGGACCCCCAGTCTTGTGCATCAATCAATCAATTACACGTTTGTTGAGCACTACTACTCACCCATAGGGGTCTCAAGGCACTGGGGGAGGAGGGGTTTCGCAGGTTCCAGTCCATCATGGAGGGGGTCTGTCGAAGAGCCAGGTTTTGAGGTTTCTTGTGAAGATGGCGAGAGATGTTGTTTGTCTGAGGTGGAGCAGGAGGGTGTTCCAGGCTCTGGCTGCGAGGAAGGAGAAGGAGCGACCGCCTGATCTGGCCTTTCTGGTGCGGGGGACCACGGCGTAGGAGAGCTGGGCTGATCGTAGGGTCCTTTGGGGTGTGTGGAATTTGAGTCGGCTGTTCAGGTATGCTGGTCCAGTGTCGTGGAGGGCCTTGTCAGCATGGGTGAACATCTTGAAGGTGACTCTAGCTTCGATGGGGAGCCAGTGGAGTGTGTGCAGGTGCTGGGAGATGTGGCAGTGTCTTGGCAGGTTGAGAACCAGTCTTGCGGTGGCATTCTGGATGTTCTGTAGCTTGCGTGTGAGGTTTTTGTTTATTCTGGCGTAGAGTGCGTTATCGTCGTCGAGTCTGCTGGTGACCAGGGCGTGAGTGGCGGTCTTTCTGTGTTCGAGGGGGATCCATTTGAAGGTCTTTTGTAAAAGGCGGAGGGTGTGGAAGCAGGAGGACGAGACGGCGTTAATCTGGCGGTCCATTTTGAGTTCGGAGTCCAGGATGATTCCCAGGTTGCGTGCATGGTCCGTGGGGGTGGGCGGACTTCCGAGGGCGGGGGACCACCAGGTGTCGTTCCAGGCATCGGGGTATGGGCCCATGATGAGTACTTCTGTTATGTTGGTGTTTAGTTGAAGGCAGCTGTTTTTCATCCATTTGGTGACGGCTTCCATGCCTTCTCGAAAGTTGTGTCTGGCGGTGTTGGGTTTGTTGGATTGGGAGGGGATGAGTTGGATGTCATCAGCGTATGACAGTATGTTGAGTCCGTAGGGTCTGACGAAGGGGGTGAGCGGAGCCATGTAGACGTTGAAGAGCATAGGGCTGAGGGATGACCCCTGGGGGACTCCACAGGTGGTTGGTGTAGGGTCCGAGAGGAAAAGGGGGAGTCTGACCCGCTGCGTTCTGCCGGAGAGGAAGGAGCGGATCCAGTCGAGGGCCTTGTCTTGAATCCCTGCGTCATGGAGTCTGCGTATTAGGGTACGGTGAGAGACTGTCGAACGCCGCTGAGAGGTCAAGGAGGATGAGGGCTGCTGTTTCTCCTTTGTCCAGTAGGGTGCGGATGTCATCTGTTGCGGTGAGGAGGGCGGTTTCCGTGCTGTGTTTTTTTCTGAAGCCAGATTAGGAGGAGTCGAGGATGTTGTGCTCTTCGATGAATGTGGCGAGTTGATGGCTTTCTCGATGACTTTCGCTGGGAAGGCGAGCAGGGAGATGGGTCTGTAGTTTTTTAGGTCAGTGGGGTCCGCCGAGGGTTTCTTGAGGAGAGGGTTGATCTCGGCGTGTTTCCAGTCGCCGGGGAACGATGCGGTTGCCAGGGAGCGGTTGATGGTGTGGCGGAGCATGGGTGTGATGGTGTTGGCAGCTCTGTTGAAAATGTGGTGGGTGCAGGGGTCCGTGGGGCCCCTGGAGTGGATTGAATTCATCGCCTTCAGTGTGTCTTTGGTGGAGAGGGCTGTCCAGTTGTCGATCGTTGGCTTCATGGTGTCGGGGTGGTTGGTGAGGGTTCAGTGTGTTCGTTGTCTTCGTCGAAGTTGTCATAGATGCTCTTGATTTTGTGGTGGAGAAAGGTGATGAGTTTGTCGCAGAGGTCTTGTGAGGGTGGGATGTCGGTGGACTCGCTGGTAGGTTGGGCGAACTCCTTGATGATGTTGAAGAGTTCTTTGCTGTTGTGTGCGTGGGTGGAGATTCTGTCTTTGATCGATTTTTTCCTCGTTTTTCTGATGAGTTGGTGGTGGACTTTGGTGGCGGCTCTGAAGTTGTTGTGGGCTTCTGTGGATTTGGTGTTCCTCTAGTCCTTTTCAAGGCGACGGCAAGTGCATATGGACTCTTATAGTTCGGTGGTAAATCATCTAGCTTTCTTTGCGTGGGTGTTGTTGTTTTTCTTGAGGGGGGCTAAGGTGTTGGCACTGTCGGTGATCCATCTGTGCAGGGTTTTACCTGCGGCGTTGGGCTCATCGTTTTCCACGAACGTAGGGGTGGAGTTGCTGAGTGATGAGGTTAGCTGGTCATCGGTGATTCTGGTCCAGTTTCTTTGTCGGAGCAGGTGCTGGTGTCTGTGGATGGTGGGTGTTCTGAAGGTGAAGTGGACGCATCAATGGTCAGTCCATGGGAGTTCGGTGGTGTGGCTAAAGGTGATGGAGTTTCCATGTCGTGAAGAGGGGGACGAGGGTGTGTCCTGCTGAGTGCATGGGTTTGGTCACGATCTGTCGTAGTCCAATGTTGTGGAGGTTGTCCAGGAGGGATGTGGAGCTGGGGTCCTGTTGGTTGTCGAGGTGGAAGTTGAGGTCTCCCAGCAGGGTGTAGTTGGTGGATATGATGCCATGTGGGGAGATGATGTCCGTGATGGATTCGGCAAAAGGTCTGCAGGTCCAGGGGGTCAGTAGATGTGGGTTCCTCAGAGGGTGCTGGTCGGGCTGGCCAGTATCTTGAAGTGAAGGTGTTCCCTCAGGTCTGTGGGCTCGTCGGGGAGTGTGCTCAGGCAGAGGGTGGCTTTGTGGACGATGGCAATTCCTCCTCCCGGGTGGGTGGGGCGGTCCTTCCTGGAGATCTTGTATCCTTGGGGATGGCGATGTCTGGTCCCGAGGAGGTGTTGGTCCATGTTTCAGTGAGGAACGCTACGTCCGGGGTAGTGCTGTCGAGGAGGTCCCAGATTTCAGTGGTGTGTTTGTGGAGGGATCTGACGTTGAGGAGGATGCATTGCAGGGTCTTTGGTCCGGTTGTGTTCTTGCGGTGGGTTGCTTTGGGTCCATGGTCTTGGCGGTGCAGCAGGTGTACCGGCAGGAGTGACAGCTGATGGGTCCGTGGGTGTCGGCCAGTGACGCTAACTTGCAGTTTTTGTTGTGGCCTGGGTTGAGTGCGTGGAGTGCCGTCAGGTCATAGTGTTGGCGGCGCAGAGATCCAGGGTTCCTGGCGCTGGTCGTGGTCGGGTCACGGACAGGCTTGCCTTTGGTGCACCTTCGGCAGCCGCCATTAAGTAGGGGTTGGGAGGGCTGGGCAGCTGGGAGGCGGGGAGGGGAGCAGGATTGGTCGCGCTGGTCGTGCTGGGGGGCAGGGACCGTGGCGGCAGCAGCGGCGGGGAAAAACTGCCGGGAAAAGATGAATAGGAGGCAAAACAGGAGAAAAAGAGTGAAATAAGGCAGAGAGGAGGTAAAACACAGAAAGCATAAAAGTACAGGAACGATTTTAAAAGGGTGAAAAACGAGTGAAAAAACGGAGTGGACAGCAGAGTGAGTCAAAGGAGAACAGAGGTCCACTGGACCACCAGGGAGGCTAAGGGAAATAAGTGGAAAGATGAGAAAAAAAGGAAGAAAAAGTGCAGAACAGAAAAGGACAGAGGGAGAAGCAAAACGAGTGGGAAAAAAAAGAAAACAGAGAGGAGAGGAGAGAGGAGCGAGGCAAAGGAGAACAGGGGTCCACTGAACCACCAGGGATGGAGGTGATCCTGCAGGTGGAGGAGGGCCTCGAACACCAGCACACAAGAGTGCAAGTGCAGGGGCAGGCTTCACTTAATGGTGGATCTGCGAGGGAGGGGGAGCAATTTCACTGACAATGAGTCTGTCAGTCTGGAATGTATTATTATCGTAGTATACCAGCAGTGAATGACCATGCAGCGTGGTTGGAAGTATGATTAGGAGGACGGCCCCATTTCATTTGCCAATTAAAACCATATGTCCTTCATAGACCAATAATATCACCACTTCATTACGCTTCAATAACTCAGATTAATTATAGCTCCGGCCCTCCATTGCAAAAAGCTTTTGTTTGGTTTGACTACCTGGCTTTTCATCGGTTGCCAACCAACAAAATGCACAACGTGATGTTTTGAATTTTTGATAGAGGATTAAGACACTGTAAACAAACTGTTGTGAGGTTTTGCTGTGTCATATTTCGCTTAAAAAAGAGGGGGAGGCATATCTGGCATCTGCAATTATAAACATGTAATGTTTTTTCTAGCCGCACAGACCACCAATGCTGGGGACAGCGCCTACAGAGGGGACAGGGCTTCTGTCGTCACCACGGATGGGGCTGTACCAGTGGCGGGCAGTGGTAAGTTACATTGCTTACTTATTGACAAATAGCAATCTACTCACTGCGAGGGAATTAACTGACTCGTGAACAACACTCCACTTTAGCAGACACAGTGGGAATTGAGTAGTTATGTCCTCTTCTGTCTGCAACTCAGCAGACAAAGGTTCATAAATGAACTTTAAGAATGACGGGTTGCTGGGAAAGGCAAAACAGGATGGAAGGAGACAGGATGGGTGACTCGTATGTAATGTATGAGTGAAAGGATATGTGGGTGAAAAGATGCATATAGGTGGGATGATAAGAATCAATCTGCATGGCTGGGTGAAGGATGGTTGAAAGGGTATTTATTGGTGAAACTGAAAGGTTGAAAAATAATGCTTGGATGGATTGAGGGAAGGCAGGATGGGTGAATAGAATGGGTGAAGGATGTAGGTAAATGGATGTTGGTTAAAGGTATGTTCGGAGCTCATTTTGGATGGATGGCTTGATTGGATAATGACTAGTTTTCTATGGCTACAGAGTAGATGAGAGAATGTAAAGCTTAAACGGTGCACATCCAGGCCAATGGTGAAGGTTAAGAATACTAGAAGAAAATGCAATGCTGAATGGGTAATGCTTCTGTGGATGGGATAGTCTGTGATGCACGTTCCAAAGCTATATCCCAGTCCTCAATTCTTTCATTGACTGAACTGCAGTACATCGCATTTCCCACCGTATACTTGCCTAAAAGGATGTAGGTTATAGCTGAAGGAGTTAAAGCTTAAATAGACTTGAGGTGATAACAAAATTACCATGCACGTAGCAACACAAGGATTCTTGTTTGGCAATCCCAGTTGACAGCTTGTATGACCAGCCATTTAAGAGCAAATCAAAATACCTTGACCCAAGGTCCAACAGGCTTCCAAAACCTCGCAGAGATAAAAAGGTCGGATCACTTTGGACAGTTTGTAGTGGACTGATCTCCTATGAAAGATTTGCAAATGAAAAGGTCAGACTAGAGATGCTAAAATAAAATTCAAGTTGCCTGATCTTACCAGAATCATTACTGCTAAAACTAGACCATTCATTAGTGAATGAGCCTAATTTGTGAAGCCCAAAACCATAATAGCACTTTACTAGGAAATCATCAAAAGAACAAATGTTTTAAAATGGTGTGTTGCTATGTTTATTCTACCTTAATTCCTTTCAGACAGTTAGAGCTTTTATGAGAGGGGGTAATGGTGCCTGTGACTTTAATCTCATCAAATCAAATGGCCGTAGGGGACCATCAATATGCTGCTTCTGTGCCACCCTCTACATAAAGAGTTTTTGGCACAGAGTGACCCTTGTTCACAATTTGTCTTTTTTTTCTTTGCAGCTGCACCTAGTCACCAGGGACCATCTCGTCAGGATGTAGCAACCCGATGTGGCAGTGGAATCTGGAGGCAATAGGGGCTGAATACCAGCAGCTGGTGGCCCAGAAGGAGGAGGAGGCAGCAGCCCAAGGTCCCAGCAAGGCCCCAGCACTAGCACCTCCAGCTTCTCAACCACAACATCGGTGCTGCAGTATGTAGGCACCTGCCCGCCAGCCAACAACACACATTGCTGCCCTGTCTCTGACCGTACCCTACGGCGCAGCGTCCTGTCCAGTCTGGCGCACATTGATGTGCAGCAGAGACAAATGGACCAGCGCTCCTGCGCTGTGTCTAGTTTCCTTTAAACCTTTATTAACTTTTCTTTTGGTGGCTGGGACTTGTTTGTTTTTGTGGGTGGGGTGGGAGTTGGGATCAGCGTTTTGTTACTTTTTACAGTTTGGACTGTTTCAGGGACAATGGATGGGGACGGGGCAATTTATTTATTTGGAGAGAGGGGTGGGCCAGTTGTTGGAGGTGGGTGGGAGCAAAGGTATTTTTTTGTTAGAGATGATTAATAAATATCTAAATTTCTTTATTTATGCCTCTAATCTATTTAAGGCTCTTCAACCAGGTATAGTTTAGTTCCAGTGACACCATGAGCCCAGGAACCATGTCTGGGCATACCCAGTGTACCTAGGGTGGCAAATGCAACAAAAACTGTTTGATCAATCAGGGTTTGTAAAGCGTGGCTACTCACCCGTGAGGATCTCAAGGTGGTATGGGGGGGGGGGCACACTGGATCAGGCTAAGTGCTAAGTTCATCCGAAGAGCCAGGTCTTGAGGTCCTTCCGGAATTGTGTCAGCGAGGTGATATCCTGAGGTGGATGGACAGGGTGTTCTATGTCTTGGAGGCGAGTTAGAAGTATGGAATGCTTGAATTAATCTCAGACACTTGCGATTGCTCGAACCACATCCCAATCCATCGTTTTTGCCCACCATGCCACCTCAGTTTGGACACAGCCATATGCAAATCAGTCTTGACCCTGCTCATCATGAGAACAGTCCAGCCCAAACTGCCAGGGCGGGTCCTCCTCAAACTGGAGGACAAGCAACTAAAGACCGTTGTAGCCCTAGTTAGGGCTATTAAGCTGGTGAGACCAAAACTAGTCCTGAGTTGCTTTTGTTCTGGTTCAGGGAGAACCTGGCTTGGCAGTTCGGGTGAACTGTTCCATTTGGAGCAGTTTCAACATTGATTTGCATATAGCTTGAGTTGACATGGTGTGCAAAATAATGATGAATTGAGATGTGGCCTGAGTAATTACCAGTGGCTGAGATTAATTCACATATTCTATTCATTACTTTTTTGTATACTTTTGTGTGTCACCCTAAGTGGGACAGGTATGTCCAGACTTGGTTCCTGTGCACACTATAACTGTGACCAAGCTGCATCAGGTTGATGAGCCCGTAACTAGGTCAAAACTGATTCCGGGTTGCTTGTGTTCTGGTTCAGGGATGACCCGACTTGGCAGTTCCGGGTGGAGCTTCGTCAAGACTGATTTGCAAATAGCTGGGCCCAAACTGAGGTGACATGGTGTGCAAAATACCAATAGGCTGACACGTGGCCCGGGTAATTACCAGTGGCTGAGATTAATTCAAGCATTCTATCATCACTTTTTTGTATACCCTTATATTTTGCTCTAAGTGGGATGGGTATTCCCAGACTTGGGTCCAGTGCCCCATTTGTCACTTGAGGCAACCTGTATTCGGCTGATGAGCCCATAATGAGGGCGAAATTTGTCCTAATTTGCTTGTGTTCTAGTTCAGGGAGGACCTGGCTTGGCAGTTTGGGCTGGACTGTTCCGAATAGAGAGGATCAAGACTGATTGACATATAGCTGGGTCCACAGTGAGTTGACATGGTGTCCAAAATAACGATGGATTGAGATGCAACCCGAGTAATTACCAGTGGCTGAGATTAAGTCAAGCATTCAATCCATCACTTTTTTGCATACTTTTTTGTGTCACCCTAAGTAGGACGGGTATGCTCAGACGTGGATCCCATGCACACTTGTGTCACCGGAACTAAGCTGGGCCTGGCTGATGAGCCCATAACTAGGACGAAACCAGTACTGAGTTGCATGTGTTCCACATCAGGAAGGAATGTTCTGACTGGAGCAGGGTCAAGACTGATTTGTATATAGCTAGGACCAAACTGAAGTGACATGGTGTGCAAAATAATTGTTTTTGCACTGGGTTCTGCCCCTGTAGTATGCCCAGGTTTGTTTGCTTTTCTGAACCCCCGGTTTTTGGACCTTTTAGTGTGGGTGATTCTTACAACCAGTGTCTCACCCAAGCTAATCACATTGCAACAGACTGCGTATTTTTACCACCAGTGTCTGCCTTTTAATACAAGGCTGCTTAGACATAACATGGGCATGGGGGACTTGGCTGACTATACGTGAACATGGGTGCAAACGCGTGTGCACACATGTGTGGGCTGTGGTGGGAGACTACTGTCATGCACAGCCCGGTAACAGGTTGCCTGGCGCTAGGTCCAAACTGGACATATTGTCTTCTACTCAAGTGATATAGTGTAGGAAGTTTTGTTTTTTCTATTGTTATTTTCCCTGAGCCCTTCCTCGCTTATCTATTTATTCAGGGTCCCTCTGTTGTACTTTATTGATTCCAAACTGAGATTAATTCAAGTGTTACATTTTTCACTTTTTTGTATACTTTTAGAAAGTTTGCATTTTCTTTCCTTTTTCCATTTAGTGCCTGGAGCCTGACTCTGCTCACATGACTGAGTGTAGTTGGCAGTTGTGCTTTGTGTATTCCTCTTAGACAGCCACATAGAATGGGAGCTTAAGAGTGACTGAACGGCCCATGACTGGCAGGATGTTATGGAGGGTAGCCTCATCTACACCTGAATAGGCTGTGTCCTGTCTTCACACAAAGGGCTGCATACCACCTGTAGTTAGTCTGGAGCCAGGGCAGGGCATCTGTGCACTTCAAAGTTATTCCTCACTTCAAAGGCACAACAGTTTATAAAAGAAGCACCCCAGGCACCACCACTTCAGTACATTATTGGACTTGTGGAGACTCTGCTGGGAAGAAAGACTGCAGTGCTGCTGAAAGACTGCCATTCTGCTGCCTGCTGCCATCTTGCCTGGCTGAGAACTGGACCTGTAGCTCTTGAACCCAAAACCCACAGTGACTCCAAGGGCTAGTTGGCTGGCCTCATGATCAGAAGCCTCTTGGATGTAACACACTTCTAACAACCTTGCATCAGCATCTGGACTCAGCCATCTGTGAGTCAACTTCGTCAAGTGGAGCCACCCCAGTCCAGGACCCTTGGGAGTGGGCCTAAGATTCCTGCCAGCATAACCGACGCATCTTACCTACTGAGAGGTGCATCCCCGAGCAGAACTGGTGCATCTCCTCAGCTGAGTGGGGCATTCTCGAGCAGAACTGATGCATCGTTGCTGCTATGTGGATTAGACCCATTGCAAAGATTTGCGTCGCCCCTGCAATCTTCGTAATCGGCGCATTGCCGACGTCGCAGCGCTTCCCCAGTTCAGGTTTTTGTTTCTCTCATCTTATTCAGCCTCAACAACGACGGACTCCCCATCACAGCCATTCAGCTCCTTGAACCGATGCATCGTCAGTTGCGCAATGCATCCCCGATGCCAAGAGTTCGCATCGCAAGCCCCATCAACAGGATCCTCAATGAGGATGCAACAGGACCTCATATCACAGCATCGACGCATCTCGGAACTGACACATCACTACTGCTGCACAGCACATCTTCAACACTGATCCAAGCAATGCTCCTGAGCCAGGATTTAGGGTACTTTGTTCAGTGGACCTAACTGGGTCACTGTAGCCAGCCCATGCTCCATTGCTTTCAGCCTGACTTGTGACTTTGTCCCGGTCTGGCATGATTGGATATCTATTGTTGGCGTTTTGTGCTTTTTGGAGCTATTTTGACTTAAAACTTTAGAAATGAATACCTCTGGATTTGCTAATTGGAATTTTGTCATCTCGGTCTTGCTGTATTTATTAAAAATGACAAAAGTTTTCTAAACCTGGTGTGGGATTTTTTTGTGTGGTGTTTTCCCTGTTTTGCTGTTTGAAGTGTTGCAAAATACTTTACATATTGCCTCTACGTTAAGCCTGACTACCCTGGACCAAGCAACCAGGGGTATGAGCACAGATCAATTTGGGGTTTACTTGTGCCTTACCCTGACTAGGATTGTGGTTACTGCATGACCAAGGCTCAGACCCCAGTCAACCAGTAACCCAGTTTCTAACACCTTGCATACAAAGTATAGGAGCTATGGCTTACAATCATTCAATCTTCCATGTCTAGTGTTGGGAATTTGCCTTTCTGCAATGTCACCACAGATTTTTGCCTTCTGTTGCTGAAACCATTTTGTGTTGGCTCTAAGACAGTGGTAAAGTGCATGTGCCCTCCCTTTCAAACATGTCAAAATTGGTATTAAAATTTGGTATATGCCTAATTGGCACATTTAATTTACTTATGATTCCCTAGTATAAGGTACTACCTGTACCCAAGGCCGGTAAATTAAATAGAACTAGCGCGGCGCAGCACTGATTGTGCCACCCACTAAAGTAGCACTGTAAAAACCTGTCTACAGACCAGTCCATGCAGCTTTGGTGTGCAGTTTTAAACCCCCATTTGAAGCCAGGAAGATAACCGTGTTGACAGGCCAAAACCTTCCTTTCTGATACTTATGAGTAACCCCTAAGGTTGGCCCTAAATGCCCATTGGGCAGGGTGCAAGGTTTTTAAAAGTAGGACATGAATATTGAATGCTTTACATGTCCTGATAGTAAAAAACCTCCAAAGTTGTTTTTAACTGGCAAAACTGGCTAGCTCATAGGCTAACACTGGTTTACACTATTACATTTAATAACTGCTAAATTCATTTTGGGAGCAGCTAAAAAAATAGTTCAAAGACTCATTTTAAATGTAATTTAAACTCCAACCTAATGGTCAAGTCGGATTTTATATTTCTATGTTGAAAATGACACTTTTAGAAACTTCTCATTTTCCTGATAGCCAAAAGGCTCTCTTGCCAGTGTCCAGCTGTAACATAACTCTGATGGCTCCCCTGTAGTGAGATGTCTATTGCTTCCAGACAGTGGGTAAATGTTTCTGGGAGTTGCAAGGGGGACTCCTCCCTTGACAGGAAGGTCCTTCCCCTGCAACTGCCTAGATGACCAGTTCTAGCTCAACCGGCCCTGTACCCTGCTGCTGTCAACTGTTGGAATGAGTAATAATCCCCAAGTCGAGTCCATCAGGTCTGGACCCTTGCATGGTCTTGGAGTATATCCCTCATGCAAAAAAATAGATATATTTGTCATGTCCCCAAACTGCAAGAAGTAAGACTTAGAAATAATTTGCCAACCTTCTGATTGGAAAATTGACAGAGTATGGGATTGCAGTCAAAGCCACACAGCCTCAGCTTGCTGTTTTCCCTGCTGAAGGAGATCTGGTTTCCAGAAATGTTTCTAAATTTGAACGTAAACGGTTCATCGGGACCAACGCTGAGCAGCATCACATTGACATGGATGCCTCCCCAGGATTGTACTTTGGACTTCATCCACTTTGAGATTTCCTACCTTCTTCCATGACCACACTGGGACTCTTCAGCAACCTGCCATCATCGAACCCTGTTTTGGATCCAACGTGAAGTGTGCCCTGCCAATTACTCATAGTTAGACACTTTTTCTCCAAAAAGGTTTCTAAGTCCGAAGATAAAGTTTCCATCAGGACAAACCTGGTCCCTGTGTCCTACCCGTGCTCCTTCAAGGTTGCCCTTAACTTTTGATTTTGACCCAGTCTAGTGCGACCAGATAACCACATTTTGTGCTTTGTGCTTTGGGCTAGGATACCATTGGATGCCAAATCCACAGATTCTATACCCTTATATGACTGCTACAAGTGAGTAATGTGCATTTTTCTTTTATCAAGGAGCCCAGTGTGAATATATTCACACTGAATTAATCTCAGGAATATAAACACAAGCATAATGCCAAAATGCACTATGGATTGTTATTAACCTCACAATCTGCTCCTTACATCTATTTTCATAAATCAGTAGAAATAAACAGTTTAATCATTTTCACGAGCATATTATGTCATATATGTCGATGTCTCAGCACTTCTCATTGAGATTCTCTCTCATCAAGAAATCTTTTCATTTCATTTCACCATTCTGAATATATTAAATGTGTTAATACAAAGGAAATATCTACAATAAATCAAGCAAGATACTCAATACTAAACCATAACATAACAAGTTTAAAACATAGTATATAGTGCCTTCTAAATGTTTATATTATTTGTATCTAAATATCATTACCCACCCCCAAACGTGGTAATCCATTCACACAAACCCAGTCAATTAAATATATTCAAATACAATTGGTTTGATGAACACTGAATTTTCCACTTAAGTTCAGTATCTAAATATCCACCAGAAAAAATCCATCATCACATAAACACATGAAAATCCTATGTCACATTGTGTTTCTTGTAGCTGTCTCCTATCCTGTATGTTGATTATATAAATGCCGATTGTGAGCATACTTAAAAATTCCTCAGGCCACTTTCCTTAGGCTGAACCAAATATGAATATCGTTGCTACTTTTCATGCAAAAAATGAAATCACAACTTGTTCTACCTATCACACCTTCCAAGGTTCTTATGGGTTTGCTGCAAGGATGTCTCACAGGTCATATTGTGCCCATGCAAATATAGCACGGCTCTCTCTTGGTGTGCAAGATCTCTCCATGGGCTAGTATAGTCATCATCTTCAATTAGCAAACAACAATCCACAGCGTCACAGAAAACAACAGGTAGGAGTTCCCCCTAGCTGGAGAAGCAAGGTAATTGACCATGGTCCTTGCCGATAAAGGGAGAGATGTGACTGGAAAATCCACATTTAACTGGCTTGGCCTTTTCAAGGCTCACATTCTTTTTTCTGCTGGCTTTCACCTGTGTTGGTATATTATCAAAAAGCAAGAAGCTGAATATCTCCCAGAGGCAGTCATTGCATTATTTAAAGAGGCTCTTCTTTCAACCACTTTTGTAAACTACTCATCTGTATTCAGTCAGTGGGTATAAATGTAAATAATTACTAGTTCATGCCTCAACAACTTAATTCTAAAATATAAATTGTGTATCAGATTTGGGGAGCTTTACTCCTAAATCTATTCAACATCAAAACTGGCACCAACTCAGAAATAACAAAAATGGATACACTAATGTAGCAGAGGGGCAACTGGGGCTATGTACATCTCAGAAATACCTATTTAGGAAACAGTGGTATTTTATAGGGTAAAATTGGTGTGGACTCATTTATTCTAGAACACAGGTACACAGAGGACCACAGCATGTGTCCTGTCTACATGAATTTAGAATGCACTGGATATTATTGTGTTGCATCTCACATTACAGCTCACCAAAATGCTATGCTAGTAGATTAACAGGTTGACAGATGTTGTGGTTGTCAATGAAAGAAAAAAAGAGCACATATGAGCTGAGGGTGTAAAAGTTAAAAGTGTAAAGGGATTTTTTACCAGCCCTCCTCAGATAAAGATATGGGTAGGATTCTAACCAATCCCATTGGAAATTGTCCATATAGCAGAAAGAACATAGTCGAACCATCTGAACTACTGTAGAGGCTAACATGTTTTCCACAGGAAAATCTAAGGTCTGTATAGAAATTGACTATAATGGGTGTTTTGAATTTTCTCATCAGCCTCCTTAGAGGCTTACCATATGTCTGACAAGCCCAGCAAAGTGGGTCCCAAATTAGAATAATCAAAAACAAATTAAGCCTACAGAACCATGAATGATGCTCTCACAATCATTGTAAACTTTTGGTAAGAATTTGGGGATGAAGGTTGCTAGCCATGTCTATCCTCTTTCAGCTGTGCTTACCCAGTTAAATGTCATTGTCTTGACACAAGTGTTGAGCACTGAATTCTGCAGGAACAATAGGTTCTCACTACAGTGACTGAACTCAAGACATCATTCACAAATGTGTTTGGATACCCTGTTTGCAATTAGGGCAGTTGAGCAATCTGCTTGGGCCCGATTCACAGAACAAACTTAAGACTAAATCCTAAACTTAGTACCATTCTGGTATTCACAGAATGCACCTAGTACTTCTGCTATTCACAGAATGAACTTAGTACTTTTGCTATTCACAGAATGAACTTAGTACTTTTGCTATTCACAGAATGGATTTACGACTCCTAAACTTACGTCCGCACTCGGGCCGGAAATTCCGGCCCGGAGGCGGAGCTTCCGGCCCGGAGGCGGGGCTTCCGGGCCGGAGGCGGAGCTTCCGGCCCGGAGGCGGGGCTTCCGGGCCGGAGGCGGAGCTTCCGGGCCGGAGGCGGAGCTTCCGGCCCGGAGGTGGGGATTCCAGCCGATTTAGCTATGGCCGAAATCCCCACCTCCGGGCCGGAAGCTCCGCCTCCGGCCCGGAAGCTCCGCCTCCGGCCCGGAAGCCCCGCCTCCGGGCCGGAAGCTCCGCCTCCGGGCCGGAATTTCCGGCCCGAGTGCGGACGTAAGTTTAGGAGTCGTAAATCCATTCTGTGAATAGCAAAAGTACTAAGTTCATTCTGTGAATAGCAAAAGTAGTAAGTTCATTCTGTGAATAGCAGAAGTACTAGGTGCATTCTGTGAATACCAGAATGGTACTAAGTTTAGGATTTAGTCTTAAGTTTGTTCTGTGAATCGGGCCCCTTGTGTCCAGAAGTAAAATAGAATGCACTCAGAATGTTCTCAGTAACTAATCTGTCCATGAGAGTATCCATACATTGTTTTGGAGTGAGAATCAGCCTTGGTGGCTGAAGTAAAATTTGACAACCATATAGTCCACAAAGAATCTGAGATCTAAGTTGTTGCCTTTTGAACTAGTTCCACAAGACTGAATCAGGATTACAAGAGGGCTCAGTGACTTCTGTGACTAGAATACTGTCTACCTCACAAAATGTTGTTGCTTATTTTAAATGACATTTGTTAGAGCTTGCTCCAGACAAATGTGGTGCTACTAGTGTAGTATTATAAATGTACTCACTCTCCACTGAGCCATTCTTTTCTGTCCATGTGGTAGATCATGTAGGCGAGCACTCTTAAACCTTCTCAGATGTCAATAAAAATAGCATTATTCAGCCATAGCAAAATAGAGAATAAGTCTAGGGATACAAAGGCTCTGGAGATAAGTAGGGGCCGTAAAATGATTGAGGTAATGCACCTCATTGTACCTTTCCAGGATTTTAAGATTCCACTAGAATTCCCTCCACTAATCTTGGAAGGCCCTTTATGCAGATGCCATGAGCCTATTCATGTCAGTGTTCTTTCTGAGTTGCCTTCTGAGCATGCCATCATTTTAGTTTATTCTGAGTGGCTTTCACATACTTGCTTGCTTTCTTTATCCACTGAGCCATTCTGGATCTCAGGCTCCACTCCTGTAACTGTAGGTAACTAATAATCCAAGTCTTTGCCACTTTAAGCATTCCCTAACTTACGTCTCTTCTTATTCTTTGGGGTCCTCACACCCTATACATTTAATATTTTACTAGGCAGTGACCTGGATATCATTCAGTTGGACAGATGAATGCCTTGCTTCAGTCAGAAACTCCCTTCACTCGAGTGTGATCAAGTACAATTGATGGTTCTTCTATATATAAAAAAACAAAGGTATAAGACTAGTTATAGTTAGGAGAACTTCATTTATTATTTCTATACAAAAACAACTTAAACTACACAAACATTAGAGACTCTAACGTTATAGGTATATCTTTGTTCTAATTTGTACCCCACCCAAATCTTAATATAACTCAAGCACCTATGTACACAGTCGCTAGCCATAATACATCAAATATAGCTCGCACATCTACCATCCACAGTGTTCTCATCAATGATGTAATTTCAGATGTTATGACTCTTGTTAGAAATGCTATTTTTTAACATGCTATAAGTGATGCAATATGAAAGGGTATAAGCAGTGCATGGGGAAGGAGAGCGTTATAGTTAATTTACTGCGGCTAGTGAGAAGACAACACTGTGTATGTAGGTGTGTTAGTTTTGAGTTCTGGGTGGGGTGGGGTGGGGTGCAAGTTAAAACTTAAAGTTATAACTTTAGAATTTCTAAAATTTGTGTAGTTTAAATTGGTTCTGTATAGAAATAATGTGTTTTCCTAACTATAACTAATCTTAAATCTTAGTTTTTTATTGATTTTTTTTTTTTATTTAATACACAATTGTTTCCAACCATAAAGTGTTATTAGAATGGAGGGGAGTGGCATGTTGTGGAGTGTCGTACAGTGGAATAGAGTGGCGTAGAGTAGAGGGAAATGGAGTTCAATAGAATGTTGTAGATTAGAGTGGCGTGTTGTAGAATAGAACGGACTAGCGTGTCATAGAGTGGCATGTCAGAGAGTGTCACAGAGTGTAGAAGTTTAGAGTGGAGTGTCATGTCAAAAAGTAGAATGGAATGGAATGGAATGGAATGGAGTAGAGTGGAGTGGTGTGGTGTGGTGTGGCGTGTACTAGAGTAGAGTGGAGTGCCATATCATAGTGCAGTCTTAGAGTGGAGGGGCGTAGAGTGGAGTGGTATAAAGTGAGTGGTGTGTTGTGCTGTTGAGTGGAGTGGCATACCATAGATTGGAGTGGAGTAGCATGCCATTGAGTGTCATAGAGTGGGATAGAGTAGTGTAGAGTTGAGTCGAGAGTGTCATAATGTAGTGTGGGGTGGCATAGAGGGAGTTGCATAGAATGTTGTAGAGCTAAATAGAGTTTTGTAGAGTGGCACAGAGATGAGTAGAGTGGCATAGAGTGGAGTAGAGCTTTGTAGAGTGAACTAGCAGAGAGCCGGTTAGAATGTTGTAGAGTTTCATGGAGTGGAGTAGAATATCGTAGAGTGGAGCACAATGGAGAGGCATAGAGTGGAATAAAGTGTTGTAGAGTGAAGTAGAGTGGAGTGGCAAAACGTAGGGTGGAGTAGAGTGGGATAGTCTGAAAGGGCATAAAGTTAAGTAAAATGCTGCAGAGTCGAATGGCATACAGTGCAGTGGTGAGTCATATGGTAGATTTGAGTGGCATCTCATAGAGTTGTGTGTCGTAGAATGTCTTAGAGTCGAGGACATAGAGAGGAGTGACATGTCTTACAGTGACATGATATCTCGTAGGGTAGAGTGGCATGTCGTAGAGTGGATTGCCTTGTCATAGAATAGAGTAGTATCCAGGGGAGTGGACAGTCATAGAGTGGAGTGGCATGTGTTAGAGTGTTGGACAGTGGAATAGAGTGGACTAGAGTAGAGGGTCATAGAGTGTAATAGAATGTTGTAAAGTGGACTGGGGTGTCATAGTGTAGAGTGGAATGGATCAGTATGTCATAAAGTGGCATATCATAGAGTGTCTTAGAGTTGAGGGGCATCAAGTGGATTGGCTTAGAGTGAAGTGGCATGTCATAGATTGGACTGGTGTCTCGTAAAGTTGAGTGGCGTGTCATTGAGTGGACTAGTGTGTCATAGAGAGCAGTGGTGTTGAGTGGTGTGGAGTGGAGTGGAGTCTCATAGAGTGGAGTGGCGTGTCGTAGAGTGGAGTGGTATGTCAAAGAGTGGAGTGGTGTAGTGTGGAGTGACATGGCGTGTCATAGAGTGGCATGTCGTAGACTGTCCTAGAGTTGTGTGGCATAGAGTGGAGTGACGTAAAGTGGAGTGGCATGTCATAGAGTAGAGTGGTGTGCCATACATTGGAGTGGCATGTCACAGAGTGGAATGGAGTGTCATAGCATGGAGTAAAGTGTCGTAGAGTAGAGTAAAGTGTTATAGAGTGAAGTAGAGTGGAGTGGCGTGCTTTGGAGTGGTGTGTCATAGAGTGGAGTGACATATTGTGGAGTGGAGTGGCATGTTGCCAGTGACTTTTGTCATATAATTTCTTTTTTTTAAATATAATAGATACCATGGTACTTTCTAGATAGTTTTACGAAAGCACCACTGTACTCTCTAAACACTTTAAAAAATATATAATTCAATAAAACTACTTTCAGTACCTTTACAGAGATTGACAAACTTTCTCTTTTCTCCCTCAACATTAAAACAAGTGTAATAACCTATATTTCACATTAAAACACAGAACATAGGCAAAGTGTGGTCTAAACAATATGGCTGCCTTTTCATTTTACAAAAGCTTTCATTAACCAGTCAGATTGTGTTTCATCATCGCCAGATACCGTGGTATGCTGCAAAGAAATCCAAGGCATACCACAGCCCAATATATCACTATGTTGTTGTCCCCTATTACTTACAAACTGCTGAACCACTTTAGATCAAATTCTTCCAAATTTCATGAAAATCAGTTCAGACTTTTTGCTGCTATGTCTGTTTAAAAAGTCAGTGACAAAAATTGTTTTTTGTTACCCTTTTTTCTTTGCATCCACTTTACTAAGCACGACAAAACTTTGCATCATCTGCCAATGTAGAAAAAGGAATAGGTCTGCAAAGTTTTGCGTAGATTCATTGAACGGTGACAAAGTTATTACCTATTAAAAAGCTGAGGAATTTCTATCTTTTGAAATCCTATTTATAACTACAGTGTGCCTACAACCACTCTGTATTATAACTATATACATAAAATACATGGGGTTCTGTAATCACTGTATAAACAGCATAATACATGGGGTTCTGTAATCACTGTATTAACAGCAGTCTCTAATTTCTTTATAATCAGGTAACTTGTGATGCATCAAGTCACCGGTTATAAAGAAAAGACATCAAAACTCGACTATCAAAAGTTATTACAGTCGAGTTCTGACGTTCCAATACCTGCTGCCAGAGCCAGCAGTGGAGGTGAAAGGCAGGTCAGGAAATAGAGCCTAATTGAAGCAGCTGTTTAAAGCAACAAATGGAACATTGCTTTTCTTTCTCCTGCTTTATTTTAATAACTTACAATGACAAGCAGAGAGAAGAGTTTTATTTTTGCTCTCCTTATATAGAGAAAAGCTAGAATCTTTCTACATGTTTCTACACGTTCCTTTTGCAGCTCTTTTTTTAAACTGACTTGTATTGATCTGGTTCTAATATCTGTTTGCAACAAATATTTAACACCTTTTCATGTTTGCAAACATGTGCTCTCTTTCATTTGAATTAGTTACATACCTGAGGACATATTCATCAAAGGGTTGCACACTTTTGCAACACTCAAAGCCGACCAAAAGCAACGCAACCCCTAAGATGCGATTTATCTCACCTCACAAGGTCCCCTTGCATGGCCTCTGAGTGGCTCGATAATTCTGGAGTAATGCAACGCTGCGCAAATTGCCAAGTTGGTTATTCTGCCCCAGCGAGGCGTTCCATGAGTATTGCTTGGGTGTTCCCATGCAACACCCATGGATTTTGATGCATTTCCAGATTTACCATAACTGGTAGACCTGGGAATGCATCAATATCTTTATTTTCCTTGTTACTTCCTCTTTCTATGTGTGCTGCACTCACCCACATAAATGACCCTGTCTGGACGGGAAGGACGCTTTGCGTTCTAGCTCTTGCTAGCGTTTCCTTCCCATCTGAGTTTTCTCAACAGCACTTCTGGGTCACGGCTCCGCGCGTCCTTCACCCCAGCGCCCAGCTCCTCACATCGGGCACTCCTTATTACCCTGACTCTTCGGCACTGCATTCCTCAGTGGGGCTTCTCCTGTATTAAGACAAAAGAAAAACCAAAGAATCATTTCTGTGGCGGTAACGCGCTTGGGCTTGTATGAAATAAAGACGTCTGCAAATGTTACAAAGCATACTTATCTGAAGGGATCCTTGTGGTATACATGAGCATATGCATTTTCTTTGTTGGCGTATTTCTTGTTAGTGTGAAATCCTTGCATTCTGCCCTGCGACCTCCTGAAGTTAAGGAGATACAATATGTTCAATCATTCCTGGCAGTATAAAATATGGTAATCTGCATTATAAACTGCTGAAGTAAAGGAGTTACCTTATAGTCAGCCCTTCTTGGCTGCATGAATCCACAGCAATCAGTATTACACACTCCTAAGTTTTAAGGAGACAAGATTGGTTTAGCCTGCTTCTTCATGCATATTTTGTTCTTTACCTCTGGCTGAACTGAGAGTCAGCCTTGGTTATTTTTTTTGGGCTAAGTACTATCTTTACCAGGGTACCTACACTGGTAAGCACTAATACATATAAAACCATTACATAATAGAATAGTGTGCCCAACAGTGATTCTTTCTGTCTGTTCTTTATTTGTCTAGGCAGAATTGTTTGTGGGTTCCTGAACACACTCTTATTGGACACTAGTGGAAGAGGGGAACCAATCAGGTAGACAACCTAAATGTATTAATAGTGGGTATTTATTGTTATGCTTTCCATTATTCATTAGAGTAGTCTATTGACGATACTTTGTTTACAGGATCACAGAAGCCTCCAGTGATGTAACCTTGATGTCAGGCTGTGCCTAGGGACCTTCTTCAGCTTTCTCCTCCCTTTGTTTCCCCTCTTCCCTCTGTACACTAGTCCTGCTTTGACTCCGTTGGGCGGACTGGTGGTAGTGGGAAGTTGGGACCTATTCTTCAGTCTCCTGTCTCTCGTTCCCGTGGAAACTTCAGGTGAGCCTTGATACAGGGAAACTAAGTCTCTTGACCAGAAGGGAGATCATCTCATCCAGAGAAGCTGTAGAGATCTCACCTATGCAGGAACACAAATTCCATAGCATCTGACTATCCCAGTCACAGTAATCCTATCCCACCAGCACCAGGTCTCACAAAAGTTCCCAAAGAAAAACATGAGCCTGTGCAAGCAGTAGATGGTTCAGAGTTCTCTTCTGGACTAATTTCTTTTTCAGACAGAGGCTCTAACCTTTGTGTGCAGTAATGGGCATACTGAAAAACTTGTCTTTGATCTAATAGACACTCCAAACTCTTGGGTAATTTTGGGAGTACCTTGCCTAGAACACCATTATCCAAAAATCAATAACCTTGGACTCACCATTCTGCACTGCTACCTGCTACCAAGAGGCTCCAGAGGTGGGAATACCCCTGCATTGCGCCTTGGTCCAAGGAACAGAAAACCTTAAACTACCCAAAGAATACCAGGGCTTTTAAGATATTTTTGACCCTTTGAAAGCCACCCAACTTCCCCCATACAGAGCCTTTGATTGCTGCACAGATCTCCCCCCAGGAGCAACACATCCCTGCAGTAGAGTTTATGCATTGACATAACCTGCAACTCAATATCTACGCAAATATCTGGATGAACTACTAGAGATAGGTTTTATGCACTACTTCATGTCTCCTGTGTCTTCCCCACTCTTCTTTGTACCCAAGAAGAATGGGGAGCTGAGGGGTTGCGTGAATTATATGGTGGTCAGTCAGGTGACTATTAAGAACCGCAATCCTCTCCTATGAATTCCAGTACTACTACTAGATTTATGGGGAACTTCCCACTTAATCCGTGTACAAGAAGGAAATGAATGGAAAACTGCCATTAGGACTAAATTTGGGCTGTTTGAGTATGTTGTTATGCTCCGGCAGCATTTCAATATTTCATTAACGAGATCTTGAAGGAGTTTGTACAATTGTCTACATAAATAACATTTTGATCTACTCAAGCTCAGAACAAGAACATGTACAGCATGTCCACGTCATCTTGCAGCGCCTTAGGGAAAACACTCTCTTTCCTAATTAGACAAATGTTCCTTCCATGTAGTCAGTAGAGTTTTCTGGGGGTATCACTTATCTACGACAGGCATCACTATGGACCCCAAAAAGGTAGAAGCCATTACAAATTGGCCAACCACAATAAATGTCAAGGAAATTTCAACAGACACTTGGCTTCACCAATTTTTTATTGTCGTTTCATCCCGTACTTTTCAGAGATAGTGGCGCCCATAACAAAGTTGCCAAAAAAGGGGCTATCGTTCGCATGGTCTCCAAAAGCCAATCAGGCGTTGCAACTGTTAAAAACTAAATTCACCACTGAACCTATTCTTCAACATCCCAATCCAGATCAGCCCTATTACGTCGAAACCGATGATTCACATGTAGCCATAGGAGACATTTTATCTCAAAAGAACTAAAGAACTGGCCACATGCATGCCATAGCCTTTTATTCCCAAAAACATCTAAGAGCGGAGCAAAATTGTAAGGAAGCTGAAAAAGAACTTCTGGCCATCAAACTGGTGCTCACTGATTGGAGGCATTACCTACAGGGGGCTAATCATACAGTTACATACAGTTACAATATTCTCAGATCATAAAAATGTACAATTCTTTAGCTCCTTCTGCACCACTCCCTTGCTATAAGCAATTAGAATGTGACCTTTGAGAACATTCTAAAACACCTTCTAGAAGACAGCCTCTTCAAACTAATCATCTGCACCTCTTCTTTGCTATAAGCAATTAGAAAGCGACCATTGTGAACATTTTAAAACACCTTCTAGAAGGCAGTCTCATCAAATTAATCATCTACACCTGTTCCTCACTTTATGCAATTAGAACACGACCTTTGTGAACATTCTAAAGCACACTTCTAGAAGGCAGCCTCCAACACGTATTTCAACGCTTGTCGGGTATCAGAGCCCGCAACCTCTTCAGGGCTTCGAGTACCCTGAGTCGTTTCTGTGCTCACTGAAGCAGTTTGACCACAACTGTGAAGTGGATTTTCCAATGGATTGATTAAGTTTAAGTATGTGCACTGGCTGAATACACTTTGGATGTGTGTGGCCCTGGGAAACTTTGACAGATACGCTTGTGGGAATACTGATGTAACAGGAAACAATATGACAGAGGAGTAACAGCTATGCTAACTTTTGGGTTGGATTGAATACTGGAAGTAACACACGCACGACTTAGTGTGCATGAAGCCCTGAAGACGTTTTGGGATCTGATACCCGCCAAGCGACAAAACAAGTGTTGGCGGCGGAGATTGGTGGATCTGCAGTAAAAAGAATAAGACAGAAAGGGACACGACTGTAGATACACGTTATGTTATATTAATAATTTAGCGTGTGCTGGGGATTTTTTTGTCTATATTGAGTGTCTTAGGCCACGTTACAGGGAGAGGGGTGGAACCCTCTACCTTGCAAGCACTGCATCATAGATACGCAGTATTAGGATAGGGTGGAATTCCCCTAGGAGCACCACTAACCTGTCAATTAACCACCCTTTAGCTGGAAATAGAAGGCAGGCTCATCAAATTAATTACCTGCACCTGTTTCTTGTTAGAAACAATTAGATTGTGACCTTTATGAAAGCTCTAAGGCAGTCATATTTAAAGACAAGCCACACTCCTCACTTCACTTAGCCTCTTCACCTAGCCTCTTCACCTGTTTCAGGGGTACCAAGACTCTGCCTGGCCATCTCCCTTGATCCTCCTGCTTCAACCTGACCATAAGTAACCTCCCGCATTTGTCTCGCACCTGGATGGAAAAAAGAGTAATTAAAAAAGGAGAGACGGATTAACAGACTTGATTTTACTAAGTGCTGAGCTCAATCGCAACATTGTGCTACAAGAAAAGGTACCCAGTGTTTTTGTACAACATGTACATACTGTTGGCAGGGCTCTGCCAGAGAGGACTTGGGTGAAGCTAACCCCATCCACATTTGCTTGAGGGTTTGATTCTGAAATCATACTCACTACAGTTTTGAAAATTTTGATAAAGGAGCCTCTACGGACAATCTAAATGAAAACAAAACTAAAGGTTGGTTGAGATTTGAAAAGCTTTCGTGAGGTGATACTTTAAGAAAGGGAGTTAATAATAGACTAAAGCCTTATTATTTGTTTGTTTATAGGTACCATATCTGCCAGTACTATTCATCAGACTGGTGTGAATGCCTGCTGCAGTGTTGCTGTTGAGTAGACGATGTTTCAAGGATTGAGAGGGACCCCTTGACAATCAAGGGAAATAGGGTACTTCACCCAGACAGAAAAAGATATTCCCTTTGTCTACCAATTGGAAGAGCATAAAATATTATGTCCGAGAGGAAGTCTCTTTGGGAGTATTTCTTTATTTATTAAAACATTCATCCTTGTTGATCATACAAATTCATATAACATTTCCTAATACATCAAATTATTAAAATCTCCTAAAATACAAGTACAATTCAATAACAATCACATAAAACTATGTAACACAATTATGACCAGCATAACGTGGAGACCAACCCAAATTGTAAGATTCAAATATTCCTCTTTACGAGTGCACATCAGATTCAATTTTTAAGGATACAGTACATTTTACATTTGTAAATCCGTATATACGTAATCTGTATATATTGTCTGATTGCGCTTGTTCACAGCGTCGACGCGTTTCGATGGTTTCAAAATGATAGTACCATCTTTATCAAGACCATATGATTCTGTCTCCCACCTCAGTATTATAATTCCTAGAACAGATAAATATAGTTACTGCTCTTACTTATACTTTTCATTTCTGTTTTTCATGCATTGACAATCAATTTCCTGAGACACATTAATTCATTGATTTATTGTGTTTAACAGTTCTATTCAATATCTAGACATATAGAATATCCCATTGTGTGCCCTATATTATCAGGTTAGTCAGATTTGTAGGGCTTCGCTGTTGGGGACCATAACAGTATTTACTATATCATTATTTTTTACGTGCCATGTGTTTCCATTCTGTATGTTTTGGCATTGGCCCCATCCCTTTATTGAGCATTTCTTTCTGTAACTACATTCAATATTTGTTCATAATTATCCTGTTTTCCAATTGTTATTTTAATCCCCACTATTTGTTTAGACGATCCGGTGCCTTTCCTTTCGTGCCATTAATGCAGGCAACCGGACTATATTATACAATTGTCGTCGATACATTCGATCTTTCTGTGTTGCAGAATTATACGTTTTACGGCAATTTTTCAAGTACAGGCCTTTTCTCACCTTTATATGGGGGTATCTATCTGTATTTATTTATTTCTTTCGGAGTTCTGAGAATCCAAATTTCTCTTCTGTCCGCCTCTTAATAATTACCGGATTTTATCTTTTTTCAGTTCACTGGGGAAAAATGAGAGAGTTTGTCCACTATTGATTTTGAACCTTAATGATTGCTCTATTATATTCATGGGTTAATCCCATGTAGTTTGACTTGCCCGATTACCTGTTCGTGATGGTTGCGGGATCGCTGGTTGCGAAAAGCTTCTTTCAAACATTATATTTACTACGTTCCTGCATTGCGGAATATTTTAGAATTTGAGGGAGCTTCAAATCCTGTTCTTGGATCTGCGAGTCTAAAAACAGGAAAGGGGGGGATGTGGTCTATATTAGTCCAAAGTTCTATCTCAGAATAATCCCATCTATCTGCCCCCTCTCGGGATCCTTTATCTCTCACCTGATATTTCGCTGTGATACACCCGTCCTTGTATTTTTTCTGAGTCCCTGCCTGCAGAGTGTTATAGCATCCTCTTCTTGGGTCGGCGAGTCTAAAAGGACAGGGGAGATGGGATATAATCTAAATTCGTCCATAATTCTGTCCCCGATTCGTTCCCTCCATCTACTGACTTTCGGGTTCCTTATTCACTCACCTGATTTCTCGCTATATTGCACCCGTCCTATTGGTTTCCGGATCAGAGCCAAATTATTCTTCCCATATCCTGTTTACTATTTATGTATTGTATCTCGCTTGCTCATTGGCTCACCTCCACTCATGTGATACCTGTATGAGTCCTTGCATTGTATGCCGCAATCGTATTGGTTGGCATAATCACAAGGTCAAGATTACTTCCTACTTGGAATTGTCGTTTTTTTTTCCGAATAACTTTATTAGTACTACCTTCGTATCCGTGTTGGATGCCTATCGTATTTACGGCCGATCATTTTTGTATAATTATATTGTTTGATCGGATGTTTGTTTGTTGAGTGTCTATATGTGTCCTTTAGGTACAAGTTGATTAAACATATCCTAGTGAGTTTTGTTTGAAATACGGTTCCCCCTATTAATATTATTCTATGTTGTTGTTTCTTGTCTATACAATATTTCTTTCAAGGTTGTCCTAGAATATCTGTTACCTTTGACATAGCTTTCAAATACTTGCTGGCCCAATCTTAGTTATTCTGGGTCTCTAATTTCCTTCCACAAAGAACCGATGCCTCTTGACTCATTCATAAAGGATGAGGATGTGCTTGTATTATTTTGGAAGCAAGAACCTCATCCAGTCTTCTCTAGAATTTAAACCTCTTTCTATGGTATTGAGGTAGCACATGTACCATTGTTCTCTCATTTTTCTTCTACAATCTGGATTCCCTCTTCTTCTGTTTATCCAAATTTTTTCCAATATGAACCATTTAAATTCATCACATTTGTGGTTCATCTTGGTAAAGTGGTCCACTAATGGGGCATTCTCCTTTTTTGTTCTTATCGCCGACTTGTGTTCCGCCAGGCGAATGCGGAGTTCTCTACTTGTTTCCCCCACATAACCAAGCCCACATGGGCAGGTTAGGAGGTAAACAACATTTTTACTACGGCAATTGTTTAATGTAGTTGTGTTTAAGTTTTTGCCGGCAAATGTGATGTTTTTCCCTTCTAGGCATTGTGTACATACAGAACAGGTTCCACATTTGTGGTTGCCCTTGGCTCTCTCACCTCTTAGTGTGCTCTGTTTTTCCAGTTCTGTTGGGTATGTTCTTACTAGTGCGTTTCTAATGGTCTTATTGCATCTGAATGAAAAAAGCGGTTTGTTTAGCTTAACCTCTGTACCATAGTTTAACATTTTCCAGTTTCTGTTGACTATGTCTTTGTAACTCAATTTTCAAGCATAAGTAATCAAATTAAAAACATAGTCAACAGAAACTGGAAAATTTTAAACTATGGTACAGAGGTTAAGCTAAACAAACCGCTTTTTTCATTCAGACGCAATAAGACCATTAGAAACGCACTAGTAAGAACATACCCAACAGAACTGGAAAAACATAGCACACTAAGAGGTGAGAGAGCCAAGGGCAACCACAAATGTGGAACCTGTTCTGTATGTACACAATGCCTAGAAGGGAAAAACATCACATTTGCCGGCAAAAACTTAAACACAACTACATTAAACAATTGCCGTAGTAAAAATTTTGTTTACCTCCTAACCTGCCCATGTGGGCTTGGTTATGTGGGGGAAACAAGTAGAGAACTCCGCATTCGCCTGGCGGAACACAAGTCGGCGATAAGAACAAAAAAGGAGAATGCCCCATTAGTGGACCACTTTACCAAGATGAACCACAAATGTGATGAATTTAAATGGTTCATATTGGAAAAAATTTGGATAAACAGAAGAGGAGGGAATCCAGATTGTAGGAGAAAAATGAGAGAACAATGGTACATGTGCTACCTCAATACCATAGAAAGAGGTTTAAATTCTAGAGAAGACTGGATGAGGTTCTTGCTTCCAAAATAATACAAGCATATCCTCATCATTTATGAATGAGTCATGAGGCATCGGTTCTTTGTGGAAGGAAATTAGAGACCCAGAATAACTAAGATTGGGCCAGCAAGTATTTGAAAGCTATGTCAAAGGTAACAGATATTCTAGGACAACCTTGAAAGAAATATTGTATAGACAAGAAACAACAACATAGAATAATATTAATAGGGGGAACCGTATTTCAAACAAAACTCACTAGGATATGTTTAATCAACTTGTACCTAAAGGACACATATAGACACTCAACAAACAAACATCCGATCAAACAATATAATTATACAAAAATGATCAGCCGTAAATACGATAGGCATCCAACACGGATACGAAGGTAGTACTAATAAAGTTATTCGGGAAAAAAAACGACAATTCCAAGTAGGAAGTAATCTTGACCTTGTGATTATGCCAACCAATACGATTGCGGCATACAATGCAAGGACTCATACAGGTATCACATGAGTGGAGGTGAGCCAATGAGCAAGCGAGATACAATACATAAATAGCAAACAGGATATGGGAAGAATAATTTGGCTCTGATCCGGAAACCAATAGGACGGGTGCAATATAGCGAGAAATCAGGTGAGTGAATAAGGAACCCGAAAGTCAGTAGATGGAGGGAATGAATCGGGGACAGAATTATGGACGAATTTAGATTATATCCCCTCTCCCCTGTCCTTTTAGACTCGCCGACCAAAGAAGAGGATGCTATAACACTCTGCAGGCAGGGACTCAGAAAAAATACAAGGACGGGTGTATCACAGCGAAATATCAGGTGAGAGATAAAGGATCCCGAGAGGGGGCAGATAGATGGGATTATTCTGAGATAGAACTTTGGACTAATATAGACCACATCCCCCCCTTTCCTGTTTTTAGACTCGCAGATCCAAGAACAGGATTTGAAGCTCCCTCAAATTCTAAAATATTCCGCAATGCAGGAACGTAGTAAATATAATGTTTGAAAGAAGCTTTTCGCAACCAGCGATCCCGCAACCATCACGAACAGGTAATCGGGCAAGTCAAACTACATGGGATTAACCCATGAATATAATAGAGCAATCATTAAGGTTCAAAATCAATAGTGGACAAACTCTCTCATTTTTCCCCAGTGAACGGAAAAAAGATAAAATCCGGTAATTATTAAGAGGCGGACAGAAGAGAAATTTGGATTCTCAGAACTCCGAAAGAAATAAATAAATACAGATAGATACCCCCATATAAAGGTGAGAAAAGGCCTGTACTTGAAAAATTGCCGTAAAACGTATAATTCTGCAACACAGAAAGATCGAATGTATCGACGACAATTGTATAATATAGTCCGGTTGCCTGCATTAATGGCACGAAAGGAAAGGCACCGGATCCTCTAAACAAATAGTGGGGATTAAAATAACAATTGGAAAACAGGATAATTATGAACAAATATTGAATGTAGTTACAGAAAGAAATGCTCAATAAAGGGATGGGGCCAATGCCAAAACATACAGAATGGAAACACATGGCACGTAAAAAATAATGATATAGTAAATACTGTTATGGTCCCCAACAGCGAAGCCCTACAAATCTGACTAACCTGATAATATAGGGGACACAATGGGATATTCTATATTTCTAGATATTGAATAGAACTGTTAAACACAATAAATCAATGAATTAATGTGTCTCAGGAAATTGATTGTCAATGCATGAAAAACAGAAATGAAAAGTATAAGTAAGAGCAGTAACTATATTTATCTGTTCTAGGAATTATATTACTGAGGTGGGAGACAGAATCATATGGTCTTGATAAAGATGGTACTATCATTTTGAAACCATCGAAACGCGTCGACGCTGTGAACAAGCGCAATCAGACAATATATACAGATTACGTATATACGGATTTACAAATGTATAATGTACTGTATCCTTAAAAATTGAATCTGATGTGTACTCGTAAAGAGGAATATTTGAATCTTACAATTTGGGTTGGTCTCCACGTTATGCTGGTCATAATTGTGTTACATAGTTTTATGTGATTGTTATTGAATTGTACTTGTATTTTAGGAGATTTTAATAATTTGATGTATTAGGAAATGTTATATGAATTTGTATGATCAACAAGGATGAATGTTTTAATAAATAAAGAAATACTCCCAAAGAGAACTTCCTCTCGGACATAATATTTTATGCTCTTCCAATTGGTAGACAAAGGGAATATCTTTTTCTGTCCGTGTTGAGTAGATGAGCCACAGCATACTTGACCCTACATGCGCTCTCCCTACATGCGCTCTCCGGCTCAACCCCCTTTCCCCTGTGATTTGCCTCCGGAGCAGTGTCTCCTCCTGTAAACCGAGGGCAAGTCTCGGGAGGATTCGGGAACTAGCATTGCCCCACCCCATTGGAATCATCTGGGATCCAGGTAGGTGGCTTCTGACAACTAGTTAAAAAAACATATGCATTCACATAAAATACCAATGGTTACAGGGACGTTTTAGTTAGGAAATAGACATTGAAAAACCTTCGAAATTCACTAAAAAAACAAAGGTTACATAGTCATTATAGTAGGTGTGTGAGTGGTTCTGTGGTTGATGTCATCGGTGATGTCAACAGTGATGCCATTGAGATGTCATGAGTTATGTCATCATTGATGTCACTGACCATGTCATGAGGCATGTAATATGTGAAGTCCTAAGCAGTGCATTGCAACGGCCTAAGTTATAGTTAGCTCAGGTAACCTTTGGTTTTTTAAAGTGAATATATATGATAAGGGCACAAGTAAAGGTTTTAGCGGGACCACCATATCCAGGACTTCTGTGGTGGAGTGCAGCCCAGCACCAAGAAATTGGGGACAATATCGCTGTTCAGAGTTCCACATCAGAGTATGAGGAACCTCGTGGGGACTGCAATTACCATCATGCAGTGGACCTGGGATTCTTAGCGCAATCAACACACCTGCCTGTGGGAGGAGGAGTCGAGAGTCTACTTCTATGGGAGTGGTCTCTGAAGTCCACGAGAAATCAACAGCCTGTGGGACCGGACGTGCACGAGCCTAATTCTGATTGGTGGTTACATGACATTAAACATTCCAGTCGGTCGAAATCAGGAAGTGTCGGCCGCCATTTTGTCTATCGCAGTCTGAGGCAGTGAAAAACAAAGGTGGAGAATGTGAAAAGGGGGCAGGGTGGACAGTTCATGACCCCCTAGCCTTTGTCAGGGGGTCACTGAAGGACCCCCAAGGATGAAAAAAACTTCTTTTTTTTTCGAAAAAGCGCGGGGTGCGTGCACTGTGCGCGCACGGCACGGACAACGCATCGTGGGTGCTCGGTGCACGAAGCGCACCGAGTGCCCACAGCGCGCGCACGGTGCGCGCACGGTGAAAAAAAAAAATATTAATAAATACATAACTTAGCATTTAAAAAACCGTACAAATTCACTTAAAAAATCATAGGTTTCACACACGTTATAGTTAGGAATTAGCATTTAAAAAACGTTGCAAATTCACTTAAAAAAACATAGGTTTCACACATGCTATAGTTAGCTGGACATTTCCCTCATAAAAAACCAATGAAATTCCCCCGTTATAGTTAGTGCAGGCAACTATAACACACGCGACCGCAATCCTCTGCTGATGACGTCAGATATTACATCACTGATATGTGTCTTTCTGAAAAATAAATATTTGTAATATATGTATAGACATGGGTAAATAGGTGTCTAAATACAGTGATGTAATATCTGATGTCATCAGCAGAGGATTGCGGTCGCGTGAGTTATAGTTGCCTGCACTAACTATAACGGGGGAATTTCATTGCTTTTTACGAGGGAAATGTCCAGCTAACTATAACATGTGTGAAACCTATGGTTTTTTAAGTGAATATATATATATATATATATATATATATATATATATATATATATATATTTCATTTTCCGATTGCTCCTTCTGTCTCCCCACGCCCCAGGCAGGCAGGTCGTTCGGTGTCGGCGGAGCGCGCCGACTTCAAGATTACCAAATATAGCAAGTATAACGACCACCACCGAGCTTTTCAATCACCAGATCTAGTTTATTAGGTAACGCGTTTCGCCTGACACAGCAGGCTTGATCACACACGGAGTCGTGGGATGAATACACGTTTATACTATCAGGGAAACAGAGCAGAAAACGGACAACATTCAAACTGTTATCAACCAAGTGTGTTAGTTTGGCGGCCATTTTGAGCTAGTCAAAATTATACATGAAACATATATTCAGTCTAGTGCTCTATATGGTCTAATACATGTAATTTCTAGTTTTTAGAACTATTGTATTCATAGTTTCAAACAGTTGTTTCCTCTTATTTTACATGTTGATATCCTTTATACATTGTACCTGAAACGAAATATCCTGTATACAGTCTAGTGCTGTTTTCAGTATATGCACACAATTTACACTATTCATAAAGCATAGTGCTCTGATATTCAACTATTAAATTCATAGTTGCAAACAGTTGTTATACATGCTTTCTTTATAATCATTTCTTTATACGCGTAGTAGCTAAAAGGAAAAATATCCTCTATTCCGTCTAGTGCTGTGACCTGTATTGTAAGTACCTCAATATATATAAATTCTTCGTAAAGCATAGTGCTCTGATAGTTATGTACATGAGGCAAAGTTCTTGTGTGCTTAATGGTACGTATAAACTATACAATTTCTTGACACAGTGTCAGTATTATTGTCCGATAAACAAACATTCTCCTTAAGCAACGTGACCTATGAATAGTGTAAATTGTGTGCATATACTGAAAACAGCACTAGACTGTATACAGGATATTTCGTTTCAGGTACAATGTATAAAGGATATCAACATGTAAAATAAGAGGAAACAACTGTTTGAAACTATGAATACAATAGTTCTAAAAACTAGAAATTACATGTATTAGACCATATAGAGCACTAGACTGAATATATGTTTCATGTATAATTTTGACTAGCTCAAAATGGCCGCCAAACTAACACACTTGGTTGATAACAGTTTGAATGTTGTCCGTTTTCTGCTCTGTTTCCCTGATAGTATAAACGTGTATTCATCCCACGACTCCGTGTGTGATCAAGCCTGCTGTGTCAGGCGAAACGCGTTACCTAATAAACTAGATCTGGTGATTGAAAAGCTCGGTGGTGGTCGTTATACTTGCTATATTTGGTAATATATATATATATATGAAAAACATTCTCCCCAACCTTCTTATGATTAAGGAGCCTGCACTCGTGTTGTGGGTATTGCTCCCATTTATTTCAGGATTTGCATCAGTTACATGGTGGAACACAGGAGGGACGCGTTTCGGCAGTCACGCTGCCTTTAAAGCTTACACATATTAAAAATAGAAGATGCACTCTACTATTACGCCCCTGGTATTTCACATGCTCGTTGGAACACTAATGATATTTTTCTGCACAATTAAAGACAAAACTTTACAGAGAAACAGCGCTACATAGTAAGCCCCATACATTCCATCTTCACAAGGCGACTTGCTATCTGTGCTTTTAAACTTGTGCTTTACAATTTATTTCTGTTCGAAATGTCCCATCGTGCCTCATTCCATAATGTGGAAAACTCGAACTGGACTAAAGTTCATTTACGGGCGGTCCATGGATGCATCATAATCTTTTATTTAAAATCCCAAATGACACATCTCTGCCAATTTGTGTAGAGTTCTTATAAACACTATCGCTCACCAAGTTTTTTGTAAACCATCCTTATGGCACGTTCCCGAGAGCAGCAAGCTTCCAGCTCGAGAACAGTTCAATTTAAGGACAAGAGTATCTGATTTCAAAGGTGGTATTTTACTCACGGTGGCGATTCTGTAATGCTTCTAATTCCACTCGCGTAACCATTGCAAATCAATCGCAATAAACAATAGTTGGGTCCCACAACATCACCGCTGCCAAGGTCAGTACCTAATACGGTGCCCAGCTCCATTTCACGGGTGGTAATACCTGGGTGAGGATGCGCCATTAGTGCTGGTGGTCCAGTCCCCGCAAAGGGAGCCTCAGCTCTCAGCGTGTGAACCATCACCTCCACGTATGTCCTACTCCTCGTCTCCATTGCCACACCCTAGAATGGGGGCACGCCTGCCTCAAAATCCAATATCACATGCGGTAAATGCTGGTGTGCTGCCTGAACGCTGGTGGTGCATCGAAAAAGCGCTACCGCCAGCGCTTGAAATATGAAAAACATTCTCCACAACCTTCTTCTGATTAAGGAGCCTGCACTCGTGTATATATATTATATATATATATTATATATATATATATTCCATTTTACAGCTTGGCAAGGATAGCACTGTGCTAATCCTATGCTTAAAGATTACTTTGCTGTGGAAACGGTAAAAGACTTTGGGCCAAATGTATCACAATGTTCTTTTGCGATTCTCAAATAGCGATTTTTTGAGAATCGCTATTTGAGAATCGCAAAACGCTATGTATGTAGGATTTGCGAATTCTACATATTCCTTAATTGCGAATTGCAAATTGCGGTTCGCAATTAAGGAATACCTCCCCATTCATTCCTATGGGCCTAGAGGCCCATAGGAATGAACGGGAAGGCATTCTCAATTTGTGATTCTCAATTAGAGAATCGCAAATTGAGAATGCAATTTCAAGGGTGCCAGGGTGTCAAAAGGACACCCTGTTGCTCCTCTGAAATGTACATGTGTGCACATGTGGCAAAAAAGTGCATTTTACAGAGAAATCGCAAATTACCACCAACTTGAAGTTTGTGGTTATTTGCGATTCCTTAAGGCCAATTTGCACTTTTTCTGTGCTCCTTACATTGCATTTAAGGAATAGCAATCTGCGATTCCTTAAATGCAATTGCAAAATAGGCAATCGCAAAGTTTGCGATTTCTTATTTTGCGAGGCAGTTTTTCTTTAATACATACCACTGAGCCCAATTGTGATGTCATTTGAGATGTCATCAGTGATGTCATCAGTGATGTCACTGACCATGTCATGAATGAAGTAATATGTGACATCATCAGCAGTGTATTGCGGGCACGCGAGTTATAGTTAGCAGAACTAACTGTAACGGAAGAATTTCTATGGTTTTGTACGAGTGAAATGTCCAGCTAACTATAACACCCCTGAAACCTATGTTTTTTTCTGTGAATTTCTACGGTTTTTTAAATGCTAATTTCTAACTATAATGTCTCTGAAACCTATGGTTTTTTCAGTGAATTTCAAAGCTTTTTTAAATGCTAATTTTTATCTATAACGTCTCTGAAACCTATGGTTTTTTCAGTGAATTTCAAAGGTTTTTTAAATGCTAATTTTTAAGTGTAATAGTAGTTATACCTATTTTTTTGTACTGATTTTCTACAGTTTTTTAACTGTTTATTTATAAATATTTTATTCATTAAATAACATTATATATTTTTCTGAAAATTGCAAAAAAATATTTTTTTTTAATTAAAACTGAATATTGTTTAATTTTTTTGTTTTATATTTTTATTTTAATATATTTATATTATTTTCTTTTTATAAATCGCGCACCCAAAGCGCACACATCCCAGTGGATGCGCGGATTCTAGCCGCCATTTTAGAAACGTCATGAAGGATCCGTGTACGGTGTGCGAGAGCTGCGTGTTTTTCAGTTCCATCATTTACATTTAATATTACGTGATGTGCGCGATTGGTATGCGATCAGTCCGTGACTCCTGCTCCCGCGCATTCGCGACAGATGCGCATTACGGTACACGACGCTTGCTTGGTGGTGGGTCCCGCATGATGTCATATACGAGCTGGGGCGCGCTGGGTACGCGATTCCTGCGAAAAAATGTTATGTTCTAAAATGATATGTATGTGTGTTTAATATACATATTAGGGCAAGAGACTATCTAAGACATTCATACAAATAATATATTTGTACTTCTAATAAACTTATATTAATTTTAAATATATTTTCGCGAAGTTGCGTCCGGTGAGTGCTTCGTGAGCGCAGAGTGCGCGGATCCCATGTGACCTCAAAAAAAAGATTTCATTGGTTCATAAGATTTCCCACTGTAACTATTGAAGGACCCCACCCATTTTAATCTTTCTTGTTGGAGTATCATTAGAGAGACATCTCTTTTCCTACAAGAAACCTTTTTGCTTGTTTTTTTGGTGTTTTTCAAAAAATATCAAACAAAATGGCATCTGGACAGCAGCAGCAGCAGGAGGAAGTATCTTCTGAAGAAGAATTCTTGCAGGAGGCACCACGTCCACAGAGGCCGGAATCTGTTGTGTGAAAATTCTTCACTTTTCCACCTGGAGAGAAGAAAGTAAATGCGAGAAAGGTGACGTGCAAAATTTGTGACCGAGTCCTGTCAAGAGGCAGTGAAAAAAAATACTCTTGCGGCACTGCTTCTATGTACAAGCATCTCCGGACGACACATCCTCTCAATCTTGCTTGGGAGGAAATGAGGCGAGCTGCTTTGAACCCCTCACCTGCTGTGGCATGTACATCTGGAGCGTCCTCAGGAACACCTGCAATGGACATTAGGCCAGAATTCGCCTTTCTCGAGCAACACTGCGTGAAGTGTAAGAAACTTATATGCTTCGGTGAGCAGTCGGTGGATGGAGTTTGTGCTGCGCAACGCAACCATCATAATTTTTTGGTTTTGGAATGATAAGTAATTCCTCAAATGTTTCCTGTTTTATTCGTTCTTTTTTTTGTACATTTTTTGAAAAAACACCAAAATAATACGAAATTGTTAAAAAAAAATGAAAAGAAATACAAAAGAAAAAAAGGTTCTTATCAGAACTAGCTTATCTGGTTAAAGAAAGCACTATAATTGCAAGGTAATGTGTGAAAGTTTGGTTGAATATATGTATACAGCATGATTGACTGAAAGTATGCATTAGTAGTGTATGGTGAATTTATAGGTGAAGATTTATGAGGAAGAACTGCAGCGTGACACTGCAAGCTCTTTCGCTGCACTGCACTGTGGCACTTCCGAAGCACAGGGATGTGACATATGTACATGAATATGTTGCAACTCTGTGCTTCCCTCTGCACTGCTGCACAAACTGCAGCCATGCAGTGACACAGACACCCTTGCACCATGGTGCAAGAATGTCTGTGTCATGTGGAGATTGTTTTTGTGCAGGAAGGGACATCTTCCTGCACAAAAACAATCAGTAAAGGCATTTTCCTTTTTCAATGTATGCTGTGGAATGCAGCATGCATTGAAAGAGGGAAAAATGAGGAGAAATGAAAACAATTCTCCTGTTTGCGCCTTGCTACACCAATTCTAGGATGGCGCAGCATTCAGACACCTCTCCAGATTTACGATTTCTCATAAATCTGGAGATGTGTCTTGTTCTATGGGTGTTGCGTGGGAACACCCACAGCAACACCTATGGGAAGTCCCTTCAACGCAAAGTTCTGTGTACGAAGGGGTCGTATTTACAAGGAGAGAAAAAACCACGCAGGGTGGCTTTTCCTCTCCTTGTAAAAATGAAGGAGTGCCTGGTGCTATCACTACGTTACAAAAAGTGACGTACTGGTGGCTCAGGGTGCTTGTACATCTGCCCCATAAGTGCTTAGGTATTGGCAGACTGATACAATAAGAACATAGTGCTGGATGGGTGATTGAAGAATTGCATGAGACTGACAGGAGGTATCCTACGCTGCATGGGTACTACTTCAGTATTTAATGGAGTGGACCAATAGTATGTATCTGCTTAGAGATTTGTAGGGATTATGCACATAATATTTTATGTGTACTTGTGTTGGTGCCTAGGTCATTTTATAAGAATACCACTAGTGACTGGAATGATGACAGTGCTGCAAACAGAGTGAACACTTAATTTATAAGTGCTTACGTATTGGTGGAGTGATAGGATAAGTAGATAGTGGTAGATAAGTGATTAAAGAAGTGCATGGGACAGACTGGACGATTCCTACACTGCATGAGTACTAACTGGGTATTTAGAAGAGTGTATCAATAGTATGTAGCTAGTTAGAGGTCTGCTTGGATAGTGCACAAAATATTATAGATGTACTTGTGTTAGTAGCTAGGCCATTCCATAAGATCATGACTAGTAACCAGAATAATTACAGTATTACAGAGTGTATAGTGAATTTATAAGTGCTTAGGTATTGGTGGAGTAATAGGATAAGTAGATAGTGCTGGATGGGTGATTCGAGAAATGCATGGGACAGGCAGGAGGATTCCTACACTGCATAGGTACTAACTGGGTATTTAGAAGAGCCTATCAATAGCTTGTAGCTGGTTAGAGGTGTGCATGCATAGTGTATATAATATTGTACCTGCACTTGTGTTTTTGACTACGCCATTCCTTAAGTATACGACTAATAACTGTGGTAATATCAGTGTTGCAAACAAAGTGCTTGCTGAATTTATAAGTGCTTAGGTATTGGCAGAGTGATAGGATACGTAGATAGTGCTGGATGGGTGAATGGAGAAGTGCATGGGACAGACAAATAGATTCCTAGACTGCATAGGTACTAACTGGGTATTTAGAAGAGCGTATCAATAGTATGTAGCTGGTTAGAAGTCTGTATGCATAGTGTACAAAATATTGTACCTGCACTTGTGTTAGTGGCTAGGCCATTCCTTAAGTATATGACTAATAACTGGAGTAATTTCAGTGCTGCAAAGAGATTGCATGCTAAATTTATTAGTGCTTAGGTATTAGCAGAGTGATAGGATACGTAGATAGTGCTGGATGGTTGAATGGAGAAGTGCATGGGACAGACAGAAGGATTCCTAGACTGCATAGGTACTAACTGAGTATTTAAAAGACTGTATCAAAGCTATGTAGCTGATTGGAGGTCTGCATGCATAGTTCACAGAATATTGTAGCTGTACTAGTATTGGTATGTCTATGGTTTCGAGAATGGTAGTCTGTATTTTAGGGTGTGAGGGGGTGCATCAGATGATCACGTAGATGATGTCATCAGTGATGTCATTTGAGATGTCATCAATGATATCACTAACCATGTCATGAGTGATGTAATATGTGACGTCATCAGCAGTGCATTACTTTAATCCAAAAAGCTGGCGGCCATATTGGCCTGGTCACGATGAGAAAATTCAGGAATTGATACAATAAAGAAAAGAAAACAAGTGTTAATATGCACACAATGTCATTTCAGCATATCTTGCCCCGTGACCGCCATACCTGTATGCTCGTCAACGTGACTTATTCATAATAAACATACTTAGAATTGCAAACATCAACATAAACAATGGACTACACATTTCTTTAAAGTGAAAGGCTATCGGCCATATTAATCTGGGCACGTTGCATATTATAATGGTTCTTACACGAAAGAAAAGGAAAAAAGGGGTGGTAATATACACACACTATCCCTCAATAAAGTTCTAGCGATTATAGTTCCATTCCATTCACAGCTCATTTGAGATGTCATGAGTGATGTCATGAGTGATGTAACTGACCATGTCATGAATGATGTAATGTCTGAGGTCATTAGCAGTACATTGCAGGGGCGTAAGTTATAATTAACTCAGGTAACTATAACTGCTGAACTTCATGAGTGAAATCTGAGTCTAACTATACCGTCCCTGTAATCTTTGTTTTTTTCAGCAAATTTCTAGCTTTATTTTTAAAGTTAAGTAAGATGCATATCACAATGGATGGTGGGGGGTTGGAAGCAGGGCCTGGCATTGTGCTGCCCCCACCCAAGCTTGCTGCTCCTGCCTTCCCTCCTCCTAGCCATCCATTGTCCAAGCCCATGTCCCTGCTCCCTTATTACAGCCCTGTGTGGCCGTTGTTCTGCCACTGGCCTTCCCGCCTTCTCTGAACAGTTAGCTTGCTGCCCCATCTACCTCCTTTCTATCCTCTGTTGTCTGAATCGATGGACTAGTCTCCTCCCTCCTGCCATGCATGGTTTGATGTGCTGCCACTGCCCTCCATTTAGCATGATGTACCAGACCACTCCTCCTGCCCTCCATTGCCCAATTCTATGCCCCATCATTGACCTCCTGCTTAGCCTCTGTGCTTAGCTTGCTGCCCCTATTCTCCTTCCCCCTGCCCTCCGATGTCTTTGTGCATGCCCCTGCTCCATCCTTTTTTCCCACCATGTTCCATGGACCTGCCACTCCTATCTACTCTGAGTGTTCTGTTGAGCTGCCACTCCCTTCCCACCTGCCTAGCATTGTCAGATGACTGTAACCTGTCCCTGCCACCTCCACCATGCCCGTCCACATTCCATGACCCTATCCCCTTCCTCCTGTCCTCCATGGTCCATTTAACTGCCACATCCTTCTGCCCTCCCTGGACTGTTGTGCTGCAACTGCTCCTCCTGCCTGCCCTGCGTGGTCTGTTGTGAGGCCCCTTGCCCTGAACTCTCTTGTCTGTGCCCATGGTCCTTTGTGCATGCCCCTGCACCCTTCTTCTTGCCCATCATAGCCATTATGCTGCCACTAACCCTCCTGCTTGCCATGCATGGTCTTCTGTGCTGCCACGGCCCCTCCTACCTTCCCTGTGTGGTCAGCTAGCTGCCCCTAACCCCCTCCCACCTTCCCTCCATGGTCTGTGTGTATTCCATCATAGTCTCACTGTTGCTCTCCATGGTGTGTCTTGCTTCTAGTGCCCATCCTGCCTGACCTCCATGGTCATCTTGCTGCTCCTTCCCTGCCCCCTTGCCCACAGCCCTCTGTTTCCATGTGCAGACCCCTATTCCCTCCCTCCTGGCTTGTCTGTTCCATTGTAATGCCCCTGATCCATCCCTTCTGCCCTTCATGGTCTGTTATGCTGCAGCTTTCTCTCCTGTCTGTCCATTATGGTCAGCTACTACCATTGCCTCTTTCCCCTCTGTTCTCTGTTATCCATGTGCATGGTCCTGTCCCCTCCCTATTGCTTTCTATGGATTATGCTGCAGCAAACCCTGATGCCTGCCCTGTAGGGTCAGTTTGGTGCACCTCTCCATGTCCCTCCTGTCCTCTGTTATCCGAGTACATGTCCCTACCCCAATTCCTCCTACCTTTCGTGATCCAATGTACCATACTTGTTAACATTTTGAACTTGGTAAGAGGAAGATTTTGAAAAAAACTGGGGTATTGATTTTCCCCTTCGACTTACATTGAAAAAGAGGAGATTGTAGACAGGAGACAGATCAAATAAAGCCCATTTGGGCTTAAAAACATTGGACGTTTCCTGGCTCAATCGGGTATGTTGGCATGCATGGTTGTACTACCACTGCCTCTTCCTTCTGCCCACAATGGTCTATTATATTGCCACAGCCTCTCTTGCCAGTCCTGTATTGTTGGTTTGTTGCCCCTGCCCCCCTTTCCACTGCCCTCCATAGTCTGTTGTGCTGCCACTGCCCTTCCGGCCTGCCCAGTGTGGTAAAATTGTTGCCTCTGCACCCTCCTACCTGCCTTCAATTTTCAGAGTCCGTGCCCCTGGCCTCTGCCTCTCAACAGTATCCTAATGAACAACTAGATTGCTAACATTCTATATTTATTACAAAAGTGTGGAACGCCTGACGTCATCTTGATGTAATCAAAACTGTAATACCTAGAGCATTTCCTTTACATATATGAGAGGGTCTTATTTGCATCAAAAGTATGGTTAGTGCTCTAAAAAACTAAAATGAGGACCTATTTTCTGAGTTTTCAATTAATGACAAAGCACTTTTAAATTATTTGTTATCTTTATGTTTTTTTATCCAGTTGACCACTTGATTAAATGTTGCACTTAGGGGAGAGGATGTGGTGTTACTTCCGGAGCTGCAGACTTTGCAACTGGGGAACCAGGTTGGAGTTTCTGCTTCAGCTCGACATTCTGTGATTCTGGTCAAATCACTTAATCTCCCCATGTCTACAACCAAAATGAATTTGTTCTTGTATGATGTAATCACTGCTCATGTAAAGCACTCCAATACCTGACAAGTCTGCACTATATAAAACTGCATAAACACAAAAAATAAAAAGTGCTTTGCACACTTCTGTTATTGGGCTACATGTGGGCTACACCTGGGTGATATTTGTGCTACATTTGGGCTCTTTTGTCTCTGGTGGCCATCTTGGGAGATTTATTTGTTATGAAGTTTCCTAATTTCCTCATTTACTGCAGTCTCCTCAGTAGGAAATGCTTTCATTTTTTTACTTTGATTCCATCAAGAAGGTATTCAGATATGTCACACATTTACCATAAATTCTGATTGTTAGCACTCTAGTTGCTCATTAGATCACGGTAGTAAAGCTACTGCTCACCACGGAAGTCTGCTGCTGGTATTAAAAGTGCATGTTTCAGTCTGCATGTCAGAATTTTTTAATGAAATAGAAGAGGATTTGAGAAGTCACTCAAAATGTGCCCTAATCTTTCTTTCTTCAGCACTAATCATAATTTCTGTGGCAAAATGAACCCCCTCATTTTGTTCCTTTGCAAATTAAATGTTTTAAGTATTACCTCTTTATTCCAATCATGATAACTTCAGGTGTGCCATACTTTTGTCATAAGTAAGACTGTTAGCGCTCTAGTTGTTCTTTAGAACACTCTGAGAAGCAGAAGTAGAACACAAAGGAATCAACTGACAGTCTCTGCCCTTATTGGATGTACATGTTTTACTGAGAATGACAGACTTCATTCTCACATGACTGAGAAAGATAATGTGAATTTACAGAAAATATGCTTATAGATCACCATCCAAACCTCTGTGGGAAAAGCATGAGAAAATAGTTTTCTCTCAAACATGATTCATGATAACCCAGCAGAAGGCTTTTTCACATGGTAAAATCACCTTAGAACACACCACAATTCCTAAAATGAGTATGGTACCATCAACAAATGATTTATAATGTAACTAAAGTCTTAAAACCTTATATTAACTGCAATGCTTTTTAATGAGGTGCTATCATGTATATTGGTCCCAAGATATATATATTTCTTTTTCCATTAATATTTTAAAAACTACTGAACAGATTTACACCATTTAACCAAAAGGCATGACTCTGAACCAAGGGCTACCTTTTTGCCACATTTGGTGTAATTCCGTTTAGCAGTTCGGGCTGTAGCTGCGACTAAAGGTTCCTTTGGAAAATTGCATGGGGAAAACATGTTTTGGGACCCCCCTTTTTTCTCGGCCCCTGCTTGACGAATCAACCTGAGACTTTTAGGATAGGAGGGGACCGGAGTTGGCCAAAAGTTTTGAAAATTTCGTGAAGATTCGTCAACCGGCGCCAAAGTTATTGGGAATAGAATGTTGCGAATTTCCTATGGAAAAAAGGTCCTAGCTACCGCCAGTAGGTAATATATATAGCAGCACTACATTGTCCAGCAAGCCACGCGAGTAGACACGCCCATTGGGGTGGGGAGAGTATATTTGAAGTGGCGCTGCAAAAATAGCTGTGACTGGAACTCAATTGGAAAGCCCGCAGCCCTTGATGAAGTGCTCTGCACGAAACGCGTCGGGCAGGACTTGATTTAAGGCGAAGTTCTTTTCAACTGCTTGTGATGCAATTCTCCATTAAAGTAGTTGGCAACAGCAACCTACCTGTGTGGGCTCCTCACTGCAGGCAACTCTATTTGTTTGATTTTTGCGGTGCAGCCTGAGCCGCGAGGGAGGCCCCGCTGTACCGTGGTACAGTCCTGCTGTGGCGCCATACGACGTGGCAGCGTTGGAAACAGGTATGCCCAATGGAGAATACTGATGTGTATGACAAGCGGGAGAGATGGTTCAACGCTGCCCACTGTGGATTATGGTGAAATTATGGGTCCAGTCATGACGACCCACTAGAGGAAGACAGCAGCACTACATTGTCCAGCAAGCCACACAAGTGGACACGCCCATTGGGGCGGGGACAGTATATTTGAAGTGGTGCTGCGAAAATAGCCAAGACTGGAACTCAATTGGAAAGCCGGCAGCCCTTGATGAAGTGCTCTGCATGAAACGCGTCGGGCAAGACTTGATTTAAGGCGAAGTTCTTTCCAACTGCTTGCGATGCAATTCTCCATTAAAGTAGTTGGCAACAGCAACCTACCTGTGTGGGCTCCTCACTGCAGGCAACTCTGTTTGTTTGATTTTTGCGGCCCAGCCTGAGCCGCGAGGGAGGCCCCGCTGTACCGTGGTACAGTCCTGCTGTGGCGCCATACGACGTGGCAGCGTTGGAAACAGGTACGCCCAATGGAGAATACTGATGTGTATGACAAGCGGGGGAGATGGTTCAACGCTGCCCACTGTGGATTATGGTGAAATTATGGGTCCAGTCATGACGACCCACTAGAGGAAGACAGCAGCACTACATTGTCCAGAAAGCCACGCGAGTGGACACGCCCATTCGTGCGGGGACAGTATATTTGAAGTGGCGCTGCGAAAATAGCCGTGACTGGAACTCAATTGGAAAGCCCGCAGCCCTTGATGAAGTGCTCTGCACGAAACGCGTCGGGCAGGGGCAGGACTTGATTTAAGGCGAAGTTCTTTTCAACTGCTTGTGATGCAATTCTCCATTAAAGTAGTTGGCAACAGCAACCTACCTGTGTGGGCTCCTCACTGCAGGCAAGTCTGTTTGTTTGATTTTTGCGGTGCAGCCTGAGACACGAGGGAGGCCCCGCTGTACCGTGGTACAGTCCTGCTGTGGCGCCATAAGACGTGGCAGCGTTGGAAACAGGTACGCCCAATGGAGAATACTGATGTGTGTGACAAGCGGGGGAGATGGTTCAACGCTGCCCACTGTGGATTATGGTGAAATTATGGGTCCAGTCATGACGACCCACTAGAGGAAGACAGCAGCACTACATTGTCCAGCAAGCCACGCGAGTGGACACGCCCATTGGGGCGGGGACAGAATATTTGAAGTGGCGCTGCGAAAATAGCCGTGACTGGAACTCAATTGGAAAGCCCACAGCGCTTGAAGAAGTGCTCTGCACGAAACGCGTCGGGCAGGGGGCAGGACTTGCTTTAAGGCGAAGTTCTTTTCAACTGCTTGTGATGCAATTCTCCATTAAAGTAATTTGCAACAGCAACCTACCTGTGTTGGCTCCTCACTGCAGGCAACTCTGTTTGTTTGATATATCTATATATCCAAAACACAGTATTCCACCTGGGGCCAGCCGAACTCGCGGCAGGTTCAACCGGGAAGTGGTGGTGGAGACCACTTATTACACAGCAAAAACAAGGAGTTCATAGTACTCCCAAGGTCCGGTGCACTCACGGGGTATGTGTCGGCTATAAAACATCCGCAGATGCGTTTCTGGCTCTTGCCGTCATCAGTGCGGAAAAGCCGTCAATAAAAACATCCCCTCGCCTGCCACTGTTAGAACGAAAACTCTGAGTGTCCCACATATGGTGAAGCACTCTATCTTTGTATAAGCCACAACCGTAAGCGGCGGTTCAGCAGCCCAAATTGAATCCAAAACACAGTATTCCACCTGGGGCCAGCCGAACTCGCGGCGGGTGCAACCGGGAAGTTGTGGTGGAGACCACTTATTACACAGCAAAAACAAGGAGTTCATGGTACTCCCAAGATCCGGTGCACTCACGGGGGATGTGTCGGCTATAAAACATCCACAGACGCGTTTCTGGCTCTATCTATATCAAAACCAAGGAGATGTCACTCAAAGAAAAGTTACCGCACTCACATCCCCGGCGGTGACAAAGTCGTTGCTCTCGCTCATTACCCTCGATTCACCAAACATGTTTCAGGTGGCGAGCCCTTGATCACTGGTGCAAACTGAGACACGGAGGTAACGTCTGTATAAGGAAACTATTTTATTTAGATTAAGGTCCCGCCCCAATGGGCATCATCAGGCATTGCATTTTAGTATTTCAATATGCTTGTAAAGACCCCAGGTTATCCAAGGTACACCCAAGTGGGCATCGCTGCCCCCGTTACAAGTATGGAAATGTGCTGGATACAGTTCCTTTGGCACCAATATCCCCCGAAGATGAGGCCTCCTCAATTCTATGCGGCGCTGTGTTAGAACACCAGGATCCGATATGATTAGCGGTGGGACATCTCCGCGACCGGACCGGCCGCATAACATCAAAACCAAGGTTGCTCACAAAGGAGATGTCACTCAAAAAAGACTTACCGCACTCACATCCCCCGGCGGTGACAAAGTCGCTGCTCTCGCTCATTCCCCTCGATTCACCAAACATGTTTCGGGCGGTGAGCCCTTGATCACTGATGCAAACTGAGACATGGAGGCAACGTCTATATAAGGAAACCATTTTATTTAGATTAAGGTCCCGCCCCAATGGGCGTCATCAGGCATTGCATTGTGGTAGATGCAGTCAATATGCTTGTAAAGACCCCAGGTTATCCAAGGTACACCCAAGTGGGCGTCGCAGCCCCGTTACAAGTATGGAAATGTGCTGGATACAGTTCCTTTGGCACCAATATCCCCTGAAGATGAGGCCTCCTCAATTCCATGTGGCGCTGTGTTAGAACACCAGGATCCGCTATGATTAGCGGCGGGACATCTCTGCGACCGGACCGGCCGCATAACATCAAAACCAAGGTTGCCCACAAAGGAGATGTCACTCAAAGAAGAGTTACCGCACTCACATCCCCGCTCACAGCTAAATCAGAGCTCGAAACGCGTATGGCTGTTTGGGACAACGAGCGACCTGCTGCACTGTTGACGCTTGCGAGGTGGTGTGCGTCATTCTCTCTGTGTGTGGCGTTCTCATTTGGGGCAACCTGTGACTTTGTGTATGAGCGGCTAGTCCGGCCGCGAGAAAGCCCCGCTGCCTATAGGCGGACCCTGAGTGCCGGGATACAGTAGTGCTTGGCGGACAGAGGGAGCCTCACACGCTTGGAGATTTGCAGCGGTGAGCAGGTCTGTGATCACGCTCCCACCTTACTGTGGGATATTATTTAACAAAAGCGGGAACTGCAACCACTGGGTTAATGAACATTGGGGTCCTGGATGGCAGTATATGGACTACCTTAACCAGCATGCCATGCGCCCAGTTGGGCGGGACCTTTGATCCAATAAAAACATTTGTTCTTACGATGCAGTTTTCCTGCTGTTGTGCCAGTGAACAAGAGCTAAATCAGAGCTCGAAACGCGTATGGCTGTTTGGGACCACGAGCGACCTGCTGCACTGTCGACGCTTTCGAGGTGGTGTGCGTCATTCTCTCTGTGTGTGGCGTTCTCATTTGGGGCAACCTGTGACTTTGTGTATGAGCGGCTAGTATGGCCCTGAGAATGCCCCACTGCCTATAGGCGGACCCTGAGTGCCGGGGTACAGTAGTGCTTGGCGGACAGAGGGAGCCTCACCCGCTTGGAGATTTGCAGCGGTGAGCAGGTCTGTGATCGCGCTCCCACCTTACTGAGGGATATTATTTAACAAAAGCGGGAACTGCAACCACTGGGTTAACGAACATTGGGGTCCTGGATGGCAGTATATGGACTACCTTAACCAGCATGCCATGCGCCCAGTTGGGCGGGACCTTTGATCCAATAAAAACATTTGTTCTTACGATGCAGTTTTCCTGCTTTTGTGCCAGTGAACAAGAGCTAAATCAGAGCTCGAAACGCGTATGGCTGTTTGGGACCACGAGCGACATGCTGCACTGTTGACGCTTGCGAGGTGGAGTGCGTCATTCTCTCTGTGTGTGGCGTTCTCATTTGGGGCAACCTGTGACTTTATATATATATATATATATATGTGTGTGTGTATGGGTGTGTGTGTGTGTGTGTGTGGGCGTGTGTGTGCGTGTGTGAGTGTGCGTGTGTGTGTGTGCGTATATTGTTGTGCTGCTTCCTGAATTTGCCCGCAACGGAGGCTGCAGAAGACGATGGACATAAAAGGGAGGTTTGTAAAGTCCTGTGGGAAGAGACTCTGGGAGCTGGTAGCCATTCCAACATCCGTCCAGAGGGATGCTGGGACTTGCAGTTCTTTGCTCTCCACCAATGGGGAAGATGCACATTGCATTTAAGAGAGGACTGTCATGAGCACCAACACATTATGTTTGGCATCTGAGGAAGGAATTTATCCGAAACACATCTTGCCAAAGAGATCCAGGTTTATGGCGTAATAGCAGTGGACACACAACTGGAGGCTTATGATGAGCTTTAATAATATATTTAAATGGTGATGAGGCGGATGCAAGGACTACAAGTCCCAGGAATCTGTTGGTATTACCCACTAGAGGGTGTGACAAGCAATTAATAACCCGACTTGTATCTCGCTTGCACCTGCCGATTTGCATCAATGCCCGTGAACAAAGAGCAGGGCTCCGATACGTGTAGGATTGTGGATTTTATCTGGGAAGTGTTGCCGGTTCTGCTTTTAATAAAGGATCCTGCTGGTATTTTCTGGGTTCACGTATCTTTTAATGCGCTTTCATTTGTGGACACTGGATGAATTATTACCGGCCTGTCCAGGTCGGGAAAGCTGCACCGCCACCAGAATGGAGGTGGACTGCTGGTTACAGATACACTGTAATCGTACAGCAGAGGAACAGGTTTATGGCGTAATAGCACTGGACACACAACTGGAGGCTTATGATGAGCTTTAATAATATGTTTAAATGGTGATGAGGGGGATGCAAGTTATACAAGTCCCAGGAAGGTTTTGGTATTACCCACTAGAGGGCGTGACAAGCAATTAATAACGTGACTTGTATCTTGCTTGCACCTGCCGATTTGCATCAATGCCCGTGAACAAGGAGCAGGGCTCCGAAACGCGTAGGGCTGTGGATTGTATCTGGGAAGTGTTGCCGGTTCTGCTTTTAATAAAGGATCCTGCTAGTATTTGCTGGGTTCACCTATCTTGGTGTGCACTTTCATTTGTGGACACAGTTTGGATGAAAAAAAAAATATATAAGTATATATATATATTTTTTTTTTTTCACTGAAAAAAACATAGGTTTCAGTGACGTTATAGTTACTGGACATTAGACTCATATAAAACCAGAGAAATTCGCCCGTTATAGTTAGTTGAGCTAACTATAACTCGCGTGCCCGCAATGCAATGGTGATGTTACATCACTCATGACATGGTCAGTGACATCACTCATGACATCACTGATGACATCTCAAATTACATCACTGATGACATCATCCAGTGAATGTGTGTTTCTGTAAAGTTTAAATATTTTTCATATATATCTATGCCAAAGTCTATTGAAGAATGAGTGGATGTAGAAGTGCCTGAATGGATTATTTAGTAGATGCATGACTGACTGTATAAGTCACTGATTGAACGTTGTTAATGAATGTATGGGTTGATGACTAAACTGTGTGAATGTCTATATTAGTCTCTCAGTTAGTGTGTAAGCAGGTGCATAGGTTGTGAGTAGCTACATCAGCGTTTATATGGGTTATTGATTGATTGTATGACTATCTGTATGGGTGTCTGAGTGTCTATGTGGGTGGGGGGTGTTTGACTGTGCATACATGTCTGAATGGCTGATTAACTGGTTGTATAGATTAAAAAGTGCATCTCGGAAGGGCTGTATGAGTAGCTGACTGTGTGTACAGGTGTGTTGATTAGTTAATTGATGTCTCAGTTGTATATATGTGAGTAACTATATATGTTTTTAGACAGTATATGTGAGTGTTGGGGTGTATAATTGACTATACATGAGAGACAGTGATTGCAAGAGTGTCTACATACATCAATGTGTACTTATATTAGTGATTGTATAAGAGAGTAATTATGTGTTAGTAGCTATATAAATAAGGGAGGTGGTGTGTGTATAAATAAGTCAGGTGGTGTGTATATATCTGCATAGGTGAGTACATGGGTGTGATTGATTTTTGGCATGACTGAGTAGATGTGTGAGTAACTCTATGGATCAGTAGCACTGTGTGAATGTATGTATAGGTGTATGAGTGGATATTATATTGATGTAGTGATGAGTGACAGCATGTATGAGTGACTGTATGAGTGTATGTCTAGCTCAAAATATATAGATAGGAATCAGTGGATGGGTATCTAGTATCTGGTTTTGGTGTGTCTGGTTTCGAAAATGGTAGTCTGTATTTTAGAGTATGTGTATCGAAGGTTATATTAGAGTGTGAGGAGGTGTGTCAGACTATCATGTGGATGATGTCATCAGTGATGTCATCAGTGATGTCATGAGTGATGCCACTGGCCATGTCATGAGTGATGTAATATGTGATGTCATCACCAGTGCATTGCGGGCGCACAAGTTATAGTTAGCTTAACTAACTATAACGGGCGAATTTCTCTGGTTTTATATGAGTCAAATGTCCAAGTAACTATAAAGTCCCTGAAACCTATGGTTATTTCAGTGAATTTCTAACGTTTTTTAAATGCTAATTTCTAACTATAACGTGCCTGAAACCTATGGTTTTTTCAGTGAATTTCTAAGGTTTTTTAAATGCTAATTTCTAACTATAACGTCCCTGAAACCTATGTTTTTTTTCAGTGAATTTCTAAGGTTTTTTAAATGCTAATTTCTAACTATAACGGGCCTGAAACCTATGGTTTTTTCAGTGAATTTCTAAGGTTTTTTAAAATGCTAATTTCTAACTATAACGTGCCTGAAACCTATGGTTTTTTTCAGTGAATTTCAAAGGTTTTTTAAATGCTAAGTTCTATCTATAACGTGCCTGAAACCCATTTTTTTCAGTGAATTTAAATTTTTGATGATAACTTCTAATTATAATGCTCATTTAACCTATAGTTTAACACCCACTGCTGCGACCCTCAGGACCTCCCCCCGTACAACCCCTCTCCCTACTACCACCAAGGCAGTGAAGAACAAGACAGTGAACCCTCCAAAAACGGCATGGTCCCTTAGCCATATAATTGCTCAATGTTGGGAAATGTGGAAATCGTTTTTTCAGTAAATTAGAATTTTTGTTTTTTAATACTAATTTCTAACTTTAATCTTCCTAATACCTATGTTTTTTTGTGCATTTTAAAGGTTATTTAAATACTAACTTCTAATTATAATGTTCATAAAACCTATGTTTTTCTCAGTAATTTTAAGAAAAAAAATTGAGATTTTGTAACTTTAATATCCTAAAAATTGTTTTTGTATTTTTTTATTTATTATTTAATGTCTTCTTGTTTTTAAAATATTAAACAACTACATACAGTATGAAAGACAGCCAGGCCCAGAGCCACATCTGAAGACCAACACATGTCACAGACCTACTGATCAAGCAGCTCCGACACCCAATAATGTCACAACACCCACCACCACCCCCAGGACCCCCCCTCTACCACCGAGGCAGTGCAGAACAAGACAGCGAACTTTCCGAAAACGGCATGGCCCCTCAGCCACACAATAGCTGAATATTGGATCAGGTGTGAACAAACTATATGTGAAGTAAGCAATTCACTCATGAATAACAATGCACACAATGCAAAGTGTAGCAGTGATGTGCTGGACACATCTCAGTATGCAGAACACACACCTCTCCATGTGCACAAATACTACTGGTGCTTGTAGTGTTGTGGACAGTGGACCCAACCATGTTACGTCAAACAGTAGGGACGATCTCAGTCATGTAGCTGTATCATCCCCCCCTGTAAGTATAAACGCAACCGGAGTGGGCTGGTCTGAAGTACGCCACTTCAGCGTAGCAGTGTGAATAAGTAGGCCGGGGCTCTGGGCTTGGTTCACTTGTGAACTGTGAAGACCCACGACTGTGCCAGAGCGGCGGGCCTCACCCTGCCACGAAGCTGCCGCCATGACCACGGGTCTCCTTGACACAGGCCCCCTGCGAACCCAGCGGCAAAGCACCGCCGCAGACTTATGTCTGTACAGACTACTGCCTTCGATCTACACTGCGTACAGCAGGCATCACAATTCAGATGGAGTAGCGATTGCAGATGACGCAGTTCAGTACGCAAGATACATTCCTCCCAGTGCGGCCCTCTCGGAACACGCATCATGCCAGGGTGCGCACACGCTGAGCGCCAAAGGTACCACTAACTCATTGCACCACAAGTCATCGACACGTGGCCTTACTGAGGCAAAATTCAATAGACAAAAGACATTGCTCCAAGTGCTGCCCCCCGGACCATGCATCATCGCAGGGTATGTAAACGCTGAGCACCAAAGGTACTACTAACTCAGTGCACCATAAGTCATCACCACGTGGCCTTATTGAGGCAGAATCCAATAGACAACAGATATTGCTCCAAGTGCGGCCCCCCCGGACCACACATCATCGCAGGGTACGTACACGCTGAGCGCCAAAGGTACTACTAACTCAGTGCACCATAAGTCATCGCCACATGGCCTTATTGAGGCGGAATTCAATAGATAAAAGACATTGATCCAAGTGCGGCTCTCCCGGACCATGCATCATCGCAGGGTACGTACACGCTGAGTGCCAAAGGTACTACTAACAAAGTGCACCATAAGTCATCGCAAGGAAGAGTGAACAGTTTTATGTCAACAGTAAGGCATACTATCACTCAAAAATTACCCAAAAATACTTATAATATAAAAAGAACAGAAGAATCGAAGTACATTAATGATTACAATCCAGTAATTCTGAAGATGTGGAATGCAAATATGGATATACAATATGTTGCAGATAACTCAATTACTGTTCCTCGCATACTATCCAAATAGAAGTCCATACCTGGAAAACATATGTCTATATGAAATACTGCAATATTATAGTTTAAGATAAGATTTTACAGAAAAAAAAATGAAGGGATATATGCTGTAATTGGATCTGATGGAGGTTTCTTAAAGAATGCCAAAGGAAATTTGATTAATCACAGGAAATTAAGTTGTGATACTCCAGATAAGAGAGAGTTTTTCTATTTAGCTCTTCTGCAACTCTTCAAACGTTGGAGGACTGAAATGGAATTACTTGGAGATTTTGACTGCTCTGAAGATTCTTTCAAAGCATGTAAATACATTGCTACCAGTGAGGCCCGCCCGGACCATGCATCATCTCAGGGTGCGCATACGCTGGGTGCTTCAGGTGCCACTAGTTCACTGCACCACAAGTCATCGCCACGTGGACTTATTGAGGCAGAATTCAACGCAAGCCGCAACACATGGTGCCACTAACCCTGTTCAACACAAGCCGGCGACACATGGTGCCACTACCCTGTTCAACACAAGCCAAACGATCCCACATGTGGAACTGTGTCCTGAGTCCTGAATGGCAGTGACCCCAAGTCTGTGGTAGCGACCACAGCAGCATACTCCCTTTGATCAGTTAGGCATATTTCCATATGCAAGGCCGGCGACACATGGTGCCACTAACCCTGTTCAACACAAGCCGAACGATCCTAAATGTGGAACTGTGTCCTGAGTCCTGAATGGAAGTGACCCCAAGTCCGTGGCAGTGACCACAGCACCAGACTCCCTTTGATCAGTTAGGCATATTTCCATATGCAAGGCCAGCGACACGTGGTGCCACTAACCCTGTACAACACAAGGCGCGACACGTGGTGCCACTAACCCTGTTAACCACAAGCCGATCCCACATGTGGAACTGTGTCCTGAGTCCTGAATGGCAGTGACCCCAAGTCCGTGGCAGCAAACACAGCAGCATACTCTCTTTGATCAGTTAGGCATATTTCCATATGCAAGGCCGGCAACACGTGGTGCCACTAACCCTGTTCAACACAAGCCGAACAATCCCACATGTGGAACTGTGTCCTGAGTCCTGAATGGCAGTGACCCTAAGTCCGTGGCAGTGACCACAGCACCAGACTCCCTTTGATCAGTTAGGCATATTTCCATATGCAAGGCCGGCGACACGTGGTGCCACTAACCCTGTACAACACAAGGCGCGACACATGGTGCCACTAACCCTGTTCATCACAAGCCGATCCCACATGTGGAACTGTGTCCTGAGTCCTGATTGGCAGTGACCCCAACTTCGCGGCAGCAACCACAGCACCAGACTCCCTTTGATCAGTCAGGCATATTTCCATATGCAAGGCCGGCGACACGTGGTGCCACTAACCCTGTACAACACAAGGCGCAACACGTGGTGCCACTAACCCTGTACAACACAAGGCGCAACACGTGGTGCCACTAACCCTGTCCAATACAAGCCGATTCCATATGTGGAACTGTGTCCTGAGTCCTGAATGACAGTAACCCCAACTTCGTGGCAGCGACCACAGCACCAGATTCCCTTCAGTTTTATTTGTTGTTGTTTTGTTTAAATAAAATATTTTATATGTAAATCTATACATGACTAAGTTTCTTGTTTGTCCAACCGCACAGGGATAATTCTGGGCCCAAGAAGGTTGTTGGGGGTATGTTGGTAATGTGGGCAGAGGGTGTGTTAACTGCTGATGTGGGGAGAGGCAGCGTGAAAGGGGTATCTCTCACAGAAAGAACTCCGGTATGTTTTCAGAAATGCCTCAGACAGATGCCAGCTGATGGACTGAATCACAAAATGGCTTTTCAATGCTTATGTAGTGTGACTTATGAACAGTTCACACCCAGGCTCGCAGAGGGACAACTGTGGCCCGTCCGGTTGACTCACAGACGCAGTACTACGAGCCGTCTTCTCCCAAAGGAACAACAGCGTAGTAGCTCGCAGAGGTACAGGCAGAGCAGCGTACTAGCTCGCAAAGGTAGAGAGCTGTGAGCCGATGGACTGGCTTCTAACGCTATAGCTGCGAAGTGGTGATGTTGGGAAGAGGGAGCGTGAAAGGGTTATCTCGCACAGACAGAGCTCCGGTATATTAAATTGCCCCCGGGACCTTTCTTTTATATTTATATATATATATATATTTTTTTTTTTTTTTAGTCCTCATTTATCCACAATATGCTCTGAGTTCAAGAAGGGAGTTTTCCGACCATCTCAAGTGGCCAAAGTGGTTGTTAGGTGCCCGGTCACTCCACAAGGGAGAGAAGGATATCAAGTATCTCCGGAGCCGCACCTTCGACCTCTTGGGTGGCGTCAAGCCCCTAATCTTGATTCTGTTGTTAGACCATTGCTTTCCTCCTTTTTAGAGGTGGTGGCGGCCCTGCCGACAGGCTCCATTTAGAGCATATTCTTACTCATCGGACCAAGAAAACAAATACCAAAGAAAAAAAGAAGGGGAAATAACGAAAATACCAAAAATCTGCAACGGGAGAAGCAATAGACCTACAAAGGCCGGGGTCTAATAGCTTATGTATAATTCTAAGAAGAACCTGTCTCCACCCACTTATCCCAGATTCCCCAACATTTGTTTTTTTTGTTCTGTTTACAAGATTGGCCCAAGGAGGATACCCTCTGAATGGAATGAATCCATTCTTCTTCCGTAAGGGGACAGGGTAGAATCCATTTAATACAAAGCTCTCTTCGAGCTAACAAAATCAGGGTGAAGAAGAGTGCATTGTGTCTTTTTGTTAAAGGACGAACGTCTAAGTCCCTCGGTAGTATCCAAAAAATTATAGACAGAGTTATTAATTTTATTTCAAGCCCCATAATATCTGAAATGGTCTTACCCACTTTCTGCCAACAAGGTGTATTACCGGGCAACTCCAGAACATATGTTTGTCTTATGTTCTCCGCATTTTGGACACTTCTTGACCTCTTGACTCCCCATTTTCGATATTTTTTTAGGTGTCCAGTAGGCTTTGTGTACTGTGAAGAGGTGGTTCTTTTTTAAAGGTGCAGCATTTACATATGACCATAAAAAAGTTATAGATACTTGCCCTGTATTCTCACGGTCTTCGTCCGGCAGGTCCTTCTTCCAAATCTCGGTAAATGAGGCCTGCATGGCTTCTTCATTCTGAACTAGTAACCAATACCACTCCCCCACTTCTTTCGGTTTTCTTTGACGAGAACATGTCTTTGATGCTAAGCCCGAATTCCCTTTTAGCTCTTTACCTATAGATTTTGCCCAGCTTGACAATTGATAATATTTAAACTTCGAAACCGATTTCTCACATATCGCCGAGAAATGAGGCCAAGAGATAAATTCCGTGTCAACAATCAATTGCCCCCATGTGGTGATGCCACAAACGTGAAGGGGGGCAACGAGGGCATCTTTCAAACACAGCGGCGTACCTGGGGAATCCCAGATTGGTGCAACATCATTGTAATACGGAATTTTTAAAAGGCGTCTCACCTGAGACCAGAGCTTCGTGACTGTCAACAAAATCTTCAGTTTTACCTTCTTAAAATATTTTGGGTGGCCAAATTTTAGAAGGAAACACCCTGCTTGTTGAATAAACTCAGTTGTAAGGGCTTTTTAGAGTGGAGAAAAAGATGAACTTTCCATTAACAATTGTCGAAAAAAAATGTATTGGAAGGCACAGAAATACAGATATAAATCGGGGGTTTCTATGCCTCCATGAGCTTTTTTCTTTCTAAATTTCTTTAGAGCTATTCTTGGATTTTTATTTCCCCACATAAAGCTTGAAAAAAGCCCCTGCACCTTCTTGAACCAAATCTTTTATATTTTCACTCGATGTAAGAAAGCGCGCTTTCTGGACCATGACCTTTCTCCCTACCAAACTTGGCGTAATTCCGTTCAGCAGTTTGACCTGTAGCCTTGTCTAAAGTTTCCTATGGAAAATCCATTGAGAAAACACGTTTTCACACCCCCACATAGCTACCTGACGCAGACGTACTCGCTGATGGTGTGCAGGTCAGTGCTCTAGTTGTCAACATGTCACGGCCACTCCCTGAGGACATGTTTGCACACACACCACACCCATCCGGCACATGCGTCACAGGCCATGTGACCACGCAAATATAATGCACCGACAACGTCACATCCTTTATTGCCGGTGGTGACTGGATGGCAGACGCTCCACAGGTCTCAATCATAAAGAGTCCATGAAAAGTTGCGCAGAGGGTTAGTCGCACCCTGAGCTGTATGGCCGTTAGGGGCCTACTACCACGTGGTGCGGACTTGACTTACACAGGGTTAGTGCCACCCGAAGCTGATGTGGCCGTCAGGGGCCTACCACCACGTGGCACGGACTTGAGTTACACAGGGTTAGTCGCACCCTAAGTTGTATGGCCGTCAGCGGCCTACCACCACGTGGTGCTGACTTGCGTTGCACTGGGTTAGCAGCACCCAAAGCTGATGTGGTCTCCGCCATTGATGACTCAGGACTCAGCGACATGTGTGGGATGTGCCGGGCTGCGGAGAAGCTGATGTGGTCTCCGCCATTCATGACTCAGGACTCAGCGACATCTGTGAGATCTGCTGAGGAGCTTTGACGGGCACGTGGAGTGCCCACTGGTAGACACTCTGGTGGCAGCAGGTAATTATTTAGTCATGGATGCATAGGGGCGGCAGTATCTCTCTCTCTCTCTCTCTCTCTCTCACTTCCCTCTCTTCACTCTCTCTCTCACTCTCTTCCTTCCTTTCCTTCTCTTTCTCTATCTCCCTTCTCCTTTTCTCACTCCCTTTCTTTCCTTCCCTCTCTTTTTCTTTCTGGCTTTTTTTCCTTCTCTGTGTCTCGCTCCTTTGATATGCACATTACATATGTCCTTATTTTGTGCTTTATTTTCCAGGCTGTGTCGTCGACATTCATGGTCCCGACAGGAGTCTTCCGCCTTGTTGAGTTGTGTTCATTTTGTTAAATTTACTTTATCCTTTATATATATGTTTTTCGAAAAAAGACAGTTTGAAGAAAAAATAAAATAACATCAATAAAGTGTTTGGTTGTTACTTAAGTGCTGTGTGACTCTTTCTCGTTCTTATTACTGTTATTTGGTGGTGTCCACCATGGTGTTAAATTTTGGGGAAGTTATCGTGGGAATACTGGTTATGTCTGCAGTTTGCACCAGCTTCTGAATAGTGTGTTAGATTTATCTAAACTGTAGTTGCATTAAAGTGCTTGATAATGAGATGCAGAGTAGGTGTTCCCGTGCAAAAACACACGAGGTGTACCTTTGCGATTTATTCTAAATACTAAAATCCTGTATTGAATTGCACTGTGGTAGTGGGTGCATTTACAGTGTAAACACAAAATCAATTAAGAAATCTCATTGTAGATTGGGAATAGTGGGTCAGGTGCTGGATCTTGACGGGATACACTGCCCAGTTCATTTATTTTTCTGCACATGAAAAAACAACATCACAACTTTCACAACGAAAGGCAAAAACGCCCCATGAACCCGCATCTGAGCAAGTATGTCCATGTCGTCATTGTGTTAGTATGATAGACACGGGCCCTGTAACATCAGTGTGCTGTCTTCAGCGGATGTTACCATGTCACCTCAGCGTTGGCAGAGAGCCTGGAGATGTAGCTATGCACGCATCCTCCTGCATGCACAAGCGGCAAAGGAAATGGGGTGTCCCACACACGTCCATGTGCAAGAAGTGCGGTAAGTGTGTCTCTGTGCTCTGGTGTGGCCGCCACAAGGGCCGCAGCAGTCGATGTTGTAAAGTGGCATGCACCACCACCAAACAGCAGTGTCACAGTGTGATTGGAATGCCGCAGGACATGCGCCAATAGCCATTACAAAGGTGTGCCGTAGGAGTGCTCGGGATACAACAGCGCAGCGCACAAAAGTGTGGGGGCTCATGGGAGGGAGGAGCAGCTGTTTGGCAATGTAACACACAGTGAACCCGCCCATGTGCCACGTGCTGGGCATCTCATCCATGATGACCAGGGTCGCAGACATCCCACAACACCCACGACCGGCCTTTGTACACATCCTGTATGAATGCAGCTGGAGAAGTTACTGTAAGGATGAAAGGTTCTTTGTCTGAGCTATCTTGCGCTAACACATCTGCTGCTCCGAGAAGGAACTTGCAAGTGGCCAGCCCCCGACAGATACGATAATATTTGCAACCGTCTCCCACACTACGCACTTCCTGATTTGAGAACAACGAATGGACATCCCACACTCAAAAGTCCTTCCTCGTAGTTAGCGTGCGTGAAATGGCCTTCACACGTACTCCCACCACAACCTTGACCTGCACCCATTGCACACAGACACGGCTCATTGCACCAAGCTGTGCCATTTCATCCACAAGACTGGCACACGGCAAGCCAGTGCACCTACAAGCAGAGCCACTGACGCATAGCGGGACAGCCCGAACACATGGTCGACTCCATTCACGTCCACCTATACCTTGCACGCCTGCTGCATGTCCTGGGTGCACTGCCTTCGGCAGTGCTGCAGATCACTTACCAGCACCATATACAAGTTACCGTGTTCCAACCAAACTTCCTCCTACTCCGTATAACATATTGCTGACACTACTTGGACAGGTGTGGCACAGCGCCCATTGCACATGACTTCACAGCATAGGACACACAGTTTGGGTTAATAGTTTCATCCCCGAGTCCAGCAGCAGCTCAATTTAGCAGTATGACACTCTAGGCAATCCCTCACTTAATTTCTGTACCCCACACTTTCAGACCGGTAGGGGTCAGTAGTTCAGCTGCTTTATCTTCGAGCCCGGCAGCAGCTCAGCTTACGCCCCCAGCGCCATCAGACCCGTACGAGTGAGTAGTTTGCACTTTACAAATACTGAATTGATTTGATACGCGCAAATTTACCTTCGCACTCCCTGTATAACACCCCCTAAGCACCATACACAAGTTACAATGTTCTAAACAAAAGTTCCTCTGAGTATGTATAACTACATGCTGACACTACTTGCACAGATGTGGCACAGCGGCCAGAGCACATGACTTCACAGCATATGACACACAGTTTGGACTCAAGCTTTCATCCCCGTCCGGCAGCAGCTCAGCTTAGCAGCATGAGACTCTAGACAATACCTCACATATTTTCTGTACCCCAGCACTTTCAGACCGGTAGGGATGAGTAGTTCACTTCGCACCCCTGTATAGCACACCCTAAACACCCCCACAGAGGTTACAGTGCTCCTACCCTCCTCTTTCCTACTTTTTTTGCCCTTTCTTTCCCTTACTCGCTTCAACAGAATCACAAAATGGCTGCCAACACTTCCTAGTTGCAACCGCTCGCACCGCTTGCAGCCCATAAGCAGCAAGCGCGTGCTCGTAACGCCTCAGCCAATCAGATGGCAGAACTCCCAAATATCGATATCTGTAAATTTCGACATTTCTCCAAAACTACTGAACGGATTTACACCAAATAAACAAAAGCGTGCTTTCTGGACCAAGACCCTTCTCCCTGCCAAATTTGGGGTAATTCCGTTTTACCTGTAGCCTTGTCTAAAGTTTCCTATGGAAATTGCATGGAGAAAAAACGTTTTGGGACCCCCTTTTTTCTCGGCCCCCCCTTGACGAAACACCCCCAAAATGTTAACATAGGAGCTGATATGAACAAAGAATTAGTTTGGAACATTTCATGAAGATTCATCAAACGATGTCAAAGTTATAAGCAAAACCAAAAATGCTCTTCCTATGGAAATTTGGTCCGAACTATAACTAATTAATTCATTTACAATTATTTTCTGTGGTGCGTAACATGATTCTATAAGTGAGTCATTAAATGTATCTTACTGCAGACTAGTAACTAAACTGTGTAAATGTCTGTATGTGTCTGTATGTTGGTGTATAAGTGGCTGCATGGTTTTGTGAATAGCTATATGAGTGTCTATATGAGTTATTGATTTCTTGTCTCAGTATCTGTATGGGTTCCTGAGTGTTTGTGTGGGTAGGGTGTGTGTGACTCTATGCATAAATGTGTGAGTGGGTGATTCTATGGGTGCATGGTTTTAAGAGTGCATCTTTGATGGACTGTATGGTTGAGTGAGTGTATGTATGGGTGTGTTAGGGATTGAATGTATATCTCAGTGTTACATTTGTGACTAACTACATATGTGAAAGGCAGTATATATGTGTGTAAGAGTATATAAGTGGGTAGATGTGAGAGTGTGTGATTGTGAGAGTGACTGTATGGATGAGTGTGTGCTTGTATCAATGATTCTATAAGAGCGTATGAATATGGTACTATTTTTATGACTAAGTGAACTTGAGTGTGTATAACCGCATAGGTGAGTAAATGGGAGTGTGATTATTTGCATGACTGACTAGGTGTGAGAGTACCTCTATGGATGATTGGTGGTGTGTGAGTGTCTATATAGGTGTGTAAATGCATATGATAGTTTTGTATGGAGTGACTGTAAGTATGAGTGACTGTACAGCTGAATGATTGGAGGTGTATGTAGACCTAAGAGTTAATAAGTGGGTATGTAGTTATTGGTATTGCAGTATGTATGGTTTTGAGAATGGAACTCTTAAATTTTGAGTTGGTGTATCAAAGGTTATATTAGGGTGTGAGAAGATGCGCTAATTTATCACATGGATGACATCATCAGTGATGTCATCAGTGATGTCATTTGAGATGTCATCAGTGATGTCATGAGTGATGTCACTGACCATGTCATGAGTGATGTAATATGTGACGTCATCAGCAGTGGATTGCGGGCGCGCGAGTTATAGTTAGCTGAACTAACTATAACGGGGGAATTTCATTGGTTTTTTATGAGTAAAATGTCCAGCTAACTATAACATGTGTGAAACCTATGGTTTTTTCAGTGAATTTGCAAGGTTTTTTAAATGCTATTTCCTAACTATAACGTGTGTGAAACCTATGGTTTTTTCAGTGAATTTGCAAGGTTTTTTAAATGCTAATTCCTAACTATAACGTGTATGAAACCTATGTTTTTTTCAGTGAATTTCAAAGGTTTTTTAAATACTAATTTTAGAATTTTTTAATATATTTTTTATATATTTCTTTTACAAAAATTTCCCTATGTATACATTTATAAATTATCTGTATCCTTTAATTTGGTGTGGCTCATTTTTTTTTTACTTTGAATTTGGATAAAGTTGAACAGCATTGTTAATATGTTCTATTAACTTATGTCCACTTTATTTCTTTTTTTTTTCTATAAATTTTTAGGGTGCGCGCACAGAGCGCGCACCTAGTACGTTTGCGTACGTTTTTCATGTACGCATGTGTACGTTATCTACGTACGCATACATACGTATTAGTGCGCGCTCGCAGCGCGCACCTAGTACGCATGCGTAGGTTTTTTGTGTATGCATGCGTACGTTATATACATACGCATACGTACGTTTTAGTACGCGCTCGCAGCGCGCACCCAGTACGCATGCGTACGTACGCTTACGTGCGTCGTACGTGCTCCACGCGCTACACTCGCGCATACGCGTGGAGTACGCGCGCTGATAATCGCGCATGCGTGCGTGCTGCGTACGCGCGTTACGTACGCACATAATACTTATGCGCATGCGTGCGTACGCGTTTGCGCATACGTAATTGCACCGTGCGCGCTTTGAGCTTGCTCCGTGCGCGCACCTCGAGTTATGTGATTAAAAAAACAACACTTTTAATTAGTTTTCATTACTTTCAGTTTCAGATTGTTTCAACACCACACCCAATCCCCTCATGGCAAGTCATGTGATCAAGAAACATCACTTTTCATTGGTTCAAAGTACTTTCAGTTCCAGATTCTTCCAAAACCACACCCACTCCCCTCATTGTTAGTTCTGATTCCCTTGGAGAAGGAGCTACTCTGTTTTTGTGAGACAATGGCAGAGCACCAGCCACCTTCTGAGAGTGAACAGGACACTCTTGAGAGACAGAGGCAGAGGAAGCAGAAAGACTCCTTTATATGGCAGTTTTTCACTTTTCCTGAGGGACAAAAGAAGGTGAATGCACCAAAAGTCACCTGCATACTTTGTCAGCGCACCTTATCACGTGGGAATGCTAATAAGAAGTACTCTTTTAGTATTCACACAATGTTGAGGCACGTTGAGAAAATGCATCCTGTGACTTTTCGTCAAGTTTCTGGAGCAAACCCTCCACCTGCTCAGCCGACGACATCTGCAGCAGCTCAGCCGAGCACATCTTTGGCAGCTCAGCCGAGCACTTCTTCTGCGATGGTGCCTTCACCTTCTTACACACCTCTGGATATTCGTCCTTGTTTTGGGAGGATGACTACACACTGCATGGATTGTGGTACTCTTATTACTATGGGTGAGAGCAGTGTTGATCTCATTCAGAGAAAATTTGAGGAGCACTTTTGCAGTAGGCCATAGTTTTGTTATTTTTTTTTTTCGTTTTTCTCTTCCTCTGTCCCTACATTAACTCAAGGGCTCTTTTTAGAGCCACCTAAAATCTAAACACAAAAACTTGTTTTTTTTTATCTATTTGCCAATGATGTTTTTTTAAAAAATAATCATTTTTTTCACCTTTAGTAAACCTTCAGGGACTCCGTGACAAAGAGAGGGGAGTGGCAAAGTAATTCAAAAAGAGATTGTGTACATTTCACAGATAAAGGGAAGAGAGTCTTCCTATTAAACTTTAAACTCTGCATCAGTACTTACGTATAGGTACCCTAAACCTATCAAAAAAGATAATAGCTCATTTTAGTGCTGCGTTTGAATTGGCTGTATTTACAAGGAGAGGAAAAGACACACAGAGTGGCTTATCCTGTCCTTGTAAATATGGAAAAGCACCCTGCGCCACTAGTACGTCAAGAAAAGTGACGTAGTGGTGGCGCAGGTGGCTTGTAAATCTGCCCCAGAGATGTTAAGGAAATTAAGGGTAAAACAGACAAACAGAGAGTGACAGATACAGAGACAGAGAGCAAACAACTGAGAAGGAGTAAGGCAGTTAAAAAGACTAAGACATATGGATACAGAGAAAGAAACATGGATGAAAAATTAGTGATGGAGGTAGTAAAGGTAGGGGAGTAGTAGAGAAGGAGTGAGGGAGTTACAAAAGAGTAGTAAAGCAGGAAGAGAGAGTGAGAAGAGAAATGAGAAAAGCAGAGTAAGGAGAGGTGAAGAAAAGGAAGCATGAAACGAAAGCAGTGACACATACAGATATTTTAAACTTACCTGACCATCAAAGTAACTTATTTAGAAATAAATGTTTTTATTTAATTGCAAGGAAACTGAATTACATTTTCTAAATGTTCTTTCTAGTTCTGAAAAAAAGAAAAAAAGTATTAATATTCAACAATACATTTTATTAAACAGTACATGTTTTTTCATATTTAGCAAAGCAATTTTTTGCCCTTTTTTTGCTGTTTTCAGAATGTTTTGATTTTCACTGAAAATAGTGAAATCAATTGTATTCATCATTTAACAGCGGGCAAAAAAAAAAACAATCTGAAAGATTGTTTAAAAAAGCCCCAAATGTATCCTCACTAAAACATACCTTAATAGAAATGTCAAAAATACCTTTTAAATACAATAACAATTTTCAAGAAATAACGTCTGTAAACCTTGTTGCAAAAGAACATTTTCCAAAACAATATCTGTCAAAGAAGTCCACAATTGTTTGTTTTACCTTTCCTTGAGGCCAAATGGTAAGTTTAAAATCCTTTTTGAGTGAAATATTCAATTTTAATCCTTTAAAATTTAAATAATGCTTTCTTCAGATGCTGAATTTAGTATTTAAAATTTGGGTTTCAGAAAAATTAAGTAACAATTGGGTAAATCATAAGGCAAACGTTGTTTGAAAATCAATTGAGAATCATTACACAGTGTCCATCCTTTTTCACATTTAAGATAAACTGTGTAATGACCAGAAGTTATAGAAGGACCGTCATGAAAAATTATTGCAACTGCTACAAAAGTTTTTCCAGATATAGATAATTGATTACCAACAAACTTCTTTAGTAAAGTTTCCAATTTTGTTCCATCAGCTCTACAACGTTGTACCATTAAAATTACATACTGTCCATATTTCTATAAAAATAACGTTGACAACATTTCAGATTTACATTCAGAACATTCCATGTTGTGATTAGCATCTTTAACTAATTTACTAAAAGTCACTGTTTTACTTTCTGGTAATGGTAAATATATGAACCTTTCAGAATCAACATTAGTACTGCTTGTGTTCATACAGTTATCACAACAATGTTCCCATTTATAAGAGACACCAAATACATTTTCTACTTCTACCCCTTCATCTTCCAGTACCATCAGGATATACATCAAGAATTCCTGTGCATCTTGCTGGACATTTTGTGTAAACTGTGTAAATCCAGAACATTCATCTAAAAGATTTCTAACATCAGAAGCACTTTCTATTTTATTTTTATCATTACTCAGCTTCTCAGAAAGGAGACTCAGCAAAGAACAGAATCTTTTTTCATGATTTAGTATTATCTGCTCTTGCAAACGTTCAAGATAAAATACAACATTCAGCACTACATTTGCGTAGCAGTTGACACCAGAGCTATTTTCAAAATGACAACCAACAACCTCTTCCACACTGTCCTTTTTCTTTTTGCTTGCAGTCATATCACTGTCTTTTTGTTTTCTCTTCTGTACATCCTCATTACAGATATTCTCAAATCTCCTTTTCCGACAAACAACACGTTTTTCAAACACAGGATATTGACCTAAATGAGGAGCATAGCTTCTTCTTAATCTATTATACTCCTTTACACAGTTTGCATCAGCACTTACTTTTGAGTCATCAAAGTCTATCATGAATAAACCAGATAATTTTTTCACGCGTGACAAAGCAACATATGCCATACCTTCTTTAAACACAGTAGATCCAATGTTTACAAAAGCACTATCAACAGTTAATCCTTGAGACTTGTGAATAGTTACAGCATATGCTAGAGAAATCGGAAACTGCTTCCTACGTACATATAAGTCTTTCACTAGCAAAAAACAAACTGAACAACGACTAATGACTTTAACCTCTTCAATCTGATCAAATTTTATTTTTAAGAATTCAATTCCATCTTTTTTCTGGTACTTTACAAAACCCACAACTTTACCCATAGCTCCATTCACTAAACCTTTTTCTACATCCAAATTACGTCTTAAAATTACTCTACAGTTCATACACACATAAAGATTCTTTTCCAAACCAGCTGTTTTTTAAATGTTTTTCTCCAGAGAATCCAATTTAGTAGCCAATTTGCCTGTCAATATAATAGTTATTTGTTCATGTTGAATTTTATCCACAGCTTCCAGTTTTATGATCTCTTCATTTTCCAATTTCAAAAGTTCTTGATTGAATACAGAGCATTTATGTAGTGTTGGCATTAAGCAGATCACAATATTTTTTTCAGCAATTTTCTTGTATATTTTCTCTGGAACTATTTCTTCTGTTGTAAACAAATTACTCAGCAATCGACTCTGTAATACTTTTCTGCCATGTTCTGTGAGTAGTCCAATTCTTATATCTTTCAGAATACTTGCATAGTCCTCATCATTGGCTTGCCTCATATTGGTAATGAGTTCCTTATACTCAAAATATGTCCAAATATTTACATTGCCTATACTTCCTAACGACTTTTTCGTGTCTTCATGTGTAAGTGTATGGAATTCCGGTTGTCCTTTAACTGGAGTAAGTTGCAAAAGATCCCCAAAAACTATGACGTGTTTTCCTCCAAATAACACGTCATAGTCTGTCTTCAGAATTTGCTGCATTCTTAAATGCACAAAGGCAAGCATTAAGTTTGATACCATGCTTACCTCATCAATAATGAGTACTTTCATTTTCTTCAATACTCTTGAAACTTCCAAGCATGCTTCTCCTGCTAGTTTGTGGTAATGTATTTTGTTCTCATGCTCTACTGGTAACATTAGCAAACGATGTAAGGTAACTCCTTTTATGTTATACGCTGCTAACCCAGTTGGAGCAGTAACAACACAAGACAAAATGGAATCCATTTTCTTCTGTTGGTAGCTTCTAATTACATTAATTAAGAAACTTTTTCCAGTTCCTGCTTGTCCACTTACATACATTCTCATTGGTTCAAAAGATGTGCATGAGCACTCTTTATTTTCATGTAGTAATCCGTGATCAATTTTTTTCCTGACTTCTTCATAAATTTGTTTTTGTTCTTCATTCAGTTGCTGCTCCAAATATGTTAAGTCTACTAAATCTTCCTGAGCTTGATTCATAGCTGTTTCCACTTCATTCATGGCTATTGCTGCTTCATTTTCTACGATTGGTTGTCCTAGAGGATCTTGACTGAATGTCCCAGAACTTTGACTGTCTTGAGAACTGTTTCTAGCTACTTCAGCTGCAATTGTTGCTTCTTGTTCAATTTCTTCATTTAACATTTGAACATAAGTTGTGAAAGTACTGCATTCTATGCTGTCTTTCCTAGCATTGAGGGAATCTTCATAACTCTGGAATTCTCCAAGTAGTTCGTCCTCTGAACGCCATGGTTTAAACAGCTGCAAAAGTGCCAAGTAGTAAAATTCCTTTTTGTCAGGAGTGTCGCAACTCAGCTTCCGGTGATTTATCAAACTTCCTTTTGTTTGCTTCACCAAACATCCTTCCTCACCACTGACTTTATATTTTCCATTGTTGATATCTTCTGTGGCATTCCGTTTAAAAACGAAGTTCTGCAGCACTTCATAGAGACACATGTTCTCAAGGTGATGACTTCTTTGTGGGTAATATGTGTCCAACATGTTTGTTCTTAAAATGTTTGTACTTTCTGGTTCGAACTCTGCTAAATATTCAATTTCTCGAATAGATTTCAGTACCCGATTTCGCATTCCTGCAAGGCCTAAACTTACCCAAATTATTCTTCTGGATTTCGAGTACAGACTTGCAGATGATAACCTATCTGAGCATTCGTAGGATCCAATTTCTCGATGCGATAACATCTTTAAACTGAAACTGTATAGCTTCTTACTGACAGTCTTCTCGTGAGAAATCTCTTCCCACATTTCCTTCAATTCCGTTTTCTCAGATTTAGTGATGTAAGATGTGACATACCGAGCAACAGCAATAGAATTGTCAGCCACATACTGTATATCCATGTTAGCATTCCACATGGATAAAATGACTGGGTTGTAGTCATTTATATATTTTGACTCTTCTTTTCTTCTTAGGTTGTAGGTATTCTTAGGCGATTTTCTTGTAATAGTATGTCGCACAGCTGACATAAAACTGTTTACTCTTCCTTTTGAAAGAACAGGTTGTGGAAATCCAAATCGACATTTTGTGTAGAATTTATCTTTACTCATGTACTTTCGTCGACAGTATTTTCCACACAGATGACTTTGGAAACGTAAAACTTTCTCTTTTAAGTTTTTCTCTTCTGTGCTTTTAGGTATAGCACATGTTGCATATCCTTCAATGAAAGATAAAACTGCTTCATCAGCATCTGTTCCAAATTTTGGGGCATCCTTGATCCACAACAGCATATGAATGTGAGGAGCATCTCTTGCTTGGTACTCTTTTCTCCAAAAGAAATCCACAACTTCTCCAAGAGGTGGATTTTTTTTTATTGCAGACGAAGGACATCATAGCCTCAAATCTATGATTAAAATATCTGCAAACATTAACCGGATCCAATGAGCACAATTCTCCTGCTGTCTTGTATTGTATGTTTTTAATGTTTGAATTTGCCTCTCGAAGAAAATCTAGATGATCATCCCAAGCGTACTCAGCACAGCTTAGGGTAAGGAACCATGTAGGAGTTCCTAAATTCCATAACATACACTTCAATTCTCCATGGCGTTGGTACCAATATTCATTAGTCCCACACTGACAAGCCATCAAATTGATCAATTGAGATTCCAAATGATCATCTCGCTGTTGCACTTTGTTGATAAAGTCCTTTGCTGACACATTATGTAGATGTACTCCAGTTTTCAAAATGTGATTTACTGCATAAGATAGTGCAGACAAGTCACTTTCAAATAAAAGATGGAACAAATAAGGAATACCTTGACGATATCTGGGATCTTCTGCATATAATCTTGTAGTCCGATACTCTGAAGCAGGTTCTGTACTGGACGTTCATCATATCGTCCACCTTCTCCTGTAGCTTCCAAGCTCTCCTCCCATACACTCACAGGAGTTCCTTTTGCGTTCTTCATCTGAAACAGATCAATAGCGTTTCCCATAACTTCTTTAGAATGAAGAGGATGTATGCTGAAATGTTCATAAATTTCTTCTTCTTTTGACTTATCCACTTTTTCAATTTGCTCAGTTGGTATTCCTGTGTCTTCTAGTATTTCTCCTTCATCTTCATCCATATAAATGGCTTCATACCATTTATTATTTTTTTTCAAATACAAATTTGCTCTTTGTACTTTTCGTACATCCACCAGCTCCTGCCAAATTTTCTTATTCTTTGTAGGTACACCATTAACCAGAATAACTAATGGTTCAGTTTCCAGAGTATCTGCATCAATTGTTTCCATATTTTTTTTCAAATCCAATGGCAAATAGACAACACTTCCTTTTAAACCTCTTTGTAAATCCGAAGGAGGTAATTTACCTGTTTTTGGCTCCATACGCACTATGGTCTGAAACGGATAGACACATTGAATGAGTATAGACTCATACGTATTTAAATCAGAAAGTTCTGGAGGAATATCAACCAATTCTAATTTATTATGTACAGCTCTTGCTGGCATTCTATTTTCTTCTAACTTGTTATAACAGTATTTACAAATACGCTGATCTTCACCCAATTCAAAACAATTTTCCAGAAATATATATGTTGCAAAATCTTTCCACTTATAATTATCTTCATTTTCACTTTTTTTATACAAATCAACATTCCTTGTTTGAATTTTATAATGGCTTCTCCGGCAACAAATACAAGTAATATTTGGTCTTTCATTAGAGATGATAGTAAATTTTGTCATTTCATCTTCAAAAATTTTACTAACAGTAAGTTCTACATTCTCTTCCACATTTTCATCAATAACTGTGTCATTTTCTGCACTTTCTTGTTCTGGACCAAAGTGACAAAACTGAATCTCATCAGTAACCTTCACTACATCTGATACAGATCCACGGAACAGAGCATTATTCAACTCATTTAACTTTAGCGCTGGACTTTTAGCAAAATACAATGTTCTCACAAACTTTCTCATGTCAGTATGATGAACAGCCAGCATCCTAAAATGGTGAAAAACACTTTGACACACTTTCCTAGATAGACAAGCCAGAGAAAGTCCTTGCAAACCAGTATTCTCTCTCACTCTGCATGGATCTAGTCTTTGAAGCACCTTAATCTTCTGTTTAACACTCTTTTTACTATATTCTCTTAGAAAGTCACGTAATTTATCAATAGATTCCTGACGCACAGTACAAATACTACTACAATTCCAAGTGTACACTGGGGCTTTAGGACGTCTCCCCATAATCTCATCAGCCATCACTTCTTCCTCATTTCTTGGAACCATTTTCTCCTTTTCCATTACACAACCATCCTTAACTTCATATGCTCTACCATTGGTGTCAACTGCATGCAACAAACTATTACTTTGAAGATAACTCTCTTCATTAAAAAATGGTTCAGTACTTGAACTATGCTTCCATTCTCCTAAGAACACTTTACAAAAGGTATTTTTTCACTTCTCTTTTCCTTTTGCTTTGTGAATTCATTGCATTGACTAATTTATCCTGTTCAAAATTAAAATGAATAGTTTTTTATTTTATTTCTAAAGCCTTCGTAACAATACTTTCAATAAATTTCTTTTTCTTATAAAATTTGGTTTACTTCTTATATTTTTTCACATCCTTTAGCAAATTTAACATCACTCTTCTCTGAAACATTTTTCTACGAATGTTTTTAAAATCTATTTTTCGTGTTAAGTCACTCTTTCTTACTTCTGAGTCTACATTAGCATTTTGTTTTTGCTGTCGACTCTGTTGTTGTTTTGTACTTGAAACACTGTTTGAATTTATCTTTCGATCATTTTTTCTTTTTGAAGATATTTTTTAAAAATTCTTTAGTCTGCTTACCAGAAGACTTTTTCTGTTTTCCAACACAAGCTTCTCCTCCTATTTTTTTTTACCAGATGTCTTCAAATATAGTTGTTGTTGCTTTTCTTTTCTCTTTCTTGACTTTATAGGCATCTTTAAATTTTTTCACTGTTGCTCAGCAGTACCTGCAAGAAACTAAAAAAAAATACCTTTATGTAATTTTAATTCATTACAATTTTTTTTTGAGCTTTTCAAATCCTATCACATGAGCTGACCCTTTCCTACGAGTCCAAGTCTTACAAAACAAAAGAAACATGAATTAAATCTCTGACAACAATTCCTGTGTGCACACAGACTCATGGTGTGATTCTAGGCAGAAAACGATATTTGATTGGCAATTTGAAAGCACATTTACTACAGTGGAGGAGCAAGTGATAATTACTGTGACAGCCTGACACATTTTTCTTATATTTTAGAGAAGCAGAAAAGAGCACATGTCCTTACAGCTATTTGAGACCATGACCATGTGTTACAGGGTGAGTGATTAGACTAGAGCAAAGGAAATGAGCCTTGGTGACATTGAATCTGTTTGCGTTACACACTGCTATCTGAAACACCACATACAGCTGAGTAGTACGCACGGGAGTGTACGAGAAGCTGCTGCGTGTGTGCAAAAAGTGTGTTTCTGGAGACTGTGTATTGTCAGTTGCAAGAGAGATCTGCATGGAAACTTGCACAACTGCATGAAGAGTGCAGACATGTGTATAAGAGTAGATGTGTGGTAAGGGTTAATTGGACTTTTGAACATGTAGGAACAACCTCAGCCATTGCAAGATTTGATGGAAAATCTACCTTGTTGATTTGAAATGTGTTAGCATTTGCCTCTCATTTTTGAGATAGTGATTTCTGCTGAGTGCTAACCAACACATTTGAAGAAAACAAGCTGGCCCTTTCCTGAAAGTGCAAGTTTTACAGAACAACAGCAACACAAATTAAATCTCTGACAACAATTCCTGTGTGCACACTGTCTCATGGTGTGATTCTAGGCACAAAACAGTATTCCTGGGTGATACCAGGCCCTTTCCTGAAAGTGCAAGTTTTACAGAACAACAGCAACACAAATTAAATCTCTGACAACAATTCCTGTGTGCACACTGTCTCATGGTGTGATTCTAGGCACAAAACAGTATTCCTGGGTCATACCAGTACACCTTAACTTATGGTGAAGACATACTCCATAATATCTTTCAAGTTCAAGGCACTTAAATATCTTCCTTAACATAAAATGTAAAACACAACTTTTAAAGTGGTAGGAAAATGTACCATGCTATTTTCAAATGTGTTTGCAGTTGCCTCTCATTTTTGAGATAGTGATTTCTGCTGAGTGCTAACCAACACATTTGAAGAAAACAAGCTGGTCCTTTCCTGAAAGTGCAAGTTTTACAAAACAACAGCAACACAAATTAAATCTCTGACAACAATTCCTGTGTGCACACAGACTCATGGTGTGATTCTAAGCACAAAGCGATATTTCCTTTGGCAATTTGAAAGCACATTTAGTACTGTGGTGGAGTAAGTGATAATTACTGTGACAGCCTGACACATTTTTCTTATATTTTAAACAAGCAGAAAAGAGCACATGTCCTAACAGCTCCTTGAGACCATGACCATGTGTTACAAAAAACAAGCTGCCCCTTTCCTGCGAGTGCAAGGGTAATAGAGCAAGACCAACACGAATTAAATCTCTGATAACAATTCCTGTGTGCACACTGTCTCATGGTGTGATTCTAGGCAGAAAACAGTATTCCTGGGTGATACCAGTACACCTTAACTTATAGTGAAGACATACTCCATAATATCTAACATGTTCAAGGCACTTAAATATCTTCCTTAACATAAAATGTAAAACACAACTTTTAAAGTGGTAGGAAAATGTACCATGCTATTTTCAAATGTGTTTGCATTTGCCTCTCATTTGTGAGTAACTGATTTCTGCTGAATGCTAACCATCACACTTTAAGAAAACAAACTGCCCTTTCTTAAAAGTGCAAGTTTTACAAAACAAAAGCAACACAAATTAAATCTCTGACAACAATTCCTGTGTGCACACAGACTCATGGTGTGATTCTAAGCACAAAGCGATATTTTCTTTGGCAATTTGAAAGCACATTTAGTACTGTGGTGGAGTAAGTGATAATTACTGTGACAGCCTGACACATTTTTCTTATATTTTAGACAAGCAGAAAAGAGCACATGTCCTAACAGCTCCTTGAGACCATGACCATGTGTTACAAAAAACAAGCTGCCCCTTTCCTGCGAGTGCAAGGGTAATAGAGCAAGACCAACATGAATTAAATCTCTGATAACAATTCCTGTGTGCACACTGTCTCATGGTGTGATTCTAGGCAGAAAACAGTATTCCTGGGTGATACCAGTACACCTTAACTTATAGTGAAGACATACTCCATAATATCTAACATGTTCAAGGCACTTAAATATCTTCCTTAACATAAAATGTAAAACACAACTTTTAAAGTGGTAGGAAAATGTACCATGCTATTTTCAAATGTGTTTGCATTTGCCTCTCATTTGTGAGTAACTGATTTCTGCTGAATGCTAACCATCACACTTTAAGAAAACAAACTGCCCCTTTTCTGCGAGTGCAAGGCTAACAGAACAAGAGCAACACAAATTAAATCTCTGACAACAAATCCTGTGTGCAGACAGACTCATGATGTGATTCTAGGCACAAAACAGTATTCCTCAGTGATACCACTACGCCTTAACTTACAGTGAAGACATACTCCATAATATCTTACAAGTTCAAGACAGTTAAATATCTCCTAAACACAAAATGTAAAACACAACTTTAAAAGAAGAATGAAAATTCTAATATTTATATCAAAAATCACCACATACATCCCCTCTCAAACTCATAACTCAACTTTAAAATGAGTTAGTTGAGAAAGAAATGTGGCACTCAAACAGCAGATTATCAGAGCCAGAATCTCAGCGCTGTACACCTCTCTCCTCTCACCACAACCAGTAAATGGCAATGTTTCCCTCTCTTTTTTCACACATATACATGTTAATGTAAAATCACAGTCCTTCCCACATTTTTTCAAATGGAATCACACATTTCTATTGGTTGCAACTTTCAACCCCTTTCCAAATCATCCCTTCCCCCAACATGACTTCTGCCTGCTACCATAGTAACAGGTCATGGAACACTGGTGTGAGCAGAGAGGTCAGAAGTTCAGCACACAATGTTTCAAATCCAAAGAGCAAGAGTGCTTGACGTTTCAAACCTAACAGCAAATCCAAAGTAATGTTCAGTGGGAACACATTTTTCTGTACCAATCCAAAACATGCTTTTAAAAATGTAAACATACAGCCTAGTTTTAACTGTAAAATGGTTTTAATCAGCCAATGAGTTCTTTTTATTAAAAAAAAGTATGTATGCCTCCATTTTTCAACTGTCTTTCTTTTCATATTGCCATTCTACTGAAAGATACCTCCTGAGTGCATCCTGTTCTCCTTGAAAGATGTTCACAGTGTGGATTGTAGGTCATAGCTATGTCTTCTGGAGTGAAAAATTTGCAGAAAAAAGAGGTATTGTAAAAGACCTTGCTTTGCCAAATGTAGACATTAAATGGATTGGTCAGAGAGGATTAAAGTGGCACCAATTAATACCTTTGGTGAAAACCTTTCTACATCTCCCACAGCTTAACCTTATTATTGTGCACTGTGGTGGAAATGACCTAGGCACTTTAACTGGGGTAGGTCTGGAAATGCTTATTAAGGACACCTTTCTGCAATTGATGTCACTTTTTCCACAAACTGCCTTTGTATATTCTAATATATGCCAAAGGCAAAAGTGGAACTGGTCCAACCAATTTTGTCCGCAGATTGACAAAGCAAGAAAGCACGTCAATAAGTCTGTTTCTGCTTTCCTCAGAGACTATGGTATGGGTTCTATATACCACAACAACTTGCGTTACAACATGCAAGACATTTATAGAGGAGACGGTGTACATTTCAATGATGAAGGGAGCAGAGTCTTCCTCTTGAACTTTAGACTCTGCATCGGTACTTACTTGTAGGTACCGAAAAACACTCAATAAACACAAGGGCTCTTTTTAGAGCCACCTAATATCTAAACACTTAAACTTGATTTTTATTTCTATTTTTTTTTATGTTTTTTTTCGGGTGCACGCAGAGTGCGCGCACCTCGCGATGTTTTTTAAAAAAATTTAAATCTTTTTTTTTTGCCCTTCGTGGTCCTACTGTGACCCCCTGACAATGGCTAGGGGGTCAAGAACTCCCTACTCTGCCCCCTATTCACGTTCTCCACCTTTCCTTTTCAGTGCGACAGTCAAAATGGCGGCCGACACTTCCTGATTTCGACCGATTCGAATGTTTACTGACATCTAACAACCAATCAGAATTACGCTCGCGCACGGCAGGGTGCGCGCACAGGGCTTGCACAGTGCGCGCACCCTGCGCGCATATAGATATTGATATGCTTTTAAATGCTATTTTCTCAGGAAATACTGAACAGATTTACACCAGACCTGCGAAAGGCACTTCCTTGACCTTATGGCTACCTCTCTGCCAAATTTCAAGTAATTCTGTTCAGCCATTCGGGCTGTAGCTGCGACTAAAGGTCCTATGGAAAAATACATGGGGAAAACGCGTTTTGGGATCCCCCCTTTTTCTCAGTCCCCGCTTGACGACCACCCCGAGATATAGATATAGATATAGATATATTATCTACTGGCAGTCGCCAGTAGATAGTTATAGTTAGGATCGTGTTTCCATATGAAATCTCAAAATTCTATTTTGAATAACTTTGGCGCCGGTTGACGAATCCTCGCGAAATTTTCAAAACAAATGGAGCGCTCCGCTCAGCTCCTACCCTGAAAGTCTCGGGGTGATTCGTCAAGCGGGGGCCGAGACAAAAGGGGGTCCCAAAACGCGTTTTCCCCATGCATTTTTCCGTAGGACCTTTAGTCGAATGTACAGCCCGAACGGCTGAACAGAATTACTTGAAATTTGGCAGAGAGGTAGTCCTCAGGTCAGGGAAGTGCTTTTTGTAGGTCTGGTGTCAATCTGTTCAGTATTTCCTGAGAAAATAGCATTTAAAAGCATATAAATATCTATACGCGCGCACCGTGCGCGCACGTGCGCGGACGGTGCCGTGCGCGAGCAAAATTCTGATTGGTTGTTAGATGTCGGTAAACATTCGAATCGGTCGAAATCAGGAAGTGTCGACCGCCATTTTGTCTCTCGCACTGAAAAGGAAAGGGGGAAAAAAGGTGGAAAACGTGAAAAGGGGGCAGGGAAGAGAGTTCCTGACCCCTAGCCTTTGTCAGGGGATCACAGAAGGACCCCCAAGGGGCAAAAAAACATTTTTTTTTTTTTAAAAGCGCGCGCACGGTGCGCGAAGCGGACCGTGCGCGTACGGTGCGCGCACGGTAAAAAACCTTGAAAAAAATAAATAAATTAATAAATGCATAACTTAGCATTTAAAAAACCGTACAAATTCACTTAAAAGACCATAGGTTTCACACACGTTATAGTTAGGAATTAGCATTTAAAAAACCTTGCAAATTCACTTAAAAAACCATAGGTTTCACACAGGTTATAGTTAGGTGGATATTTCACTCGTAAAAAACCAATGAAATTCCCCCGTTATAGTTACTTCAGATAACTATAACTCGCGCGACCGCCACTCTATCACAAGGATGATGTCATCAGTGATGTCATGAGTGATGCCACTGACCATGTCATGAGTGATGTAATATGTGACATCATGAGCAGTGGATTGCGGGCGCGCAAAGTTATAGTTATCTGAACTAACTATAACGGGGGAATTTCATTGGTTTTTTACGAGTGAAATATTCACCTAACTATAACCTGTGTGAAACCTATGGTTTTTTAAGTGAATATATATATATATTACCTACTAGCTGTCGCCAGTAGGTAGTTACAGTTAGGACCTATTTTCCATAGGAAATCCACAACATTCTATTCCCAATAAGTCTGGCGCCGGTTGACGAATTTTCACGAAATTTTTCAAACTTTTGGCCAGCTCTGGTCCGGTTGTATCCTGAATGTCTTGGGGTGATTCGTCAAGCGGGGGCCAAGAAAAAAGGGGGGTCCCAAAACACGTTTTCCCTATGCATTTTCCCATAGGACCTTTAGCTGCAGCTACAGCCCGAACTGCTGAACGGAATTACACCAAATTTGGCAAAGAGGTAGTCCTCAGTTCAGACTCGTGCCTTTTGCTTAAATGGTGTTAATCTGTTGAGTAGTTCCTGAGAAAATTACAGTTAAAAGAACATATATATCTATGGCCTCGGAGGATCCGCGCACCCTATGCGCACCCTGAGCTCACCCTCTGCGCGCCGTGCGCGCACCCTCCCGGTCACAAGCTGAATGCTAATTGGCTGTCAAGTGGTTGTCAACATTCGAAACCAGGAACTGTTGGCAGCCATTTTGTGCCTCGGTAGAAGCGAGGCTGAAGAAGTAAGGGGAATTTCAATCTGCTTTCTCACCTGTGCCACAGGGAGTTCCCCAGGGATCCTCCATCAGTCCCATCCTTTTTAATGTATACCTTAAACCACTGATTACATTAATCAAGTCATTCGGGTTAAAAACAATTAATTACGCAGATGACACCCAGCTCATTCTCTCCTGGGAAGGAGAGGACTCCATCTCCCTGACCTCCTTCCATGAGTGTCTTAGAGAAACGGCTGGCTGGCTCCATAGGAACGCTCTTCAATTTAATGCCTCCAAAACAGAGGTTTTGTTCCATGCTGGCACCACGCTATCACACCAGTTCCCGAACGACTTCTGGCCTCCTGAGACAAGGGAGAAACCTAAACCTGTCTCCTCGGTCCGCAACCTGGGGGTCATGCTCGATAACAAGCTGAGTATGGAAACCCAGGTGGCAAAAACAGTGGGGATCTGCACGGCTTTGTTACGCTCCCTGCGAAAAATTATGCCACTTCTCCCTGCACAAGCCCGGGCGCTGGTAGTCAGGTGTACGATTCTGAGTCGCCTGGACTACTGTAACGCCCTACTCCTTGAGTCCCCTGTCACGCTGTTGGACCGGTTGCAACGAATTCAATCAGCCGCGGCCAAACTGGCTCTCGGCTGGTCGAGAAGGTCTTCGGCCACTGCGGCACTGGCCGAATTGCACTGGCTACCCCTAAAGCAGCGGGTGGCTTTTAAGTCCCTCTGCATTGTATTCAAGGCCTTGCACGGACTCGGGCCCAGGCCCCTGCAAACCTTGTTTCAGTGGTATACTCCTACTAGAGAGCTTCGGTCTTCCTCGGCGTATCTGGTAAGGGTGCCCAGATACAATAAAGCCAGAACCGGGGGCAGATCCTTTAGGGTCGCAGCTGCCAAGTTATGGAACAGTCTGCCCATTAAAATACGCCAAACCCCCCAACTTCTCCCATTTAGGAAGTGCATCAAGACCTGGCTCTTCCCTTAGACCTCCCTGTCTTACCTACTTGTGCTCCTCTTCAGTATAGTATTTCCTCAGCGCCAGGAAGCCTGCAAGGTATCAGCTGCGCTATATAAATAATTAAAATAAAATAAATAAATAAATAAGTGTGTAAAACATATAAAGGGGGCAGGGTAGAAATACTCTGACCCTCTAGACCTGCTTAGGGGGTTTCAGAAGGACACTGAGGACCCCTTTTTTTATTTAAAAAAAAAACAGCAAAATGCGCGCTGGGTGCGCGGATCCAGCCGTAAAATAAAAAAAATGAAGCAAGGGCTTCCGTGCTTCTTTAATAATTAGCCCCCCGGGGGGCCCAAATCCCGGGGGCAAAAACCATAAAATTTAATGGGGGGCCCAGGGGGGCCCCCCAAGCCCCGGGGGCCACTACCCCTGGGGCTTTATTTATTGAGGGAAGGGGGCTGCGTGCCCCCCCTGGAGCCCTTGAGGGCCCTGGGGACCGCCACCCCCCAGAGCCGGCTCCTGCAGTGTCCTGGGGTGCCCACCCCCAGGACACTGTTGTTTGCTATGAGAGGGTTGTGGAAGTGTGGATTTTCCTGATCAGTTATGTCCCCTATCTTGGACCCCAACGGTTCTATGTGCATGTCACAAGTACATGTATGTTCCCTCCAGTTCCAGTTTCCAAAACGCAAACATATGTGCGTCCACCGTCAACATGTTCTCTGTCAGATCCGCCATCAATGGGCTGGATATTCGATTCCTAAGTATGAAAGGCCACTGACTTTATATGGCTAAATTACTCCATTTTTACAGTTCAGGCAAGTAGGCCCGATCCTGTCCTTAAAGCCTTCCCTGCTCTCTGTCTCTGACAGCTTCAGCTTGAGCTCGCATCTGTATCCATGAACTTTGTCCTACTCCCTGTGCAGCTAACGGTGCCTGCCTCGGCCAGTTTTGCCTGCCTGCCAAGAAGCTGTATTTCACCTTCGAATTATCTACTTTGCTCTTCAGCCGATGCATTCCTGTTCGGTGATTTAGGTAAACATTTCCTCTAAGCTCACAAGCAAAGGACTCGGCCTTTCCGTCCTCCTGCAAGTAATTCATAGCCCTGTTGCCATGGAAAGTTTTCTGCCCCTCGCATCTCATATAGACACTTAGACGCTTGTACACGCACACACAGTCAGTATAGAATAGATTCTGTCCGAGAGTCTTTTCTTGTGGATAACATAGTTCTCTAAACATAGGATGTTAGATATGATTTGGGATTAGGTTGACTTGACCCCCCAGACTTCTCGTCTCCACATGTAGAGCTAAATGTCAAGTCCCCTTCACCCCCTAGTTGCACGTCAATCACACGTCATGCTGTTGCGCGCGCATCTATGTTAAGTATTATCTTATAGATCCACCTATGCATGATAATCAGAGCCAATCATGTTTCTTTCTGCTCCTTATTACGCCTAGTTTCGATTACGTACCACTATGTCATTTCTCTTATCAATTGTTACGCCTTTTGCATTCATTTCATTGTAATGTATGAGCTATAAAAGTTACTTCTTGTCAATAACGTATTGTACTTCACTTCCTGAACCCTCGTGGTGACGGAACCTGAAGGCCGCCACTCGAGTCGGCCATTTTGGAATAAAGCCCATTCAGAAAATCTCTTATACCACGGATTCTGCCTCTTGTTATTCTGAGCTATTTTACTTTATTTTAGATTCCGTATGAAATTCAGTCAAGGTAAAAAGAATATTTACCACATAATGGCGCCCGAACAGGGACACTTTCTCATCTCACGCGCCGGCGGTGCGTTGCAGGCCCGGTCTCCTGCCACAGCTGGACGGACCATAAACGCGTACCAGCAGGATTTCCTGTAAGCTCCTTCCGGTCAAGCGGGGGCGACTGAGGCTGCGATCAACCCAGACGAGGCGGTGAGAAGTGCGAAGTATCCCGACCAGAGCCGAGCTGAGAGAGCAAGATCCGAGGTATACAGAGGCCCACCAGGTTTTCGAAATCCCGATGTCCAGAGGGTCCGCTGTCCGCAGTCATCGAGTCCCGTTCATTCTCTGAGGCCTTCCGTTTCAAGGAGCTACTCGGTGAGTACCATCGCCGGGGAGGCGTGTTGACAGCACATAGGTTGTGCCGGTCAAGACGGATTTGGGTACACAAATCCGGTCTGCACTGTTTAGCAGTGTATATGTACTGTTTAGCAGTATATCAAGTATTCCGAAGTATTCAGTTATTGTCAAGAATTCAGCTTGGTGATTAGTCATGCAGACTGTCATCATCGTCGGTCATTTTTAAACTGTTTAATGTTTAAATGTTTAAAGTGTTCAAATGTCTTGCATATTGTGGTATGAATGATTGTTCATTGTTCACCGTTCATTATTGTGTTTTCCGTATTAAGTGAATTCAAGAGTAAGTATCAGATCAGTTGTCGAGATGCCGCTCTTCTCGAAGTTAAGACAGATTACTACCAGAAAAGGGGTGCTCGAAGAAGCAGTTCCTATTCCTCCTAGGGACACCCCAGGGCATTTTATGTATCACAAGCATGGCTTAGATGCCATATTGTTTCTTGATCTATGGGTAGATTATACCAAGGGATTGCCGGAAAGTCAAAGGTGGCCCGCAGCGGGAACCTGGGATGCAGAGTGCATCATGAAAGTGGAGGAAGAGTTATGGAAAAGAAAAGTCAGACAGTCACAGAAAGACGCTGTTGAGTTATGGCGTAAAGAATCTCATAGACGTACAGAAAAAGCACGTAGACAGGAAGAGAGGAGTAAAGAGAGTTCAAAGGAAGTTCAAGAAAATATATTAATTGAGGAAGGTATCCGAGTAAAATCAGAACAAGTAGATAGACAAAGAAACGCTCTTATGAGTGGTATGTATCCCCTCCTAGCCGAAGGACTACCTAAGGCTGTTCCAGAGATGCCAAAAGACTTGCCACCCCCATTATTTCCAATTAAGGTACATCCAAAAGGGCATCCCAGAACCGCAGAAGATGTTTTTCTTTCCTCATATCTAGATGACGCAGCTCCCGAGTATGCTAACCCCACACCACATAGACCGTCTGGCGGAGGGGTTCAACGTCAGGATCAGGTATCTGTCCCCGTGCAACAGCAAGTCCCGACGCGAGCTCCGGCAAGCACGTCTGTTTCCGCATCTGTCCCCGCAATCGATTCTACAGTGGTATCGACACCTATAGTTGCTGTGTCACGTTCGACGAATCCATTCACACCCGACGCCCCTGAAGGGGCCACGGGAGGTGCAAGCAATACTTTTACGCCACCTAGAATAAATAAACTTATTTTTCAAGAATCAGCGCATTCACGTACACCCAAATTCGTAAGTGAACGTACGCTTAAGGAACTCCTTATAGATTGTAGATATGACCCGGTGGTCGGTAAAGAGGACGAAATGGTCCTGGCATCATTACGTATCAGACGAGCCGCAGAGTATTTAGCGAGGTTACCAGGAATGACTACGCATCTAGATAACATATATCATTTTGTCCAAACAGGGCGAGACCCAGAATGTATTAACAGAGCTATGGAATTCCAGAAAGTAGAGATACAGGGGGAACTGTTACGTTTCCTCATAAACTGCGTGATCAGAAATCAAGACCGTCCGGGGGTAGACCCGAATACAATGCTTATTCTTACAAGATGGAGCCAGAATATATCAGAAGGGAGACACGATAAGAAAAACTGTATAATAGCCATGTGCCGAAAAATCCGTAGAGAAATAGAACGCATTCACGAAGAAAGATTGGAAACAGACGAGTTCGAGCAAGATGAAGTCTCCGAATCAGGGAATTCCGCAAGACAGTCAGAAACCATAGCATACGTAGGCAGAGGAAGATCCTGTGATAATACTAGATGCTTTTCTGATCCCATACACTCTGTATGTCCAAATAATAGCGGAACGTATCCGACGCCTGTAATAAATTTAAAGTCTCCTGAACATCTGTTCCAAGCCGCAGATAAACTACTACGAGAACGAAGGGGTTACCACCTCCTCGATTCCATGGATGAGCAAGAATTGGCCAGATCAGCCGTTCACTGGATTGACAGTCCTGAAAGATACGGTGATGAGACCGTAGCACACACGTTTTTTAACCTTAGTGCAGATGAACAACGTTTAGCTGGAATCTATATGATTCAGCAACTCCTTATATTATATAAGAGCCAACATGCTGACCCTGGTCCTTTACCTGATATATTAACGGAACTACTCACGAACAGATGGAGAGGTTCTAGTAACAAGTTGATTAAAGAAATATTAGTGTCACGTAAACAGTATGTCCTTTTTGTAAATCCGGATTCTTTCCCGCTGCCCCGCAGAGAAAGAACGCCGTATTATATGGATAGACAAAATCCCTTACGAGAAGTGCACCCAATAAAAGGCGAAGACAATGAGTTTCACCGTGTATTTGTATACACACCCATATCAAAAATTGAATTGTTAGAAATGAAGAAAATAGTACCAAGTCATGACAAAGACCCAGCGGGTTTCCACCGAGAAATTAAGGACATGTTGCTGATGGGAGAGTATACCTATCCTGATATTATGACGATATTAAAGGTGCTCTTACCTGCTGGTATTTATGAAAAACTGAAAGAAAAAGAGTGGGAAGTGGGAGACCAAAAGATAGATTGGACAGCATTAGAAACGGAAGAAAGGGCCCGAGCTGCAGGTTCAGGGCTCGGGGATAAAGTCAAAGCATTACCAGGTTTACTAGTACAAGTACTGCCACGTTTGTTAACTACGAAAAAGGAAGATTGGGGTGCAATCACGGCCTGTAAACAAAAGCATGATGAAGACACAAGCGACTATTATGCCCGATTTGAAAAATGTTTTGGAATAAATAGTGGTATAAAAACAAGTAGTGAGTCGTATCCACATTTATTTGTGACAAAATTAGTAGAAAATGCATTACCTCCAGTAAAGAATAGAATATTGAAATTCGAGAGTACCTGGCAAAGTAACACTCCGTCACAAATGCTACAAATGTTACAGTATCATCACAATAGAATTAGAGATGAACAAGAACACGAACAAAGACGTATGAAAGATACAAAAATGAAAATGCTAGTGTCTCAGACAGTACCGGCTGAAGGACATAAAAAGGGTATGACACAGTCCGATTCAGCAGGACCGGTAAAAGGGACATGCAATTATTGCAAAAAGCCAGGTCATTACGTACACGATTGTCCAGTTTTAAAACACAATATCGCCATAGGTAAAACACAAGAAAGATCACGGCCACTCAGACAAGATCAGAATGAACAAAGAGCTATGCCACATTCCCAGGCCATGCCAGCCGCACAACAGCCAATACAGTTTGTGCCAGCTGCACCACCGTTGCCTGTTACTGCCACACAAACCACCACACGACAAATGTATCAGACTGCACAGTATGAATATCCTGAGTATCAGCGTTACGCATGAACCAGCCTAGAGAGGGAAGTTGACTTACCGCTTATCGAGATTCCTGTAGATCAAGAAGGACCTTATGTACATAGTGAATTATTAGGTCAAGATAGAAAATTCTTACTCGATACAGGGGCAAGTCGTACAACTATAAAACGTAGTGAAGTTCCAGGGGCACCCCTCTCAGGCTCTCAAAATGTTTCCCTTGGTTTTTCAGGAAAACCTATTGTTAACGAAGTATCACAGCCTCTTCCACTTACGATAGGACCTTTGACACGAACTACAGATTTATTGCTTACTAAATCATGCCCAGAAAATTTGTTAGGAATTAAAACTCTGAAAGCCCTAGGAGCCATAATATGTTGTTCTCCGGGAGGAATAAGGTTGTTTTTACGTGATTTTAAAGGTCACTATGTGTCTAGAGACATGGATCCCCGACTACAGACTTTACCAGCACATCTATGGGCACAAGGCCCTACTGATGTTGGTTGCATGAACATTACACCATACCGAGTTACACTCAAGGCAGGAGTGGTATTACCACGAATGCGACAATACAAGTTACCGCAAGATGCTGTAGTGGCTTTGCTGAAAATCATTGATGAGTTAATTGCCCAAGGAGTAGTTGTAGAAACAGACTCCAATGTATGTAATTCACCGATAATTCCGATTCTTAAACGAACTGACCCTACTGCTCCGCCAGTATACCGATTGGTTATTGATTTGCGGGAACTAAACAAGTGCATTGTGCCACAATTTCCTGTGGTCCCCGATATATCATCATTATTGACAGCAATTGATTCCGAAGCAACATTCTTTACTGTAATTGATCTCAAGAATGCCTTTTTTAGCGTCCCAATAGATCCGGAAAGCCAATATTTGTTCGGATTCAGTTTAAATGGGCGCAGCTTTAAATTCTCACGCGCTCCCCAAGGATTCACAGAAAGCCCCAGCATCTACAGCCAAGCACTGAAACGAGAACTTGACAGTATCCACATGCCAGTCAATACTGCACTGCTTCAATATGTCGATGATCTGCTGATCACCGCGAGAAGCGAACCTGAATGTGAAAAGGCTTCTCTGACAGTTTTACATTTTCTAGCCGACAAGGGGCACAAAGTGTCTCCCTCTAAGCTGCAATTCTGTGCCCAGCGAGTTATTTATCTTGGTCACTCGCTGTCCAAGGAGGGAAGGCAGCTTACACCAGATCGCATCCAGTTAATTGCTAACATGTCAATCCCCCAGACACAAAAGGAGGTGCGGGCTTTCATAGGCCTCACTTCATATTGTAGGCAGTGGATCCCTCAGTACGCATTTCTAGCAAAACCACTCATTCAGTTAACCACACAGGAGGCAGCCACATCGACTGTTCTCCCTTGGACTCAGGAACATACACAAGCTTTTGAAAGCTTAAAGGAAGCTTTATGTCAAGCACCTGTTTTAACAACACCATGTTATAGCAAACATTTTACACTCTTTGTCACAGAACGCGAAGGTACTGCTTTGTCAGTACTCACACAGGAACAAGCAGGATCACGCAAGCCATGTGCTTATTTTTCCAGTACATTAGATCCCGTAGCTCAGGCTTTGCCTGCATGCCTGAAATCAGTGGCAGCAACAGCTTTAGCAATCAGACAAAGCGATGCCATAGTGTTAGGACATCCATTGACAGTACAAGTACCACATGCAGTAGAAGTTCTTGTGAACCGAACACAAACACAACACTTGACCATAGCAAGACTTACCGGTTATGAACTGACATTGTTTCAGCCACACATAGAGATCCGACGGTGTAATACATTGAATCCTGCTACACTATTACCTGTAATTGGAACAGACCCACTAGCTCATGATTGTGTTGAAATTATTGAAATAAAGACGAAACCTAGACAAGACTTGACAGACGTTCCATTGTTAGATCCAGACCTGACGTTGTATGTAGATGGATCGTGCATGAGAGCAAGTACAGGAGACTTAGTGGCCGCGTATGCAGTCACAACAGACACTGAAGTTATTGAGACAAATTGTATAGATACTTTGTCAGCCCAAGCAGCAGAACTTATTGCTCTAACACAAGCCTGTATTCAAGCCACAAATAAGAAAGTTAATGTATACACTGACTCACGTTATGCATTCGGAGTTGTACACGACTTCGGCGTGCTGTGGCGAGAGAGAGGTTATTTAACCTCCCATGGTGCCCACATTCAGCACGGAACCCTCATTCATGCCTTGTTAGACGCAATACATCTACCAACTGCCATATCGATTATGAAATGTAAAGCACACACGAAGGTTACTGATATCATTTCTCAAGGCAATGATTTAGCTGACAGAACAGCTAAACAGACTGCTCAGAATCGCACATTAGACATGACAAAGCCAATAGTTCAGACACCAACACAGTGTATGACAATTAAGGATCCCGCACTTGACGTAATTGACATACAGACACATGCTACTGCAGAGGAATTAAAGAAATGGACTGAACTAGGAGGGATCCAGACAGATCAGGGATGGATGACGAAGGAGAAATCTGTATGGTTTCTTCCTGACTCTATGGTCCAGGCCATTATAGCTACAATTCACAGCCCAGCGCATTTAGGAGAGAAAGCTATGCTAGATAGCATTCAACACATTTGGTTCAACAAACATTTACGAGCAGCAGCTAAACAAAAAGTCCGTACCTGTATGATATGTTGTCAGTTCAACCCAGGAAAAAGTGTTCCCGTAGAACAGGGTGGATTCCAGACTCCTGATCATCCTTTTGAAGTGCTCCAAATGGATTATATCCAGATGGAACGATGTCGAGGATTCAAATATGTTCTGGTAGTTGTCTGCGCTCTCTCCCGATGGACTGAGGCGTACCCAGTATCAGATTACACGGCCCCGACTACTGCCAAACAGTTAGTTCGAGAATTCTTCCCGCGGTACGGTTTACCACGTGTTGTATATTCAGATAACGGCCAGCCTTTCTCATCCGAATTAATGAAACATGTCTCACTTTTGTTGGGATATCAGTGGAAATTCCACTGTGTCCGACACCCCGAGGCAGCAGGTCTCGTGGAACGACATAATCAAATTTTGAAAATCAGATTGTCTAAAATATGTAAGGAGAAAGGTGTTGACTGGATAGTAGCATTACCAGTTGCACTATTTTACATAAGAATGGTAGCACACTCTCGAACAGGGCTATCCCCGTATGAGGTGATCTTCGGAAGACCACCAAATATGTGGGGGACGCCTATACCACGTAAAATAACTGATGTTAATTGTAATATGCTGACAGATTACTTGGCTTCCTTGATGTCTGCACTACAATCTTGTCGTTCACAGGTAACTGCAGCTTTTCCTGACAACACTGAGGTGAAACCCCATGACGTTGCTCCGGGGGATCTGGTGTTTGTGAGAAATTTTGATCGGAAGACCCAGTTGGAGCCCAGGTGGAAAGCACCGAAGCTAGTCCTGCTGACCACAAGAACAGCCGTGAAAGTTGAGGGCCGCAAGGGCTGGATACATTCCAGCCACATTAAGAAATTTCATGGACTATCCTCGGATATAGACACTGTGCCCTGCACTCCCTCACAGACTGATTCAAAACTTCCTTTTGTTGAACAGAATGACTCTCAGTGCTATAAATTAAAGCTTAGGCCCAAATAGTCGAACAATTTGATTGTTTAAGTCCTCTCCAAGGTGAAGCGGTTGAATTGTCTCCGACATGTATCCCTTGGACCTGAGTAGAGAAAATACCCGAGAAATGTTGAAACGACAGGCGTATTGTAAATCACTGCGTAGCTACTGTATGAGGACATTATTAATTTTGTTTTTATTGAGTGTTTTAGTAATTATTACGAGTGTGATTTTGCACATATATCATCCTATTTCTAGACATGTTTATAAGGTTGCTGCTGAACATTCTTTTAGTGACCTACCGCCACATGAATTATCTTATAGACTTGCGCTGCGCAATAACACTTTCATTAGTATGTTACATCATTCCCATCAGACTAGTAATGCCACCAATTGTTGGGTGTGTGGCCGACTCCCTCCCTATCAGAATAACAAAGGAGTTCTGCCTTTCTTTCCACACCCGTTCACACACAATGGCTCCTGTAGAGCATGGTTTAGTTTACTAAATTCCATAGACCCAGACACAGCAGTTTATCAACAACATTGGATATGGGGAAATCTGAATCTAGTTTTATTCAAAGTCTGTCATCCTAATAAGGAGGGTCGCCCCAGTAGAACAGGAACTGATCTAGAAAATGAAGTGTATAAATTAGGTAATTTTACACCTAATCTTATGATTCTGAATGTCAAATCCGAAGTTGAACTAATTCTGCCCACTATGTCAGTATTTCCAGTTAAGGGTGAATTATGTGTAAGAAAAGTTGGTTCCATACATATGGGCCATAGCCAATGCGTTACTACAGTAGAATATAGTGATCAAGGTAAATCTTCATTTAGAGCTTCTCGCCATTCTTACTTTATATGTGGTCAGACGGCATATATGCGTCTGCCTCTAGATTGGGATGGTACCTGTTACATAGCATTCCTTCTGCCACCTGTTTTCCTAGCTCCACCTAATTATTATCGGAATGTTCATTTAGTACACAATAGAGAGCGAAGAGATCTCCCAGTTGTCGATTATACTGAGACGGCATGGGACAAGTATGTAGATTTCAATAAAGGTATCTTTCCCTATATAGGTACAATATCAAATAGTAAGCTGATACGTAAACTAACCAAGACTCTCGAAGCTGTAGTAAACGAGACTATAGCCGCCCTAGGCAATCTGACAGAGGAACAATCAGTAATGAGAATTGTTGTTCTCCAGAATCGTCTTGTCCTTGACGTCATCCTGGCCGATAGGGGCGGAGCTTGCAGGATCATCGGATCCAGCTGCTGCATATTCATACCAGAAAATTCGCCATCTGTATATAAAGCTATAACACGCCTTCATAAGATTGTGAGCCAGATACACGAAAATCCAGGCACTTGGACGTGGTCCGGGTGGTTTTGGAGTGTGATATCAGCCTGGGGATGGAGAGTTCTATCCTTCCTAGGTATTGGCCTTCTTATGCTCTTCAGTTGTTGTTTATGCCTGCAATGTGGACCAGCGATTTGTGGTCTGTGTGCCACATCATGCATTCCATATCAAGGTTCTCGTTCAAAATGCCGGAAGAAGAAGGAAGAAGAAATGATGCTCCATGAGCAAATCGATGGAATGATGAAGATTGATATCTCTTGAAGGGCAAGTAGGGGACAAGGAGGGAATGTGGAAGTGTGGATTTTCCTGATCAGTTATGTCCCCTTTCTTGGACCCCAACGGTTCTATGTGCATGTCACAAGTACATGTATGTTCCCTCCAGTTCCAGTTTCCAAAACGCAAACATATGTGCGTCCACCGTCAACATGTTCTCTGTCAGATCCGCCATCAATGGGCTGGATATTCGATTCCTAAGTATGAAAGGCCACTGACTTTATATGGCTAAATTACTCCATTTTTACAGTTCAGGCAAGTAGGCCCGATCCTGTCCTTAAAGCCTTCCCTGCTCTCTGTCTCTGACAGCTTCAGCTTGAGCTCGCATCTGTATCCATGAACTTTGTCCTACTCCCTGTGCAGCTAACGGTGCCTGCCTCGGCCAGTTTTGCCTGCCTGCCAAGAAGCTGTATTTCACCTTCGAATTATCTACTTTGCTCTTCAGCCGATGCATTCCTGTTCGGTGATTTAGGTAAACATTTCCTCTAAGCTCACAAGCAAAGGACTCGGCCTTTCCGTCCTCCTGCAAGTAATTCATAGCCCTGTTGCCATGGAAAGTTTTCTGCCCCTCGCATCTCATATAGACACTTAGACGCTTGTACACGCACACACAGTCAGTATAGAATAGATTCTGTCCGAGAGTCTTTTCTTGTGGATAACATAGTTCTCTAAACATAGGATGTTAGATATGATTTGGGATTAGGTTGACTTGACCCCCCAGACTTCTCGTCTCCACATGTAGAGCTAAATGTCAAGTCCCCTTCACCCCCTAGTTGCACGTCAATCACACGTCATGCTGTTGCGCGCGCATCTATGTTAAGTATTATCTTATAGATCCACCTATGCATGATAATCAGAGCCAATCATGTTTCTTTCTGCTCCTTATTACGCCTAGTTTCGATTACGTACCACTATGTCATTTCTCTTATCAATTGTTACGCCTTTTGCATTCATTTCATTGTAATGTATGAGCTATAAAAGTTACTTCTTGTCAATAACGTATTGTACTTCACTTCCTGAACCCTCGTGGTGACGGAACCTGAAGGCCGCCACTCGAGTCGGCCATTTTGGAATAAAGCCCATTCAGAAAATCTCTTATACCACGGATTCTGCCTCTTGTTATTCTGAGCTATTTTACTTTATTTTAGATTCCGTATGAAATTCAGTCAAGGTAAAAAGAATATTTACCACAGGGTGGGAGTCTCCCGCCTCCCATAGCAAACTTTGTTTGGATTTTGAAAGAGAGAGCAGGGAAACCTGCTCTCTCTTTCAAAATCCAAACCATATTGCTTTTCCACACGGGGAGCTGCATGTCAGCAGCTCCCCATGTGGAAAAGCAATGCCGGCTCCCGAAGGACATGGGGAGCCGGCTGGGACCGTGGGGGCATTGGGGCTACCCCCACGGTCCCCAACGTTTTTATAAGCCCCGGGGGATGGGGTCCCCGGGGATAATAAAAATTAGTGATAGAAGCTATTTTTTTTTACGGTAAAATTAGGAGTCGTGCATCCTATCGTGTTGGGTTCACGATTTCTCTTGCGTAGGGTGCGCGATTCCTAACGCGTTGGGTGCGCGACTCCAAGCAAAAAAAAATAATTTTTTTTTAGATAAACATCTAGCTTATGTGTTTTGTTCTTGAGTGGCTCTAAAAAGAGCCGTTGTGTTCATTGAGAGTTTTTGGTACTTATAAGTAATAACAAAGTATTAAAAATATGTAATATTTATTAATTTTTTACAAAATATGTACAAAAAACCTTTACAAAATGGTGAAAAACAGTATAAAAAACATAAATAAAGGAATTGATACACTGAAAAATAAAGATTTAGAAATCCTATGAAATTCCTTAAAAATCATAGGTTAGAGATAAGTTATAGATAGGAATTAGCATTTAAAAAGCCTTTGAAATTCACTTAAAAAACCATAGGTTTGAGGTATGTTATAGTTAGGAATTATCATTTAAAAAACCTTTGAAATTCACTGAATAAACCATAGGTTTCAGGCATGTTATAGTTAGGAATTAGCATTTAAAAAAACCTTAGAAATTCACTGAAAAAACCATAGGTTTCAGAGGCGTTATAGTTAGCTAGACATTTCCCTCGTACAAAACCATTGAAATTCCCCCGTTATAGTTAGTTCAGCTAACTATAACTCGCGCGCCCGCAATGCACTGCTGATGACGTCACATATTACATCACTCATGACATGGTCAGTGACATCACTCATGACATCACTGATGACATCTCAAGTGACATCACTGATGATATCACTGATGACATCATCCAGTAAATGTGTCTTTCTGAAAATTAAATATTTTTTATATATGTATATCTCAAGGTCGATGGAAGAATAAATGGGTATGTAAGTGTCTAAATGGATAAAAAATGTGTAAAATTGATTGTATAACGGACTGATTAAGTGTATCTTAGTGAATACATGGGTTACTGAGTAATGTTTAAATATGTAAATATCTGTATTAGTCTCTCACTTCATGTATAAGTGACTGCATGGGTTGGTGAGTAGCTACATGAGTGTCTATATGGGTTATGACTTGGTTTTCCGAGTATCAGTATGAGTGTCTGAGTGTCTGTATGGTTCAGTGGAGGGTATTACTTAGTCCATAGATGCATGAATGAGTGTGTCACTGTTTGTGTGTGTTGAAGACAATATGTGTGCAGGACTGTATGGGAGGATAAGTGTGAGTATGGGTGTGTTAGTGAGTGAATAAATGTCGCAATAGTGTCTTTATAAGTAACTACATATGTTTTAAACTAGTATATGTGAGTATTGCTGTATATAAGTGAGTATATGTGAGAGTGAGAGATTGGAAGAGTTCCTGTATGAATAAGTATGTTTTTCTTTAAGTGAGTTTTTAAAAGAGTAAGTATGTGTAAATTTCTGTAGAAATAAGTGTGCTGTGTGTGTATAACTGTATATACAAGTAAATGGATGTTTGATTCTTTATTAGCATGAGTGACTATGTGTGTGAGTAACTATGGATGAGTGTCAGTGTGTAACAGGATGTATAGGTGTATGAGTACATATGATGAGTGAGTACATGTATGAGCGACTATATAGGACTGTTCGTGTATGAGTGGATGTGTATGTAGATCTTAGAATTACTGAATAGATTGTTGTATCTGGTATTGGTATGACCATTGTTTAGAAAATGTTAGTTTCTATTTTTGAGTGTGTGTATCAAAGGTTATATTAGTGTGAGAGGAGGTATGCCACTCTATCACAAGGATGATGTCATCAGTGATGTCATTTGAGATGTCATCAGTGACATCATGAGTGATGTCACTGACCATGTCATGAGTGATGTAATATGTGACGTCATCAGCAGTGCATTGCAGGCGTGCAAGTTATAGTTAGCTGAACTAACTATAACGTGGGAATTTCAATGGTTTGTATGAGTGAAATGTCCAGATAACTATAACGCCCCTGAAACCTATGGTTTTTTCAGTGAATTTCTAAGGTTTTTTAAATGCTAATTCCTAACTATAATGTGCCTGAAACCTATGGTTTTTTCTGTGAATTTCAAAGGTTTTTTAAATGCTAATTTCTAACTATGCCTACAGAGATAGGACATGTGAAGAAAGAAGAAAAAACGCACAGAAAGAAAAAAAAGAAGTGCAGAAAGAAGCAACAGAAGTCCTCAAAGGCGAAGAAAAGTGCAGGAAGAAGGATAACGTGCAGAAAGAACAAACAGAAGAGCAGAAAGAAGCCTTGTTGCAAAATCATCCTGTACCCTCAACTTTTTCAGACGGATACTGGTGGTAACTGAGTCTGACTAACCAGTCCTAGAGCCAGTGCTAAGTTAAAAGACACTCAGAATACAGTGAAAACACCTACATACACTAGGGAACACTATGCGTTGGGGTCCCCCTGTGATCAGCATAACCTCCTCTGTAAGCCACTAGTATATAATAGGGCAGTGGATTAAAACTACCTCTTAAAACGCGCCACAGGGCGTGTTTGCACACGTCACCTCAGGCCCCGTCCCCTCACTTCCCCACTGTGTAAACACCCCCTGTGGCCGTTTTAAGTTGGGAGATTAAGTCCCCTTGAATCCTGAGGGTCCCTAAGGTCCAACTAGACCACTTGGTACCTCCAGTAAGCACCACAGAGCTGCGTTGCAGAGAGATGTAAAAAGGGGCACGGCCTAGACCACCTCTCTGCAACGCGGCGCAGTGGCGCTTACTGGAAGCACCTGGTGGGCTAGTTGGTCCCCAGGGTCCCTCAGGATTGAAGGGGAATTATTTCCCCAACTTAAAACGCGCCACAGGGCTTGTTTGCACACGTTAACTCAGCCCCGTCCCCTCCCTTCACCACTGTGTATACACGCCCTGTGGCCGTTTTTAGTTGGGAGATTAAGTTCATTTGAATCCTGAGGGAACCCCATGCCGCAGACAGCTTTTGGCCATGCACAGAGGGGTATTGGACTCAGGGCTTAGCACGCCATCAGGCCCTGTGGCCAATCCCCGAGCAGACTGCCAACCCCACACCACATATAGCCTTTGGCGTGCGCAGAGTAGTATTGGGTTTTAGGCCCGGGTACCCAATCCCTTGGGCAAAACCATATATATTAAGGGGAGGAGGGAATGCAACCCACTTCAGACCCTATATAGGCCCCGGGACCCCATCCCTGGGGCTAGTTTTAAAAAAGCAGAGGGGGGACCGGGCCCTATCCCGTGGCCAAATACAATTTAACCGGGGAGAAGGTCGTGCAGCTCCTTCTTTAAGCTTTAATGGGCCCTAGGACCCCATTCCCCAGGGCCAAATACAATAAAGGGGAGGAGCGTCCCCCCTTCCTGAGCCTTCTTTGGCCCTGGGAGCCCCACCCTGGGGTCAAAATCTAAGGGGATGGGACATACAGTCGCCGTCCCCGAGTCCTACCAGCCCAAAACCCCAGGGTCAACTACAATAAAAATGGGGTGGGAAGCCACTCAGTCCCCCACCCTGAGCCTCACTAGGTCCCGGGACTCCCTTCCCCGGGTCATTTATTTTTTAAAGGGGGAGGAGGGCACACGCCTCCTACCCCCGTGCCTTATTAGTGTGCTAACATTCTGAATCTATGCCAAAAGTGTGGCACATCAGAGGACCATCTTGATGGAATCGAAGAAAAAATTTAAAGTATTTTCTACTGAAGATACTACAGTAACTGAGTAATTTAGGGAGCTCCATAACAAATATGTCTCCCAAGACAGCCACCGGAGAAAAAAAGGGCCCAAATATAGCACAAATATCACCGAAATGTAGCCCAAGTATAGCCCAATGACAGAAGTGTGCAAAACACTTATTTTCTTTTGTTTTTTGTAGTTTTATATCGCACAGATTTGACCTGAAGGTATTGAAGTGCTTTACATGAGCATCAGCTACATTCTACAAGGACACATTCATTTTGGTTTTAGGCATAATATAGTAATAATAATAATCTATATTTGTAAAAACTGAACATATCAACCCTTAAGGTTTCAAGGCGCTGGGGGCCGTTGGGGAGATTAAGTGAGCTATTGCCCAGAGTTGCATGATGCTGAGCTGAGCTGTCTCTGGCAATCAAACCATGATCCTCATGCTCCGGACTCACCCGCTCTGGCTGCTGTGCCACACCTTTCCCTCAAGGCAAGGTTAGATTAAGTGATATGCCCAGAATCACAGGATGTCAAGTGGATGCCGAAACTCGAACCTGGTTCTCCAGTTGCAAAGTTTGCAATCCTGGCCATAACGCCACATCCTCTCCCTTAACTGTAACATATAATCTAGTGATCAACTGAATTAAAGAAACATAAAGATAGAAAACTATTTAAAAGGGATTTTTCGGTATTTGAGAACTCAGAAAAAAATTCCTCATTTTAGTTGTTTGGAACATTAACGACAATTTTTCTGGGAATATGACCCTCTCATGCAGAAGGGTGAAGAGACAATAAGTTGACCACGCTGTGCAGGTGGAAGGGGCAGTGGCAACGCTGCTGACCATGGCGGGCAGGGGAAACAAATCAAACATGCAGTACAGGCAAGAAAGGCTGTGGCAATATAAAAGACCATTGAGGGAAGAAGAAAGAGACAGTGGCAGTACAACCATACTTACAAACACAGGCGATACAGGCAGGAGACCCCACATGTTTTTAACCCCAAAAGGGATTTATTTTATTTGTTTCCTACCTAAAATCTCCTGCCTTTCACTGTAAGTCAATGGGAAAAATAAATCACCCCGGTTTCTTTCTAAATCTCCCTCTAAAAAAGTTCAAAATGTTGGCAAGTAAAGTACATTGGATCACAAAGGGAAGGAGAAATGGGGTAGGGACATGGGCTCAGATGGGAGAAGGCAGATGTGAGATGGGCAGGTGCACCAAACTAACCTTACAGGGAAGGCATCAGAGGTTGCAGCAGCACAATTCACCACACAGAGCAAACGGGATGGCAATATAGCACAACGGAACTTGGAAAGCAATAGGGAGGGGACAGGGCCATGCCTATGGACAACAGAGAGCAGAGGGGAAAGAGGCAAGGGCAGTAAGCTGACCATATCAGACAGACAGGAGGGACAATTTTAAGTTATTTGCTTTCTTTATGTTTTTGTATCCAGTGATCACTTGAATATGTGTTACACTTGGGGAGTGGGTGTGGTGTTATGGCCAGGCCTGTAGACTTTGCAACTGGGACACCAGGTTCAAGTTTCGGCATCAGCTCAACATCCTGTGATTCTGGGCAAATCAATTAATATCCCCATGCCTAAAACCCAAAAATGTGCTCTTTGTGTAATGTAACTGATGCTCATGTAAAGCATTCCAATACCTACAGGTCAAGTGTGCGATATAAAACTGCAAAAAAACAAAAAATCACACTTTTGTCATTGGGCTATACTTGGGCTACATTTGGATGATATTTGTGCTAAATTTGGGTGCTTTGTTCTTTGGTGGCCATCTTGTGAGACTTATTTGTTATGATGCTCCATAATTTCCTCATTTACTGTAGTAACCTCAGTCGAATATCCTTTCAGTTTTCTACTTCGATTCCATCAATATGGTGTTCAGATGTGCCACACTTTTGGTACAAAATTCAGAATGTTAGCATTCTAGTTGCTCTTTAGTACACTGTAGTAAAGCTGTTGATCACAAGTGAGTTGACTGGCAGTATGCTCCTGGTGTTGAAAGTTGAGTGTATATTTCAGTCTGCATGTTAGAATGTTTTAATGAAATAGAAGAGGAAGATATTTGAGAACTCACTTAAAACGTGTCCTCATTTTTCTTTCTACAGTACTAACCATATTGTTGACAAAAGGAACCTCCTCATTTTAAATGTAATGTTTTATGTTTCACCAGTTTGATTCAATCAAGATGGCTTCAAGTGTGCCATTCTTTTGTCATAAGAAAGAATGTTTGTGCTCTAGTTGTTCTTTAGAACACTCTAAGAGGCTGCAGTGGAACACAAGGGAATCAACCGACAGACCACTCCTGTTGGAAGTACATGTTTTACTAAGAAAGTCTGTGTGAATTTGCAGAAAATATGCTCTTATTTTATCTTCTGGAGCACCTTCCATAATGTATATTGGAAAATCATGAGAAAACAGTTTGCCCCCAAACATGATTCATGAAATCTCAGCAGAAGGCTTTTTCACATGGCAAAATTACCTTAGAACACACCACAGTTCCTAAAATGAGTATATTACCATCAACATATGATTTATATTGTAACTAAAATCTGTTATCACCCTTTTCACATTCTCCTTTGTGACCCACAAAACCTGCCATTCACTATAATGCATTTCAATAGGGTGCTATCATGTACATAGGTCCCAAGATGGCTGCAAATACTACCTGGTTGAAGTGCTGACTGAGAATCAGATCTTACCATTAGATCTGTGCTTTGGCTCCGACCCCAGATATACAAATGTCTTTTTCCTTACATATCTCAAAAACTACTGAACGGATTTATATCAAATCACAAAAAGGGTTCTTTCTGGACAAAGAGCTAGCTTTCTGCTAATTCTGGTGTAATTCCGTTCAGCGGTGCGGACTGCAGTCGTGTCTAAAATATCTATGAGAATTAACATGGGATATTCACCTTTTTTGTGCACCCACTTGATGGATCACCACGAAAATTTCGATGCACAACTAAAATCACAACTACACTTTTTTGGGAACATTTTGTGAAGATTCGTCAAACGACGTAAAATAAGCAAGTCAAAAAATGCTTTTCCTATGGAAGCTAGGTCGTAACTATAAATACCGACTGGTAACCACCAGTAGATGATATATAAACACACATATATACATATTCACTGAAAAAACAAAGGTTAAAGTATCATTATAGTTAGGTGCTGAAATTAGACGAGAACTAACGTTTAAAAATCAAGAAAAATACTGACATTCACCAGTTATAGTTTACTGAGTTAACTATAACTTTCTCCCCTGCCATTCACTTCCTATGACTCCACATATCACATCACTCATGACATGTTAAATTACATTACTGATTAAATCACTGATAACAGCATATTCATACATAGCATAGAGTTACTGAATGTACACATGTGGGTGCATAGCATGGAACTAGCATATGCCCTGGAGCAAAGTGTGGTTGTGCAACTTGAAATGTATGTGGTGCACCACTTACAATTCACTAAGGTTCGGGGCACAAAGAGTACTCCAATGTAAACAAGGTACAAGATGTGAACACCTGAAGTGAGTTGCAGAGGTATGATTCAATGTAGATTGTAGGATCTGGCTTAAGCCCATAGCCTGTTGCAAAATAATCTGTGAGAAAGGCCAAAGCTTCTGTTGACACTAGATTAACTATCAGAGGATACACAAGCCCATGTGAAATAGTTGTAATACAATACTTGAGACAAATTCTACGTAGCAAGGATGTTTGTAAGGTGTGGATGTTTATTTCTAGAACTTCACTGAATATTCTGAGATATTGCACATTGGTTAATAATGAAGAATGTTGGAGTGTCCCACTTAGAAGTGGCTTATTTCACACTGGAATTGTATACATATACTAAGGTTGTATGCCATTGTGTCCATCTCAGAAATATATGTAGTGCATTTTACCATATTAGAAAGGGTTGTCCGTAGGGTCTGGTAGAAGGTGTCTTTTCAGTGTCAAATGTATCCTTGTCAATCTCTTGAATTAAAATTGCGGGTCTTGTGAAGAGAGTAATTATGTTTAGCTGAATAGAGTACCAGCTACGTTATGGAGGTATAAAGAGGTGAGTGAATACCAGTAAAAACATTGAGCAAACGTGGCTGTCTTGATAGATATGCTTTGTGTCCAGCATGTGGTCAAAGGTATGCCCATTATCATATGACTGAAAATAGAAAATTGGCCACAGGTGTAGTCTGTTGAATTACTTCAAGTCCACAAACTCTATAGAATGATGTTGCAATGAGTGGATGATGTCCTCAATTATGTCATTTAACATGTCATGAGTGATGTAATACATGTGATGCCAAAAGCAGTGCAAGTTGGGGGGTGCAAGTTATAAGTAGCTCAGTGAACTATAACTGATGAATTTTGGTGTTGTATTGTTTTTTAAACATTAATTCTTAACTCATTTTAGTACCTAACTACAACATCAGTTTAAACTTCATTTTTGCATTAAACTTATGGATTTTCCTCTAGTATTCAAACTTGGCCATACGACTATTGCCTTTAGGCAACCTGCAGCCAATATCGCCTCTATCAACTGCCTTTGGCTGTACTTAGCGTTGGTTGGTTGGTCTCCGGTCAGCTGCAAGCAACCCCAGTGCACTATGTTTGGACTTTGGACTTTGGCTGTGCACAGCGGGCAGTTGACAGCAGGGTCAGGCCTCTGCAGAGATCCTGTCCTGGGCCCCTGGGGCACAACTTGCATTTTTTTCTCCTTATTTTAATTGTTTTTGGACACCAAGCTACTCCCACTGTACCCACCTTACAAGCCTAAACCCCATAGTAGCCGAGAAGAAGTTTTCACAGTGCTTCAGTACCATAGGGTGAAAGCTTGTACAACGGATCCCGCAGGAGTACCACAGTACTTCACAGGATGGCCATGCTACCTTCTGCAGGAGTAACCACAGTACCTGTAGCCCGAAGAGTTACAGCCACCATCAGAATTACAGTGCAGAGGCGCAACTAGAGCCAAATTTTTTTTTGGGGGGGGGGCTACAAATAATTTTTTTGGGGGGGGGGGTGATTCTTCCAGCAATAGTCAGAGTGGAGATGCAGGCGCTCTAAGAAGGGGTGAAAAAAACAACAAAGCCTTGTTGACAAGTAAATGGTCTTTTAAAGTCCTGTAAAGTACTCAGGTACGGCTGCAATAAGATGGGCGCCAGCCTACAACAGCTAAAAAACTGTGGGGCAGATTTACAAGCCCCTTACAACACATTTGCGCCGCCGTTGCATCACTTCTGTGATGCAGCGGCATCGTAAACAATGCGCCAAGTTGCGACATATTTACAACTTGACGCATCGAGGGAGATGCGTCACATTGTAAAGCCCTGCGCTACATCATACCTGTGTCAGGTATAATGTATGCAGGGTGGGCATTCTCCCGCATGAAAGCCTTGTAAAAGTGACGCAGTGAAATCCACAAGATTTCACTGAGTCACTTTTACAACGCCACTGCATCAAAACATTGCGCCTGCTTGAAGTAGGCGTAAGGAGTTATGCAGCATGTCAGGAATAGGCCGCCCCTGAGCATTGCTGGAGTTTTGTCGCGCTTGCGACACGACCCCAGCAGTATGCTGCCCTTACGGCAAAAGATGCGCCACTTATCTGTGTATCCTTGCGCCATGGTGCATCGCATTGTAAATGCGACGCATCTGTGGTGGCGCAAGGGTATTTTTGCATGTCGCATCTTTACTGGCAAATCCCTGCTAATATGCAGAGATGCGCCAGTCCTTGTAAATCTGCCCCGGAAAGCTGTCTCAGCTCGGACTGACACACACGACGGGAGGGGGGTATTCGGTGGGGGGGCTGAAGCCCTTTGAGCCCTACGGGCGTTGCACGTCTGTTACAGGGTCACTCAAAATGACCACCATAGCAGGTAATCAAAGAAATAAAAACTGCAGTCCTTCTCTTGAAACCCGGGAAGCAGTGAGGTCCCTTCTATCTTCTAATGTTCCCTTGTTAGGATAAAGATATGGACAGACGCCAATCACTGGCATCGACCATTTAAATAATTTAGCACAAACCCAGCTAGATAGCGAAAAGAGCGCTGCGTACTGTGGAGTGGTTCAAAGGAAGATGCAATGGGAGAGAAGAACATATTAAAAGACGCTTTCACAATTTCCAAAGTTGGTTTCTTTGATGGAAGTTTCTAGTTTAGCTTTAACAGTTTCTCTACAGGACAACACTTTTCATCACGCGCAATTTAAACCCTAATACTTCGGTGATGTTTAGGCTGGTGATTTGTAACAGTGGGCACTGATGGCCCACTTTTCATGTCTGCCATTTTTTCATTCAATATATGATATGTGAACTAAACGATTCTTTTCGAAATGTCTGTTTCGTCCCTGTCATTTAAGATATTTTCAGCAGGAAAGAATGGAGAAAACAACTACTCGAAAATAGACGAAAAAGTATCAGAAGATGAACCAAAGACGAAAGCGAGAACATCTACCGATTTACCTGCCGGCGGGACGCTAGGCACGGGCGCGCGCAGCTCGAACCACCTCATTTCTGCAGCGCAGACGATGTAGCGATGCACCACGGGAGGTACTGCGGTGAAAGCTGGTTGTTTCGTTAATTTACCAAGCTGCACATGCCTTCACTACTGTTGCAACTTCCCGTACGCAATAAACAACATGAAATCTCTGTTATTTTTCGAAAGGACACATTTTTGTAGAGTTTTCATTTCTCCAGTTGTACCGTGAATGTATTCTGTTTGTTTTAAAAAAATATATTTTTTTTAGAGTATTCACTATTCCACTGTTTACCATTATGGCAACATCCTTAGTCCATGGGCTGTTTGCATCCTTCACATTGCAAGTATAGCTAAATAAAGCATGCAGTTTTAAAGGTGGTTAGCTAATACTGTTCCAAAATGATATTGAACGTCGTGCTTTTACAATGCAGCTGCCTACCTCTTTGTACGAGGTTCGCATGATATATTTACAAACATATCTCCATTTTACTCGTTTTACAACATTTGTACAATCCGTTCTGAACATTACCATGTGAAAAAATCTAAATATTCTATACACCCGTTGCCTTAACTCTCAACAAACTTGAGAAGATTCTGCCTTGAATTTATGCTAAATGTGCCTCTCGACGCTGAGGTCGCTGTTTAACAAACTGCGTTGAAATGCATTAAATATCAAGATAGTTAACAGATAACTTTTATTCCCAAGATAGTTAACAGACAACTTTTATTCCGAATATTCCTATTCAATTTTGTCAAAGTGAAGCAGAATACACAATCTCGTGTGACACATTGCTATAGACTGCTGATGAGAAATGTAGTCAAATCATTTCCTTAGACTTTTGGTCTCATAAGGTCATTAACCTATACATCCAATCAGCAAACACAAACAATTTGGTAGGTGCTGGTTGTGCTAGTGACATATCCAATAATTCGTCGCTGAATTCAGTGACATCACATCTTCATGTAATTTCAAGTGAAGATAGAACTCCGCTAATGCTGAACCTAGTGTAATGCTGAACCTAGTGCATCTATTTCACCAAGCCTTGGAAGGTGGGTGTGACCGGGCAGGTGTGTCTGAGTAATCCTCCTCTGGATTTTGATGGGAATTGGGGGTTCCAGGGCCTGGGGTGCTGCTGCCCTGCTATGATGGGCCAAGTTGTTGAGGGGGAAGACACCTCGCAGTGCTCTTTGTGATAAAGCTGGCATGGTTTTGATGTTGCAGGAACTAAATATGCGGTGGTATAAGGTGTTAGATCATAGAGCGTACGGGGCGGGCTCATCCCGAAAGAAAGTGAGCTCAGTGGTCAAAGCCAGACTAAGGCTAGCTTAGATGGGGCAACATTTGGCCAGCAACAAGGGCTGTTGAAAAAACACTGGACAATGTTAAAACGGGGGAGGGCGAGTAGGAGGCAGATTAATGAGTTCACTCTCCCTCCTCATATTGAAAGGAAGCTTTATTAATATACTAATGCTTCATGTGCATTGACCTGCATCCAGATATTTATGAATGACATGAAATGTTTCTTGCCAAGAGCAATTTAGTCACTTGATTCATGCTGAATTAAAGGAGATGCTGCACTTCCCACATAACCTGATAGTGTGCTAATAGCACACTAAATCCTTCGGATGGAATGCAACAGCAATGAGGACAAGAAAAAGTAATGGTTGGAATGCTTCAATTAATCTAGGTCGCATTCCAGTGTATCATTTTTTTGCCCACTATGCCACTGTAGCAGAGACTAGCAGCAATATACAGCAGTCAGAGGAACAATTCCAAAGTAAAAAAGATATAGGTTTGGAAAGTGTGCCATAGACATGGGAGAGTTAAAGGAAGCTTGTGTGCAGTGAGTGCACTAACTCCTGTATGAGGATCATCTGCTATCATGACATGCAGACCACGGCACATTGTGGTTAGAGATACCTATCAGAGGAATCAACAACACTAACTACGATTAAAAGATAGAGTTGAGTCCAAATAAAGGGATTACATTAATGTTGCTTCCATTCAAAAGACTAAGCTGGACAAAGGCACCCATTAAGCGGACTGTCTGTCATTGATTTTGACCAATGTCATCAAATAATCAAATGAGAACATGGGCACTTGGATCTACTTGTCCTTGACCGGTTTCAGTCTCTTAAATGGGAGCAATTTACTTCCTTCTGTGTCATGTCTTCAGTGTGATTGATTACTACGAGAAGGGTGTCAGTGTAAAACTCTGGATACCATCTTTGATTGAATGTTTAACCAGCCGTGTCACACATTGCTATCCTGTTCCCACCTACCTGCTTTAGAAGACTGGATATTTAAATAACTCCTCTTGCAGGTGCACAGGTTTTGAAAAAATGTTGCCAACCACTGCGTGGTGGACTTGTTTCTCGCGCATGGCATGCCAATAAGAAGTTTGGGAGCTCGAGAGAGAAAATCAAGCACTGGACTGCCTCGCGGAGAGATTTCTCAGCACGGACGGTCGCTCTAGGTCGCTACCGTTCATGTTGAGATAGCTGCCACTTGCATAGAGAAAGCTATGCTTGAGTAGAAAATATACTTGAAGGGCAGAAAGAAGCAGTACCCTCTGGCGCACTGCAAAGTGCAGTTTACACTGATTTTGCAGCACAGTACAAGCTCCCAGTGCTAAAAATCAGTGTGAGCAGTGCCACATACCAAAACTCCGCTACTCACAGAACATCACAGAATCTCACTGAGTATTTGGGTAACTCTGCCGAACTGAAAAATGCAGCACACATAGTAAGAGCAAAAAATGATGAGAAATAAAGATATTTCGCCTTGAGTCTTTTTGACACATTCCCAAGTCTACCACTAATGATAAATCTAGACATGCTCCTAAATCCATGTCTAGATGTGTGGGAACACCCACACTCCATCCATGGAACGCCTCCCTGGGGCATAGTAACGCATGGTAGCAATTTGTGCTGCTTTGCGTCACTACAGATTTATCAAGACATGTAGGGCCATGCAAGGTGGCCCTTCGTGGGTTGATAAACCTGACTTGCTTCCCCGTGGGAGGGGCACAGACAATGCAACACTATGATAAATATGGGCCCTGGTGTCAGTTCATTCTATTTGATCTGAAGTCCATGCTGTAGCCTGCTGCAATCCAGTATTCAAAAACAACAATTGATGGACAGAATGCAGAAGAATGTCATATATTCACCCCAGAACAAAGATCTGGGCCTAAATCCATCGTTTTTTGCTCACCATGCCATTCCAGTTTGGACCCAGCCATATGCAAATCAGTCGTGACCCTGCGCCCAATGGGAACAGTCCAGCCCGAACTGCCAGGCCAGGCCCTCTCTGGACTGGAAACAAGCATCCTAGGACCGGTTTCTGGCTTTCAGCCCTCATCAGCCAGGATAGCTGACTCCAGTGGCATGGAGAGCACGGGACCCACGTCTGGGCACCCGTCCCACCTGGGGTGACAAATGCAAAAACAACAATTGATAGACAGAATGCAGAACAATATCATACATTCACCCCAGTACAAAGATCTGGGCCTAAATCCATCGTTGTTTTGCTCACCATGCCATTCCTGTTTGGACCCAGCCATATGCCAATCAGTCTTGACCCTGGAACAGTTCAGCCCGAATTGCCAGACCAGGTCCTCCCTGGACTGGAAACAAGCATCCTAGGACCGGTTTCCGGCTTTCAGCCCTCATCAGCCAGGATAGCTTGACTCCAGTAGCATGGAGAGCATGGGACCCACATCTGGGCATACCCATCCCACTCGGGGTGACAAATGCACTCCAGTATTCATCAACAGAAAGTGATCATTTAAAAATAACATCATTTCATGGCGAGATCTAGATATCTAAGTGAAAATAGATGCAAAAGGCCAACACATGATGTAAATGTTGCACCAGCTCATCACAGATGAAAATCAGGATCAAATTACCATGAACTTTGAAATATAAGCCCCTACCATTTTCTCACCCCTTGACAATTACTGTAAATGCATTAAGAGTGATAAAAAAACAGGGAAGAAAAAGGTTTTAGTAGAAAAGGTGGACATTTTGCCCACCACAGTACTACTACTAAAGTAGGCCCATCTTTATTTTGGATATAGATTGAGCACAAAAGAATGACTGACCGTGTCTTGTTGTAGAAATGAGGTAGAAGCTGTGCATCTAGCTTACATTTGTATTTAGAAAAGGGCCTCTTTTTGCATGGTTAGCCCCCACTTTTTGCCTGACGTCAGATGGGTCAATGCTAACCAGGTTTCCAGTGCCAGATCTCTTCCTCAAAAACGATACCATGATTGGCACAAGTTCAGCTTCCTCTGTACGTCCTTAGTAATTGGTACCCCAGACACCTGGGGAAGGGGTACGGAAACGGGTCCTCTGGTGCTGCCGCACACTGGTTGTGCCACCTCATGGACCCCTCACCAAGGCTGGGCACTCTGCCATTGCAGGCTGCATGTCTTGGTGCAGAGAAATCTGAAGAGTTGACATGGCACACAGCCCTGTGTGCAATGCCACCCATACACTGCATAAGATATAGGTTAGTCACCTCTATTGCAGGCCTTTAGCCCTAAGGCAGGGTGCACTGTTCCTGATGTGAGGGCATATCAGCATGAGGAGAAATGCCCTTACAATGTCCAGTCTAGTCTGAGATATTGTAAGTGCACAGGGAAGCCACAAAAAGTACATGGGCTGGATATTTGCCAACACGAGTTTCCTAGCTCCATGATGGCTTCACTGATTTCTAAGGTGTTTGATACCAAACATCTTCTCTTTAGAAGTCCGCACTGATGCCAGTGTTGGATTTATTAATAAATTCACACAGAAGACCCTTCTAGAGGGTCCCCTTATAACCTACCAAGCACTGGTGTGGTCTCTGACTTGTTTTCACCAGTTTACCACCACCAGACATGTTTCTGACCTCATGGGGTGAGATCCAGCACTCTCAGAGGGCAGAGACAAAGCCTGCTCTGGGCGGAGGTGCTTAACACCTCCTCCAGGACAGGATGGCATTTCTGGGCGCGAAGTTTCAAAGGCGATGCCGCCTTTGAAATCTGACCGAGGAACATCCAGATAGTGGGGGGAGCCCCAAGCCCCCTTCCCAGCTCCACTTTTGGCAGGTAAATTAGTTAGATTTTGAGGATGTTCCCCACTTCGCCTACACCATCCCTAGGGTGAGGCAGGTGATGTGAAGCCATCTCCTGAAATTCCACCATCTTGGGATGGTGGAAAAAACACCTATCAGGGCTAGGGTAGTTCCCCCTACCACAGGAAGTGATCACTAGAGGATGGGGACACCCTAAAGGTAGGTAGCCCTTCGGCTACTACATGTCCCCATGTAACATCCCTAAATTCAGTATTTAGATGGCACTCTGAAACCTGAACTTGAGATTCAATGGACAAGAGAAGTCCAAGACAAAGAAGACCTACTGCATGAGAACGGAAGCCCTGCCACTGAAGAAAAATATGCCAAACCCTACCTGCTGCTTCAAGGATTCGACAATCCCTGCTTGATGTGTTGTCCTGAACCTGAGAGGACTCCAAGAACCCCGGAGCACCTCCAGCCTTCAAGAAATTGCTAAGAAGCTCCATCTTAGTGAAGGTATCACTCCCCTGCACAGATCTTGTGAAGTCCGGTTTGTCAGATTGCTACTCCCCAACGACCTCTCAACACCGAAGCAGGAAAAGGAACAAAAGCTCCAGAGGGTCAGATATGTCTCCCCATCAAGTTTGGAGACACCAGGACCTACTGGAGCCATGGCATACTAATGCCCAAGTACCTGACCTCCAATTACAAACACCAAGATGAAGAGTTGACACCAGACTGCCTAAGCACCAGAAGCAGGTACCCATCAAGGGATGTTGAGACACCAAAGACCTACTTCCTGAGTTGCCCAATTATCCCAACATGACCTCTCTAAGTTGCCTGCTCCTGGACACGAGGACCTCAAGATGCACGATGCCCGGATGACTTATTCACACTGCACCTTGAGGTTCTGGACTTTTAAGAGTCAGAGGTGTCAGGGAAACAACACCCGAAGACCCCTGAGTTCCCCCTGTCCCGGTGCACAAACAAACAGAGACACGGGCTTCTCGATGGCGGCGTCAAAGACCAAGGTTTATTTACTGCAGGGATACAGAAATCATAGGAACCACACAGAGGCAGAATCTAGGAGACTGTTCGAATTGCATTAAGTGGGTTGTTTCTTAAATACAAGAAAAATGTCTTGGGGCAACATTACACGAATATTTCTCATGCCCAACCCGGTATCCCAAACAGATAATAAATAAACATCAAACAATGATTAGTTGTAGGTTTTCGGTATTCGATCAGGTCCTCTCGACAGTTTTTCATTCTTCGCCCGATCCTCCCCATCATAAAAATCGTAACCTCCCCATTGTAAAAGCCCAGAAAGAAAGGAGCAGAGCCAGGTGCAAAGGATTGAAATGTAGGATAAGAGGTGTTTATGGATCATAAACGGGCAGGGCAATCGTCTTCGGCCTTTCAGTCAGGACAACGGACACGAGAACCAGTATAGCAGGGCTGGCCTCAGGCAAGGGAGGCAGCTTGGTTCTGCCTAGTCATGTAGCGTCAGCCTTTCTCGGGGCTCGAGCTTACGTGTCCTTAACAAGGTGATCCTGCCGGGGTCATCGTCCGTTCATTGGCTATGTGAGGGCAAGAAACAAAATGGATGCCGTAACTAAAATGGGTGCCATGACTTTACTGACAGAATGCCCTATTTTCCAGTGAATTCATGCCAGTTGCGCAGCGAAAACACTGTCATGTATATGATGGATCATTTGCGGTTCATTGATACCAAAATCGTGTCAGTACTATGATACCGAATTCACGGGTTCGGATCGCTACAGAACCTCAGACCGTCCTTTTGCCCTTACATAGGCAATAACTCACTCTATGTCAGAGTCCATTTCTATGTTCATTAGGTCACTGATATGTTGTGGTAGCATTACTTTATCTCGTGATGCATCTCCGAAAACAGGTGGTCTCCTTACGCACGATGAAACACAAACGCTACATAAGGCAGGGCCACACTGAATAATGAGACAGCACGAAAATAAAAATACTAACGTAACACCGATGACCATTAGAACCTTCCACCCCCATGCAGATAACAGATTCCAGAACCATCCCATTAGTGACCAGTCACCTTCCTCTACGTGAATGGAGTCGGAGATTTTGTGTAACTTAGAGATGGCCTTGTATACTGTTGGCGCATTATCTGGGATAAAAACGCAGCAACTTGATTGGATCATTTTGCATACCCCACCTCGATCTGCAAGTAACACGTCAAGAACCATACGGTTCTGTAACATCATGAGGCGATCCGCTTGAAGCTCAGCTGTCAGGTTACTAAGGGCAACTGTAGTTCCGATAATGGTGGATTCAACTACTCGTGTTAGTTGACGCAGGTTTCTACTGTTGACCATAGGCCCCCAGAACGGGAGGAAACCTTTGAAAAAGTCTCCTGCTTCTTGGCCAGCAGTATCCTCTTTACTGAATACACCTCTCACAACTCTCGTTTTGTGATAATCCGGTGCAGCAGTGTATGTCGGAGGTAACAGTTGAGCGATATAACATGAGCCTGAGAAGTCAGCGGGCAGCCATGTATATGCTCTGTCTTGACAAACAAAATAGGTACCCTTAGCGGCTAAGAATGCAGGGGAAGATTGTGACGGGAACACGTACGTTTCAATACAGTCACTCTTCCCTAGTCGAGCTTTCGGATTCCTCCCATTTCCTTGCAAACAGACCTGACCTTGGTGGGGTACGACCCAGATCGGAGTTGAGCTCTTACGTTTGTTCTCACCCAGAGTGATGCCATATTCTGTAATGTTCCACCCCATGTAAACTCGCAACTCATCCTTGGGAATGTACGGAGTATTAGTGACATCTCTCACCATATCAGTGATTCCTTTTACCAAGGCTCTATTAGCAGAGTTATACCGGGTGGAACGCGGAGGTCGTGGAGGGTAGGTCTCTAGAGCATAGGCGAACATGGTTTGAAATGCCCAGAATGATCCATTATAACTGAAAGGCAGAACCAAATAAGCGATGCCCTTGTCCATGGTATGTGGTATCAGGCCACATACCCAGCAGTTTGTTGTGTTAACCACTAGTTGATGTTGGTGCAAGAGCTGAATGAAAGTGTTATTTATAAACTCAGAGCGTCGAGCTTGCTCGTGGGCAGGAAAAGGATGAAAAGAATGAATAGAACCAATAGTCGGGGAAACAGAAATATGGGGAGATACTGTAGACGTAACAGGTGCAAAGATCAATTGAATACCAAAAATAATTCCGCCTATCAGAGTTATAAAAACAATCAGAAGTGTCAGGGCACATTGCATTAGGAAACATTTACTATACAATATGTCATATAATTTTGTCTTGTGCACCTTTATGACTTTAACCCGTCGTGATTCAGGAAGCTCCATCTTCTACAACCGTTCGCAACGGATGGTTTGTACCTGTTAAAAACTTACCTCTGTTTATCCTGGGAGTTCCCAAGACAAACAGAAGAAACCGACCTAATGTCTGATTCCCTGTAAATTAAAACAAGGCACACGTTACGACCCTACGGTAACCCAGACGGCAAGGCAAGAGGATAGCAAAAAATAAAAGCAAACTTCCTGACTGTACGGGATGCAAATACGATCAAAACAGTTTTACAGTTATCAAACGGAAATGTAATAATGCAATGTCATCAGTTCATCACATGAGAACGTAGATTATATCTGTATTTTCCAGGTCTTGTTTGGTCTTGAAATAGCTGGTCCACAGGTGCAGAAATGTTCGATTCCACAGGCGACAAGTGTTCACTTTGTACAATGCTCGGTTCAGGATTCAAAGGAGTGGTTTCTGCTGAGGTGTCAAAGTTCTGCGTTTCAGTTCGTGGATGGTCCGTTAGGTACTCTGCATCACTGAAAGGGATATGCCTAGAAACAGGTTCTGTCTCGGATACACCAATTCCCTGTCTAACCCAATTGTCATAGGGGAGTGGGAGAGGGACACGCTTCGTGTGGCTGGCGTGCACCCAATTTTTCCTGCCAGCTAGGCGTACTGCAGTTCTGGTTACGAGGAGGACCTGGAACGGGCCCACGAATCTTGGCTGAAGGTTTAGAGTGCGTTCAAAGTTCCGCACTACAACCTGGTCGCCGGGTTTCAACGTATGACCTGGACTCTCCGGCAGTTTAGGCAAGGATTCGAATACCTGTTGATGAATAAGGCTCAGTTTAGCAGTCAGATCATGAAGGTAATCAATCAACATTGGGTATTCTATCTGTCTGAATTCCTTTGGCCTAGGGACTCCCCAAACATTAGCAGGGCGGCCGAACACAATCTCATATGGGCTAAGCCCTACTCGAGAATGTACAGTCGCTCTGGTGGACAGTAAAGCTAGAGGCAGTGCGTCTGGCCAAGAGAGACCAGTGGAAGCTTGAATTTTCGCAAGTTTCAGCTTCAGGGTGCCATTGTACCCTTCCACCAAACCTGCTGACTGTGGATGGTTCGCACTGTGGAATTTTTGTACAATTCCTAGACCTGCACACACACTCTTCATAACTTTCCCTACAAACTCACTTCCGTTGTCTGACCAAACAATCCGTGGCATACCATACCTAGGGAAGTATTCTTTGAGGAGGATTTTGGCAGTGGACATGGCAGTGTTATCCTTTAATGGGTATGCCTCAATCCATCTCGAAAAGGCACATACTACCACTAGGACATACTTAAGATTGTTGCACCTGTCCATGTGGATATAATCCAACTGAATCACTTCAAAAGGACAAGAAGGGGGAGCAAAATGACCAGTTGGGGTTGGGGTTCCCTTGCCAGGATTATGCATCAGGCATACCATGCAGTTTTTCACCACTCTTTCAGCACACTTAGTAATTCCATCGTTCTTCCATACTGGAGCTAACATTTTACAGATCCCTTCCGAACTGATGTGCGCTGCTCCATGCGCCATCGTGACTACCGCAAGTACATACGCATCGGGTAACATCCAACGTTGCTGCTCAGACAGATCGATCCAACATCCACTCGAATCTATTTTACCCGTTTTCTCCTTCCATTCATTCTTCTCATTTTCAGTTGCCTCATTTTGGATTGCTTTCACACTGTCAATTGTATTCTCACACATTCCTGATTCAGCAATCCATCTTGCAGACGTTGCAGCGTACATTCGGCTCATCATGTTCTTGGCCGTTTCTTTAGCGACCTCGTCAGCAAACGCATTCCCTCGGCCAACATCATCCGTAATCTTTCGATGTGCACTGCACTTCACAATCGCAACTTCATTCGGTAGGGTCAGGGATTCTAATAGATCGCTGACTAACTGTCCATGTTGGATCTTAGTTCCATGGGACGTGAGAAAACCTCTTTCTCTTCAGAGACGCCCAAAATTGTGTGCGACGCCAAAGGCGTACTGGCTATCAGTAAACACATTCACTCTCTTTCCCTCAGCTAAAACACACGCTCTTGTCAATGCAATTAATTCTGCTGCTTGGGCAGAATTCTGACTCACTCTTGCAGTCTCAACAATCGTACTCAAAGTCGTAACTGCATACGCGGCCGTCACATCACCATTCTGTAGTTTAAAACAGGACCCATCGACATATAACGTGCCGTCTGGGTCTGATAACGGAGTATCTTTCAAATCAATTCTACCTTTTGTCTCTTCCTCAGTTCTGAAACAACAATCATGGGGCTCTGAATCACTCGACTCCTGAGTAGTCGGCAACAGTGTTGCTGGATTCAATATGTTGCATCGCTTGATCTGAATGTGACTTGCCAAAAGCGTCAGCTCATAGCCTGATAATCTAGCACTGGTGAGGTGCTGAGTTTTCGTTCTATTCATGAGTGTATCCACAGCATGTGGAACCATGACTACTAACATGTTGTTCATGACTAGTCCAGCAGACTGTCGAATAGACACTGCGGCTGCTGCCGTGGCTCTTAAACAACTTGGCAATGCTCTGGCTACCGGATCTAATGTGGATGAAAAATATGCACAAGGCCGTTGTTTGTCGCCGAATTGTTGTGTTAATACACTCAATGCACAACCTTCTCTTTCATGGACATATAGTGTAAACGGTTTACTGTAGTCAGGAGTACCCAACACAGGAGCTGAACACAGCGCATCACGTAAGTCAGAGAAGCTCTGTTGACATTCATCAGACCATGGCAAAGGGCTCGGAACACCTTTTCCAGTCAGGGCTACCAACGGTTTTGCCATGAGAGAAAAATTTGGGATCCATTGCCTACAGTATGACGTAATACCCAAAAACGCACGCACTTCTCTTTGTGTGCTTGGTACAGTCATCTGTGAAATTGCTTTGATTCTCTCTGGGGTCAACCTTCTTCCCTCCTTTGACAAAAGATGACCTAAGTAGGTCACTTCTTGGCAACAATATTGTAGTTTAGAAGGTGACACCTTGTGATGTAAGTCGGACAAATGACGTAATAAAGAAATAGTAGCTGCTTTGCAAGTTTCCTTGTCGTCAGCAGCTAGCAAAAGATCGTCTACGTATTGGATCAGAGCAACACCATGAGGAAGTACAAGAGCATCTAATTGACTTTTTAATGCTTGGCTGTAAATTGAAGGGCTTTCACAATAACCTTGTGGAGCGCGTTTGAATCTGAAACTGCGTCCTCCTAATGAGAAACCAAAAATGTCTCTACTTTCTTCTGCTATGGGAATGCTGAAAAATGCATTTTTCAAGTCGATCACCGTAAACCATGATGCCGATGCAGGAATCAACGTCAATAATGCAGTGATATCTGGTACCACTGGAAACTGTGGAATCACAATTTTGTTAACCTCTCTGAGGTCAATCACAAATCTGTAGATTGGAGGTTTGGAAGGATCAGTGCGTTTCAAAATCGGCAGGACAGGACTATTGCAGACGTTTCCTCTAGTTTCCTCTATCACATCTTTCTGTATCAAGTCTTTTACAATTAGTAAGAGTGCTTGTTCACCTTCGTTTGAAATCCGATACTGTGGGATTCGTGGAAATTTAACATTCGCTTTTAGACTTACCACGTAAGGGGGAATTTCCAAGAGGCCTACATCGTTGGGACCAGTTGCCCAAAGAGTATCAGGGAGAGAACGCAACTCCGGTGGGAGCTTGTCCATCGACATGTACATCGGGGAGATGACTCCTTTACCTAATGTGAGCTGTACTCCCGAAGGAGAACAGTACAACGTCGCATGCAGGCGTTTCAACAGGTCTAAACCAAGCAGATTCTCATTACAACCGGTTGTTAAAATGAGGGGTGCTTCTAGCTCGCATGGCCCAACAGTGATAGATAAAGGACTGGACACAGGATTGTGAACAGGGGCGCCTGAGAAACCTACTGAAGTGTTCGTTAAGCCGGACAAAGGTGCGCAAGGGAGTTTCGCACGCATGATTGAACTTTTTGCCGCACCAGTATCCAACAGAAACGGTTCGACCACGCCTGAGGTAACTACTGTGACATAAGGTCCACTCTGATCAACTGGAACTGATACTACTCCCTCTCTCTGCCTGCGGCTGTCCTATTGTTCGTTTCTTTGAATCTCTTCATTATGATCATAGTAATCTTCAACATGATACTGTGGAGATCTACCTGGCTGCGTAGGTTGTACATTTCGCTGGTCGAAATAATTCGATTGGCGATCAGCCTGTGGTGTCATTGTACCACGCCCTCTACCTCTAGGAGCTTGCATAAATCCAACATTACCTCTCTGAGCTGGGACACCACTAGTTTGTGGGTGTAGTACTGGACACTCATTCTTATAATGACCCTCCTTTTTACAATAGGCACACTGATTCCATGCTAACTGTTGCCGGGGAAAATTATAATTAAATCTTTGGGTCGTCCCTTGCTGGAATTGTGGCTGCGGTTGAAACTGGGGTCGCTGCTGTGAATCTGACTGATTCGAACGAGGCGGATATGCCTGTTGCAAAAGAACTTTGGTTTTTAAATCTTTCGTTTTCTTTTCTGACTTTTCCTTCTCTTCTTTCTCTCTATTCTCGTAATACTGAGCAGTTGCAAGTATCTGTGCTGTCGTCGACACTGCCCATGCACTTTCAGAATCCTTTAACTTGTTACTAAGCTCAGGTAGTAAATTAAACACGAACTTATCAACAAACAATCTCTGACCTCCCTCGGTACTCATATCTTGCCCACTGTGATCTACAAAGGTCTCTTCAAATCTAGTGAAGAAGTCAGAGACGCTTTCGTCCTTCTTTTGCTTGCATGCTGATAGTTTATCCCAATTTACTCGTAACGCTGGCATCAGCGTTTTCATCAGGTTAATTATTCTGCCAGGTAAGTCAGCAATCAGAGGTTCAGGTTTAGCTCCACCAACCTGCTGTGCGTCTGCCGCTACGATAGCTGGCCAATCACCTCCTAAGGCGACTGGGTGGTTCTCTTGCCGAATCTTGGCCCATATAGGTTGTGGTACTACATTACCAAACAGCATTTCAATGTCTGCCAAATTCATGATACACGCTTGGACTGTCTGTGTTAATTCTTTGTAATAACCAGCAGGCTTCTTACGAGGGTCTGGTAATGCTTGTTTTACTGCTAATACTTCAGCCCGTTTCCAAGGAATGTGTATCCACACTCTCTGGAATTGTGCTGGAGCAGCTGCAATACCCAAGTTCCCATCAGCGGCAACTGCTTCGCGCCATATGGGCGGAACTTCTCTCATCGGATACTGACCTCGTCTTTTCCTAGTTATCGGTGTACCATCAGGGTCTCTTGTCGCCCGAAAAGGGGACTCATCCCTATAAGCTAAAATTAATTCTATCGCTCTCCCTACTTCTGAACCTATCACCATTCCTGCGGCAAATTTCTGCTGAATATTTATTAAATCAGAAGGGACGGAATCTAAGTCATCATCTTCCCATTCCTCACGCACAAGAGAACACATCACGTCAAAAACATAACGTTGAGTTGGTTCATTCCACTGCATAAATGTGTCTAATACTCTTCGTGCATCATACTTCACAGCTTTCGACATCCACCTATGAGCTGTCGAATCTAACGTCTCTCGTTCCTCGGGACCAGGAAGCTGGCTACGTCTCTGTATAGAGTCAGAAACGGGGGTCCCAATTAAGGACCTGTAAAGAGGGGTTAATATATTAGTTACAGAGTCGGTTATTTTCCGACGAACGGAAAGCGGAGTCAGAATGACAGGGCTTGGGGACAGGGCAGTTGGAGCAGATGAAGTAGTAAGGGTAGGAGTAGTAGGTAAAGCAGTTTGCGAAACGATAGGCAAATGCGGGATAGGCGACCCAGGAAGAGGGGGTGCCGTAGGATCATTGACCACGGGAAAGACAGGAGCTGGATTCAAAGGGAGTGGAGCACCTATCCCAGGCTTACCAACAGCTGGCTGTACAACAGGTAGTAACTGTGGTACTGTAATACCCTGTGCATACGGTGGAGGTGAACTCAACAGGTAAGACAACAGGGGATCCTTTTCAGGGTCCTCTATCGGCTTAGCAGGACAAGATGGCAATACAGGGTAACATTTATCAATTGCCAAATTATGTTTTCTACTCGCCATCTCCATTGCTTTCTCGGTCTCGTTGACATGCAGCTGCCTAGCAGACTCCATTAAAATCAACCCTTTCTATTTCTGTTCTTTCTTTGTTTTCCTAATTTCTCTCTGTTTGGCTTCTTTGCGCCATACGCGAAAAGAATCAAACATCGCCGGCCGGGCTTTTCTCTTAAACAACTTAATTTCTAAATTATCTAGAATTTCCGTTTCGAAACTACCATGCGGTGGCCAACTAAGGACACCATCTTTCTTGGTATAACGGACCCATACTTCATTATACGTAATAGGACCCACACCATGTTTACAATAGAGCTCATATGTAGGAGTCCCAATCGGAGGAACCAAACACGAGTCCTCCAACCGTGAATCCCCGTTGCAACGTAACCAGGACAAAAAACAATTGTTACCCTTAGTCATGACTACAAAGACAAATTCAAACCAAAATGCGCAGAGAACTTAGGCCTACCAAAATGAACCAATACCAAATACCAAGATTATCTTAACAAGAGCAACCAATGATAATCTACAAATCCAAAACGTATCCGAATAACCAAACTGAGCACAACCCACTTAATACTTAACTGAAATGTGGAAGAGGTCACCAAGGAGAACCCGTCTTCGTCTCGCCGTACTAAGGTCTGCACCTCGGGTCCAAGACAGGGCGACAGTCAAGGCAGCGGTCCTCTGTAGCCGTCTGGGAACGGGAACCCTCGTGGAAGAGATCGTCGGGCCACTTTTACGACATGCAGGGATCGATGAAGCGGGGTACCTCCCTCCGGAATCTTCACACGAAACTTCTCGAACTTTTCAGGCTTTGGACCGGTACCGGATGACGTAGCCCCACGTTGGGCGCCAATTTGAGGTTCTGGACTTTTAAGAGTCCAGAGGTGTCAGGGAAACAACACCCGAAGACCCCTGAGTTCCCCCTGTCCCGGTGCACAAACAAACAGAGACACGGGCTTCTCGATGGCGGCGGCAAAGACCAAGGTTTATTTACTGCAGGGATACAGAAATCATAGGAACCACACAGAGGCAGAATCTAGGAGACTGTTCGAATTGCATTAAGTGGGTTGTTTCTTAAATACAAGAAAAATGTCTTGGGGCAACATTACACGAATATTTCTCATGCCCAACCCGGTATCCCAAACAGATAATAAATAAACATCAAACAATGATTAGTTGTAGGTTTTCGGTATTCGATCAGGTCCTCTCGACAGTTTTTCATTCTTCGCCCGATCCTCCCCATCATAAAAATCGTAACCTCCCCATTGTAAAAGCCCAGAAAGAAAGGAGCAGAGCCAGGTGCAAAGGATTGAAATGTAGGATAAGAGGTGTTTATGGATCATAAACGGGCAGGGCAATCGTCTTCGGCCTTTCAGTCAGGACAACGGACACGAGAACCAGTATAGCAGGGCTGGCCTCAGGCAAGGGAGGCAGCTTGGTTCTGCCTAGTCATGTAGCGTCAGCCTTTCTCGGGGCTCGAGCTTACGTGTCCTTAACAAGGTGATCCTGCCGGGGTCATCGTCCGTTCATTGGCTATGTGAGGGCAAGAAACAAAATGGATGCCGTAACTAAAATGGGTGCCATGACTTTACTGACAGAATGCCCTATTTTCCAGTGAATTCATGCCAGTTGCGCAGCGAAAACACTGTCATGTATATGATGGATCATTTGCGGTTCATTGATACCAAAATCGTGTCAGTACTATGATACCGAATTCACGGGTTCGGATCGCTACAGAACCTCAACCTGGCCCCACGGACCACAGCACTGACTAACCAACTGTGCTCCTATTGTCCACAAACCCTTGCGACCTCCTCCCTTGAAGGAGCCCCACCAGACTAACCTGTATGTCCTCCTGTGCAGTGTACCCTTCATCTTTGTGCACCAGCTTCCAAGACCTTCAGCACTCTGTTCCCGGCCGATTCGGGGTGCTCCCAAACTTCTTTATACTTGGTCCCAACATCGACTAAAACACAAAGTGACTTTGTGAAAGCATTGCCTGATTTATATGCATTTTTCTACTTTTCCCCGGATTGTTTCCTACGGTGTTTAATTGCGCACAAAGAGAGATATATTTTTCAAACTTTGCAAAATCATAACTCTGAAAGTACTTACCTTAGAACTGTGATCTTGGTCTCAAAAATTATATAAAAATCGATCTTATTTTTATAAATTGGTTTCAAATTTATTCTTGAATGTTTGTTTCATTTATGGCCTCTGTGGTGTACAACAAATGTTCAGCACTACCCTCTGATAAGCCTAACTGCTCGCCCACACTACTACAAAAAGAGCATTAAAGTTATTTGCTTTTACCTCAGTATACCATTTGTGGATTCTCTGAGCTCTCTGCACAGCGTACTTCTTTTTAGAACACTATATAGAGAGACAGTTTCCTCCAATGTTCCAGACAGGACCAGTATGGCTGATGGGCCTCTGGGTGACATCACTGAGGAGGGTGACAAAATGGCAAAAATATGTGTTTTAAACACATATTTTTGCCATTTTCTCAAGCCGGCTGTGGAAGGGGAAATCAACCAACCAAGACTTTAAAGATGTTTCAGGGAGTTCATCAGTGAAACGCAAGTCCACCTGGATTCACACTAATTTATTTTCACCTGCAGACACCAATTTTCTTGTTAGCGGTGCGACCAGTGGCCACACATACTGCTTGCGGCATCTTCAGCAATCAAACACAGAAACAGGAAAACAGAACATAGAGGTGCTTGATAGCAAAATACAATCACACTCTTCGGAGAAAAGCATTGTACACTATGGTGCCGATCACGATCCGTAAAAAAAATTCCCCGTACGACTCGTATCCGGTCTTTTTACCGTACGAATCGTACAAGTGCCGTACAAACTGGCAATCACGATTCGCATGGTAAAAAGTCCATATGAACCGCCTTGGGAATTATTCCCCACACGTCCTCGGGTCGGAAAATGTGTCCGACACGTCCTCGGACGATTTACCGTACAAATGTGAAAAGTGAAGTCCGACCGAGGAATCACGGTCCAACCCGTGCGTCCGATCTGACAACCGTATGGTAAAAACACCGTCCGCACCGAACTCCCATTGCAACCATGGAGACATGTGCCCGCATACGCGCCCAACAATCCCCCCAGCACCCATACGGTCGACTCGTACTCCCCGTGAATGTACACCCCCCCCTGTATGTACACCCGTGTACGTGTCGAACCCCCACCCGTGTATGTACACCCGTGTATGTTCGAGTCGTACCCCCACCCCTGTACGTGTCGTACCACCGTGTATGTACACCCCTGTACGTTCGAGTCCTACCCCCACCCGTGTACATGTCGTACCACCGTGTATGTACACCCCAGTACGTTCGAGTCGTACCCCCACCCGTGTACGTGTAGTACCACCGTGTATGTACACCCCAGTACGTTCGAGTCCTACCCCCACCCGTGTGCGTGTCGTTCCACCATGTATGTACACCCCAGTACGTTCGAGTCGTACCCCCACCCGTGTACGTGTCGTACCACCGTGTATGTACACTCCAGTACGTTCGAGTCCTACCCCCACCCGTGTACGTGTCGTACCACCGTGTATGTACACCCGTGTACGTTCGAGTCCTACCCCCACCCGTGTACGTGTCGTACCACCGTGTATTTACACCCCAGTACGTTCGAGTAGTACCCCCACCCGTGTACATGTCGTACCACCGTGTATGTACACCCCAGTACGTTCGAGCCCTACCCCCACCCGTGTACGTGTCGTACCACCGTGTATGTACACCCCTGTACGTTCGAGTCGTACCCCCACCCCTGTACGTGTCGTACCACCATGCATGTACACCCCTGTACGTTCGAGTCCTACCCCCACCCGTGTACGTGTCGTACCACCGTGTATGTACACCCCTGTACGTTCGAGTCCTACCCCCACCCGTGTACGTGTCGTACCACCGTGTATGTACACCCCAGTACGTTCGAGTCCTACCCCCACCCCTGTACGTGTCGTACCACCGTGCATGTACACCCCTGTACGTTCGAGTCCTACCCCCACCCGTGTACCTGTCGTACCACCGTGTATGTACACCCCAGTACGTTCGAGTAGTACCCCCACCCGTGTACGTGTCGTACCACCGTGTATGTACACCCCAGTACGTTCGAGTCCTACCCCCTCCCGTGTACGTGTCGTACCACCGTGTATGTACACCCCTGTACGTTCGAGTCGTACCCCCACCCCTGTACGTGTCGTACCACCGTGCATGTACACCCCTGTACGTTCGAGTCCTACCCCCACCCGTGTACGTGTCGTACCACCGTGTATGTACACCCCTGTACGTTTGAGTCGTACCCCCACCCCTGTACGTGTCGTACCACCGTGCATGTACACCCCTGTACGTTCGAGTCCTACCCCCACCCGTGTACGTGTCGTACCACCGTGTATGTACACCCCTGTACGTGTCGTACCACCGTGTATATACACCCCTGTACGTGTCGTACCCCCTCGTGTATGTACACCCCTGTACGTGTCGAAGCCCCACCCGTGTATGTACACCCCTGTACATGTCGTACCCCCGTGTACCTACACCCGTGTACGTCAGAGTCGTACCCCCACCCGCGTATGCATGGAGCGTACCCCCACCACAACATCCTAAGGATGGAGCGCACCCCAGGCCCCAACATCACAACCGAATGTACGACTCGTACCAAGCCACACACAAGGACAGCACTGTACAACAAAATGGGCCATGTACACACCGTATACACGCAAAAAAACGCACGTACACAACCAGGACAAACCAAAACGACACAAGAATACACCATTGGAATGGCACAAAGCCACAAAACATGTCCAACAACTACCAAAACAACACATTCACTGACCTGCAACTGCCAAAAACAAACAGAGGCCCAAAACACCACCACTCCTTATAACACACCCACCCAAACTTCAAACACAGCCACACCCACCAATGGACCAATAAAAAGGGCCCACACACACAAACCATGAGCCTTTGCAACAGACTCACTGCTGCCAGACCCCACAGACAACCTACAGCACCAAACTAGAAGCTTCACCACACCTTACACTTGCACACCTTCACACAACCGCCTTCACAAACACCCCCTCATCACATTCACACACACACCTGCACAACCACACCCACACACCCACAACCATCCACACACACCCCCCCCATCCACACCCACACCCCTCACCGTGCCCACTAACAAGAATCCAAAGTTCAGTAACCGAGAGTTGGAGGTCCTTGTCGATGAAATCCTCAGAGTCGAGCCACAGCTCTTTGGAACATTGGTCAGACAGACCAGCATTGCAGAAAAAACAGCCATGTGGCAGACCATCGTCGATGCTGTGAATGCTGTTGCGGACACCAGAAGGAACAAGCAGGAATGCCAAGCCAGGTGGTACGATCTGCGGAGGAGGGTCCGAGCCAAGATGACGGATGAACACAACCAGGCCAACGTCACTGGAGGAGGGCCATCCCGCAGACCCGTACACTACCATCCCTGGGAGGAGAGGGTGATGGCCATACTGCCGGTGGAGGCAGTCGAAGGATTAGGAGGACTCCGAGACCCGGGTGAGTACACAAACAACGCACCTCACATGGGGGGAACGTCATCCACAACCAAACTCACAAACAGGCACGCAACCACCCCAAGCTATCGCATGACTCAACCACACTCCATGAACACGCACATGCCACTGGCGCCACCATGCCCCATGCACCCAGCTGGACAATGTCAAGTCACAGGCCATAGAAGACACCAACACATGACACGGTAACCCGGATGGCGGGAGGGTGGGCCCCAAAATTCACATAGTGCAACACAGAAGCAGACAACAATGCCCTCTGCCCATATGGCCTAGGTCACAGCCAAACAAACAGTGTGTCCCCACACAGGAAAGACTCGCCAGCAAATGGCGGACGCCTTTCATTAACACATGGGGGTGAAGGCACTGTTTTGCACAGGACAGCAGCTAATGAACAGCCAACATTGTGAAAGAGTGGCTGCACACACCACCACAGCAGCAGCGCAGAGACACACACTACACCCAATGGGTGCCTGGAGATCAGAAACAAACTCACATCAACAAGCCAAGGGCCATTCAAAGATCTGCTAACAGTCTGTGCCCAGGAAGCTGGGCTGAGGTGACAGAGGGTGACACACAGAGGGAGGGAGAGGGGGACAGAGAGGGAGGGAGAGGGGGACAGAGAGAGAGGGAGACATAGGGACCCCGACAGAGGGAGGAGGCTGACACACGGAGGGAGGGAGAGGGGGACAGAGAGGGAGGGAGACACAGGGACACGGACAGAGGGAGGAGGCTGACACATGGAGGGAGGGAGAGGGGGACAGAGAGGGAGGGAGACACAGGGAGAGCAAATCAGCCATGTGGTGTGGGAGAATGTCTGCTCGTCAGCAGGTAGACTGCGTGCATGTAGACAAGGGTGGCCAGTGCCAGAACCCCCCCTCTCCTCCATGGCAAAACACAGGGCCATGTCACAACCTTTGCACGAGCACAACGACAGCTACCTGCATCATTGAAGTGTGTGTAACTACTTCATGTGCCTACGTACAGTGCAACACGGAAGGCGCCAATGCACGGCTCGCCACAACTGCCCACTCCACTGCTGACTGCAGTCACACTTGACGCAGCAAGTAAGACTGTGCCACACATAGTTAAAGGCGCCAAAGCTGTGCCCAAGGGACACACCCATGCACAAGTGCACTGTGAGTGGAATGCAAGACAGATCCAAATTCCCAGAGGAAATGTTCCAACTTTGAAACTGATGAAACATGGATGTTGCATGGACCAAAATTAACATTGTCTCTCTCACACACAGGTCAACCTCGTGGGCCACCCCCCAACACTGGGGGGGAAGACTCACAGGACCCGGCTCTGCGGGAGGCCGATCCCACCGGCAGCGACGATTCTCACCACTCTGTGGACGACCCGACCAACCTGGCCCCTCTGGTGTCCAACCACCTGCAGCACCTGCGTCAGGTACAACGGGGCCAACCACCACCCCCACTCCTGCCACATCCCAGGAAACACCCAGGATCCCTGCCCCACCACCACAAAGCAGCCAGGCTGGCCAGGAGGGACACGGTGTCCCGGGCACCCAGGAGGAGGCAGGCGACAACGCCAATGCCACCCCTCAGGGGTCCCGGAGACCCGATGTGCCCACAAGGGCAGGCCAGGTGCAAGTGGGCAGGGGTGGTGGGAGTGGAGGACGGTGGAGGCGCCAGCCTGACCAGTTGGCTGGGGATCCGGTATATTCCCATGTCCGAAACATCCTGGGCACATACCGGCAGGACACCACGGGCCTGGCCCAGGTTGTGTCCGTCCTCGAGGGGATCAAGACCCAGCAGGCCCAACAACATGCGGAGCTACATGCCTGTCTACTGCAACACCAACGGAGGATGGAGGACGGACAGGCTGAGCTCGTGATGGCGTACACGGGAATTCACGATACACTCCGTCGGATGGCCGACAACATGGGCAACCCTCCCTGTGCCAGAAGGCGTAGAACATCACCACCCACAGGGAGGGATCAGGAGGAGGAGGAGGAAACATCCGATGGAGCATCCCAGACGTCGTCACAGCCTGCTTCTGAGGGTCCCCGCAGGAGGGCGGGTCGTCCACGGAAAAGACCGTGAGGGTCGGCGCTACAGCACCATCTCCCAGGACACCTGGCCTGGCACCTGGCCCACTGGAGCAACAGCAGCACAGCATCAAAAGACATTCTCTGCCACATGGCCTTGCTGGTCACTGTCTGACCAATGTTGACAAATACTGTGGCATGGACTCTGAGGATTTCAAATGGCAAGGACACCAACTCCCCTACTGAACTTTGGATTCCAAACACCCGGAAAGCCCCTCATGTCATACCCCCCCCCCCCCACTAAAATAAAAAGTCACACCATGAAGAGAAGATGCCTGCTGGTTGCATTATTACCTTACATGTGTCTTGTAAAGTCTAACCATACCTGAGTTCTCTTTTGACTTTAACCATCCACACCCTGGGGCCTGAGTCTGGCACAGGACACACGGGTCACAGTGTATTAGGCAAGACAGACATGGAGCACCATACACACCCGTGATGGGCCCAACCAGCTGAGGGGGTGGCCGCACAACCGTGCTGACAGACATATTGAGTACAGCAACAGTCATGTGCAGAGGTCAGGGATCATGTCCAGTGTCCTGGGGGGCACCCAGGTATGTGTAGACAGGTGGCAGAACCATGTCCTGCAAGCTTGAGTCCGGTGGATGCACATAATGGGGGCCTGGCCAACGTTGGATGCATGGGGATGGCACATGTCACAATACCCACACAGTCATGGACATCATGCACAATACACAGTCTCATCCCACACACACAGCTTGCATCTTGCTACTCGACACATAGATCAAAGCAAGAAAGAGTATGTAGTTCCTAAAGAGAGTCGTGAGCAGGTAAGAGAGCCAAAGTAACTATTACTACGGAAGTAGTCCAACTGATATTACAAGGGGATAGGGGAATTCCCTTGTTTGGAACTAGGGCCCTCACACACCCAGCCAGCTAGGTGTCATGCTTCATCATTGGGCCTGCTCCTCGTCGGGTCGGCGCTGCAATACCCGACGGGCACCCAATGCGGGGCTCTTTGGCGGAGATCTTTTGTTCCACGCCGTATGGTGTAGTGGGGGTGAGGGGCCCAAAGTGAGTAAATGTGGTGAGTGCAGTGATTAAAAAAGGTAAGGGAATCCAATAAGAGACCTTTATTCAGATAGGTTCCCTGCCTCATTAAAATGAAGGTCGAGTGGCGTATATGTGGCTGTGATAAATAAAATCATTTACGCTCTACTCGTATTTGTACAGGTCAACATGTTTCTTGCCTTGCTCGTCAGGAGGATCGAATGGCAATTCATCAGGACCAAGTGACATACATCTGCACACCAAGGAGAGGTGGAAGCACCTACCTCCCAACTAATCAAACTGTGGGAGAAGTGATCACAATGATGGAGGACGACCTACAATTGTAGGAGTCATACCTCAGCAGTTGCCGGCGGGTCATAGGACACCTATCATGTAGTGTCCTCCCAACTAATCAAACTGTGGGAGAAGTGACCACAATGATGGAGGACGACCTCAGCAGTTGCCGGCGGGTCATAGGACACCTATCATGTAGTGTCCTGATCAGCAATGGATCCTACTATGAGACCTACCCCACCGCCGGTGGACACATAGACCCATAGCCACTATCAGGGAAAACCATGCCAGACATGCTGGATGCACCGTGGCAACACACCAGCATTGACTGAGAAGAGGCACCTTGGAGGCATAGGGACACCTTTATTAGTCATGTTTTCGGGATTGCAGAGGCAACTTGAAGTACACATGAACACTTCATGTGGAGTAACATGTGGGTCCAACACTGACACCCCCCTTCTGCAGCACAAATGCGTGATAGCCATGGAACTGGCACACAAGCGTCGGCTAACAGCTAAACACCCACAGCTGCTCACGGAGAGCCTGCCATACACCATTGATCCGCTGATGTGGAAGTCCCACAGCATGTCAAGCCAATGCAAACCGTATGTGTCCGAGGGCAGTGTTACACACATTGATGCCATCATCACAATCCAGTATCCCATCACTGATGACTGTCAACAAGTCTGACCATCTATTCAGGTGTACCCAGCTGCATGTCATGTCCTGGCGTGTGTACGGGCCGTACCACTACGAGTACGCATACGCAAGGACACCCATAGTGATAGTGAGCGTACAGGCGTGTGTACGGGCCGTACCACTACGAGTACGCATACGCAAGGACACCCATAGTGATAGGGAGCGTACAGGCGTGTGTACGGGCCGTACCACTACGAGTACGCATACGCGAGGACACCCATAGTGATAGGGAGCGTACAGGCGTGTGTACGGGCCGTTGCTATGCATTTGGGGTGCCCTAGGGCCCCGGAACGCACCGTACCTGTGTGTGAAGCTCCAAATTACATAGGGGACACATGAGGGACAAGTATTAAGGCCTACATGCATGCTGGTTGTCATGGAGACCAAGTTTAAACTTTGATTTTGTTCTGGAAGGTGCACAGCAGAAGTCAGTTGGAATGAATCTACTTTGTTGCAATGTGTTTGTGGGGTTGACATCATGCTGAAGAAAAAAACAGAATAAGAACCCACTGACTGCTAGGTTTGAAGGGATTGGAGGAAACATAGGATGCAAATGTGAGTGACCAATCACTCTGCACTCCTGTGCATGAAATGGGCCAGCAAGGCAGATATAAGGCAGCCAGGTCCCATGAGGGAGCACTTGCCTGCACATCTCTGTATTCCACGACCCAGCTGCTGCTACTGATTCCCTGGAACCATGTCAAGGGCTGTGGAGAGGTCACAGCCATTCACCCTGGAGGAGAACATGGCTTTGGTGGATGTGATCCTCCCACAGTACCCCATGCTGTTTGGGCGACCAGGTTATCAGGTGAGTGCAGTGTCCACTGGCACAGACTGTGTCCCTTTTTTGTGACTGTGACTTCTGCCATTGTGTCCAGGTGTGACACACATGCTATGTACTGTAGGGGGAGTCCCAGGGGGGGAATGCCTGATGTCTCCCAGCAGTGCCCAGAGACAGGAGGGGTGTGTGCAGAGTCCCCCCAGCAGTGCCCAGAGACAGGAGGGGTGGGTGCCTATCACTCCCAGCAGTGCCCAGGGACAGGAGGGGTGGGTGCCTATCACTCCCAGCAGTGCCCAGAGACAGGAGGGGTGGGTGCCCATCACTCCCAGCAGTGCCCAGAGACAGGAGGGGTGTGTGCAGAGTCCCCCCAGCAGTGCCCAGAGACAGGAGGGGTGGGTGCCTATCACTCCCAGCAGTGCCCAGGGACAGGAGGGGTGGGTGCCTATCACTCCCAGCAGTGCCCAGAGACAGGAGGGGTGGGTGTGATGCACAGTGTGAGCCTGGATCATTGCCCTCATTCCACCTGTGTCCTTTCAATGGCACGTACTGCTTTTGGCCTTCCCCAGAGGATCATGTCCCTATGACAAAGGTGCAATGCGTTGGATGCATACTATGCCTTGTTGTAAACAGCAAATGTGTTCTAATATGTGTCTCTGTGACATGTGCCAGGTGTATTGATGTAGTGTCACTTGTTCATCCTCACAGGTAGACGCCTCTGCCAAGGAGCACATATGGCTGACCGCCGTCAGCGCCGTGAGGAGTGCGGATGGTCGGAAGCGGCGCCTGTCCCAGGTGAGGAAACGCTGGCAGGATATCCGGTGCTGGACGCGGAGGATCGCACAGGTCCTGCTGGGGGACTCACCTGAGAGCCATAAGAACCGCGGGCGCCGCCGTCTCTCCCACATCCACAAGCTTGTGCTGGCGGTGGTCTTTCCAGACTTGGACAGGCGCCTACAGGAGATGCAGCAGCAGGCAGGGGGTAGGTACATGTGTGTTTGTTGTGTTTCACCAGCATTTGTACGTGCACTGTTCCATGGATAGACTGCCAGGGTTTTATGGTGCTGTGCAGATCCTGTTACCCACAGTATTGCAGTGCTCTCCTGCCTCCCTTCCCCTCCTTGCAATGTGTTCACTGGTCTGTGTGTAGTCACTCCGTCACAAGGTTATGTAGCCTGGCACCTTCTCCAAGTGTACTATGCCTGCAGCATCATGTGTGGGGGTGGTGTGTAACAGGTTTTGGGACCTTGCCGGTGCCCTGTCCAGTTCTGGACTTGTGGGTTCCATGTCAGTTGGCACTAATGCTGAGTCCAGACATGGGAGTTAATCTCTCACGTGCGAGGCCTTCCGGCATGCATGTCCTATGTGGTGGCCTGTGACATGATGTGCATGAGTGTGCGGTACACATAGTGCAGGGATGTTAGCGTGTGTTGCAGTCATTCCCATTCAGGAGCATGGAGTTGTGTGGCCACTACTGTCCCCAGGGGCATCTTTACCTAGGTGTCATGTGTGTAATCCGAAAATGTCGAAAATCTCTGTGTCTACAGCATAGGTTGTGCTCTGTGCCATTGTCCCCTAGCACCATGTATATTGACGTGAAATGTAGTACAAGTGTCCACTGTCCAGCCTGACCTGATTTTCCCAGTACATACTCACGGTGGCCATTGCCTGTGTGTCTTGTTACAATCATCTGATGATGCCCATTTGTACATGATTATTTGGACAGGCGCACCTTGTGTATTTTGTGTGCAATATTGAATGTTTGCATCCCATGTGTATTTCACCCAGACTAAGAGATGTACGTGCTTCCTGTGTCTCCAAAGAATTGTCTCATGTAGGGGGTGGGTGGTGCGGGCATGGCCTACATGTCAAGACCTGAAATCTCCTTTCTAGGACTGGCCAGTGTGTGATGTTTGCCTGGACATACACTCAAGGTGCAGTGTGCCAGTCAGGGTGGGCATGTTATCAGTATTACCTATGCTGCATGTGCCTCTAGTTCCTGGCTATGGTCCCTGCTCATCCCTATTTCCTGCCATGCTGTGTGGTGCAGATGCAGTGCTATATTGTCCCCAGGGCCTTGCTCCTCAGTCAAAATTCCATGTCATCTCATTTGCTATTGTGTCATGCTCTCCATAGTTTTTCCGTGGCATGGTGGGTCAAACAACTGTGTCTTGCAGGGCCTACATCTGTACCTTGTTTTGTAGTTGTAACTCTTCTTTTCTTTCAGGCTATGCACTGTAACCTAAGTAGATTGGACTCATGTGACATATGTATACAGGTGTATGATTAATTTATGTCTCTTCACCCTGCCCACAGCATCGTCGGGGGACACGGAGGGAGACATGGACACAGACGGCGCAGAGGGACCGAGCACCAGTGCCAGCGGTGACATCGTGGCTGGCACATCGAGTGGGACTGAGGCGGAGGAGAGTGAAGCCGGGGACCTGTCGACTGGCACAACAGAGTATGAAGCTGACGGGTCCGAGGATGATCTCTCCGAGTGGGCGGTGGCTGCACCACCATCTGACAGCAGCCCTACATCTCGCACCGCCCCCTCCATTGGCATCAGCCACCTCCCACGTGCTCGTGTCCCTTCCCAGCATGCCCAGTCACCGCATGTCTCCTTCCTGCCAGGCACCGCACCCCCTGCCCCTGTCTCCACTGCTGCCGCCAATGCCGAGTCTGTGGACATCCAGCGGCAGTTGCAGGTTGGTCAGACTGCGATCCTTAATGTCCTCCATGCCCACAGCCAGGTCCTGAACAACATGGAGGCATACTTGGAGGGCATTCATTCATCGCAGGCTGACCAACGCAACTTGCTGAGGTCGATAGACTCGACACTGACTGCAGCAGTGGGTCTCCTGCAGCGCTACGTTCCACCCCCTACCCCTGTCCCTTCCACACTTCCCACTCCCATACCTGTCCCACATACACCCAGACGTCAGCATGCACCCACCACAACAGACACAGGCACCACACCAGCAGGGAAGGTCCGCCGCACACCTCCTGACACGCACACACAGGGTGTAGTAGGCACACCCACTGGGTCGGGGGGCAAACGTGTGACACGCAGCCAGAGTGGGAGTCCGCATTCCACCCAATCCACTCCCTCCAAATCCCCTCCCCTCAGCTCTCCTGGCCACATCTCCCCCAAAGACTCCTTCATGGCCTCTCTGTCCCTGAGCCCCACAGTGACACCACCCCGCAAGCGGTCAAGGAAGTCCACGGTCAGGGTGCTTGAGTCCCCCCCCTGTCCACACCCTCCCCCAGTGGCGCTGCGACCCATCCCACTGACCCCCCCCCTCCTTGGGGCCTGTGGTTCCTTCGGGTGCAGGGGAGTCCCTGGAGGACCTTGCCACGGTGTGCAGCGAGCTCCTAGAATCCACCTTTGGCCCTGCCCCACCCCCTGTGGTGGAGTCCTCCATCCCTGCACCCACGTCGCCTACCCTTCGCCCTCCTGTCCCTGCGGTGCCTGTTCCTTCCCCCCCACATGATGCCCTCACCCCTGTGGAAGACGACGGCTTGTAACTGTGCAGGCAAGCTAGGGGACACGCATCCCACTGTGTCCCCCATCCAGCTGTGACTCATGGACTGCCCTATGGGCTTTGTAAATATTGAACTTTCTACTAACACACTATTTAAGATCATGCTGATTAAAGCCATTTTTGTTTCCTTTGAACACTACTGCTTTTCTGATGTTGCTGTTGGTGGGGCTGCGACCTGATTTTGGGTGGTAATCATGTGTTGGGTGTGTGGGAAATGTAGTAGTGTGCTGGTCATAGGGGGGACCCTGGTATATGTGTGCCATCACACGGTGTTAAATAGGTTTCTCTGTCCATGTACGCAGTTGCTGCATGGTGGAATTGTACCAAGGTGTATTCCTTCCTCTGTGTACCCTGACATCTTCCCTGCAGGGTGTTCCCAATATGTGGTGCTGAGCTGTGTCTACATCAGCTGGGTGTGTGATGGACTCCTTCAACTTTGCACATGCATGCTGAGCGATGTCTCCACCTGCATCATTCGTGGCATCCTTGGTAGTCATGGTACTTGTGTGTGTGGACTATTGACATGACTTCATGTGGACATGTTTTATTTTCTGCGCTATGCATGCGTATACTCCCAGCCTCGCACACATGTGGTAGATGTACTGCAGGGTCTTTGTGCACCTGACTGACATTTGTGGGCATGGTATCTGTGGCTACTCCACCCTTTGCGTTGCATGGGCACTGCTGGGAGTGTTAGGCACCCACCCCTCCTGTCTCTGGGCACTGCTGGGGGGGACTCTGCACACACCCCTCCTGTCTCTGGGCACTGCTGGGAGTGTTAGGCACCCATCCCTCCTGTCTCTGGGCACTGCTGGGGGGACTCTGCACACACCCCTCCTGTCTCTGGGCACTGCTGGGAGTGTTAGGCACCCACCCCTCCTGTCTCTGGGCACTGCTGGGGGGACTCTGCACACACCCCTCCTGTCTCTGGGCACTGCTGGGAGGACTCTGCACACACCCCTCCTGTCTCTGGGCGCTGCTGGGAGTGATAGGCACCCACCCCTCCTGACTCTGGGCACTGCTGGGAGGCCTCTGCACACACCCCTCCTGTCTCTGGGCACTGCTGGGAGGACTCTGCACACACCCCTCCTGACTCTGGGCACTGCTGGGAGGACTCTGCACACACCCCTCCTGTCTCTGGGCACTGCTGGGAGTGATAGGCACCCACCCCTCATATGTCTGGGCACTGCTGGGAGTGTTAGGCACCCACCCCTCCTGTCTCTGGGCACTGCTGGGGGGACTCTGCACACACCCCTCCTGTCTCTGGGCACTGCTGGGAGTGTTAGGCACCCACCCCTCCTGTCTCTGGGCACTGCTGGGGGGACTCTGCACACACCCCTCCTGTCTCTGGGCACTGCTGGGAGTGTTAGGCACCCACCCCTCCTGTCTCTGGGCACTGCTGGGGGGACTCTGCACACACCCCTCCTGTCTCTGGGCACTGCTGGGAGTGTTAGGCACCCACCCCTCCTGTCCATGGGCACTGCTGGGAGTGATAGGCACCCACCCCTCCTGTCTCTGGGCACTGCTGGGGGGACTCTGCACCCACCCCTCCTGTCTCTGGGCACTGCTGGGAGTGATAGGCACCCACCCCTCATATGTCTGGGCACTGCTGGGAGTGATGGGCACCCACCCCTCCTGTCTCTGAGCACTGCTGGGGGGACTCTGCACACACCCCTCCTGTCTCTGGGCGCTGCTGGGAGTGCTAGGCACCCACCCCTCATATGTCTGGGCACTGCTGGGGGGACTCTGCACACACCCCTCCTGTCTCTGGGCACTGCTGGGAGGACTCTGCACACAACCCTCCTGTCTCTGGGCGCTGCTGGGAGTGATAGGCACCCACCCCTCCTGACTCTGGGCACTGCTGGGAGGCCTCTGCACACACCCCTCCTGTGTCTGGGCACTGCTGGGGGGACTCTGCACACACCCCTCCTAATTCACAATATGTACGCTTCGAACATACACGGGTGTGGGTTCGCTCCATGCATACGCGGGTGAGGGTACGGGTCGTACTTACACTGTTGGGGTGGGGGGTTCGCTCCATACATACGCGGGTGAGGGTACGTGCCGTACTTACACTGTTGGGGTGGGGGGTTCGCTCCATGCATACGCGGGTGGGGATACGTGTCGTACTTACACTGTTGGGGTGGGGGGTACGCTCCATACGTACGCGGGTGGGGGTACGTGTCGTACTTACACTGTTGGGGTGGGGGGTACGCTCCGTACGTACGCAGGTGGGGGTACGTGTCGTACTTACACTGTTGGGGTGGGGGGTACGGTCCGTACGTACGCGGGTGGGGGTACGTGTCGTACTTACACTGTTGGGGTGGGGGGTACGCTCCATACGTACACGGGTGGGGGTACGTGTCGTACTTACACTGTTGGGGTGGGGGGTACGCTCCATACGTACGCGGGTGGGGGTACGTGTCGTACTTACACTGTTGGGGTGGGGGGTACGCTCCGTACGTACGCAGGTGGGGGTACGTGTCGTACTTACACTGTTGGGGTGGGGGGTACGCTTCATGCATACGCGGGTGGGGGTACGGTCCGTACATTGCCGTACCCACGCTGTGGAATGCTTGTGCGGGCCGTCCCGCAATTGTTGGGGTGACGTAGGTGTGGGCGTGGTACGACTCGTACCCACGCTCTTAAGGCGTGGGTACGGGACGTACCTGTATGGTTGTGTTGCCGGTTCGCGTCGTGAAGAACTTCCGTTGTGGCGGTCGCTGGCTTGGCTGGACACACCCCCTCGTATTGACCAGGGCCTGAGGGTCAGGTATGTCCAGGGCATGTGTGCTGTGTGACTTGGGTGGGGGTTATGTGTCCTGCCCCTGCCCCCCCCCCCTTTGCCCATGGGTGTTGTTCTGACCTTCTGCGGCGTCTGCGTCGTAACCTGTAGAGGAGGTCGACTGCTATGAGGGCCGGGATGACACGTAGGTTCGGGTCCATGTCTGTCCGTCGCGTACAGGTCCTCCTTGTTCGCGCCGTCCTGATTTCCCGGCAGTTTTTGGCAGCCGGAAAATATTGTCCGTGCGGGATGACGTCGGTGCGAATCGTGATTCCTGGTTCGTGAATGGCAGGCTGCGTGCGTCCCGACGTCACGTCAGCGCTTTCCCGGATCGCATTTGTACGTTTATTTTGTTCGGTCGGGGTTTTGTACGATTCGTACGGGAAAGGTGTTTCCGTGCGAATCGTAATTCCATGTTTGTATATTTTGACGACCGGGTACGCGTCGGACGGAGAATATGCTCCGTCCGACGGTTCGTACCCGGTTTTTACAGGATCGTGATCGGCACCTTAATGTGAGCATGTCTTGACTTGATTACATAGAGACACTTTTATCATCAGCTACCTTCTAGCATATATTGGGATTTGGTGAGTTAAAAAGCATTGCTTTAATGGCATGCTATTCCCACTCAAGTTCCATATCCCACTCAGCGATATGCCCCAAAAAAATGCCAGTGAACAAAGACAAAAATATATCTCCATGTCCTATTGTACATGTACAGTTATGGATGCGTAAATGCATCTGCATTGCCAGCAACAGAAATTCACAATGGTTTTCCATAAGTATACCTGGAGCAGTTTTGCAGGTTTACTTCTGCAAAATGTTGTGAAGGCATGAATGCTGCATATCTGCGCCCATATGAGGTAGTAAGCCTGCTGGTGAATATTTATTACCATGCCCACAATATTTGTCACAAGGGTTCTGCCAGATGCTCAAAGAAAGTTTTCAGCATTTACCTGTATAATGAAAATTATATACCCGTAAGTAAAACTGCTTCCTCATTGATTTACATGGTTATCTGATTGGTTATGTGAATGGGCATGTTTGTGAATGCGTGATTGGGCCATGGAGAGTGAATCTCTCAGGGAGTAATTGAAAGCATTCTAGGCAGTAGTCTGTGTACTTTCAGTGTATCCACCTATTGTGCCAGATATGCTGAAGGCAGTGCAGAATGCAAAGTGGACCGGAGTTTCTATTCCCCACTCAATCTACTTTTATTTCTGAAACAGATTCCCAAAGCTTCAATTCCTTTCATAAAAACAAAATTACAACCTTGAAACACAGGGAGATTTATCCCTGTGTGTCAGGGATGTTGACTGTTTTCCTTGCTAGAGAACTCCAGTTCAATTACCGTGCCATAACCAGGGTGTGAAGACCACCACTTGGACTAAGCGGCGCAGTGGCAGATAGACCTCAGGCTCAAGGCTTTCTGCCAGTAGACCTGGGTGAGACTCCACCTGCAGAAATCCAGTAACTCATCCGACTCTAAACAGAATCGTGGAGTCATGAGGTTGGTGGGCACAGCAGCCATAGTTTGACTGATGTCCCCACATCCACCAACTTCTAAATAACCCCTTAGTGATTTCTAGGAACTGTAGCCATTGGATTTTTTCAATTGAACCAACTGAGCTCTCACAAGATCTCATAGATTTGTCAAAAGGAAAAACCAAGACTTATAATGTGTATTTTGAATCATGGAGTGCCAATCATCATCATCATCATTCAGCATCAGGATACTTTCTTGGGTGATAGTGCAATATACAAACCTGCTTAACATAGCATGGAGTATCCATACACCTCTATCGACAACAGTTAGCAAACATGAGCAGGAGGGAAGAGCATACACAATCCCAGCCATACACTATCATCCCCAAACAAGGCCTGACTGCCAAAACAGGTGGATCATTTCACCCACTGGAGAAAAACAGCAACTACAAAAAGATGTACTCTTTTCCCCAAGGTAACTTGCACAATTTTCAAATACAACTGACAGATCTGTGTGCTTCAGAGTCTGATGGTCAGGCCACCTATCGTCACGTTACTTCTATCACACAGGTAGTCTAGATCTGGTTTAATGTACGAGTGACCCTGGGAATAGGCAGAATTTGGGGACTCCACGTTACTTTTGTAACGTGGAGTTCTGACTAAGTTCTGCCAATGCTGTGTGGTGGAATTTGTTCCCCGTGAGACTCCAGAGAAATGCAAACTGGCCAGATCAAGTGACATTTGGCACTCCCTAGCCCGATTTTCTAATGTAGGAGGTCGGGGTCAGGCTGCTTCTCAAATAGATTTGCTGCCGCTCGAGTAGATTTTCTACTTGAACAACAGCAAAATCAACTCAAATGGCTGTGCACTCTTGTGCACCGCATAGTGCAGATCACGTTGATTTTTCAGTACGGCTCACACTACCAGCACTAAATTGCAGCATGAGCAGTGTGATGTGCAGAAATTCCGCCTGATGTCGGAAATCTGCAGAATCTCACAGAGTTTTTATGTAACTCTGTGGAATTCTCTTGAGTAAAATATTGCAAGTTTCGCCCGCCCCTAGTGTTAGGCAATTTGTGGCCCAAAGTCAGTTAAGTTATGTAAGCTTTGTGATGGCCTAGACATAAGCGAACCCTCCTATTATTCATATCCACCTCTAATACAGCCACACCAAATGAGTGCTTGACAGCTGCAACATCATTCAGCAGCAGTCCGATATGAGTGCTTAATTTGATCTGGTGGTTGCAGGTAGGGCACACCAGCAGTCATTTTTAGGGACCAGTACTTATTTTTCCGTTTTAAACTTTGACCCAGAGCAAAAGAGAGAAAAACACTCAAGCAGAAAAGAAGTAGGAAGAAAAAGACGGAATACCAAGACAGTGGGAGAAAGCAGGAACCTGCAAGAATGAGATAAAGGAGTACAGAGGATGTGGTGGTGGGTTAAAGAATCATGAGGTGGATTCATGACTGAACATCCTTGGTATTCAGCACGGTGCAATTCAATAGCACCAGTGTTGCAGAATGGGTTCTGCCTATTAAATACACCCTGACTTTTTGATTTTTGTATCACCCAAGTTTTGGACATTTTACTAAAGGCAAGTCTCTCCATATGTGTCTCAGCCACACTAATGGCACAGTAAATGGAATGGGTGTGTTTACTACCAATGTCCGCCTTTTCAGATAAGGCCGCTGTGACACAGCTAGGGTAAGTGGCACTTGGTTGGTTACAAGTGAACACAAGTGGTAATTGTAAGTGTACACATGTGCATGCTGCTCATTTGAGACTACAGTAGTGCACAGCCCAGCAAATACACACAGGTAACCTGGCACAGAGGGATTCTGCAGGATTAGATACTGACCTAGGAAAGGTCTTATAATATTAGTGGCCTCTTACATGTAAACTCAGTGTGATTTACTGTTTTGTCTGCGGTGACACTTTATTATATACATAGGAGGAAATCTGCCTTAGAGTGCATTTTTGTCATCCCTTTGGCATACAAAGTCCTGTGAAGTATGAAACTGTGGTAGTAAAGGTACGCCCAGTTCATATTCGCAGGTCCCAAGACCATACATGTAAGGCCCTGATAGTGATGCCAGTGAGGGGTGGAGCTGAGACCACAAGAGCAGATGTGACCAGTGACTCCTGGATAATGCCATCTTGACCTGTCTCAGCATGCTGTGCAGGAGGGTTCGGACAGGAGTGGAGGGGTGAGGTGGCACCATAGGATTGACCAGGGGTGTCTGCCTTCTAGAACCTTCCATTACCTTTTAAAAACTCTTTCACAAAAGAGAGAAAGGGCTGTTGGTGCTTTTTGCCTCTGAACCCTGGGACTGAAACAGCATGGACAAGTGGAAGAAGAGATACCCTGATGCCCAAAAGGAGCAAGGATTCTACCACGCTAACCCTCGGACCAGTGGGTCTCTCCAAGAGTCCGTAAGCCTGGCCCCCTTACAGTCCCTGAGGACCAGTTGGGGGAAAGCCCTGGACTTCTGAACCCAGAGACAAAGACCAGGAGAAGAGCTGGCGCAGGGAGCCGGTGGAACATCTTCCTGCAAAATACACCACCTTGGAGGAGAGGAGATCTGCTGAAACGGCTCGAGATATGGCCTCTTTGAGGTTGGCGACCTTTGACCTTTTATCAAGAAATGGAGTGCGTGGGACTCCACTGCATCTTCAACAATTACCCCCAGGGTGGGCCAGCTGGCTCTCTGGCTGCATTTTATGTGGTCAGAAAGTGGCACTGTCTAGGGGCTGTGTTTATGGTTGTATTTTATGGGGCCTGAACGTATATAAAAAGTGCACAGACACATGTTATCTTTAATTTTTTAATTCTTTATTGATATAATAATGTTGACAGTGATTACTGATCAAGGTTGATATGCTTTATTATAATTAATAATTGCATTTACACATGGATAATATAGATTTTTGGATTAAACACAAAATGATGGTGTTTTTAACACGTGGTAATTTGCTTTTTTCATATGGTGAACCCTTAATAAAAACCTATCGGCCTGTTTTATCTAAAGTGATATCCCCTCCTATATTGTGATGTTTTGTCTGGTATAGGTAGAAGGGCACTGGGATTTTGGGGATCATGACCTTTAGGGGTCAAATGCGATTTCATAATGTCAGCTAAGGTATTTTCAATGTGTCTTTTGTAAATATTTATAGATTCGTTTGTAGCATTTAGTAGTGTGTATGTAATAAACAAACTTTTCTAAACAAAAAACCCTAACTGGACAATCGTTTGTTGAGTGTTATTATTGCGTACCAGTGAATGGTGATTACCTGCCCACAAAACCTCCCCTGAGTAGGCTTTGGACTGCTCAGCTTGGCTACCATGGGGGAGTCAAGTGCTGCAATGGCATACCTGGTTCCCTGAAAGGGGAAAATGTGGAGCTATTACTTACATAAGGCTCACATCCTGCACAACTACGAACCCTGAGCTTCTGAGCAAAACATTGACCCGTAAATTATTCTTTTACAAATCAAGCACTGCTGGTATTGTGTGGTCCAGAGCTACCTTACAAACCACCACATGGCAGAAAAGCAGTGAATCCAGTTGCTTCCTTCCCAAACACATCACCAGTTATGTAGTAGCCCAGCTGTGAACATTAGAACCCCAGACCCTGCACAGTTTAACAAACTGCAATATTCACCTTTTACCGCTCAATGCAATATTCACCGCTGTATGCATCTAATTGCTAATGAAATCCTACCATGGCTGATAACACCAACTCAGTTGTAATCTCTTCAGTCAAGCAAATCCAACAAATGCACCTCGGAGCTTCTGTGAACCGTTTACCCAACAACAGCTAAAGATATGCTTCTCCATTCCCAGATGCCACTACTACAGGCATGAGTATTTGACTGTATCAACTAAGACCAGTGTGGACATGTTTAGTCTAGCTATTTGGTAGACATTTAGAATTGGGCTGTTCAAGAGACCACATGCACTGGTACAGCTGAGTCCTTTTCAGACAACACAGTTTTCAGTATCCTAAAAACTTAAAATGACTCGAAGATCCTTGATAAACTGCCAGTCTGGGACTTTTTATTACAAGCTATAGCAGAGCTCTGTGCCTCAGGCCACTACATGTACTACAAGTCTGCATGTGTCTGGTAGCCTCATCAATAGTCAAGATAGGATCTGGGCCTCATCCTCTTGATTTGATGACAAATGAATGAATGAAAGAAACATCTTATAAAGTGCACGAATACCCGGAGGCGTCTTGGCACTGAGAAAATCAGAAGAGAGAAAACGAGGGCCAAGTCCTATGGGATCATTGGTTGAATAACAAAGTTTTGAGGTTCTTCCTAAATGCCAGGAGCGTGGGTGCTACTTTAAGTTCCAGAGGCAGGCAGTACCACAGTAGAAAAATTGTGACTGAAACTTAGAAACTGCTAGGTGAAGCGAGTGATGGCATCTCACAAAAAGTTAAGGACTGTCCTCACACACCACTTGGTGTCATGCTTCATCATTGGCAGTCCTCGCTCTCCAAAAACTTGGTTTGATGGAGAGCGGGCCTACACCTGGAGACAGGGAGCCACTTCTACAACTAAGTAGGGGCCCAAAAAGTGAGTGAGTTTAAAAATCAGCATAATCCCCAGAATTAAATTTATTCTGAGGAGGGGATTATATGATATCCGCCGGAGGAGACAACCCTGCTGACCCACGAAGGTGAGCCCTTTCACAACAACTGCGGGCCCCTGGGTACGTTCCAGGCACTCTGTTCTATCCCCCGAATGTTGGCAGCGTCCAGAGGCGATGACGGAAGTGCATTTCCTAAACAGTGTCATGGGATGTCTGTCGAATGGGCCATTTTGGAGGCGTATGGACATTTGATATTTTCGTCTGCTCTCAGGCGTTTCCAGTCAGCACGCATCTCGGGAGAGGCACCTCCGGTCAGCAGTTGCCTGCGCAGGAGAAGTGTTCCGTCATAGCGCCTGCTCTTTGGGGCCATTCGCTTGCTTCCTGTGGCGATTCTTGTGCACTGCACTAGCCTCCCTTGTGCCAATTAATATCAGAAACAAAAGTGAGTACTGTCCTAGAGGAGTTTCCTCTCGTTTTTTGTTTGGGACACCTACAAGTAAGTGGGGTGATTGGTCGAGTGGGACGCGTTTCCAGCCTGAAGGAAAGAGACGGGAAGAAGCTGCCACCGCGCTGGGGAGGGGAACGCGTGCTTTTCCGCACCGCACCCGGGAGGTATCTGGGGCAGCTAGGGTGAGGCTGGGAAGTTGAGAGGGGTGCCGGGACGGGTAAGGTGCGAGCAAAGGACCGTGGACTTCGAGCCGCCTGCCGCCGCTGGAAGGGGTATCTCAGCTGGGCATATCCAACGCGCATCGATCGCATCGCAGGCTGCTCCGGGGAAAGCAGATATTTGTCTTACTGCCTGACCTTGCCCCTTGAGCGCAAGGATGCGCTAATTCTGCAATAGTGCTACCTTCCCGAAGAGTGTGTAGCCGTGCTCCTGTTGCTTTCCTTTCGCCCGGCTTCGAGCACGAAGACGAAGCCGCGCCCCCAGCTGACTTCCTTTCTCCCAGCTCAGAGCGCGAGGACGAAGCCCCGCTCCAACTGCCTTCATTATTTCCCCGAGTAGAGCAGAAGGAAGAGGACGCATTGTTATTTTATGGATAAGCGTCAAAACGCTCTGAGTGCAGATCTTTGTGCAAACTAACAAACTGCTCTTTTTTTTGTTTTGTTTTGTCCTCACTATGTTGCTGCCCTAAACCGCGTGGACTGCGGATACATTGTAGCTCCTGGGACTCTGCATTCCCCTCCTGTATCTCTTGATCGCTCTATGTAGTAATAGAGCAGCTTTGCATCTGCCGGAAGAAGAAGTGGTCTGCTTAGGTTTGCTGGATCTGCTTTGGTTTGCTGGAAGATGAGCAAACGCAGGGGAGCAGCTGGGACACTGGACGCTTTTCTTGTGAGGGCTGAGTCCCTGTTAACCCATGAAATTGAACTTACAGAGCGTCGTCTGTCCCTCGACCCTGTATCCTTACTATCTCGTTTATCATTTGGTGGTTTGACAACAGATAGTGTAACTTGCACAACTCCCACTAACGTGCCGTTAACTAATGCACGCATTGCTCCCACAAGTCTATCTACACTGGATTTGGTAGCTTCTAGTAAGGATGTCCCGGACGTACCTAGTCTTAACACCAGAGCACGGGCAGCATGCCCAGAAAGGAATCCCAAAGTGAAATCACAAATCGTCAAAATTGCAAAAAGAAAGACCAAGACCAAACCTACTAAAGTCCGCCAACCTGTTAATAATGTATTAAATCGGGTGGTGATTCCTACTGTCTCTGTGGGCATACAGACTGATGTTTTCCCCAACTTTGCCTGCAATGATTTTAATATAGATCTTAATATAGACACCATGGTAGCTGCTGCTGATACCAAACTTGCAGTAGAATCTATCGGAAATGCCCTGGCAAACCTCAAGGATTTAATTAAATCGAATTTTGACGCACTTTGGGGGAAATTGGAGCATCCGGAGGAAGGTGGATTCTGCTCTTAACGATGGCGGGGGAGGAATTTCCTCAATTCCCCTGGACGGTACACTCGGGTATGAGCCTCAATCCAGTCTTGTCCCGAACAACGATGTCACTAATTGCAGTAATTTAAATGTATTCCCAGCGCCACAATTTATTAGCGAGCAGAGGGGAAGACAGAGGGGAAGACAGGACGCTGCCCAATCTAACACAGTCAATGCTCTAGGTAGCAGTAATTTTACCCAGCCACAGACTAGTGCCTCCGTAAGCGACCAGAGCATAAGAAAGGATATTTCTAGTAGTCTTGGGAAGGCCCGTTTGAGGCCAAATTCTGATGTGTTAAGCTTACCTCCCGCCTCTTGTCCCTATGTGCTGGTGTTGGCTGGGGTTCCTAATTTAGTGGAGGACCAAAGGGAGTCTTGGGTAGACCTGCGTAATAAGTGCGTAGACTGGCTTTGTAAATATAAGGGTTTTCACCCTTCTAACATGAATGACATTCTTATGGCCAGAAGAGTAGCGTGGGTTGGTCAGTCTGCCAAGAATATAAACGGTGACTGCATTGTTTTGAATTTTCGCACGTCTCATATGGTTCACCGCCTACTGAATATTTTTGAGCATCACTCCGCACAAAATACCTGTATTAGCGCGCTCCCCTTGGGCTATTTTTACAAGCCACCTTTTAAACCAGTTAGGGACACTTACGTCCTCCCTTTGCTAAACAATAGGTTTAATGCACTTTCCAGCTTAGACGCACAGGATTGACAACCACCATTAACGACTGACCAACAGCGCCATCTGCCCTATTTGGCAGATCTTCCTGCTACCATAGTACCAACCCATAATGATAATGATAAGTCACTCCGAATTAAGATGGTTTCTCCAGTTACTCTGGCATTGACTTATAACGCCAATGATAAGCCATCCTTAATTAAAAGCAGTATTGGAGCAGACTTGAATATCTTAAGTTGGAATGTGGCAGGGTTGCAGTCTAAGCTTGGTGACCAGGATTGGTTGTGCCTAGTTAAGGAACAGGATGTAGTTATGTTCCAGGAGACTTGGGCTACACATGACTTGCATATTGAGGGGTTCCATTGCATTAGCGTAGCAGCATCCCATCACAAACCGGGCCGCCCCTCGGGGGGACTTTTCATTGGGCTTAATGTAGCAGCTGTAGGGAGCTTTAAGGTCTTACCAACTAATAGTTCTAATTATCAAGTTGTATTTTATAAAAGAAGAGTTTCTTTTTATTTGGTGAATTTTTACAATAATGATTTCCAATCCGTTCCTAATAGAGATTGTATTATGCTTTTTGATTTTATCTCTAAATTAGATTGTCAGCAACACTTGGGCGATACTATTGGGATTATCCTAGGGGGAGGTTTTAATGCAAAACTTAAAGATACACCTCATGGTGTAGAGACACTTAACCAAGGTTCCTCCTCTCGTAGGGGCGCAGAGTTGGCTGCGTTCCTAAGTTCACATGACTTGGTTAACGTTATGGACCAGATGGGTCCAGCACACGCCATTAACTATCAACCCCGACATTCAGAGGTAGGGGTCATTCCTCTACAATAGATTTTGTTTTTATTTCTTCTGTGTTTGTGGATTACTTAACGGGCGCTGAGGTTATTGCAACGATTCATGGGGATCACAACCCCATTAAATTAGCATTGAAATTGGCACCTCGACCCGTGTTTCCAGTTGAATGTGGGGCTAAAGACTTAACACCATCCACTGATAATTTAAGACTAATATGGAGGGATGTTGATAGTGACGAACTGTTTAAGTTACTAGTGAAGGATAATCTGCCCCTTATTAACTCATATCTGTTATTCAAAACTCCGCACCTAGAGATAGTCAATGATTTCTCTAAACTTTGTACGGTCATCAAAACCTTACTGTCGAAGCCCGCTTCCTTGTGGAAACAGGGCCCTAGATGGTTTGATGACAAATGTTCATTGGCGAATAGGAACCTACGTAGGGCCCTTTCAGCCAAACCCAGCTGTGTCCGAGATGTGAAATTGGCAAGGCAGAATTATAATGCAGCGGTTAGCATCAGGAAGGGAGTACTCTTAAACGACCGCTGGGAAACCTTATCTCAGGTAGCCATAAATAAAAAGGGTAAAATGTTCTGGTCTGCTGTAATGGATCTCCGATCCACAGAACAGTTACTAACCCCCATCAGCTGCACCATATCCAGTGAATCTTGGATAAACCACTTTTCTAATATTTACGCCACTTCTTCATCGGAGATGGACCTGTACGAATTTGGCCCATCCGCTGGCATCCAGATAACACACCCCAAAGTAGAGGAAGCAATTCATCACAGTATCGGGAATAAGGCCCCCGGCCCAGATGGGTTACCGATAGATTTAATTAAATGGAACCCGGATTTCTGGGCCCCGCTCCTTTTGAACGTTTTTAACAATTTAATGCACGCCCGCTACCTAGCACTTGGGCAAAGAGCATTATTGTCCCAATATTTAAAAAGGGGGATCGGTCTCAGCCTAGAAATTATAGGCCGATCTCATTGATTGATAATACCTTCAAAATTTTGGGCAGAGTTTTATACAAAAAGATCCTGGAATGGTCAGAGGAGTGTAGTATTTTAGAGCCTTGCCAGTTAGGTTTTCGTAGCAAGGTTGGTACTAATGAACAATGCCTTAATCTCAACCTTGTAATTGGGAAGTATACTATCGCTCGGAACTCCCCGGTCTATTTGGCCTTTATGGATTTGTCCTCAGCATTTGACCTTGTGAACAGGTCAAGGCTGTGGGCTATTCTACTGGCCTATGGGCTGGATGAGCCACTGGTTCATTTTCTGGCATATCTCCATAAAGACCTCGAGGTTCAGGTTAGGATCGGTAGTGGGGGAGAGGTCTCAGGAGTCATTAAGGTCGGAAGGGGGGTCAGGCAGGGATGTGTCCTAGCCCCCCTCCTTTTTATTATTTATATTAATGGTCTAAATAAGTCTTTGGTACCTATGACCCAAGATGTCCCCATGATTCTCGGGAGACCTCTTCCTGTACTACTTTACGCAGATGATGCGGTTCTTATAGGCCGCACTCCTAATTCTTTACGTATCCTAGTACAGTCCTTTGTTAAATTCATGGATAGTTTGGACTTGTGCGTTAATTTAAAAAAATCATTTTTAATGTCCTGTGGCCCTAGAAAACGCCAGCTTAGTTCTATTGTTGCCGGCAATCAAAAATTGACAAGTACCTGTAAAATTCCTTATCTCGGAGTAGTCTTTGCTGCGAACTGCTCCTGGACTGAGCATCTTACTCACTCCAGGAGCAAGTTCCCTAGGACTATTAATTCTATTTTTAGTTTTCCCCGCCCAAAGAACACAGGTGCTATTTTAGCTATTTTAAACATTTTTAAATTACAATGTGTCCCTGTGGCCACGTACGGAGCTGAGATATGGGGCACCGCAGATAGATAGTTCCTGCATGCAGCAGGAAGAAAACCGGTTTTGTAGAAAGATGTTGAGTATCCCAATCTTGACCCCACAATACATTTGCCACAAGGAATTGAACTTAAATTATATATCTGATTTTATACGCGCTCGCCCAGCTCTCTTCTGGCTATCAGTCTGGAAGAATCATGCAGCTACCTTAACTAAAAACATCATAACAGATTGTTTGAAGTGTGAGAAGGGGATGGATATTCCTTGGCTATCTGGAGTGCATCAAAGCTTATGCAGCGTCAATAAGGGCTACATTTTCTTAAATCTTAGTGAAGCAGAAACTGTAAATAAAAGAGAACTTAGAAGCTCTCTTTATTAATTATATAACACCGTAAGAACTGTGTCGGAATCAAATAAACCTACTGTGTCCAGTTATATGGCCTACGAACGGCACTGCTACCCCCTACCAAATTATCTCACCTTACCTATGAGTCGGTGGGAAAGGAGCCTCTTATTCCGCCTGAGGGCTGAGACAGTTAAATTTGCTTTGTGTTTCCCATTGGGTTATCATCCGAAACTCGATTCACTACCCTGCCCATGTGACGGGGTGAGTGGCCAATCAATTCAACACTTTCTGTTTTTCTGCAAATATTACATGAAATATATCAAATGGCATCTTTTCCCATTTTTTAATAAGAGCAGGCCTATTAGTTTGGTTTCTGCTTATTCATGTATGCTCGCCTTGGCTGATGAAGACCTGGTTTTTCGTCTAAGCACATTTTTGAGAATTGCCACCAGGGCGCGTAAGACAATGTCTAATCACTGAGTTTTATTCACGTACGGACAGTTCTTAGCCATCGATTGGATTGGTTTTATATATTGGTGATTTATTTATTATTGAGGACTCTTGTTTTGTTTTGTCATCCGAAGTTTATACAATTGTAATTCTAACTATTATGTATTGTTACTTTTTTCCCTGTCATTTTTAACCATTGTCGTACTTTTATGGATACTATGTTAATCCGAATAAAGTTTTGTGAATTGAACTGAACTGATATTAAAATACAAGACCGGTGAGCATGTAGAGCTTATTGCCCCATCACTGCAGTGGTACGTGTTGTCAACATGTTTCTGCCTATCTGGCCCAAGGGGTCCGTAGCATTCATCAGGACAGAGAATAAAGAAAAAGGGCTCCTTATCTTACCACACACGTTGGTAGGATGACACCACTGCGTAGGCTGACCTATGTCAAAGCTCTACCTAATGTACACTTCATGGAGTCATATTAGGGGAACCTACATGCCCCATGGGAGGAGAGAGAGGGAGAGTCCCCTGTAGTCACACTTTCGTCAAGGTGCGTATCTCACGTAACCTGTGTGCATCTGCTCTCCGTCCCGGAGGACTGCCGATGATGAAGCATGACACCAGGTGGTGTGTGAGGACAGTCCTTAACTTTTTGTGAGATGCCATCACTAGCTTCACCTAGCAGTTTCTAGGTTTCAGTCACAATACTTGGAGCAGCTTCTGTTGTGTTTACACGTTAGGGTGGAGGCTAGCTGTCTTCAAGTGCCCCGCGTCTCTTTTTCCCTTCCCTGGTATCTGCTAGGGTTAGTGTGTTACTTGGTTCCACAGTACAGCCGTGGTTCTAAAAAAGCTTCTACCTCCCCAAGTCACACGTTTGAAGGGAGCGACCCTCAGCAAGTTAGCTGAACTAGACCAAAGATTTCTGCTGGGGATGCAACACACCAGGGGCCATATTCTCAAGGAGCTATCGCCGAGTTAATGTCACTTTAGTGCAGCCAAACTCATGATAAATTTATCACCCCATTCACAAGCTGCTGCTAACAGCCCATAGCACCAGTTTTCCGGCGATAGCAGCCGCAAAAAACATCGCCACAAATGACCCCGGCATCGCTAATGAGGTGCAGAGTAGGCGTTCCCGTGCAAAAACCCACGACAACACCACTCCACAACATTCTCAACGACCAGCCAGATCGGCGATAAGATCCCAAAACATGTGATAAGGCGCGTTATTAGCAGGAATTTCACACCTGCTCTGACCTGGTGCAAAGTCGGACGGCAGCCTGCACCACAAAAGAGAGCCCAGCCCAGTCCCAAACCTGAAGAACAACAGATGCACCCAGGCAACTGAACATGCAGCTCGGAGCCCCAATAGAGCAACAACACCCACCGCCACCACCCCCAGGAATCCTCCCCAACCCCCCCGCCCCACCCGGACCAATACTGAGGAAGCGCAGACAAAGACAGCGACCTGCTAAAAACGCACCAACCTCACAGAACCAACACCTGGGAACGCCATTGCCCACCACAGGCTCAAAAGGACAACCATCCTATTCATCCTGACCACCATTGCCCACAGGCCGACGGTACAAACACAGCGGACAACCAACATCCCTCCGCAGACAAAGCAGTCAACTGTGCCGCACCTGTTGGCCTCTGGGACCTGCCACCCAACAACCGCCAGAGTCGGAGGAGTCTCACAGCCAGCCACATCCAAGCCCCTCCAACTGTCCTGGATGCCATCATCAGCTTGGTACCACACTACCTATCCTTTCCCCACACTGCGCAGGAACAGCTGTAGACCAAGCAAAGCGTCAAAGCCATAGCTTGATTCCCTCACATGTCAGGGGGCAATTGAATGCACACATGTCCTACTTGTGCCCCCTGGTGACACTGCACACAATATCCGCTACCGAAAGCGCACACCTACCATCACTGTGCAGGCAATAGTGGACCACCTGGGAATCACCACCAACCTCAACGCCAACCACCCAGGCAGAGTGCATGAGTCCTACATCTTCTGACAGCCCATCATCACCCGGCGCTTCCTGGCTGGCACCTACGTAAATGCTCTGCTCGTTGGCAAGTACCAAATGAACACACCACACACCTCAACTCAACAACCATACAACACTGGGAATGCACACATCACAAACTCACATACAACATGCCAAAAAACATGCCCACCCACCAGACATGACAGCACAACTCACTCTGGCAACCCGGGCCAGCCATGCACATAAGCCATCAACGGCATGGCACCTCAGCCACACAATAGCGGATTGTGGGGAGAGGTGGTAACCAGGCATGTGTGAAGGAGGCAGGAGAACCATGATTGGGAAAGTACACAATGCCAAGAGTGGCGGCGATGTGCTGGACAGACCACAGTATGCATAACACACCCATATCCATGGCGACATACACCGCTGGTGTATGGAGTGTAGTGGACAGTGGACACAACCATGTCACCCCAGCCAGTGGGGGAGTTCACAGAAATGTTGCCTGTTACGTCCCCCGTAAGCGTGAGCGAAGTGGGGTGGCTCGGCGTACGCCAGGCCAGTGTAGGGGTGTGAATAAAAAAGCACATAGCTCTGGGCGTGGTCCTCTTCCGGAATGCCCAATGTCTTTGCCAGGGCGGCACCTCTCACCCTGCCACGAGGCCGACGGCGTCCTCGTGAGCGGAGTTGCCTGCCATCCTGTGCGCCTGCCGTCCGCCGGCCCGCTGGACCCTGAACCCGTCAGACCCGCCCCTGAGCAGCCAGGGCACACTGATCACCTGCCAACACCGGCTTGTGTCACGGAGGGCCCACCATGTGCCAGCGCAAGCTCCAAGCCAGAGGCCCGCGACCTTGGCAGCCTCCTCAGACCATCACAACCTCCACAACACAGGCCCGCTGTACTCCTTTCTCGTTGATGTACTCTACTGCTGCATCCGGCCTACACTACGGTCAAGTAGGTCACACATTTGGAACTGAGTCTTGATTACACGATGGCAGAGTACATATGTTCGTTGCAGATTTTATATCAGTGTACTCCCTTCGATGTGGTGCCAACAACTCTGTGCATGGCATTCTTACGACACATGTCTGTTGTCGCCTGCTGACTACTGCCTTCGGCCTACACTACAGACAAGTTGGTCACACATTTGGAACTGGGTCTTGATTACACCATGGCAGTGAACATCATCTAAGGCAGAGTTTATGTCACTATACTCCCTTCGATGTGGTGCCACCAAGTCTGTGCATAGCATTACAGTTTGAGTGAAATGAGAGGGACCCTTTAAGGCCAAAGGAATAGGGTACAAAACAACGTCACAAAGAGGGTTTCCTTTGGACTAATAACCACAAGTTTTCTGAAACTAAAGTTATATATTTATACACCCACAGAAAGAATCACATCAGTCATTCCAACTATTCACACTTCATTTGTACCATCCATGCAATAAGAGTAGAAAGTTAAATCCAAACTTCAAAGTACACAATTTAGTAAAAATAGTAATTTGTCAATTTATTTATTACTATAAGGAAAAAGAAATTTTTTATACGTACAATTGAGAAAGAGTATTTTTTAAAACAATTTAAAATCAACAATCTGTTACACAACCCTTAAAAATTACAAACTCCAGTGATAATAGAATAAACACCAGGGGGATGCTGCTAGTTACTGGACGCTGCTTGCCCTGATTGCAGTTACCTGTTCTTACTGCCCTTCTTCTGGCTCCTACGTCTCTCCCCCGCCGTCGCCTGTCACCGCGACCGCTGTGAGGGGAGAGCGTCCGGCGGGACTTCACTACCCAGGTCCCCTTGCAACCTTTTGTGAACCGGAAGGAAACCCCACGGACCTTGCGCGCCCGGAGGCGCTACTTAATCGATCCAGCCCCCGGTAGAGCGGGGGATGCTGCTAGTTACTGGACGCTGCTTGCCCTGATTGCAGTTACCTGTTCTTACTGCCCTTCTTCTGGCTCCTACGTCTCTCCCCCGCCGTCGCCTGTCACCGCGACCGCTGTGAGGGGAGAGCGTCCGGCGGGACTTCACTACCCAGGTCCCCTTGCAACCTTTTGTGAACCGGAAGGAAACCCCACGGACCTTGCGCGCCCGGAGGCGCTACTTAATCGATCCAGCCCCCGGTAGAGCGGGGGATGCTGCTAGTTACTGGACGCTGCTTGCCCTGATTGCAGTTACCTGTTCTTACTGCCCTTCTTCTGGCTCCTACGTCTCTCCCCCGCCGTCGCCTGTCACCGCGACCGCTGTGAGGGGAGAGCGTCCGGCGGGACTTCACTACCCAGGTCCCCTTGCAACCTTTTGTGAACCGGAAGGAAACCCCACGGACCTTGCGCGCCCGGAGGCGCTAATTAATCGATCCAGCCCCCCGCGACGCGGGACCGCGCGCGGGCTAAGCCCGGGCAAAGGGCGGGCCGTCTGTGGCCGTCAGGGGCAGGAAGAGGCTGGGCTGGGCCCCCCGTCTGACGACCGGAGCAAGCGACGAAAGGTAGAGCTTGATTTGGACACTGTACCCATTCTAGTCTAACCGTGTTGCATTTGTTCACCTCCTCTCTAGGATCACCTACACTAGCCTTGACACAATCACAGCTCACTGTACACCAATTAAACCACCCACCATGGCTACACCTAGCACAAGGAGTAGAACCTCACTGGGAGGCTCTGTGCGTGGCACACTAGACAATTTCATCACTAGGGCCGCCTCAGTCCTTGAGCAAGAAATCGCTATAGTAGAGAGACGCCTTTCGGCTGAACTCGCACAAAATAAGCGCTCCTCCCTCGGACCTATTCGATCAGCACTGTCTCCGAACCCTACAATTCCTGTTCCCACCGTAATACACGATACCCCCAGTGATTCTAGGACATCCTCACCTATTCTCGAGTCTACATCTCCAGCTCACTTCCACACTTGTTCGCCACTTTTGGCTGCCAAATCCCACCTCAAAGTTCCCTCTGATTGCATACCGTCAACTGCATCACCCCTCAGGTTTACTGCTACCAATCCCAAACAGACGAAGCCCACAAAATCAACCATTACTATTGACCCTCCCCCCCCCAAAAAAAGGAGGAGATGCTTAAAAAACGCTAACTCGAACAAAAAAGTCCAAAAAGAAGTTACTTACCCCTTAAACACTAAACACACAAACGATTCTGGTTCCCAAGGTAATACTTGTACCCATGATGTAATTGTCAACGAACTGATGGGCCGATTAGAAATTTTAGTAAAATCTCTTGGTCTTCCTGTCCTAGAAAGAATAAAGGGTTTATCCACACAATTAGATTCACTAGAAAAGCTGACACAAACAAATTGTGATCAACTCGAATCCCTATCATTACACAGAATTATGCCAACAACAAAAAGCCCCGTTGATCTTATTTCACCCTTAGTAACAAACGAAAGCAAAATAACCGCAAAAAGAACTATAAAACCAGTTATTCAAGATACTCAAAACCACTCGCGGCTAGTTAAAGAGAGCTACACTGACACAGTCCAAGGTCAGAGCACTGACAATACTAAAACTGTTAACTTAAACCAGAAACAAGACATCGTACCTGCTGACACTCCCATCAGACACAACCAGGGTTTAAGTTACAATCACATAAATCTACCTCCAGAAGCAGTTCCCTACGTCGTAGTTTTAACAGGAGTTCCGCCATTGGACCCAGGGAAAAGGGAGGGCTATTACGATTTGAAAAACAAGGTGATGCACTGGCTGAGACAGTATAGGCCGCTGCCTCCTAACATCAACGGGGAAATCCTGAATGTCCGCAGACTAACCTGGGTAGGCCCACGGCCAAAGGAAATACAAGGTGACGTAATAATCGTCAATTTTAGAGATCATAGAGCAACTACTTACATAACTAGTTGGTTACAAAACCAAAACCAAAGCTCCATAAGAACCTATGATCTGACATATTTCTACCCGCAGTCTCTAGCTAGTAACCTGATCAAACCCAATAGCTTTCCTCGAGATAGACTAAGATCCTCTAATTACAACATCCCAACATCAAATCGTTTTTCGTTCCTCGAAGGACTCGAGGATGTCGATTGACTCCTCTTAGAGGCTCATAGTCAGGGCTTTCTTTACGGTACAAGGAAGGGACAAGCACCCAGCCTTCCTTCCCATCTATCATCATTCCGTAACGGCCAAACCCTTGAGGGGTCACCTCGTACAGCTCAAAACAACGTCGTGACGCCAAGAGTAGCAAGACTGGTATCCCCGACACCTGTTCCACATTTTAAAAATACCTCCGTCCAGGATCGTAATACACAAAAAATCGCAGTCCTATTTTGGAACGTGGCGGGTCTACGCTCCAAACTAGAGAACGATATTTGGACCGATTTTATAGCAGATTTCAATATTTTATGCCTCCAAGAGACATGGTTAACTGCAGTAACCCACCTTCAAGGCTATAGAACATATTTCTCACCAGCTGAACATTCCAAGTCCGGCAGGGCCAAAGGAGGCTTAACCATCTTCATATCAAATCTGGTTAAGCTAGAAAATATTAAACAGATAACGCTCGATCCCAACTTTCAGCTTCTCAGTATTATACCAAATTCAAGGGACCACTTCCTTTTGGTTAATTTCTACAATAACTTATCGGATCGGGATGCAATGGGGAAAATTAATTCTATCTTCGACATAATATCATCGACAATAAAAAAATCAACTCGAGAAGTGACCATCATATGGGGCGGCGATTTTAACCAGACTATCTGTGCTGCCCCAAACATCCATCTGTGTGGTTTAAATGATGAAGACGATAACTCCATCTTACATTTTTCCCACTCACTCTTAGGTAGTCTTTTAAATGAAATAACTTTCAACCTAGATCTGAGAATTGCATCAAAATTAATAAATGGAAAGATGGCGTTGGCCCCAACTTTCCACGGCAGAGGTTGCAATTCAACGATAGATTTCATTTTACAGTCAAATGGTCCGATATCTAAAGATTTTATCTTTGAAACCCACCAGGTAGTTTTAAGCGATCACTATCCGATAAGTATAACCCTCTCAACCTCGATAGGGCCCACAAAAAAAACCTCTAGTGCCCTTACCCAGAATAATTTAGAATTAGCAAGAGTAAACGGATACTCGCTAAAATGGGCCATAGTCGATCCGGAAAAAATAGCTTCTACTGTGATCACTGAAGCCTACCTACCTATAATGAAGTGCCTGGATATGACCACTCCCAACGATGACGTTATTACTAACTTTGGGCTGGTGATACAAACTATTAAAAATGCCCTAATGGTAAAAAAGAACAGCTCAAAGAAGAGCAGCCAGGGCTGGTTCAATCACTCGTGTACCATCGCCCATACTAACTTAAAACTCGCCTTACATAAAACGCCCAGGGATAGGGCAGAAATATCTACATTAAGGAGAGTATATAACATTGCCATTAAGGAACGGAAATCGGAACTAAGACGACAACTCTGGGATCAATTACACGAGAGCTGTCTTAGTAATAATAACATCACTTTCTGGAAGATAGTAAAAACACCCTTCCTAACTCATAAGGGCAGTCTCCCTAACATAGAGGTTGCTATAGACGAAGGACAATGGGTAGAGCACTTTTCTCAAATCTTTAAGTCCAATCTAACAACAAATGACCTTGGAGGAAATGATTCTCTCGAGCACCAGTTCCCGACTTTTCCTATTGACATGACCGTCACTTGTGACCAAGTAGAAATGGCACTAAACGCAAGCAAAAAAGGCAAGGCTCCTGGCCCTGACGGTGTCCCCATAGACTTCTATAAAATGTACCCCGAGCTATGGATCCCCTTTCTGACCAGGGTCTTCAACGCACTGGCCTCTACCGGCATCCCTGAGTCCTGGAAGAGTTCCATATTAGTCCCCATCTTTAAGAAGGGAGATCGGAACCTACCCTCCTGCTATCGTCCCATCTCCCTTCTGGACTCCACAGGAAAAATGATGGGCCGAATACTACTCGATCGTTTGCAGGAATGGGTCGCGAAAAACAACATTCTATCAGATCTACAATACGGGTTCCGAGAAGGATTGGGGACCGTAGACCAAGCTCTAAATTTATCATTACTAATTGATAAATACGTTAACATCAAAGCTGGAGCTCTATATATGGTCTACGTAGACTTATCAGCTGCATTTGACTGCGTTAGCCATTCCAAACTCTGGCCCATCCTATTAGACATAGGGTTGGAACAAACCGCAGTAACTTATATTAGGGAACTCTATGCCGACGCGTCAGCTAGAGTAAGGTTTGGCACAGGGGGAGAGCTCACAGCGCCGTTCGGGGTGGAGAAGGGCGTGAGGCAGGGATGTGTCCTGGCCCCATTCCTATTTACCCTTTACACAAACGGCTTAGAAAGAGAGATGCTGAAAGGGACCCATGATCTCCCAATGGTAGCAAACCGCCCTGTCCCAGCCCTCCTGTATGCTGACGACGCTGTAATATTAGCTCGTACTCCCAATGAGCTACAGAAGGCCCTAAATAGTTATGCTTCATTCATGGCCAGCCTTGATCTTAAAATTAACGTTGGGAAAACTTTCGTCATGAAGGCTGGAGTTAAAAGGAAGAACAAAACTAAGCCCATCTACCTGAATGACGAAAGATTATCAACCACGGATAAGTATCCCTATCTCGGCGTCATGATTGACGAAAAACTTAGTTGGAAACCGGCTGTAGAAGTGAGGAAACTGCAATTTGCAAGAACCACTTCTGCACTCACTAACTTTTCAAGGAAAATAGGGAAAAAAGCACCCTCAGAGATGATCAAAATTTATAAAGCTAAATGCCTCTCAGTGGCCCTATACGGAGCAGGTGTATGGGGTCACGTAGCGACTACTTCTATCCAATTGGTCGAAAATGGCTTCTTGAAATATCTTCTAGCCCTACCTACGGCAGCCCCCAACTATGCTTGTCATCTGGAACTGGGTCTCCCATATGTCACAGACCTGGTGAGAATTCAGCCTCTGTTATTATGGCACAGGATTTGGACATCTGAACACACAGTCCTTACACAACAAATTATTCAAGACTGTATGAGCCTAGATAACGCACATAGATCCAGGTGGTTAGACTACATCAAAAAATTCTTTACTGATCTTGGCCTAGAAAATTACTACAAAGACCCGACCAAGATGCAGCAACTAGCAAGAAAAGCTTTTTATAAACTTTGCCTAAACCACCTCGAAGAGCTCAGACTTAACTTAGAGGTTATGAAACAAACAACTAGACACTGTTTATTAGTTCAGTCGGCATTTGGTATTCAGCCCTACCTGACATACAACATAGCCCCCTATGAACAGTTCCTCTTAGTCAGGTTTAGATTGAACTTCTTTTACCGCCTGGTCACTTTTCCGTTTAAGAATAACTGGGATAAAATATTGCCACCATGTCCCTGCGATGGGACATCATCCCAGTCTACACTTCATACCATCCTTTTTTGTAAATACTACACGCATCAACGGAGGAAATTATTAATCCCCCTATTAAAGCGTAGGGGCTTTGGCACATGCCGCCCAGCTTTATTATACTTACAGTTACTCGAGGGGGAAGAGGTGGTCTACATTGTTTCGAACCTCTTGCAGTACATTGTGCGACATAGACCCAACCTAGGGTAAAACTGTGAAATGATCATATTATACCTGTTCAAATATGCTACTTTTTGTATAGCCACTCAGGCTAATCATACGGGAAATGCTGCAAACACACATGTCAATGAAGGAGATGATTTTAAATTCTTTGTATTAATGTGATGAACACATTGTTTTTATGTGATGAATTTTATAATGTGTATACTTTTGTAACAATATCTTTTATGGCTTTTTATGAATTGCCGAATAAAGAAAGATTGAATTGAATTGAATAAACACCAACTAGGAACCGATATAACAATTAATTTATAATCTGTGGTTCCAGTAAGTACACGGATTGTGTCAAGAAGCATTGACGCGTTTCGATGGAAAATTAATTGTCACACCATCTTTATCAAGACTCAATTTTGTGACTCTCTTGATTCTTAGTGTTTGTTTCAATAAAAGGTTTTTGTAAAACAAGAACACCTGTGTGACAAAATATAAACATCAGTATACAAAGACAAATCAACTGTTTGCACTCTATCAACATTACATTGTGCTGTGTACAGCAGACGCAGACATGTCACCGCAGGCAGGGGGTAACACCTTGGACATGTAGCTTTGTCGTCAGCCTCTCAATACGTAAGAGGAGTGGACTGGGCCATCGTATGTAGGACCAGCGTTGGGGTGTGAATGATGATTCTGTGGTTCTGGGCTTGATTCATTGCAGGACATGTGCACATGCATGTGTATCTGTTGCATGTGGGTCTCCTTTGTGGGGTGTAGGTGGTCCCTGGTGGGACTTGAACACCCACGTATGTGATCTACTTTGGCTTCCATAAGCCCTGAAACCACCCGCACCTGTTTGGCCACCTCCTTAAGGCATTCTGGCACCTTGCATTGAAATGCGATGTGTGCCTCGGTGAAGTGTTGGGAGCCTGCCATGGTGGCGGGTGCTTCCTGCTGTGTGGTCTGTGCAGGGGCTGGGGTCTTCTCTATGTGGCTTGGCTGCCCTGCTCCTGGGGGTGGGTTGCCTGAGAAGTCCATGTGCTGTTGTAGGGCGTTGGTGTCAGAGGTGTGGTGGTCGTCTCCGGCATCACTGATGGCTCAATGATTAGAGCGGCAGACCCTGATGCAGAGGTCTAGCCTGGGACCAGGGTTCAATTCCCCGCCTCGGCGGGTCTTGGGCTCAAAAATTCCACGGACCTGATAATTCTCGCCTCGGTGCCATTCCAATCATGGAGTCCCACTCTGCAACTCTGGGCAATAGCTTGCTTAATCTCCACAACGGCCCCCACAACGCTAAGGATGCCTGGCCTCCACCTTGGGGATGCCCAGGAATGGATGCCTCACAGGGAAAGCCAGGATGGGTTCCACAGCGGTATTCGTACAAGCGCCTTGAGACCCTTGCGGGTGAGTAGTGCGCTATACAAGTATCAATTTTGTCTGGTCTGACCTGCTGGAGGTGTTTTTTGTCCCTCTGCAATGTGAAGAGGACATGCATGTTGACATTGTGTTGACATTTATATTTGCGCATTGTTCTTGTTTTCATGCAGACTGTGTGACAATGTACATTGTGACTGTTTGGGCGGTGCTGGCAATTTGGGGTGGAGAGTGGACATTGGGACTACATGACGGATGTGAGGTTGTACCCCTGCATATGCATCTCACAGTTCCCTGCTCTGTCCAATGTGATTGGCCTGTTTCTGCGCATGAGCGGACCCAGTTGCGTCCCCTGTTCTGCAGTGTCAGTGTTGCACTTGGTGCCAAATTGTCATGGGATGTGCTGCGATTGCTATGTGTGTGTGCTGCAGTGTGCCATGGGGATGAGGGACATGATCCTGGGTCCTTGTGGGTGTGCAGTGTGCTATACTTGATTGTGCATGTGTGCCATTGTGAACATCTCCCCCCGTCCCTCCAGTCCCTGGTCGTTACTTACCCTGTTGTTATTGTGTCAGGTCCTCCCGAGCTGTCCCGATACTCCCACCTCCTTGCACTGTCTCCACGCTGATGACTGGCCTCCATTTCCTCCTGCTCCTCGTGTGGCACAAGACTCCCACATCCTGTCGCAGTTGCTGCCTTCCTGTTGGCAGCGGGTTTGTGTCTGGTTTAGGTTTTCAGGTCATGCCAGCGCCTCTTGGCCTCATCCATTGTCCTCCTCGACACTCCGGCTGCATTCCAGGTAGTCTGATTGTGGGACAGTTGCTGGTAGTGTTCTGTCACCTCCGTGACGCTGGTCTTGTGTTACTGCGGACTGCACCAGTCTTCCTCTCCCTCTTCTCCCTGGCCTTCCCTGACCCCGTTGTACCTTGCTGGTGGTCTGTGGGGCTTGTTGGGTTCATGTTGGCCTCTGCTCTCGGTCAGGGTGCATCCATGGTGCTGCGCACTTTGGATTGTTTCTGGTGTGTTTTTCTTGTTCTGCTTTTATAGTGCATTTTCCCGCCAGGCGCGTGGGATTTGGAGGCCTGCTGCTGGTTTTCGCTGCTTTTTGTATCGCACTTGGCCTCATTGCAGCTTTTTTGCGTTTGTGTTTCGCATTTTTGCGATGTGGCCTTGATTTTAACGCGGCCATTTGACGTGTTATCTGGTGACTATCGCATGGTACCACCGTGTTGTGAATACTTGGTTAACACTGCATAAATTTCCCACGATAGACTGCGATGTTGTTGGTTGCGTTAAGTTACTTTTGCAATGGTTATCACACGTTCTTGAGAATATACCTCCAGGTTTGCCTTCAAGTAGGCAGGTGCTTTTCCATAGATTGACTTGTAAGCTAGACAGAGAGCCTTAAAAGAAATGCGATGGCGGACCGGATGCCAGTGCAATTGTCTGATAGAGGCCCTGGCAGATTGATGTTTGGGGATTTTGAGAAGAAACCGAGCGGCAGCATTTTGGATGGTCTCGAGCTTTTTCAGTGAGCCTTTGGAGAGGCTGGTATAGAGACTGTTGCAATAGTCTAGTCATGAGAGAACTAAGGCTCTGACCACAGCTTTCAGTGAGCCAGCTGGCAGAAATGTTTCAATTTTCTTGACAATTTTGAGCCAGTAGAAAGAGGACGAAGTAATTAGGTTACTTTGATCTTTAAATTTCAATTCACTGTCCAGCATAAACCCCACGTTTTTCACTTTGGAAGTTGGCGATGGTGTCATACCAAGATCTGACAACCACTAGTGAGGGGACCAGATTGCTGGATTGTTGCCGAATTGAATGACCTCGGTTTTCAAGGAGTTCAGCTTTAAGCAATTGCTGGCCTTCCAGCTATTCACTGAACTCATACATTTATTGAACGTGTCAGCAGCCCCATTTTCATCTTTAGTGATTGATACTATAGTTTATATATCATATGCATCCGATGCCAAGGATAGCCCAAAAGATCTGATCACAGTGGCAAGTGGAGTGACGTAAAGAGTAAACAGAGTTGGGGATAGGAACGATCCCTGGGGTACCCCACAAGACAAACAGAAGGTTCTTGAATTAATAATCCCACTTGACACCACTCCAGAGAAAGGATTTGAGCAGCACCAATGCTGAATCATTGAACCCAAGATTATGCAGACGGTCAACAGGTACTTCATGAATGACCGTATCGAAAGCTGCTGAAAGATCAAGCAAGATCAGCACTGCATTATCTCCCTAATCAAGGGATGATCTAATTTCCTCAGTGGCTGTGAACAGCACAGATTCGGTGCTGTGATTCTCTCTACAGCTAAACTGCGTATTGTCTAAAAGAATATTAACCTCCAAATAGGAGGAAAGTTCGATGTTCATAATTTTCTCTGCTTACTGAGCTGGAAAGGGAAGCCAGCAGATAAAGGAAAATGCCCTTTTTAAACAAAATAGAAAAAATAGCTGCAAGGTGTCATGCTATGACTTCAGGAACCAAGTGATTCACCTTGGGGGACACGAGTCATTGGGGGAACCTGCCTTGACCTTAGGTATGAGTTCAGCAATATGTGCTGGAAAAGGAGCAGCAAAGGGCCCAAAGCTTGCTGGCTTAGCGCTTGAGTTAGTTGATAACATCAATGTGCCACCGTTGTTAAAATTGTTAAAAATATCTAGCACTTTTCGCCTGAAAAGTCCTAGCTAGAGAATTGCAGAATTCTGGATTAGCAATAGCTGTGTCAGCTCCATTCAGGATGGTCATTTTTAAAATTATTTGTAAGAGGGATTTAGAGGCATTAGTAGCTGAATTTATTTGTGCTGTGTAGTAATCAGTTTTGGCCTTTAGAATTGATTCTTTATAGTTACTAAGAACATTTTTATATTTCACTAATACCTTTGCCTGAAAGGTAAAGGTATTAGTAATAAGCCTCATGCCAAAAATCATTATCCCCATTGACACTCGTTATTCTTTGATCCCAAGCTAAGCCCCTAGGTAATACTGACAATGTGAACATATCAAGAGACTTATGGGACTTCAGTAACAATCTGTCTCAACCCATCTCAAAACTGCAAATTCACTAATTGTCCATCTATTATCCACTAAAGCAACTTGCTACTCATTACCCACTCTTAATTTCACACAATTATCTTGAAATATTGTTAACATATACATACCCTGATGTAACATTTGGATCTATTCTGAAAACAACATAACTGAAACTCATGAACAGCAAGCTACAGACCTTAAAACGTGTCTCAGACCGGTCACTGCAGCCTGCAGTGCATTTTTAAACAGCCATTTGACCTGGCAAACCTTTTGTCATGCCTAAAACTTCAATTTTAATACATATAAGTTACCCCTAAGGTATGCCATAGAGGCCCAAAAGGCAGGGTGCATTGTATTTAAAAGGCAGGTCATGTGTACTTAAGTTTTACATATCCTGGTAGTGAAAAACTCCTAAATTAATTTTTCACTACTTAATGCCTATCTCTCCCATTCAAAAATATTTTGTTACCTTATTACATTTAGTAAGTGCTAATGTTTCATTGGGAGCAGGTAATAATATCACATTTAGACTAAATGAATTGTAATTTAGAATCCTCTTTAATGATAAAGTCAGATTTAAAGCCATCATTGTGAAAATGGCAGTTTTAGGAAGTGCGTGAGAGACTGGAGCGAAACGCTCTAGACAGGGACTGCACTACCACTGTACACTCAATAATGAGTATGAAACAAATTAAACAATATTTATCTGTTTGACATAACAGAAAATTGTAATCATCATCAAACCATCATGAGACATTTACGAATATGAAAGACGAATCATAGCTTCTTCTTGTTGAAGTGTTATTTATTCACACTCCTATCATGATGAAAAAAGTTCATGTTGCAAAGTACTATAACAAATGAAGCATAGCTTGATCTTCCCAATGCATTTCGGGCGTAGTGTTCGCCCTTCTTCAGGGGATGTCTAAGAGTAAAACATCAAACAATTACATTCAATGGTTTTAAACTGATAACAAAGTAAAAGAGTGGAAGGCTATTACGGCGTCACACGGACATTCAGACAAGATCAAAGATTAAGGCCACTGAATTGAACCATAGGAACGTAAAAGCACGTCACCAAGAAGTCATAGAAAAAATCTGTTGAGCATATGAGGAGGAGAAGGGTGGTCCAAAGCATGAGAGCACAAAAAAGGAAGGAAAAAGTCACCGTGTGCAGAAAATCAAAAATTATCGTGCGCAAAAGATTAGACCCAAGACATATCCGAATAATAAAGACTGGAATACCTGAAAAAGCTAACATAGCTGGATTCTACTTGAGAATAAAAAACGATAAAATGAGGTAATCTGCAAAAAATAAAGAAAGGGTACGTGTCCCATAAGATGTTGAAAACGGCTCTGTGAAGCAATTTAAGTGCTCCAACACTGATCGAACAAGCAAGAAAAAACCTGTTAAAAGAACTCACCGAGCGTTCTGGGAACGCTAAAGGACACTTTACTGGAGAACAACCGTTGGCTGTGTAGTGTACAAACGGGAGGGCAAAGCGGTGTGGTGAGAAGGAGAAAACCTGCGAGAAATAAGTGAATGCGGGGAGTTAGAAAGTGTATGGTGCGTACGGAAAGACCTGTAGATTAGAATATGTAGAACAGGGTACCTGAGAAAATCCTCTCTGTCTCCGCGCTCTGGGTCCGTAGGTTGTGTGAGCTGCTGAGTCCCGCCCGCGAATATCGGCGGAGTCTGGGTCGTGTTCACGTGAGGAAGTCACAATATAAGGAAATGAAAGAAGGACTAATGATGAGTGTAAGGTGTAACCAGAGATGGCCATCTTGTGTTGGGAAGTGTACTCTATCAGATAGAATGAGCAAGTCGGAAAGTGCACAAAGACAGTTGTGAGAAAGCGTGAAAGGACAAGCTAATACGGTCTAAACACCGAAAGTGCTCAAAAAGTGAAACACACCTGTATTAAAGAATGTCAGAATACAAAAAACTGGATACAAAAACTTTATGTCGTCAATGTGAAATGAACAATGTTCTGCCTATTTACATTCTAGTAAATGATAATAGTCCCCAAGTAACATCCTGCCTATTTACAATCTTTGTTGAATGGACGTTCTAACAATATGTCTAACAGTAGGAGCATCACACGAATGAGACACGCTACTGATATAAATACATAAATGGATGAAAAGAAATGTGACTACTAACAATTAACAGCGATAATGTGGGCGAAACTACTACTAGAACCTAATATCTTTCAACTTAATGGAGAAGTGTTGTCCTGACAGTTACACAATGTGAGTGTAAATATTAATGAATTGAGGTGGGAAGTGATGCGTGATGAGACCCCTCTATCATGTAGTGTGCTATGAGTGACATGAGACACAAGGCTGTTGGAAATTAAAAAATTTGACAATTAAATAATAAAATGAAGTAATGAAATGAACTGAAATCGGGCATAAATCAAGATTAAAGCTCTGGTGCATATTAGGACGACCCAGTTTTAGGAAGTAGGCATTTCCATTTCCTAACCACTTGTGCCTTAAGCCAGTGTCCAGGGCCACATGATTTTGAATGGCTCTGCTGTTGGGCTTTGTGTATGCCTCTCAGACAGTGAGAGAAAAGGAGACAAGTTGTTGGCAGAATGGGCCATCATGCCAGGATGGTTGGGGGTGGTGCTGTACCCTGCCATACTTATACTTCAAAGGGCTTGTCTCCAGCACACACAAAGGAACCTGACACTAGTCTTTTTTCACTCCGGACTTCTTGGGGCCTTACCAGGGGAAGGAAAGAACTTTCCAGATGTGAGTGTAGTATAGGGACCTCCAGAGCCACTCTTCAATACCCTCCTGGACCTGTGGACATTACAGGAGAAGGACTGCCATGTTCCCCCAGAGGACTGCCCTGTTGCTTGAGACCTGCCTTGTTCTCGAGAGGACTGTTCTGTTGCTTGAGACCTGCCCAGCTCTCTGTGAGGGAAGGCTGGACCTGCTCCCTTCATCCCAGGCTAAACTGAGTGATTCCAAGGGTCAGCTGACTAACCTCTCGTTCTGAGCTATAGGGACACCACAAGCTTCAGAGGCCTCCCTGCAACTACCCAGCTGACCTGCTACAACTGGACCTGCCTGGATCAGCAACTGGACCTGCGTGAACCCTGCTGGTCTCTGCTAGAGTGAGTCCCTGATCCCAAAGAGGTACCTCCCCAGGTCCTGGACCTTGACTAGCAGCAGAAAGAACCGCTCTACAAGAAAAGGATAAATTATGTAGTTTTGGACTCTTCACGAGCAAAAATGGGCCTGTCTGCACATAGACTCTGCCGCCCATGATGACTGCCAACACAAAACTCCGGTGAACCCGACCTTTCGCGCTACAGCAACAACATCAGCACAAGATCTGCATGTCACGCTGCAGCAATGACACCCCACACTGGTCGGTAATGCAAACCACCAGCAACGACCGTCTGTGACGCTCGACTGCATCTTCACGCCACAGTGACAACCGTCTGCAATACCAGGTCTGTTTTTCTCGCCACAGTGACGACCATAGTTGGCACTCTTCCTGCGGCTCCCGGCCTCCTCCCATGTGAACTGGACTTTTTGCATCGGACTTTAAAAAGGCAACTTTTTCAGCTGGACCAACCTGGTCTCTGTAATCTGCATGTGCCCCATCGTGGTCGGTTTGAGCATGTGAGTTTTCCCCACAGTACCAAGACCAGATTACCACTAGTGGCATTTTGTGCTTTTATCATAGAGTGAGGGGTTTTGATCTGGGTGTTGCAAACCCTTTATGATTGCTGTAGAATTCTGTTATGCCCGAGTAGTCTCAGAAAGTGGGAGAATCCCCTTTCACACTGAAACATAAATATCACTAGATGATACAAATCAAATCAGGCTTATTAATGTCTCTTAGTCACAGTCTGCATAGAGAATTGTAGATCCAATTGATATTTGAAGCACTTTGCTTTATTTTAGTAAGTAGGAGTTACTGGTTTGTACATTAAACGAGATTCCAAGAGAAACGTACCAGCCAACACGTTTCGCCCCCTCACGGCTCCGAGGCCTATGGCTTTCTAGAGACTGATAAAGTTTTAGCAAAATAGAAGTAAAACATGTAATGTATCAACAACAGTGGTGAAAGTAACAAAACAGCATACATTTAAAAATGAATTTCAATAACAGAAACAACAAATTACCGATAAATGTCCATAAACGATATGTAGCACATTACAAATTAATATTAGTAAGAAAAATTAAATGTTATCTGTAATCCCAGTTTGATCATAGTGCACAAATACATTGAAATGAGCATTAATATGCATATTGCTGCAGCCTCTTTCATTCGAGACTTTACCTAGCGGGAATCATTATATAAGGGGACTACGTGAATAGAAAGGAAGGGGGTGAACTAACGCAAAACATTGTCGAAGAAATAGCAAAGCCTCATAAAGCAGATGTCCAGTAGTCTAGCGTGTAGTTCTAAGGGTTTGCAATCTTTAATAAACCATCTGAGTGGAATCGAGCTATCAGGGGCTTACCGTCATAAAAAGAGGAACTATGCCATGTCAAATCTTATCAAAGAGATGTTGGAGTCCCACAGTTCATGACCAAAAAATAAATTGTAGTCCATGGGTTAGGTATGCTTTAAAACTCCTCCATACACACTCAGTGGATTGGAGAAGTTGTCATGTGTCAGCAGCGGACAAGCTATATAAGTGCATTGGTGAGAGAAGCACGCGCTGTGGGGGACCTTGGCAAAAAGTGGCAAGATGAGAGAAGACGGTTGAAGGAGAAGTTCTCCAGGATGCAGGTGGCAAATTCTCTTCTTAGAGGTAGGCCTAGAATCTTCCTCCATCTCATCCCCTTCAAGTTGCATGTCTTGACCACCATGCACCTTGACTTTCGATACAGCCTGCCTGTTTCACAAACTCCAGCTTAAGGCCTGCTAAGAACTCAGCACTTCTTTCTTGCAACTAGTTTGAGTATTATCATTCATATCACTCTGTCCTCCCCAAACCTCCGCAGACATCATAAACAGGTCCCTCATACACATGCTTTAACATTCCCACTTTCTACCAAGTAAAGTGTAAAACATTTTTCAATGATTTCCACCTTTCTGACATACCAAGGGGCAGATTTACAAGGGGGTGCCACAGTGCAGCAATGCAAGCCCTTTAGCTGCGCCACGCTGCGGCACTTTCAAAGCACAGGAATGCGACATATTTACAATAATATGTTGCATTCCTTTGCTCTCCCCTCTGCTGGCACACAAACAACTGCCATGCGCCGGCGCAAGCACCCTTGCACCATAGTGCAAGGATGCCTGCATCATGGGGAGATTGTTTTTGTGCAGGAAGGGGCACCTTCCTGCACAAAATCACTACAGGCATTTTCCTCTTTCAATGTGTGCTGTAGAATGCAGCATGCATTGAAATAGGAAAAAACGAGGAGAATGAAAACATTTCTCCTCGCTACACCACTCCTAGGGTGGTGTAGCATTCAGACGCATTTCCAAATTTACGATTCCTCGTAACTCTGGAAATGTGTCTTGTTCCATGGGTGTTGCGTTGGAACACCCACAGCAACACCCATGGAGCCCCTTTCACGCAAAGTGCTGTGTGTAAAGGGGCCATATTTACAAGGACAGGAAAAGCCACGCAGGGTGGCATTTCCTATCCTTGTAAATATGGAGCAGTAATATGCGCCACCAGTATGTCACAAAAGGTGACGAACTGGTAGCGCAGGGGGCTTGTAAATCTGCCCCCTAGTACTTTGTTAGCGGGAGTACTTTCAACTGTGGCAGGATGATAGCATCTGCACTCGGCTGGTGATGTATCTCAATACCCCTCAAAGTATAATGATTAACTTGACTGTGAGATGGCCACAGTGTCTCTACTGGTACTCTGGACAGAGCTAGTGGCTAAGTAGTGGAGTGCAGTAATAATACTGAAATGTGCAGGTATTGCCTGGGAGTGGGTTGAAGGTGAATTGAGCTCCTGCTCCCAGTTTGCAATTATGTCAATGATCATGTTATGTGAGAAGTAATAATGAGCAAAGACTCTTTCCCAGACGTGTGAAACAAGTTGATCCTCTACCTCTAAATCCTCTCTCTGCTTTTCAAATTTTTGTTCCACAAAATACATGGTAAGAACACAAAGATAGTCACAAACACAGTGAACCATTTTATTTTATCTGTGCCTTTGCTTTTCTATGTGGGCAGGCTATGTATGATTGGCTGATGTAGTCAGTGTCAACAGTTATTGAGTGTAGCAGAATCCCGAAAATGTGCGCCACCCCCCTTTCCAGTAGCAAGCATGTAGCATGTATTTGAAGCCTGATTGGAATATGTGCTTTATACAACTCAAAGGTAAAATCAATGTTATACATTTAAAAGTGGATCTAATAAATAAATAAAAAATGTAATAAAATATTTTTAGACGTTCAAAACTGCTTTTTACTTTAGCGTCCTATCGTTCCCTATATGGTGTTAGTGCTATTCCTTGCCTCCACTGATTTCCATGACAGTCTGTGCATGTACTAGTGATTGTTCATGTGTGGTGTTTCACTTACTCCAAGACTTGGCTGGAATAGATTTAGGCCTAATTTGTCAGTACTACCATTGTAGTAGAGGTAAGTGTAACATTTGTGAAAAAGAATTGTTTTACTCTTTTGTGGATGTGCTTTAGTATTTGCATGTTCCTTCCTAAACCACTCCATAACTTACCTAGGGGCATATCAACAAGGGCGTTATCTCTGCTTTTTTGGCTTTAAAAGCCAAAAAAGCAGAGATAAAACTAGCACCCTATCAACAACAGGGTGCTAACATGCAAATTTGCATGTTAGCACCCTTTTACTCTACGCTTCCCCTTGCATCTCTAATGAGATGCAAAGGGGGCGTTCCAGAGTAAAATAATAGGAGAAATGTCGCTAAGCGACATTTCTCCTATTATCGAGAATATCGCTAACCCTGTTAGAGACAAAAAAAGCAGCGCTAACCGCGGTTAACGCTGCTTTTTTACGTCTGGTATTTTTCTGACTTAGTCATGATATCCTATGGAAGGAGGATATCATGGCTAAGTTTGTCTGTCCCTATCAACAAGCTAATGTGAGATTATCGCTGGGTTTCCAGCGATAATCTCACGTTAGCCACTTAGCGTGAGGTTTTTTATCGCTATTGAGATAAGTGTTGCTAATAGCACGCTATCTCAGCGATAAAAATCAACGCTAGCCGGCGATAATTATCCTAGCGCTAAGTGCGCTTAGCGATAATTATCGCCGGTTGTTGTTGATATGCCCCCTTGATCCTAACCCATTTAGTAATAGATATTCCCCCTTTTCCTACCACTCCCCTTTGCCTCTCCCACATTTACAACAAAAACATGTGCGGAGCTTGTCTCACTTGTGGTAGGGAACCTATAAGCAATTTGGAATGTGAAGTAGTACTACTGGAATTCTGCTTCCAGTCTTAGTAAATAGGCCCCAATATATAGAATTCTAGGGGTTGGTCCCCTCTCTTTATTAACCACACTCTGTTTGTGTGTGTATTTTTTACCAAATGTATGAGATTAATGTAATTTTGCTCTAACACATTCTCACCATTTGAAGAAAACTGTCCAAATGTACAATCTGTTTCATCATATGTGTTCTGTGAGTGTCCATATTCAATTTCATGATTCCAGTCCTGAAGGAATTTGCTTCATGCCTGGATAAAAGTCCTATTACAAAGAGACTGGGTTTTAGATGATCAGAAGAATGTAGGTTGCATATAAAATGCATTTTCTGTTTCAATTGAATGTATACAGGCTTTATTTCTTCAAAACGTTTCTTGAAGACATAAAATATTGATTTTTATAGACTACTGTTCCTACAGAGCAGAGCATACAATGCTTATGTATGCATAATCTACGGCTGGGGAGCACGAATTAACGATGGCCTTTCTTTGAACTGGAAGCAAACAATTGGACATGGAGAAAAAGCCATAGCTGTAGCTTTGTTGCTAGGTTCCTGCTGCTGACGCTTGTGCGTGCTTCCTGTCGTCCATTTCATGGATGTCCCAAGGGCGATTGCTTAGCACAAGTGTTGGCCGCAGCTCAGCATACAAATCAAATCACTCTCTGCCAACGTGGAGAGCAGCTTAAAATTTTAAGCCAGAGGGGTGTTTCAATATCCTGCTGTTCTGTGTTGGGTTTTTGTCTTTTCTGCATTGTATCTGCATAAATGCATGCATTTTACAAGATTCTCGTTTAATTTTTTTGACCTTTGAAAAAGCAATAATCTTGTTCTTTAAACCTGGCTCTTTCTGTGTAACCATTATTGTTTCAAATTATTTGTAATGCATGCAAGGATGTTTGCGAGTTTCACACCAAGACTGCTTACATTATAGTAAGAACAGAAACACATATTTCAATTTGTATGAATTTTGTATATTTGTAACCTCAAGTAATATTGGGCAGCATGTAAAAGAGTGCTGTACTTCTGTTTCAGCTGGGTTTGGGTTGAAGACGATAGAAAAGCATCCACATCAAGTGTTGATATACAGATGTGAATTATATTACACACATGTACAACAGTATTTTATTTCACATATTTACAATTTAGACACAAAGAGAGATATAAGGCCATATTTAAGGTTTGGGGGGCAACCCGCCATCCCACCGTGTTTATTGATCTCCTCCTGATTGGCGGATATCTTCTTGCATTTATAAGAGTTGTTAACATGTTGCAGCTCTTCTAAAGGCACGGTAGTGTTGCAGACCAGCCTCCATGTTTCATGAAGCCGCACAGCAAAGTTGTTTACTTTTCGAAAACAAATTCCCAAAGCGAAAGATGGATTTTGACAATCGAAAAACTAATCGTCATGACACCCTGGGAGTTGTCTCCCAGAGAAGAGAGGAAAACAAGAGAAACTTTCATATCCAGCGTAATACAGAGGAGTCAATAGCAAGAAAACAATGATCCTGTTTATTAATATATAAAAAAGATCAAATTACAAATGATTATGAAGTTTAAAAGCTATACATACGAAAATATGTCAATCTCCAAGAGGGACAATTTCTAATAGCCACTATAATATAAACTGTCTGGTATTAGTTACATCTGTACTATAAAAGGGCTGTCTGTACACTGTAGTATTTATTGCCACTGATCAACATGCCTTGTGGTCTATTTTATATCATACCTATGCTGAGAGGCTCTGCTTATAGTAGAGCACCTCCTTAAAGTTTGTTGGGCCAAACTATTATGACAAAGAAGCCATTAAAACATTTGAATAGTGTCAAATTATGTTAATAGATTTAAATAATCAGTTATCATTTTTAAGTTTTGAAATGCTTCGCATTGTATTCTAAAGGCTAATTTCACATTTGTATATCACACAGATGTTGAAAGACCATTTTACAATTGTACCACTTCTAAAAGCTTTTTTGGGGGAATAAAATAATATTTCAGAACAAACATCGACATGATATTTGATAAGTTTATGAAATGTCAAGGATCATTTACCATTTTGAAGTTTCAAAACATTTCACATTTTATACTAAAGGCTAATCTCACTTCTGGGCTGGGGATAAAAACTTATTGATTGAATGGCTATACGGTATCTATCAAGCTCAAATGATTTCCGAGGAATGAAGAATAGAGGGGGAGGAACCAATATGGTCCTAGACTCAACATTTGAATGTGAAAGTCCGCTTCATATCACCCTATTCATCCTGATATCTCTGTGTACTCTCTGTGTGATACCCCTACCAGTGGATTCAGTTCAGAAGAAAAGGAATGAACTAGACAGGTAAACAGGGGAAGGATTTTACTGTTCGAGAACAGTTCTGATATTTGAATCTTACACAAACTGCTTTAAAAAACCTTCTTGTGAATATTCTTGGTACAGTCCATTGAACTCATTGAATAAAAACTATTTTATTTTACCAATTTTTTCTAATAAACCTATTTTCTCGACTTTAGAGCTTAAGATTTTCTTCAGTATTACTTACTGTCTTTTTATCCTTTCAACTATGTTTGAACCTTTGGGGTCTTCATTGCTTTTAGCTAACTTGTTGTCTGGTTGCTTAGCTACACATAGCACCTTGTGCTATGAGTATTTAAAGCTTTCTTTGAAAGTTTGCTTTGCTGCACAGGCCAGAGTACCAAGGCTTCCCCCACAGGTATCTTTAGGAAAGCTATTTCATCATTCTAGTAGGCCTATTTGTTCAGGCTGTGTGACATCTTGGGCAAAGAGATCACCTAGAATGACTCTCTTTGCCTTAACCAGCCTACTAGAACCTCTACAGTGGAATTTAGAAGCCCAACCAAAAGCATTGTATTAAATATTAAATCATATTAAATCATGAAACATTTCAGCATACCTAGTTATTAATTCACTAGTAAATGAATAACATTTGTATTATTTCTTTTTGTTTCTTTTTCAGTGTAATGTGAATTGCCTTTGTTTGTTTTCCCATATGCATCATCCATTACGTTCATGTGTAAATAGCCTATGCATTCATGAACTTATTCACCAGCCTATTATTGTGTGCAACATGTATGCTCAAGGGGCTTACATTTTCAATTGATAATAATGCACCAAAATGTAGCATATCTTTTTCCCAAAAAATGTTTGCGGAAGAACATGATACAAATAAATATCCATATCATCTTTTTTGGAATGCTTGTAGCCTTTCTTTCAATTTCAATTAAACAGTCTCTTTGCAGTATAATATATCAAACTAAATTTGCATTTTATTTAACCTTATATCTTATATTAAAAGTGTAAAAAGCATTTTTACGCCAATAAACTTCTTCTCCTTACTTCTCAGACAATATCTGTGCTATCTTCCCTAGATTCATGCCCACTCCTTTCATGTAAAATTATTATCTACTTAATCATGAACCACAGGTCAAATCACTTTACATCTATTTTATAACCTTAAGTAATCGGTTACTAGAATTATAATAGTGACAACATTATCAGATATGGGTTTATGACAAGAAAATCTAGATATCCTGAATGCCCACGTCAGTGGTTCTTAACCTGTGGTCCAGGGCATCGGGTGGGTCTGCAAAGTCTACTCAGGGGGTCAGAGACTGCTTTGAAAATTAGATATATTAACAGATTAATAAAGTGTATATAAATAAAGAAGCAACATTGAAATATAATGGAATTTTAAATTGGAGACTAAAAATTAAGTTGGTATCCTCAGATTGAATTGTGTACACAGTGCAAGTGTATCAATCAGACTATAAAACGGATGATGAATTACCTCAATTGAATTAAAAATTTAGATTGTTTTTTATTTCGCTGACCTTGATTGATTGATTGATTGATTGATTGATTTGATTGGCTGAGCTTGATTTAGCTTCTCAGATGTCAAATAAGTAATTTGCTGTGCTGGATTTAGGAGCACAAGTTGATAGGTAGTTATCTCAAAACTGAAACACTTAGTCATTGTGTCGAGGGAACTGAGGAGATTCTACAGCACCAGCTTCTTGATGAATTTGTGACTACAAAAGCAGCGCTCCTCTGTTAGGATTGTCAGACCCACCCCCTTAGAGCATATACAGGGTGGCTTCACAGCACTGGGTTGGCTGTAAAAGTAAGACTTACCCTTATCTATACATGGACTCTAGCAGGACATTGACATAGTGGGGATCCTAGTTACAATGAAGAAGGTCCAACACCTCTTCAGGCTTTAAAATGGGCAGAAAGATGTTGGTTGGAAAGATGACCAAGACAGTATAACTCAGAATACATTCCATGACTGTTTGTAACCCCTGAGTTAAAGGATTCTCTTTGGGTGACACAAAAATAGTGTTACATCTATATTTGGATCCCTACACTTATCCAATAAGATACATCTCTGTTCTCCCTCAGCTAGAGGAGGAGACCACCTTGGTGGCACTATCTTACCAAGGTGGGTCGGAATTGTCTATGATGAAGCATACCATAATTTGTGGGTGAGGCTTTTCCATCCAATTAAATAACATTGTCTCAGTAGGACACTGCATTCAAAGTTACAGTGCCCAGACCACTATTATCTCTCTGGTGTGTTTTTACACTTAGTTATTGAATCATCTTACTGACTAAAGGATGTTTGAAATTGAGCAGAAGCTGTCTCAGACATCTGCGTTACAAGTGCAACTTTTGTTTTGACAAAGAAGCACACTAGGTTTGAGGCTCATCTCGGGCTCACTTTCCTGAATTTACTTGGTGATAAATGAGAGCTGTGAAACTGGCCGAGTGAACAGAAATTGATGCCTAGTCAGAGCTTAAAGGCCTGCTGCTTTGATGGTATTGAAAATCTAGTCATAATTGAACAGCCCAGAGGGACCAAGATTGTCCATGGGTATGATGATATGGTCTGTGGGTGTAAGGTTGCTGATCTTGTCGATGTACTACTACCCCTTGTATTCGTTATGACAAAAAACTCTTTTATCATTTAATCCTCTTTCCAAAAATGTCATCTTTGCCCACATAAGCTGGCACCTTCATTTCATAAGAGTATATTAAACAGCCTGTGATTTCTAAACCTTTATTAGCCCAATTAATGAGCATAGAATTCAGTAGACAATATTTACCATGCACAAGATGGAAATAGTCAATCTAACCAAGGACTCCAAACTCAACATCATTCTGATGCTCTCAGTCATAGGAGTTTCACATTACCAACCTCCAATAAAAGCACAAGAATTAGATAACAAGCTTGCAGACTTCCTTTTTATGTTTTTTACAAAATGCACCCATATTTTTCTTCTAGGATATTCCAATCTTTGAGTGGATGTACCTAACAAGAAATGGTTTGTGAACTGATGCAAACCTGTGCAAATCGTTTTTTTTAATTTACTTTCCAACACAAAACTTATTTTGTGCTGGAAAGTTCGTTAAAAGTAACCCCGCTTTGTGTTACTCTTCATACGAGGGGCTTTACATGGGTGATACATAGGCATTCCCAATATACCACCCTTGTTTTTTTGTGCAAACCCTATCTTTCTCCCTTAATTACCGACTTTTTCATGTGTGCTGCACTATACAGCACACATAAAAAGTAGGAAAGGCTTTACAATTCGTCTAGGCATAGTATATTTTACTTGACGGGTACCCTTCGAGTCGTTTGTCCCATTATCACACTTTTCGTAACCAGTAAAATCAAAGGGAGGGGAAATGTGACAAAGAGGAAACCAGGGGGAAGACTTACCTGACATTCCTATCATGGCTCCTGATTGGACGCTACCTGGAAAACAAAAAACAAACATTAAGATAAAGGAATACTAAAGTCTTAAAGAGAGAGGAGAGGGAAACAGAAGAAGTAGTTCTGTTTCTCCTCCAGGTAATGAACCCAGCATGAGAAGAGACGTAGAGGAGGAGGAACAGGAAGAGGGCGGCATATGGGGAGGTGAAGGGGGAAACATACCCTAGGATGAGCCCAAACCAGGAATCCAGAACACGCATATTCAGAATCTAAAAATAAAATAAAGCCAAGCTAAGACGTGAATCGGTCTTTAAAAGTTCCAAAAAGTACTGAACTAATACTCACACCTTACAGGGTGCGACCTGGGTATTTATGGGGATGCAGCCCTCGGGGTGTTGCTACTTGCCAAATACCTTCATCTGGACAGGACAACACTCCTGGGGTCATAGAGCAGGTCTTCAGAGAAGCTAAAGAAAATAAGAGGTGAGTTTTAGTTCCTTAGATTGCGGGGACCAACAATGTCACATCCTTTGGAGACATTAGAAAGCCAAAGAGAAAAAGAGTTCCATATGAGATTGTTTTCCTTTAGACTAGAAAAAAGGCTAACCCAATAGACAAGTACTAGCACTGTAGATCCTAGGCCAAGAAGAACCTAGGAAGAAAATGCAGTTGTATGAGTATCTAGAAATACTAATCCATAGAAGCATTTCCATCTATTCCAAGCACAAGGGCAAGGAGACTGTACCTGCTCAAGAACACAATCCTGGCACCGGTCAGTCTAGCTATATCCTCACAAGAGTGTAACAGCTCCGTTTAAGGCAGAGGAATCTGGTATTGTGTCCATCTGGATCTTCACCTTGGGAGTAGTTCCTCTAACAAGTAAATGTCAATTCCCAGGACTACTGATTCTTATGTTATATTTGTAGTATACTTATGGCACCTGATAGTGTAGCAATTCAGGCTAAAGGTTGGTTAGGTGTGAATACCACTTCTACAAGTTCTGAAAAAGATAACAAAATGCTGACTGTGAACTAAAGCGCAGACCGGCTAACTAAAAGACACTGTAGCTAAAATAAACTCTGTACTACATGTGTTTAAGAACCTCAACCTTTCTATTAAAATGCAAATAAGGAAGCCCAAAAGCAATTGATTAAAAATAAATAAAATAACAGAATTATGAAGGGGAATGGTTATAGTGTTTATTACATCCCCTGAATAACTTCTAAACTAAGTAATTACTGAATGTATTTTTGCATTAGCTAGATTATCATAACCTCATAAAACATTTACAGAACAGAAGAATCTGCTAGAAACATGCATTTTGTGAAATCACAGTTGATCACTTGTTTCATGTTCAATAGCACATTTCTATTCTGAACTGAAAGGTGTTCTCTTCATTACAAGACAAGAGGTCATAATAAGATGATCATGCCAATCTACTTCAAATGGGCGGAGACATTCTATTTTATGTAAATATATCACTAAAGGCCTCAATTAGAGTTTGGTGCAGATTCCACCATCCATCAGTGTGGCAGAGGACATTTGGTCCACCACCCTGATCACCACTAACCCAGTAGTGATCTCTGTGCCTTCAAAGCAGTTTGTTTCTGAAAAAAGACTAATGACCCTGGGAGCGTTCTCCCAGGGTGTGGGGGTTATTATTTCTTTTGTCTGTGAGAACCAGATCTTTCCAGGTGGTGACAAACAGGAAAAAACATATTTCTATGTAACTGTGAAAGATTGAAATGACTGGAATTTAGAACTGAGAGATTAGAAGCAAGCTAGGTTGTTTTAGGAGTCTCGTGCCACTCGACCACCACTGGTGTGTTCCCTGTCTGCTCTGGGAATTTGGGCTTCATCAGCTTGAATCCGATGGCAGCAAGTACTCTAAGCTACACCTTTCTAATGAGGTTTAACTAAGGCAAAACCGCTTTGGGGTGGCCCATGTTCTCTTTCAGAGGTAACCTGGCCTAGCTGTTTGAGCTAGACTGTCCCTATTGGTGGAGGACAAAGGCTGATTTGCATGTGGCTGTGGCATGGTGGGCAAAAAACAACAATAGAGTGGGATTCAGCTCTGAATAATTATCAGCAGCTGGGATTTATTCAAGTGTTGCAACTATCACTGTTTAGTTGTATTCTCTAGATATATCAGACCAAACAGTGGTACCCAGCGAGTAACCGAGTCCTTGAGAAAACTAGAAAATATTTGCAGTGGATGAGCCACTAAGTTGATATTCAGCCATTTTGTAAATGAATAGCAAACATTTTAACAAGTGCTTAAAACATTGCTGAAATGAAATTGGTAGAGAGGGTGATTTAGATTTTTACAAGGTTCACATTCCTGATGGTGTCATATTTTACAGGTAATGAGGCTATTTCTGAAAAGCATAGGATCAAAGTAATTGTGGTAACAATATGCATGCGATGAGTCATTGTGCAAAGAGAGTGAGCACATATTAACAACAAGTTTTCTAGATCTTCTAAAACACAGCCCAGGAAACAGGCTTTGTCAATGCACCAACCCGAGATGGAAAGCTACCTACCCCACAAACCACTAAGCAGCACTTGAGTTAGATTAATTTCACTTAATGATCAAACTTGTGAAATATCACAGGGCTGGTTAGAGGACCCCCGACCCACCTTAATGATAGAAAGACACACTCAAGGACAATAGGAAACAATGGATATATTTTAAAGATCGATTTTCAAACTAAAATCCAATCCTAGTGCATGAAATATGAATTGGAACTATAATAAAAACAATCAGAATAGTAGCTCCAACTTTTAAGAGTAATGTGAACAGCAGAAAATATTCCATCATTTCAGGTCCGATTCACAAAAGGACTTATGACTCTAAAGTTATGAGTGCGGAGTCTCCACACTCATAACTTTATGAGTTGTAGGTCCCTTTGTGAATCAGTGCCTATTTAGCTTCATGTCAGCCCCTCCCTCATATCTTTGGCTTACTAAACTAAACTCAGCACTAAAATAAAGGCCTAATCTGAGCTTCAACGATGGTTCACACTTGTATCTTCTAAGAAGAAGTTATTGTTCAATAAAATAACACAGTCTGCTATACTGGTTTACGCTTGAAAGAAAGCTGAAAAGGACCCAGCAAGTAAAAGTTGAACATGCTTCCTGTTAGCCTTCAGCAAAAGTAGGTGAATCAATTCTGCATGGCCTCTGTTGTCTCTGTCCTCTGGCATAGTGTTTCTCAATAGCTCGTCCCACTCTGTTCTCAACATTTATAACATTATCTGGTCAGTGTTAAAGCTTTTAGAATAAACAATTACTAGAAAGTGGCCTGATGGCCTTTTACTTATTTTCATGTGTGAAACCATGCTCTTTGATTCATAATAATAAATGAGAAATGAAATAATTAGCTTCCATGTAACTTTGTTCCCAACTTGATAATCATTATTTTAGAGCAGAAAGTCTGGCTCAGATTAAATACTGCGAATATATTTGAGCAAACATGCTTATTGCATTGCAAATAAAAGTGACATTAAACACAAATGCATTTCATAGTTGTTGTTTATACATATATGATTAACAGATGTTACCTAAAAAGGAGACTATCTAGAAGAGAAAAAAAATAATAATTATAACATTACAGATGTCTCTTGGCTTGCTGGTGAGTGATGTCTATTGGGGGTATGCCAGATTTCACTATTCCACAGTCTGGACATGATGACTTGAAGAGACATGGAGGCAGTCAAGAGACAAGAAGTAGATTTGAAACAGTGTAGGTATTTATTTGATGCATGACAACAAACTGCTACATACTACCATCAATCCAAAGCTAAAGCTAAACAGACTGCGTCATATAAACAGGGTTCCACATGCTTATGGGTTATGCTGAATTGTTCCACAAGGCACCCACACAGCATCCTGATCACCACATGATTTGTGGCAAAGCACCCAGAATATTGGTCAATCACTCAAGCTTTAATAAGTTGAAGTGCCTTGACATGAGTCTTGAGGCTGGAGGGATGAATAATAACTTGTGTTCTTAATTTCCTTGTTCCAGATTTGACTATTTTATAGTCTGGAAATGAGAACTGCGTGATCACTTGTAGCATGGTCAACTTCTGAACCTTTAAAATGGTAGAACCCTTTGGGAAAGGAGGCTAAAAAAAGGCTCAGAAAGATGGCCTCCAACTCAGAATTCCAATAATGCCTGAAAGTTTCATTAACCCACAGTTTTAATTAGTGGAAACAGCCTCTGTGTAGAAGTTAGTTTCTCCATTTTTGTTGAATGAAATTCAAAAGTATTCGTAAGAGCGAAAAACTTACTTGTGGAAGTTGTCGTCTTGGAGTGTGTGAGGATGGGGGTGAGTACTACACAAATATTTTTGCCAATCAAGTCTATGTGGATCATCAGTGAGAGGTCCTTTTGTATGTCAGCTTACCAGATAAGTAAGCAATCTGTGAGGAAGACAGCCACCAGGAACTTGCTTTCTACTCATGTTGAGGTAAGGAATGAACATAGTTAGTACATCATATCAACTTAAGGTTTCAGGAAAGACACTGAGGAGGCTAGCATTGAAATTTGCTTACATTTGTGGTTCACATCCTCCATCATGCATGTCAGGGCCTAGTTTTTAGTTATTACTAGGCCCTACTTCTTTATCAGCATATAAACATGAACTAAACAATCTACCTAGAGATCCTCAGTGACTGTGATACAGCCTCTGATGCAGATCATCTTTGCTAGTGAGGCACTGCCTTACTAGAGTAGTGGAACAATGTATCCAGGGGCAAGTGGTCAGATACATTTAATTTTCATCAGGTAAGAATGAGGTGACATCCCTTGGTGGATTTACTCTAACTCTTGTAAAACATGGTACAGCTAAGTTTGAAATGTAACAATGCAAGCTGCCAGAGCCACCAGCCAAGGTGAAGGGCAGGTGATGGGGAACCCTTCAGCTGCAGTGCAAACAACAAAAACAAGAACTGGCCTTTTCTTCTTATGATCTGTTTTCTAAAATATATAGTGAACAGCAAAGATATGTTTATGACAACATGTTTATTTCGTGATTGTTATTGTTTAGTAGATGAAAGAAAGAACCTCTATGCATGTTACTACTCATTCTGATCAACTGTATAAATCTGTGTTGCATTAAACTGATATTAATATGTCTTTTCAATAAAATATTAACTGCTTTTTGTTGTTACATTTCGTTACATTAGATTTTGGTTTTAATGTTCATACTTGCAACTATGATATCTCTTTTATATAAAATTGGAAAATACTAAGAATTTAAGCATTTTGTGGGGTGGATAATAGTGTGACAGTGTATTATAAGGAATAAATTACCCTCAGTTATATGTTCACACAATATTGTAAGTCACCTCGGAGTTCCAAGACTTTATACTGGAGGTCAGCCATAATCATCTATATTGTCATGGAGCTCATTTGTGACTTGCAATAGCCTTGGAATGTAGAGCAGAGGGTACTTTACCTATACATGCTATCATCCAAATATGTGTCAAAATGTACTTGATGTTCTATTGGCTTCCTTCCATCACGCATTCTTTGACTTTTGCTTTTTATTGTATATTGAGTAAGAAGCCCTGTTAGACCTGACATCATTGGCATCATTTCCCTCATACTTTTTGCCTTCACGCTCCTGTTTCTGCTGAACTCGTTTTCATTGTCATTAGATCTCGGTGCACTTTACCCGTGCTAACCAGTGGTAAACTGCTTGTGCTCTTACGCTAAAACATGGTGAAATTGTCGTACACCTAATTGGCACATTTAATTTACTTAAAAGTCCTTAGTCAGTGGTACCACATGTACCCAGGGCCTGGAAATTAAATGCTACTAGTGGACATCAGCACTCATTGTACCACCCACTATAGTAGCACTGCAAAACCAGTCTACAGTCTACCTCTGCAGCCTGTAGTGCAGTTTTAAACAGCGATTTTTATGTGACAAAGTAATCCTTTTGCCAGGCCTAAACCTACCTTTTTAATACTTATAAGTTACCCCTAAGGTAGGCTCTACCAGCTCATAGGGCAAGGTGCATGATATCTAGCAAGTAGTACATGTGTACTTACATTTTACATGTCCTGGCAGTGAAAAACTCCCAAAGTCATTTTACACTGTTGTAAGGCTATCTCTCTCATAGGGTAATACGTGGTTACCATATTAACTTAATAAGAAATAACTTCGAGAGCATAAAAAGAAATGTTTCTTCCAATCATCTGAATTGTAATTTAAGTTTTTTTTATTTATTTTTTCATATTTTTATTTTGAAATAACCAATAAGCAGTATGTCGTAGACAGTTTAGGTACTTAGCACAAGTGACCATACATTGTCGTATCGATTGAGCATCATCAATAACTTTATAATAGGGATACAGACACATAGATTCAGAATGCAGCCGCGGACTATAGATCACTGTTTCTACGAATGTCCTTAGTCGCTAACATCCACTGGATCTCTCTCTTGTGGGGGCTCGCATATATTCCCACGAAAGGTATTCCAACTACCCCAAAACTTGTTCCATTTCATTTTTTGGGGCAACCCCTGTGTATATACACTGCCCTCTCTATGACCATAGCAGCATCCATGTCCAGGTACCATTGTTGCAGTGTGGGAGTTTGTTGCAGTCCCCAGTTGCGCTCTGTGTTCCTTTTCGCCAGCGCCATACCCAGGGTAGCCCAGTCCTGCTGCCTGTGGTTAAGATCTGTTGGATCCCAGATTTTGAGTAGGCACTGCTTGGGCTCGGGAAGAACCTCCACCCCCAGGACCCGTGACATTGTATTCATGACCGCCTCCCAGTATCCCACAATCTTGGGGCATTCCCAAATGATGTGAAAAAAGGTTCCCGGTAGCCCACATTGTCGGAGGCAGAGTGGCGTGTCAGCTCTTCCTATTTTATGTATGAGTGTTCGAGAATAATATCTTCGATGTAACACTTTCAATTGTATTAATCGCAGTTTTGAGGGAATTGCTATCTCTCGCGGAGATGACAGCGCTTCCTGCCAGTCCGTCTCCTCCAGGGGTCCCAGATCTTGTTCCCAGCGTACCTTAAGACCCTGCATGGTGTTGTGTTCAAATAATTATTTGAAGGGCCACACTTACCATTGACTCGCAATATCCATTAAATAAGGAGCAGTTGGCAACGTGGAAGGTTCACACGTTTATTATCATCATAGATCTCTATATAGAGGAGCCTCGTCGATCCTCACCCATCAGGTGCGCCGAGGAAGACTGCTGGCTCCTTGACAGTAACACACTTTTATACATTTATCAGCACAGCATACAAAACCTTATATGTGGAAAAGTACCAGTTAGTCCTGGCGCCCCTAATGAGCTCATGCCTATTTCTAGTTTCGGTTACACATACAAAGGGTTACTATCTTTACAGAGAAGGCCGGAAGGGTGACTCCCTTCTCGTCCCAGGTCTGGAGGAATTCGCTTGATACTCCCTTTTAGCAGATGTGACCTTGCTTCTCAGCAACTCTGTCTGTCTCCTAATTATTACCGTGAAAAGGGAAGGCAGATGGTGTGTAAGAGGACCACGTGACTCCTAAGAGCAAGAGACGCAATCCAAAATGGAGGCAGTTTGGTTCTCGGCCCTTTTGTCATGCTAAACGTAACGGGGATTTCGATCCTTCCAATGCACCGTGGCTAAGCATACCGTCATTAGATATACTGCGCTAATCATACCATAATGACCTGAATACCTCAGAACGGCCCTTTTAGTGCAGTATAACTAATAACGAAGTCAGTCTTCAAAAATACCCTCATCAATCTGCATTAAATCATGCGTCTCCTTCTGAGTCCGCTGAGCATCGATCCTGGTTTGGTTGGACGGGGGCTTAGGGATGGATCGGCGAACCTGAGTAGCACAATATGCACAACAGGCCGGCCCGCATTGTAGACAAATGCAACAGGTGAAAAGGAATCCTACCACCCCCAAGAGAATCATAAATAACTTCCATCCCCAGGCGGTCACCAAACCCCAGAACCACCCGGACAAGGACCAAGTACCAGTGTCAGTGTGAATTTCAGAGGCTAGTCGATGCAGTTTCTGGATAGCTAGATGGACGGAAGGGGCGGAGTCAGGTATATATACACAACAGGAACTGCCGATGACCCTACAGGCTCCACCACGATCTGCTAGAATAACGTCTAAAACAAGACGATTTTGAAGGGTCACGAGCCGGGTCGCCTGGAGCTCTACTGTGATATTAGTTAATATCCCTGCTGTAGTATTAACCACCCCTTCCACCACTCTGGATAACCTCCTAACTTCCTTACTATTGAGGATGGGTCCCCATATGGGCAACGCCCCTTTTATAATATCAACAAAATGTTGTGCTGGAGTGTCAGTTTGATCAGTGGCATCATTACGGGCGACTTCAGCTGTTAGGCTCCGCCGATTTAAGGAATGAGACTTATGATAATCAGAAGGAGCTATGTACACCGGTGGGTAAAGGAAAGACAAGTAACACCTACCCATCCACCCTCTGGGTAACCAGGTGTAGGCGTTTTCACCGCACACAAAATAAACATTGGGAGGGGTGAGTGTAGGGGGGCTACTGTATGTCTGCAACCTATAAGTGTAATTACATCTGCTATATCCTACGAACAAATGCCCCATCCCCTGCACACAGAAAGAGGAGGATGTATTCCATACCGGGACCGGAATGATTTTTTCATTTGAGACATTTCGCTCTTGGAAGTATTTGACATATTCAGTAAAGTTGAAGGTCATGAAATCCAGTACTTCATCCCTCAGCCAGGTATCATTTTCATGATCGGTATATACATTCATGCAGGCGGTGGGGTCAAGGGTACCATCCGTTCCCTCAGCATTAGGGGTAAAACCTTGGTGTGTCTCTATATATGCTAAAATCAAGGCGTAATCCTTCTCTGAGAATCGACGTTCATCTATAGTGTAGTGTTCGTACAACATGGATAACATTTTAAACCAAGCTTCACAACTACCTAAGTAAGACAAAGGCACTGATATAAACAAATCTTGCTTATGCATCACTGACGGGAGAAGCCCACAGACCCAACAATCAGTAACGTTTGTGGAGCTATGAGTCTGGTGCAGCATTTCGATAAAAGCCTTATGTACATATGTCTGTCGGTGTCTTTCTTTATGAGGAGCAAAAGTCTGGAAATGATGTTCCTTAGGGGCAGGAGTAGACATTATCAGGGTGTGCACAGGATGACGAAACTCTAAATATATGAACAAACCTAAGCATAGTACAAATGATACCATCAGTATAAAAATGAAAACAATTTTAACACGCAAGCTCCATGAAGAGAACATTGGCAAATGCGGGGGAACAGCACTGGGTACTATGGGACGCCCGTCTTCAGGGACAAAACGAGCAAAAGGGTACATTTTCCTCACTAAAAGTCCAATATAATCTCGGGCAAAAAGGGGTCTACAAGCAGTCCGTCCTGCCGGAGGGTGCTTCTTTCCTGTGTCCGTTTAGAGCCTCACAGGCAGACTCCTATTGTTCAGAAAAAACACAAAAAGGAAAAGAAGGGTAAAAACTTCTCGCGTTGGAGTCACACTTGACGCAACTCGTGTTGAAAAGAGACCTCCACCTGGTCCCCTGTTCGTCTAATCAATGTCTCTATCTTCGTTCTGAACAGAGCTTTACTTAAAGTTCCATGCTCTCAACGAGTTCAGTCCAGTGTTCCGACAATCCTCAGGTCTCTGCGGCGGCCTCCAGCTGCACTTGCCGGGGCTAGACCTGGGATTCGTCGATTTCCGGGGCCGCAGGTGATATCGATCCCGACCAGGGGTTTCAGGATTCGTGAACAAGGTGGGCACAGTGGGGTCGGATGAGGAGCTGGGCTCCCAACCAGATGCTTCACTTTGGACGATTGGGTGGCGACAGAAAGGGGTTTCAACGCCCACAGCACTCTCCCCTGGCCCGTCAACCTCTCTGCGGGTGTCCGGGGAAAGTGACTCTTCTGTGCTGGGCTCACCTTGAGTCGGCTGACCTTCCTCCTGGTCCAGTTGCTCCCTTGGCAATGGGAGAGGAACTCGCTTAAGATGGGAGATATGGATCCAGTGCTGCATCCCTTCGACTTTCACCGCTGTTCGCGTGGCCAGGAGCACCTGGTATGGCCGGGACCAGCGCGGATCCAAACTCGATTTCCGTTGGTAGTTTCGGACCAGGACCCACTGTCCTGGTTCTACGCCTTGTCCAGGACCCTCCGGCAGGGGCTGCAGTGTGGCAGATATCTGTTGATGAATGGAACGAAGATCTTTAGTCAGAGCATACAAGTAATCAGTCAACATAGGATATTCAATGTCCCTGAAAGATTTGGGCCGGGGTACTCCCCATACGTTGGCAGGTCTGCCGAAAATGACTTCGTAAGGGGAGATACCGCTCCGTGAATGGGGAGTAGTTCTTACAGACAACAGGGCCAGGGGGAGGAGATCGGGCCATTTTAATCCCGTCGTGTCCTGAAGCTTAGCCAATCGCAGTTTTAAAATTCCATTATATTTTTCAACTAGACCCGCTGACTGGGGATGTCGAGCGGCATGAAACTTCTGCCGGATGGACAGGCCCTTGCATACATACTTAACTAAGTTAGCATTAAAATGGGTCCCATTGTCACTCCAAATTACCCGTGGCAACCCATATCGAGGAAAGAACTCTTTTACCAGAGCTTTCGCAGTTGCCAAGGCAGTGTTCTCCTTCGTGGGGTACGCCTCTACCCATTTGCTAAAGGTACAAATCACCACCAGCACGTATTTCAGATTGCTAACTCGCTCTAGCTGTATGTAATCCATTTGGAGTACTTCGAAAGGCAAGGTGGGCGGTGCAAAACTACCTGCTAGGACGGGGATACTAACCCCAGGATTATGCTGGAGACAAATTATACAATGCTGGACCAAGTTCCTAGCTGTCTTGGGGATATTGACATTATACCAAACAGAATCCAATATGGCACAGATGGCCTGAACTCCTACATGCGAAGGTCCGTGTGCCATAGTTACCACCGCATTTACAAAAGCGTTCGGCAGCAACCATCTACACCTCTCTGACAGATCGGTCCAACACCCATTCTCATCAAGCCTCCCCACTTGCTCCTGCCAGTATGTCAGTTCTTCCGGGGTCACCTCTTTCTGCAGCTCTTTCACGCTATCTATGGTGTTATTAAAAACCTCTGCTTCTATCATTCTTGTCACTACAAGCATGGAAGTGGTGTCAGACCGGGCCGTTTCCTTCGCGATCTGGTCTGCAAAGAAATTTCCCCTCCCCACGTCATCAGTGATAACTTTGTGTGCACTGCGTTTGACTATAGCCAGGGTCTTGGGCAATGTTAATGCGGCTAGTAACCGTTCAACTAGTGGCCCATTCTTTATTCTCTCACCATGGGATGTCAGGAATCCTCTTTCCGCCCACAACCTCCCAAAGCTGTGCGCTACACCGAACGCGTACTGACTGTCGGTGTAGACGTTCAGCCTGATGCCTTTTCCTAGTTCGCAAGCCCTGAATAATGCAACCAATTTGGCTGCCTGGGCCGACCGGTATGGTATCTTCGCTGCCTCAACTACCGTTTGTAGAGTAGTGATCGCATAAGCCGCAGCTGTCTTACCATCCGGTAATCTGAAGCATGACCCATCTACATACAACTCCCCTTGGGCATCAGATAGTGGGGTGTCAGTCAGGTCTATCCGACCCTTGGTTTCTTCTTCAGTTCGAAAGATACAATCATGTGTGTCTTGTCCACCGCCTTCCGAAGGGAGTGGTAACAACGTGGCAGGATTCAAATTAACACATCGTTTGATCGTTATGTGAGGTGCAAACAGGGTCAATTCGTACCCTGTAAGACGTGCACTAGTTAAGTGCTGCGTCTGCGTCCTGTTTAATAATACGTCCACAGCATGAGGCACCATCACTGTCAGGTCCGTATTCAGGACTAGCCCTTCCGATTGTCTGATTGCTATGGCAACTGCCGCTACAGCCCTCAGACAACTGGGAAGTGCTCTGGCGACATTGTCCAAAACCGCCGAGAAGTATGCACAAGGCCTTTGCTTACCACCAAAGTTTTGTGTCAACACTGAAAGAGAACAACCGTCCACCTCATGCACGTAGAGCACAAAAGGCTTCCGGTAGTCAGGGGTGCCAAGCACAGGAGCAGAGCAAAGAGCAGTTTTCAGAGCGGAAAAAGCATTCTGGCATTCGTCAGTCCACGGTAAAGGTTCATGCACATCCTTCGTAGTTAGATACAGGAAAGGTTTAGTCAAGAGAGAATAGTTAGCAATCCATTGGCGACAGTAGGAGGTTATGCCAAGCAAAGCGCGGACATCACGTTGCGTGCGAGGGACAGGCATGTTAGTTATGGTTGCGATACGCTCAGAAGTCAACCGTCTTCCCTCCTTCGACAGGAGATGACCGAGATAGGTCACCTCCGGTCGACAATATTGAAATTTAGAAAGTGACACCTTGTTACCGTGGGTGGCCAGATGTCGCAGCAGGGTTACCGTGGCGTCGCGACAACCCTGTTCTGTATCAGAAGCCACAAGGAGGTCGTCAACATACTGCAATAAGACATTACCTGGCGGCAATTGCAAAGAATCCTTTTTCAGGGCTTGGCTATATATGCTAGGACTTTCGGTGTACCCCTGGGGGGCGCGACAGAATCTAAAGCTGCGGCCTCCTAATGAGAAACCGAACAAATGTCTACTATCTGGATGAATGGGAATACTAAAGAACGCATTCTTTAAATCAATCACCGAGAAAAATGTGGCAGTGGGAGGAATCATCGTTAAGATGGAATTAATGTCCGGCACCACAGGATACTGGGGTACCACAATTTTATTGATTTCTCGTAGGTCAATCACAAATCGATAGGTATTAGCATAATCAGGGGACTGGGGTACAGGGGCTCGTTTAAGAATCGGGAGAATCGGACTGTTGCAGGTATTGGACGCCGTTTCTTCCACCACCCCTGTTTTAATCAGGTCGGAAATAATGGCCAGTAAAGCACGTTCACCTTCGGGGGCTATTTTGTATTGCGGAATCCTTGGCAATTGAGCATTCTGTTTTAAAGTGATGGACACCGGTGGAATTGGTAAGTACCCCACATCAGTGTCCCCCAGGGCCCAAAGGTCCCTCGGGAGTGTCGCAAGCTCAGGGGGTAAGGAGTCAGTTTTTGCAAAACATTGAATGGAGGGGACAGAGGGATTCCTAATGGTTAGGTAAACTCCATCGGGGGAGCAAAAGATGCGTGCATGTAATCTTTTTAGTATATCCATACCCAGGAGATTTTCCCCACACTGGGAGGTGAGGAGGAAAGGTGATTCAATTGTTACTGGTCCCACAGTAAGGGAAAGTGGTTTTGAAATGGGGCTTACCACTGGAGTTCCAGAGAACCCCACGGACACATTAGTCTGGCCAGACAGAGCAGCCCCCGGGACCAAGGCACGTGAAACAGAACTGTTCATAGCCCCTGTGTCAACCAAAAACTTACCTGATGCCTCCAGCAATTGTGCATGGACATAAGGTCCAGCCTGATCTATCGGGATTGACACATGCCCCTTACTCTGCCCTTGGCTATCCTATGCTTGAGTGTACCCAATGTCTCCCTCCGTCACACGTCCGTCATGGTAGTATTGTTTACCCTGACTCTGATCGAAATAATTCTGACTGTTCTCACCTCGTACCGCCTGTTCTTGTCTCGTGTATCCACCTCGATGTCCACTTACTCTACCCCTTCCATGTCCCCTAGAAGCAGCGTTCTGTTCATGCAATAACGGGCATTGAGCTCTCCAATGCCCCTCCTCCTTGCAGAAAGCACATTGATTTATGCCGAGATCCGTTCGCCCAGTCGGGTGCACGGGCCCCGCCCCTCTCGGAACGAAATTCTGTACCCCTCTCCCCCTTCCTCTACCCCTCTCCACCTGCTGTAACAATACTCGTGTTTTCAGATCCTTTGACTTTCTTTCTGTCTTATCCTTGCTCTCATTTTCCCGATGTTCATAATACTGAGCCATGCTTAATATCGTGGAAGGCGTGGTGGTCGTCCAGGTACTCTCGGCTGCCTGTAGCCTAGCCGATACCTCGGGTAGCAAATTTGTTACAAATCTATTAACAAATAAACGTACACCCCCCTCCGTAGCCAGGTCCTGCCCGCTGAAATCAATGAATACTCCCTCAAACCTTGTGAAGAAATCAGATACACTCTCATCCTTCTTTTGTTTACAGGCCGTCAGCTTGTCCCAATCTACCTTTCTGGGCGGGATCAAGGAATGCATATATGTTATTATTCTTTCAGGTAGAGCCAATATCTCAGGTCGGGGCTTATTCCCCGGCTTGCGATCTCTATCCCAGTTTCTCAGTTGGTCCCATGTCCCACCAAACTCCGTGACATGGTCCTGGTCATGTACCTGGCGCCAAATATCCACCGGTACTAGTAGGGCGAAGAATAATTCAATATCCACCAACGTCATCACTGCTGACGAGGCGGCTTCGGTCAGTTCTTTATAATAGGCAGTGGGGTTTTTCCTAGGATCAGGCAACTGGCTTTTTAAGGATAATACCTCACTCCGCTTCCAAGGGGTATAGACCCATTGTTCCTGGAACCGGGCATCTATTCCCGGACGGGTAATGACACCGTGGTCATCCACCACTGCGGCCACTTCCGGATGGAAGATAGGGTGTACCTCCCGCATAGGGAATTGGGAGGATCCGGCGGGAAGGGCGGACTGCAGACGAGTTCTATAGGAAACCAAAGTCTGCACCTTCCCATACACGTCTTCAGGTGTCAGTCGGGATTTGTGAATCTGATCAAGAATATCATACAATATGGCCGGAGCTTTCCCTTCCTGGTGTACCTGTTCCCATACAGAGATGAGACGGTTAGCCATATGTTCCAGGGCATGCTGTTGCATTACTGGTTCGTAGTCTCTCATGGTACTCCAGATATCAGCAAGGGTATAAATAGAATGTCGCATCCACTGGGATGCTTGTGTGGCAATAGCTGCCCTTTCTTCTGTTCCCAAAGCAGAACGAGTGAACAACCTCCTCCCCTCCACTAGACTGGTCGGATGTACCGGAGTAGTCACAGCTGCTACTGGTGTTGTGCTAGCGGAGGAGGAGGGTAGAACAGAAGGGGAAGACATTGACCCCGTCGGCAGCTGAGGGGTCCCGGCTGCAGCTGTCGAAAATAAATTAGGTAACAGGGCTATAACGTCGGACACAGATGCCGACAACTGGGAGAGGTTTGGCAGGGAGGGAGAGGTAGTATTGGCCGGGGGAGCCGAAGCCGAGGCCCCCAGGGACGTATCTGGGGTCGGGGCCGAGGCTCTTGACACCTCGGGGTATAGTCTCTGGGGCACATAAGGGGGCGGTGGCCTGGTGTCCAACAGATCCTCTATTTCATCTTCCGCATTCGGGCGGGTCACATAACTTTTATCAACCTTTAGTCTGAAATCGCGATTCATGCAATCCAATCCTTTCTCTACTCTTTCTCGGTCATAGGCCATAGCCTTCTGAGTAACATTCTGTCCTGCCTTGGCTCTAGCTACTTTCTCTTCCCTTATTCGCCGCTGTTTAGCCTCCTTCTGCCATGCAATTAGAGCATCGAACATGGCTTGCCTGCTCCGCCTAGAAAACAATTGTTCCTGTAGGAACGCAATTTTCTTTTCATCAAACGAACCAGTCTTGGGCCACCGTAATTCTTCATTACCCTTAGTATACTTATGCCACAGAGTGCAAAACAATAAAGGAGAGATTCCATGGCTCGGACTGCCTTCCGGTGGGGCGGGTTGGCTCTCAGCTAACCTGGAGTCACTTGTGCGGCAGCAGCAGCCAAAACAATTCAATTTACTGAAACAGGACATTTTGGTTAGTTTTTAGACATGTACACATAAAACAACAATCAGACACAACATACAATCAATATCCGAGAACCAAGCCCGTCGACTCTGGTTCACGATCCAGGTTTCAAACTGCACGCGGGGATTCCGGTCACCCTCCTGGCTCACCACTAAGACCAACCCCTCTCCAACAAGGACTTGCCTCGTCGGGAGTATGGCCTGTGGCTACCCAGTCCAGGTCACAGGTCCTTCCACGTGCAATCCGTCTATATTCCTCCGGCGCGCTATTTCTAATCAATCCAATATCATCTGTACGTACTTCGAGTCAGATCACTGTAATGCGAACCTAATCAAACAAGACACCACTCTCCGGTGCGTGTCTTCGAATCAACGAACCGCTGTCCAGCGCGAGCTTCAAACAAATGCAACCAGTGCTCAAGTCAAGACAAATGCATCGTTCTCAACGGATGCTCTTAAAATCGATCAAACAGCACACCGTCCTCGACGCGTGCTTCAACAAAACATAATGCACCGTTACAACGCGTGCGTCAAATCAAATCAAATCAATCTATACTCACCGGGTGCACCCAGATACGAATGTTCATTCTCCGCTGCCAACTCCTCCTGACCAACTTAGTCCATTTTCTGGGTTAAGCCCGTAGGACCCCGGTGAAGGGTGACTAGCAGCAGGGGACGTACCGAAAAGTCGCGCAGGGTGGGAGAAATCCTCAGGCTCCTTCTCCCATCGACCGGTCAGGACGCCCCCAATCCCACCACCCGAATACGGGGGGGGTTGACCCTGTCACGGGGTCCCTTCGTGGTCGCCAACTGTTGTGTTCAAATAATTATTTGAAGGGCCACACTTACCATTGACCCGCAATATCCATTAAATAAGGAGCAGTTGGCAACGTGGAAGGTTCAAACGTTTATTATCATCATAGATCTCTATATAGAGGAGCCTCGTCGATCCTCACCCATCAGGTGCGCCGAGGAAGACTGCTGGCTCCTTGACAGTAACACACTTTTATACATTTATCAGCACAGCATACAAAACCTTATATGTGGAAAAGTACCAGTTAGTCCTGGCGCCCCTAATGAGCTCATGCCTATTTCTAGTTTCGGTTACACATACAAAGGGTTACTATCTTTACAGAGAAGGTCGGAAGGGTGACTCCCTTCTCGTCCCAGGTCTGGAGGAATTCGCTTGATACTCCCTTTTAGCAGATGTGACCTTGCTTCTCAGCAACTCTGTCTGTCTCCTAATTATTACCGTGAAAAGGGAAGGCAGATGGTGTGTAAGAGGACCACGTGACTCCTAAGAGCAAGAGCCGCAATCCAAAATGGAGGCAGTTTGGTTCTCGGCCCTTTTGTCATGCTAAACGTAACGGGGATTTCGATCCTTCCAATGCACCGTGGCTAAGCATACCGTCATTAGATATACTGCGCTAATCATACCATAATGACCTGAATACCTCAATGGGATCCGGCAAGTTGTTTATGATTTTCTTATAGACCATGGAGATGGCTTTCTTACTTAAGTGGTCTGTGAGGAGGCGATCCTACAGGGGCGAGGCTTCCGGCAGCTTTGTGCCTGTTGGAATAGCAGTCGTGAGTGCATGCTTAATTTGAGTATATCTAAAAGTTTCTGTCTGTGCCAACCCATACGTTGTTTGCAATTGAGCCAGAGGGATCACCTCGCCCTTTTTACAAAGGTCCCCAATTTTGGTGATGCCTATCAGATCCCACTGTTTGAAGCCCTTCATGTTTTTCAATGTGCCAAGGCGCCGGGTGTCCCATAGCAGTGTGGCCTGTGTTAGCACTCCCTCCCACCCCATCTTACGCTGAGCCTCAAACCATATTCGAACCGTATGCAGCGTGGGTCCTGTGAGCGTTGGTCGCCGTACATTATTATAAAGTGTCCCCATGATCCCTTCCTTGTCAAGGAGATGCCTGTCCTTTCGGAATGCCGGTTCGTCCTGTGGCACATGAAGCCACTGGTTTATAACCGCAAGATGTGATGCCCAGTATTACTGTTGGATATTGGGGAGAGCAATCCCGCCACCATACCATCCCCTCATTAATGTATGTAGGGCAATCCGACCTGCTTTACCGTCCCACAATAAACATGTTAGGTCCGCATTTATTGCCTTAAAATATGCCGGAGCCACTGGGAAGGGTGTGTTGTGTAGAGCATAAAGGAATCACTTTGAAGAGGGCTGCTCTCCCGAGCAGTGTCAATGGCAGAGAGCGCCAGTGTTTGATATCATTGTGCAGTCGCGTCAGGGCCGGCGTAAGATTTTCTGCTACAAAGTGTGCATGGTTATGCGACTGTTAAGTTCCATGGGAGGGACGTCAGGGGAACACTGACGAAACGCGCGAGATCGCGATAAGATGGCCAAAACTACAACCCCAATGAGCCCTTGCAGTCCCGACGGCCGTGACGTCATGACGAAAGGGCGCAGTGCGCTCAAAGAGGTTCCGGGGCGCTTTCCTGGTGCTGCTTACTCTTTGCCGGGAGCTGCGCTGGACGCCGAGGAGGCTGGTAAGGGTGCTATTAGCACCACCCTTCTTTCTACCTACGGATAGACTCGCAGCTCTTGTTGTGTGGCGGGGCGAGGTCAGCCATTCTGCTGCTTCGTTGGTGGGACCCGGATCAGTGGTTGCTTGCGAAGCAGTCGATTGAGTCCTCTCGAAGGAGGCTCCTCTCTTGCCCTATTCAGGTCGAGTACTAAAGTATCGGACCCTCTGGATATCTTGGCAAAAAGGTCCAGAAGTATCCCTCGAGTGATTACTCCCAGGGGCGCTTTTCCCACGTTGGCGAACCCACAGGCAGAGGTTCATGCGGGGAAAGCGCACAACCGCTTCCCTTACCTATGTTGTGACAAAGGTTAAGGCAGTAACTAAGTTTTACTTCTTGAAGACTTATTTCTTTTGATACTGCACCTTCGTGAGTCCTTGCTCTTGGTTTAACGACAGTGATATTCATTAGCCCTCGACAAAACGGGGGGCTTGCTGCCAGAAAATACCTACGCACATTTTGTTTAAAGATACTTTCTGTTCTACTTGATGCGATGTTATTGTGCTTTGCCACTGCCTCAAGAAGCATTGCAGATGTGTGCCAAAGTTACGTGTGTAATACCAATGAGTGTGTGGTACCATGAAACCAATGGAGTTATACTTCTTTCTTTTGTGTATTCCTTAGCAGGGGTTCCGTGAGTGAGTAGGAGGACGGCTCTTCCGTACCCCTGTCTCAGCCATAAGTCACTAACTCCAGGGTAGGTTAAAACCCTACGATATTCTGCTCTGAAGTCGCTGATGGGATGATCGCACTTGTTAATTCTACATGTTTTTACTTTAGATATATTTGAGTGCTACCACAAGCCTTGTTGGTCACCCGCTACCGAAGTGTATTTTTTCTTCCTTTAAAGGTATAGTTCCCTGAACTAGTACTGGGTGGAGTAGGGGTAGAGTAGGAAGGAAGACAGGGTGGTAGTTACTGATCTCTGTCTCATTCTCTCTCCACAGGTCTCCCTCCCTGCTGTCCCCATCCTTCCCTTCCCCCGCTTGATCACCTCATGGAGTCTGTATATATATAGTCAGACCGTGGGGGTGTCGAGAGGTGGACCCTTATAGAGCAACGTACGATCCTGAGGATTCCTGGCCACAACAGCGACACATAGATACCTAGGTATCTAAAACCGTCCGTCGTTATTTGCAGTGCGCAGTTACTTGGGAGCCGCGGGGGGGACCACTAAGAACGTATAGGAGCGACTTCTCCCAATTTATCGTATTGCCGGAAACCCGTCCGTATGCTGCGCATATATCTAGCAGTGCGTTTATGGAGTGGGCAGGGGACGCCATATATAAAAGTATATCATCCGCATAAAGTGAAATGCGGTCCTCCCAGCCCATCGTTCATTTCAGTCCGCGAATCACCGGATCCTGACGGATCCATGCCGCCAAGGGCTCTAGTACTAGTGCAAAGAGTAGCGGGGATATAGGGCATCCCTGTCTTGTTCCCCTACCCAGGGGAAAATCCGCCGAGATGCGGCCGTTGACCACCACGTGTGCCAGCGGCTTCGCGTAGAGGAGCTCTACCCAAGCACAGAACCGGGGGCCAACCCCCATACGGCGCAGTACTGCAAAGAGGAAGGGCCATTCAACCAGATCAAATGCCTTTCGGGCATCTGGGGACAGGCTAACCGCGTCTTCTACAATCGTGTCTTTCCGAGCCAGGACACTTTGTACTCTGCGCAAATTAAGTGCTGTGTTGCGGTTCGGCATAAAACCGGACTTGTCCGGATAGATTAGTGTCGCGTGGTGGGGCTGGTGCCGCATGGCCAGTACCTTGGAGAGGACTTTCGCCTCAGCATTAATTAGTGAAATTGGTCTATATTACCCACACTCCTCTGGTGGTTTGCCTGGTTTAGGAATCGTCACTATCGTTGCAAGACGTTGGCCTCTAGGTAGTTCTTTTCTTTCCAGACTTTCCAGGAACATGTCAAGCATAGGCGGGACCAGGTGAGTTGCTACTCTTTTGTAGAGCTCCACTGGGAGCCCATTTGGCCCCAATGCATTCCCCGCGTGCATGGCCCCTAATGCTTTCAGCAACTCATCGCCCGTTAGGTCTGCCTCCAGATCCTGAGCCACGGATGGCCGCAATGCTGGCATTTGTATGTCCCTGAGGAAGACTAGGTTGTCAGCGATCGTAGTCGTGGCCTGGGCTGTGTATATCCGCTGAAAGTGCGACCCGAAGGCCTGAACAATTTGCTCCGGGTCAGTTGGTAGTTCTCCTGTGGTCAAACGGAGTTGTGCCACCCACCTATTCGCTTTTTCCTTAGTTGCCAGCCAAGCTAGGAGTCTACCGGCCTTATCCACCATTTCATAGACGACGTTTTGGGTGTTGGACAGCTTAGATTTCGCCTCTTCCCACGAGTAGGCTTTATATTCCTGTTGCGCTAAGTGTAACCGCCGTTTCTCTGCCTCTCTAGGGTTCCCTACGCATGCAACCTCTGCCATAGCCAGGTCCTGTTCCAGGGACTCAATCTGGTGCCTTCTACCCCGTCTGTGTTCAGTCACCAGAGAAATAGCCTGCCCCCGGATCACTGTCTTATAGGCTTCCCACAGCATTGTTGGGGATGAAACTGTGTGTGTGTTTTCAGTGAAGTATTGTTTTGTGGCCTCGACAAGTCCCTTCCCAATTTTGGGATTCTTGAGGAAACCGGTGTATAGCGGAAATATGCGACGTCTCCCCCTGGTATGTGAACTACAGGTGAGCAACACTGGAGAGTGGTCCGAGACTCCCCCCCCCCCCCGAGGTAAGTGTTCAATCTCCTGCATGTTATTTAGCCCCGCTGCCAGCATAAATATATAGTCAATCCTGGACAAGCTGCTGTGTACCCCAGAAAGGAACGTGTATCCCTTCTCCCGTTGTTGACTAAGGCGCCAGATATCGCCTCCGTGAATTTGTGAAGTTGTCGATTTAGTCCAGTGGAATCTTTAGGGGGTTGCCTATCTATTGACGCATCCATTGTGGTGTTAAAGTCGCCCCCTATTATAAGTTATCCTGGTGGGAGTGATAGGAGAAATTTAGCCAAGGCCGGGAATGTCGTCAGGTGTAAAGCCGGGGGGATATATACTGAGACCAAATTGTATGGGCGCCCTTCCCATTGTCAGGCAATGGCTGCGAAGTGTCCTTGGTCATCTGTCCATGAGTCCAGTACAAGGAGAGGGAAGTGTTTATGTATTAAGATACCCACTCCCCGGGATCCAGAGGTGAAATCGGAATGTGCCACTATTTTATAACCCCACCTGTCCAGGGACTTTCGTGTATAGAGCCCACCAAGTATGTCTCTTGTATTAGAGCGACCGCTGGGCCTTTACGTTTAAGGAATTGCAGGACAAGCCCCCTTTTAATTTTATCACCCAGACCGTTCACATTCCATGAGAGTATAGTAAGGGGAGGGTATAGCTTACACTGCGATCCATCTTGAGTGTCAGGGTCCGGTGGCGACCGTGCTATGGTTTCCCTATGTGCCTTTTCGCTGCAAGATGTATGTCCCGTTCCGTGTGCCATTTCCCTCCCATCATGTCCCTGTATTATGCCTAATCTGAACTTGTGTGTGTACTGGTGCGAACAAAAACCCTCTCAACGTTCCCCAATTCCCCCTCCCCACCCTGCACCCCTGCCCAGCGGATTTGAAACTACCCGCCAACCCAACTTAGCAGTGTGCTTCCGTCCCATAACTTGTACTTGCTGTAGGGTTAGAGCTGTGCGGCACCCATCGTACATCCGCCCCTCATAGGATAGTCAGTCTATGGCAGCCGACTGTGCCTCGGAGAGCCATTAAGTTCGCTGCGTGGCTGCCATCATAGGTGAGCCACCGAGTTCCGAATCGGTGATCTGTGCTTCGTTCATGCTAGGTGATTGTGTCCTTGGATCGCTGTCGTCAGCCCAGTTGCTGGCCGTATTTGCCGGTAGACAAGTGGTGTGCTAGCCCATGTGAGTTTCCGTGGATCGCTGCATGCCAGTCATCGGGGCCTGTTCTCTGGCCGGTGAGTACATTCCAGGTTTTGAGGTGTGCCGCTGTCGGCGCTGGTCCCGTCCATGAGGGCTTGCGGCCGGTCGCCATCCCGCCAGCCACTCCTGGGCCTCCTCCGGAGTCGAGAAGAACCAGCTTTTTCCCTCTGCCTCTACCCGGAGCTTTGCATGGAACAGCATCGCGTACTTCAGATCACGGCTCCGCAGCTCTTTTTTATTATCGAGGAAGTTTCTGCGCTGTGTCGTGACCGCTGCCGTGTAGTCCAGGTACAAGGAGATCATGCTATTGTCCACCTTCAGTGGAGGTGCCACACGCGCCGCCTGAAGAATCGCATCTCGGTCCCGGAAATTGAATAATTGTGCCAGGATTTGTCGGGGGGGTGCCCCTGGCCTGGGCCGTCCCCCTGGTACACGATGGGTCCTTTCCACCGAGAAAAAGCTGGAGAGACCGCGAGGCCGCAATTGCGTTTAGATTAAGTCCTCAACAAACAGGTCCAGGGCGGGCCCCCCGCCGGTTTCAGGTACTCCAACCAGGCAGACATTGTTCCGCCGCGAGCGTCCCTCCTGGTCCTCGAGCTTGGCAGCCATTTGCTTTGTGACGTGTTCTAGCTGTCGCACTTGCTGCTGCAGTGTGGCTGTATCCGTGGAGAGACCCGCCGTCGCGGCCTCCACGTCTGTTATTCTGGAGTTCATCTTGGAGACGTCCGCCCGGAGAAACGTGATGTCCGTAGATATTGTGCCAATCGACGTTTGCACCTGGTGGAGGGTGGCCATAATATCCTGTAAGGTTATTTCCTTGGTTCCTCCGGTCTGCGGGCCAGCCACTACACCGGAGGGTCCAGCCGGCGGGGCCGCGTTGTCTTTGCTGAAAGTGTATTTGTCCAACTTATTGGTCTGAACCGTCCTGTGACCGCGGCCCCCCATCGCGGTGTCGTCCTCGGGGTCTCAGAGAAAACAGGGGGGGGGGTTGTACCAGCAGTAATCGCCGCTGCCTGACCACAGGAGTGGCATCCACATGCAGCCTTTCGGTTTTCCTGCGTGCCGCCTCCCCCGCCTATAGTGAGGACTCTCGGACTGTGCCCCGTCTCCAGGTTTTCCACGGCGTGTCCTCTCTCCTGTTACAAAGCGCCGAATGCAATCCACCAGAGTGGGTTAATGGCCCCTCGTCTCCGCGGACTCCTCCTCCACACTGGTAGGACCAGCGCACCACTGGACTGAGTAGTTCTCACCAGTCGCCTCTAGTCCACCAATATATACCACCACCATTAGCATCAGGGCCCGTAGGGACACGCGGCCCCAGGCGCCAATCGAAGGGGGGCAAGCGGCCAGCCCTGGGGGGGGCGCCTGAAGGAAGGATGCAGCGCTGTGTACCTCAGGTGCGTTATGGTGGTGATGTGGTATTCACCATTTCCCAGTCGCCGTGTGTTATAGGAGGACAGTCAGTACAGCATCGTGGTGCCCTTTCAGACGAGGGATGAAGCGCCGTGCTCCCAGGCGCATCTGATCAGGGTCAGAGATGGTGAAGGGAATACTCGCCTTTGTATGCGTGCCGGCCCTTGGACGCTGGGGCCGCGTATCGCCGCACGTGTGCCCCGAGGGTGCGGGCCTCGTCCTCCACCTCAGGCGTCGGGGTCGCTGTCCAATGCCGCCTCCCTGAAGGGGGCGCGGCCGGCCCAACAACGGGCGGCACCCAGCTGAGTGCCGCCCGCAGCCGCAGCGCCAGCCCGCACCCGCCGGCGGCAGACCTCACTCCAGCCCCCGGCTTCTGCTGCGCAGGTAGGCCGCCGTCCCCTCACTAAGCCTCACGCCACAGCAGCCACTCCAGTCCGCCCGCGGGTCAAGATCGGCACCCAGCAGGCATCGGCGCACCCTCGGCCCCCTCCGTGGGGCTGCGGCTGCCGGATTAATGACAGGATTTGCGACGAGGAGGATCGCCGATCGCGTCGTGTGCATTAAACTGGTTACTGGGACTATTGTGTTTGCCTTTTCTTCCTGAGAGCGTATTTACGAGACTTTTGCATACTTTTGATATATATATATATATATATATATATATATATATATATATATTTGTTTTTTGTTGTTTTTTAAAATAAAAAACAGGTAACAATTTACACGATTACCAAACAATTTGATAATTAATTGCCAATTATTATTTTTTTACAAAATGTTCTTATTTATTACTTAATTAACTTCCCACACTATACTCCCACAAACCTAGCAGCCCACACTTAAAATATAACTGAAATGAATAAATATAACAGAATTTACGTAATTGATAATCAGTTAACGAATTAATTAATAATTATTGTTATTTAATTATTGCTTAATTAACATCCCCCCCAATACTCCTAAAAACCTAGCAACCCACAACTAAATATAACTAAAATATATCAATACTACATAATCTACAGAATTATCAATTAAACAATAATTAATAAAGGAAGAATTACTTATTAATTATTATTTAATTAACTTCCCACCCTATACCCCTAAAAAGCCAATGGCCCACACCATAAAATATAATTAATATATAAAGTTATCATACAATGGACATATTAATTATATAATTAATAATATACTATTAATTAATTATTGCTTAATTAACTTCCCACACTATACCCCTACAAGCCAAGCAGCCCGTACCTAAAATACAACTAAAAACTATAATTGTTAAACAATTTAAAAACAACTTCCACCCTAAAACCTTAGAAACCTAGCAAACTGCAATGACACTATAAATTACTATTAGCAATTAAATTAAAAATTATAAATCACTTAAAATTACAAACTATATTTAGAAATATTAATAACAATTATGCAAACAATGATAACACAACATTAATATATAAACTAAAACACATTATGATAATTAAAAAGCAATAATTTTTACAACTATATTATTGAAAATGATGTTAACAGCAGTGATATTCTTAATAACAATATTACTTACCTGTAAAAATTGATATTTGTTACAACGATATTTCTGCATCACAATATTTGTTTTTCACAATATATTTTTTTGCCAATATTTCTGTATCCTATATTTGCAACTTGATATTTTGCCAAAATAACTGGATTAGTGGTTGAGGGGAATGAAATGCTACTCAAGAGGCAACTACAATTCTTCTCAGGGTGAAATACAGGAAAACCCCAAATTAACCTCTGCTTAACCCTCAGTTAGCTTGGCACAAAGCAGCGAGCCTTAACTTAGAGGCAGTGTGTAAAGTACTTATGCAGCACTTCAAACCGATTGCTGAGCAGATTTTTCTTAATGATGCTTCTTGGAAACTTATTAAGCGTGGTAACTGGCGCACTGTGAAAAATCGCAAAGATGCTAGTCTACCAATGTAAATAGGTCTTGCATCCTGCCAATGTTTTAAACAAAGTTACTATGCAATAAAATAGCACTATTTTACAGTGCTAAATACAAAATTTGACATGGTACCCCCCAAAACATCCTTGGGGAGAACACAGTTTCACCTTTACCCCACCCCACCCTGCAAAATGGTCTTTGTATCCTACCATATTTTAACCAATGTTAATAAACAGTTATCATCCAGATTTACTAGAGGACCATGCGGGAATGTCCAACTTATCCAGATAAGTTTGCGATATTTAGCACACCCAATTAAATCCACCAACATATGGTTTGGAAGAATGGATGTTTAAATAGCACATTTTACAGGTTTTTGGTGAATAATCTACAATTTTGGGCGAGATGTACTAAGCATTTTACCTGTGGCTAAGTGGTGGTCATTGGGGGTGGCCTGTCATGGTCACGAGAACTCGACTCATTCGAGCACAACAGAATATTCCTGATGCCAGAGGCACACATGCAGCATCACCCAGACTATCATGATTAAGGCATATGACGTGGAAGCAAGGATTTCGGTATTAGTCGGGGTTCACCTTCCATATATAAATGGTCAATGTTGATTTCAATAGTATTAAAAAGCCAGCAAAGAAAATGAGCCTGTGGTTACACTCAACCCATTGTACTCTAGAGAACATTCAAGAAGCAATCACGAAGATTATGCAAGATTTCAACATATCACTTGCCATCAGATGGTAAGAGTATAAATACCCCATCCATCTCAAGCCCACCTTGCTAGTTGGGGTACTAATTCATTTACAAATGGGAAAGGGATTGTGGTCTGCTGATCCTTGAAGGCCACACTATTGTAGTCTATCAAACTGAGTCGCGAATTGTGACCTGCCTAATTATTATTCATTAGGAAGTCTGTTTTATGGCTCACTACAATGCCCTAGTTTGTGAACAAACATTAGAAAAATTAAACAAACTTAACAAAAATTAGATTGGATTCACAATCGATCTGTGCACGTTTTGCAATCACTTTTTGTGAATCTATTTTTAGTACAACTGGCCCTTTGTTCTTACTGGACTAAAATATGCATGCTTTAGTAATTGCAAGGCATTTTTCCCCTGTTCCATTCCAGGAGGTTTGGCCTTCCCAAATGTAACCAGGTGTGTGAACTATAATGCACCCAATAAATATCCAGTGTGACCCAGCACAAACAGGGATTTACACAGGAGTCAGAATTGTATGGGCTTTTTGTAATGAGGGCCTAAAGGTCATATTGCTAAAGTGCCCCAAGCCTCCTGGTTTGATTGCATTTGAATCTCGAAATATGGGAAAATGTCACTGGCCTAATGCACTGCAACATGCAACATTTGCAAATATCTATAAGGGAAATCTATACCTTTCAAATTAGCCTTTAAACTATTTCAGTATTGTACAGGTCTCCTTGCATAATGTTCTTTAAAATTGGAAATTTGCTAATATTTTCCAAATGTTTCTTGAGCGTTCACCACATCTTTAGTAAATTAGTATTAAGGTCTAATCTAATTTACACGCCCTCACATTATAAAATTATGCTAGAAATGCACAATGTGCCTGTAAATGTACCTACAAAATATTGTTGAATACCGCAAACGAAAGTGTCTTATTTTCGCCTAATGTGTTCATTACTATACTAATTAAAGTTGTAATACTTTTACACAACATCAGTTTTGATATGTTCCATTGTGATTCAGATGATGCACACCTTTTGGACTGATACACAAATATTGCTCATTACTCACAAGGGTTTGGGAACCCCTGATGTTAATGGATGTTTTAGCCAAAATAGAAGATTTTGAGTTACTGGATGCCAATAACTCTTTATTAGCAGATGTTGAATCCTCCATTGTTGTAGGCAGGGAATCAATATTGCAACAAGATAATGAATATTGAGATATTAGTAGGGAAGGAGCTTTATAGCTCAATTTCAGATTACTAGTGTTTTCCACAACTGAAGCATAATATTTATTACCAGACAGGCTAATATAAAAACCAGAGCTGAACTGCTTCAGATCTTTCTCAGAATGATTGAAGGAGGCATAACTGTTATCAAATCATGAAAAGGCATGAGATTTGGCCACAAGAAAATGAATTCATACTGAATTTATTGTTGATTTTTTAATGTATATGAGCACAACATATGCATGCCACATACATAAAATTGTGGGGGCAACCAAGAGACTCTAGGGGAAAAGTATAGATGACTCATGTTTGCAAACTAGCAAGCTGATGAGGGAAAGAAAGACACTGCCTTTCAACCTGGCTGCCACCATAAAGCTTCTCTCTGAATTTTGAGAGCACCGTCATGTAGCGCTCTTCAATTCAAATAAAGGCAGAGGAATCACAGAGCTGGCCATCTCCACATATTTAGGATGTATATAAAGCACAGATCTAGATTTAGAAACAGCAGACTGCAATAATGAGGACAAGTTTAGAAAACAAGTGCAGTGCATTAAAACAGCAAACCTTTATTATTCAATGATTGACACTATTGTAAGGAGAGGAGATAAGGTCTTGAGGGGAATTATGTCAAGAGCAGGTTTTCTTGGCAACGGTTGTAGTGTCTTATTGGTGCACAGGAAGAGCCCACTATCTCCAGAAGCAAACCCAGATACCAGTACTCGACTTGGTGTCTAGTATTGCTCCAGAAATAGTAGCCAGCATGAAGGGAAAAAACTGGACATTAGAAAAACATTCCAGCTATCCAGGCCTATCAGCAAGGTGAAGAGTGATGGAAAAGTTGGAGTAATCTAGAGATGGAGGAGATTCCACAACATCCAGAGCAAGCAATCGAGCACGAACAATTGTGACACAACTGGACTCAAGATGGTCTCCAATTTTATAGTCCCGAACAGGAAATGGCACGTCCAAAGATTAGTATGGCTGTCATGGATTAGGATAATCTATAAAAAGAAATATTAGTGTAACAACAAAATAAAGAATATATATTCCTTTTCCAGGATTATGGGAGAGTAACACGCTTGATGTTTCAAATTAAAATCGTTACAGCATTCAAAAGGACACTGTGGTCTTGTGCACGCTCTTTAATGCAGCGTTTGCATGTATACTCACTCTCCTGTTTGCTGTATGGGGCCATTGTGGAGCCTAATACAATAAGGGTAAATCTTTACAAATTAAATGGCTGTCATTTTGTGGCTCTGAAGAACTAGAGGAAGAGGAATGATTCTAGCTTGGATTTGATGACTGTGATAAGTTAGTTGCTCAGGTGTTTCCTGAACATATGTAGACTGAGTTCCTGCAATAACTGCAGAAGTAATGGAGAATTCTGATCTGGTTCAGCTTGACACTCTACGGTCAGGATGTTTGAGATGGAAAGGGTTATTTTCAGAGTGGTATGGCTGAGGCTTGATGTCAGCTGCTGTAATCTATGTCAGATATGGATAGCTCTTTAATAAAATAGAAAGTTATTCCATTGACTATATTCTAGACTCTGCAGCATGACTTAAAAAAATTAAGGCTTGGAAGGAGAGAGCAGAAAGTGTTTTCAAGAAAAGGTGAAGATGTTGTGCTTATGTTAGCGCCTTCTAAGACTTTGACTCCTATCACAAACCATTTGATGTTGACTCTGTATGACTCATTTAGGTCCAGGAGAAGGGGATGTTCTCCCATCATTTGTGGAATGCAATGAAGTTCTGGTGAAGCACAACAGGTTTTTTCCTGATGATAATGTTTATTTCGCAAAACATCAACCAATAGAACCATGCAATCTATTTTTTGGTGATGCTGATTTTGATTTAGAGTTGTATGTTTATTTAAAGTCTGATGGATTTGGTGCAGCGGGTCAAGAATCATAAGAACCCTTCTAAGATCATGAACAAGGTCATTTGTTGTATATGTGGTTGTTGAATTATTTTTCTTTGTGATTGATAAAATATCAGGTTTTTGGAACCCTAGTGAGGGAAAGGAAATCAAACTTCGAATAACTTTTCGTAATGAAGGGGTAATAATTGGACAGGAATAGCTAGCTTTTCAACAGTTATAAAAGATGTCCAAATGTCTAGAAGGACCAGGGAACAGAGGGGCATATTATCAAGACAGGCGATAAAACTATCGCCGCTTTAGCGGCAGAAAACTGCCGCTAAAGCGGCGATAATGGGCTTTATAATATGCTCTATGGAATTCCAATTGAAGCCCATGTTAGATGTGAAGGACATCTAACATGCGCTTCCATTGGAATTCCGTAGAGTATATTATCAAGCCCATTATTGCTGCTTTAGCGGCAGTTTTCTGCTGCTAAAGCGGCGATAACTTTATCGCGTGTCTTGATAATATGTCCCAGAGTTCTCTAGTGACACCAAAACAGTGTCAACCTCCCAACTGGGTGGTTTTCATTTCTTTATAGCAACGTTGTGCATAGTCTGATAATTATGATGGAATCCAGGTTTTGGTAGTTAATATGAGCCTGGTGTTGCATGGTGATAGAAAAATCTAGTGACTTTCAGTCACTTGAAATATGAATCTGATCTATCTGTCCTGAGAATGCCCTCATGATATTTAACACTTGCACGCTCACCAGCAGCATCTCCAAACCAGAAGTTAAAATGTTTCATCACATGAACTTGGTGAGATACTAGCTCAAGCTTACTTATGAGCCAACTGCAATAAGTAAAGCACCTTAGACTGGGGAAGAAAGGCAATAATGCTACACCGAGAGACTGCCAGTTTAGACTATTTAAAAACATTCCTCCCATCACCTTTTGTGTGACTGAAGAAAAGGAATCCAAATTAACATTGAATAAAGAAAGCATTGCACTTTTCTTAAAATATTCAACGTGAATCTGATTAAAATTGAATTGTGCTTAAGACACAAGTGTCACCGTGGAACCAGTAAATATTTGCAATAGCAATACACAAAAGTAAAGATATTTTACTGAAAGCCTCCGCTAAAATTAACTTGTTTTAGGTGTATGACACCTCTACATTTATGGACAGAGGACTCGAGAAAATATCCACACAAAATAAAATAAAAACCTATAGAAACACAGTGCTACTATTGAGCATCCCTAAGATCACAGTTACTGTTTCATCATAATCTTTATGAACTATGTCTGCTGAATATCGAGGGAAAGCTCAAAAGCGTTAGTGTGGCAGCAGAGGAGGGACACCTGTAATATTTTTTATAGTCATTTATATTAGTCCTGTGTAGGGATGTTAGAGATAAATGTGGCTTCACAAGCTTCGTGGCATGCACTTTGAATTATGGAGAAAATATTTTGTCTCAGTTTCATAACTGATTTAAATGCAACGGGGAGTGCAGACTGCATTTCCCCTATTGTCTTAAAAGGAACTAAATTACAGTATGAAATTATCCCTGACGGTCCAGCTGAGAGCCCAATTGGTAGTGAGACCAGTCTGACCATAGCAGGAGCTGCACCGGGAGAACAAAGGCACACCATTATAGAAGAGCTGATGTGACAGCTTGAATTTAGCCGAACCAAGCACTGGCCTAGAATTCACCACAAGTCTTCAGAAACGCCTGTGCTTTCTCTGTGATGTGGGCATTGCCCGATATATTCTAGAATTCCTTTTCAACTGAAAGGAAAGTACAGCAGGTGTGTGTTGGTGATCCTTGATATGACGTATCACCTCCCAACAATTTTCTTGACACTGGAATGGAAAAAGACCACATTTGTAGTGATTTTTTTCTTTTTTAAGTTGATTGCAGTTTGTGCTGTAACGTGTATAAAAATATTTGAATGTACCTAAGGTTAGGTTGCAAACTCATCAAGGCTTTGGGATTCAACCTTCTTTTTGCACCATGGCTTACGTACAAATCATTCACAGCGAAAATTTGATAGGAATCCCCCCCTTAATTTTAGTAATCCAGGATACCTTTTGTGAATCCCTCCAAACAGAAGCAAATACAGGCATTGAGTCTTACAGGGGACAGCATACCTCATCTCTGCATTTGCAAAATGCTTGCCTTTTTTTAAACGTAGAGAGACTTCAATGAAGAAATAAAATAGGTGCTTGTAAATGGCATTATGGGAACATGCAGGGGTCCAGTGATTCACTTTCTTTTACCCCCTATAGCTGAGAGCCCTCTGGAACAGCTTTCACTTTGTAAATGGATACCAACCCTTTCGGATATCGTTAGCTTATCAATGGGTTGCAAATGCAATTGCAGTTACAAATCAGTGATACATTGATCCGAGAATTTGAATGAAGGGGGGGTCCCCCCTTTCATGTTCCTTTACCTTCAATTACACAGTGAGTCACAAAGTGCACATTGTGATTTGGAAAGACTTTTCTGACTCTCAGTGTGCCTTTTATACCTTGCAACCAGGTGCGGTTGGTACAGGTAAGAGAAGTGGGGCTAGGCAGGCGTGAGGGGTTAGTTGATATACAACGGAATAGGGAATATAAAATAAATAAAACCACTTACCTTGTGTTCGCTGCATCGCTGAGTAGACGATGCGGCGAGCACAGGTAAGTGGATTTTTGTTTTTCTTTTTCCCTATCCCAACTTATGTCGACTTCCCTGCCCCCGCCCACCCCTTCGCACCTCTTTTACTTGTACCAGTCACGTCTGCTTGCCGCTACTAGCTTTGCAAAACAACTGTGTATATCGGGTTCATTATATTCAATTCTGTATCAGATATTTTCTATTAAGATGGAAGTTGGATGTTCACATTCTTATGCGATGTTTTATCCTGAGAGCAATTCATGGGACAGTACTTTGTTTTAGCAGTTCATATCCTTTCAAAACAGCTTGTGTGCAATTACTTTAATGCCACATAAGTTGCTGATAAGAATAACTCACTACTCAGATATAAGAGAATAGGTTTAAACTAGGTGAAACATATATTCCCTGAAACCTTGAAAAGTGCTAGTTTTTCATCAGATAATAAGTACCTGCAATAAAGCAAATTGTTGAATTGTGGTGGACAGAAACCTGAGGGCCTGATTTCATATTGGACAGATAGCCCATCCTCCACCAGTGCAACAGGGCAAATTTTATGGCATGACACGGAGGCTAATATTATGCAATCTCCTTTTATTGCCTGCTCACAGCAGTAACAATGAAAAGAATTTAGATCTTTTTAAAACATTTCAGCCATGTATATAGCACAGCAACAAGCAGCCATCTTCCGTCTTTTGTTGCTGCTGCTCACAAGATAAGTACCCTATCTTACTTTTCATTAAACACGTGTTTATTATGCTTATACATATCTCTAAGGCATATATCTAACATCTAGACTCATAGATTACCTCTGCATTACTGCCAGAGTTTGTATGCCTTTTGTTTTTCTATTTTTCTTAATCCTTTCTAACAATATCTGTATTTTAGATTTGTCAACTTCTTAGTAACTAGTAATTAACCCCTTAAGGGGGTGGACCATTACTTTTCTCCTTCGTTGGAGCTAAAAACAGGATTTACTTCTTTTCTACCGAAGTCGGTTGATCCCGTAGTTAAAAGATGCAGCGGGGTCCCTCCTGACGTAACGTGTTCCAGTGCACAAATAAGCTTCTTCAAGAAAGGCTCACGCGATCCCCAAGCACCTAGGGCGTAGTCGCTCGAGCTGACTGAGGAGACTCAGTCGACCTCCCATCGAGTGTTTGTCACGCACTCCTCAAACTTATCCGGTTCAGTGGTACATGTGTACTAACAGATTAGTCCGATGTAGCCGCACATGAAACTGTGACTGCATTGGGTTTGCTTTCTATATATCTTAATGGAAAACCAACAGATAAACATATAAATCAATCCCGGTACAGCGCGACTACACCAGCCCGTACCTAAGATTTTAAAGGAAAGTACCTTAGCAACGCGCCACACACTCGTCTGGCACCATTCTAATCCTTCAGAAAACGACGGTTGGCAGGGTTTAGCATATTTAAAGCGAGATTGCCCCGTAGTGGCCCTTAAATACTTCATATAGAAATTCAGAATAGCTTAAAATCAACCCTTTGAGTTCGTACATTTCGAAGGATAATAGTTAAAATGTCTCAGGACTAGGTAGATACCAGTATTGAATGGAAATTAGAGGAAATGGTTAATAGGGCAATAGGGAAATTGATGGGGTCGTTGTATGAAACCATCAATAGGAAGTTGGAATCTATTCCTAAGAGAACCCTAGACACAGAACAACCTCTGTGCTCTGAATGGGCAGATAAGGCCCAGAGGAAAAGACTAGCAGGTGACAACCCTCAAAAAAGAACCAAAAAAAATCAAAAATAACGAATGAGGGGATACCGGAGAAAGCCGGTGATGGAATCAGTGTATGTGACACTGTGGTTGGGCATGTAAGAGGCCTAGTTGTCCCTATTTCCAGCGATACTGATGATGAGGATTACGAACCCGAACTTGAACTATCCTGCTCATCAGAATTTGATTCTGATCAGGAGGGCACAACAACAGAAAAAAAGGTACATCAGAAGAGACTTTAAAGGCCTCAGGATCCAAGATGGGTATTCTGGACCAGCTAGAGGACAACATGTTTGATCCCCTCCTTATTAAGCACACCCTATCACCTGAATGGGCACCATAACAAAACGTTGCTGAATATATCGCTTTCTGGTTAAGAAGGGAATCCCCAAGGAAGTAAGATCCCGCCTAAGAGCTGAATGCCCTTGACCATCTCTACCCGATAAGATAACCGTCACCCCAGAGTTAGACAACAAAGTAGTGGCCTTAATTAACAAAGGGGGCAAAGATTCAAGAAATGGATTAGACAGAGGACTAAAATCATGTCAGGACCAGCTACTGGAAATTATGGGAGCCCTGACCAAAATATTTCACATGGCAGAGACTGCCTACCTAAACGAAACTCTGGTTGATCCCAAAGAATTACGGGAGTGGGCACAAAGAGCTATTTGGCTCCTAGGAAACGCAACAAAGTAAATTATTCTGTCACTCTGATGGAGGTGCCGACTGCTAAATGTTGAAATATCTGCTGGTTCATTTCAAGCATATACAGGAACCTCAGTCACAGTTCTCACCAATCCATTGTAAGTTTGACGGATGGCTCTGTCAACATGATGGAGTCATCCGTCAAATGGACTATTTTTCCCCACAAAATATCCCAAAGCAGGATTTTTTTTTTTTTAATTAAAAAAACAGTGCCCCCCCATGCCAAGCAAGGCATTGAGCACTTTTCAGTGCTCCTTACCACCAGTATTTTACTGGCGGTGATCATCATTAAATACGGCTGTGTGTCTACCCATTTAATTAGGTGGGTAGACATACTGCCAACCCTACGTCTGCCCTTTCTCCGTCAGGCCATTGGAGGGTTTGACCAGGGCATTGATGGAGCAGGCTCCACCGTTGTTAAACTATGGTTCTTCCTGAATTCAAATCTGGTGGGTGGACCATTATGTTGGCGGGTTGCAAACTACATTACCGCAATAATGGAGTTCCCTCTCCGCCAACATATAAATCGGGCCCTTAGCATGGGTGTAAGCAGTGGCTGAGCACCTACCCAATAAAAATAATCTAGCACCTAAACATTAACACTGGTTTTGTGGTGAATTTCTAGTTTACCTTTGTTAGCTCTGCATAAGCAGCAAGGTCTTCCACAGAGAACATGCATGCAACAGGACAAAAAACATTTAAGTTAAGAAATAATCAAGTTACAATTCCCAAACCAATTTAGATACAAAAATTCAAAGTTAATGATGAAAAACACGCTTCAATGTGTCAGTATAATCCTACAGGGCAAAGCTTCCATGTCATAGGAACCCTTATTGACTGAGTGAGGTTGAAAAAGGCCTAGCAGTTTGCTCCGTTGAGGAGCTTTACTTCGTCACCAAAATGGGCTCCACTAGGACTCATATGCTTATTCCATGGTCCTGCTGAAGTTCCGAGCACAGCCGAAAACTGCTCTATGTAGGACAAACCTTTAAATGGCAACTTCTGCTGTAATGTTGCCATCAAGTATACTATGGAATATGTTACCATTTTTTATTTCACTTTCTACATTTAGATTTAGTAATTTTTCTGGAGGTTGGAATCCATCAGAGGGGCACAGCAAGAGGGTAATTTCAGACATGGACTCATGAGGCTAAATAGCCTGTCTTTGGGGTTCCATTGTAGCCTTTTTTCTGGTGAACAAAACCTCAGAGGGGATAAACTTGGAAATCGTTACCTCTAAGAGTAAATTATTGTCTGTCAGCCTGTGCAACGTGTCCTGATCCTACATAGATGAGCTTGTTTACAAGTCCCACCTTTTAAAACTTTTAGGAAATATCCTGTGACTTTCTTTCTAGTGCTTTAAATGTCCCCAAACCTCAAGTAACTGCTTCTTGATCACTAGTCTACACTTGAAGTAGAAAACAGGCTTTTATCTCTTGAGTCAGGGCCAAAGCAAAAAAACTGGATATTTTTCTTCCTGTGGGTCTATAGAAGGCTTAGCTTCTAGAGTCAAAAACTCAGAGTGTAGTATCAGCCCTCAATTCTTCCTTAGGCAGAAAAAAATCACCCCAAACAGAGTATTATTCATGTATTCCCTGGTCGAGCAGCATCCTTGTGTTAAAGTGGTTGAGAGCAGTACTTTAAAGGTTTGAACCACCAGTCATTACCTGAATCCTATTAGAAACCCATACCACAATTCCCAAATAATCCCTTCCTACCTTTCACAACACTTATTGTGACTTATAGCAATAATATATCACATCAGGCCTCATTTCCCAGTTTTCCAAACTTGTGAGAGAGAGCTTTAGATAATATTCTCTCTCCTGACTTCTGAGTTCCACCCAAGTCTATCCTTCCAAACCATCCATGTTCAAAGTGAAGCACAACCCTTGTGTTTCGCAGATCCATTAAGCAAAAGAAGTGCAAAGTATTTATTTTTCTTTTTTTACTTTTAACCCTTAAAGAAAATGTAAGTTGTAATTTGTACGATTGGTGCTGGAATAAACAAACAGACAGTGCTCCTAGTTCTCCTCTAATGGTAGTTTCTTTTCATACATTGAAAGCAAGTCACAAAATTGGGGATAGCCTATGAAAGATAAAATGAGTCTATCAAGTTAAAAAGTAGGATAATTATAAAAGGCCTGCAGTTAAAAAAAAACAATAGCTAATTGGACATATTTTTTTTATCTCTGTCTAGTTTCATTATGTTTAGCCATTCTTGTTGCTATCTTCTAGTTTGATCTACAGGCCTCAAAATCAATTTCAACATCCCTTTGAAAAAAACGAAGTACTATTTCTCTAAAGTGTAAACAGACCTGTCACCCTGGACAATGCATTATTTAGTTTTACTGTAAGTTTCTAAAAGCGCTAACCATCCAGATAACATATTTTTCAACAATAAAACCACTAAGAAAAGAACATATAATTTTATAGTTCTATCAGCTTTGGAAGGTGAATTTAACAGCGTGTATCTCTGCATTTAGCCAGCATCAAAAACTATTTATTGCATTCCATTACATGGGGCTTTTTCGTCTTTGAGAACTGCTATCTGACCAAAATGTATTATTGCAAAGGCCTATTTTTGGCTCGAAAATCTGATACACATTTCAGCTGAAGCTTTTTCCTAGCAATGAGACATGATAAATGAGGGAGAGGTTGTCCCTGAAAACAGAAATATTAAATCACTGCAGCGGTAGCAACATGCTTTACGCTGGATCCGCCCACGCGAATTTCCAGCATTTTGTTGGAAAACAGTATGAGAAATGGCAACAAAGGAAACGTGGCCTGCAAGGGAACAGGCTTGATCTGTTCAGCATTCTGGTGGGTGAGCGACTATGGGATGGTGTATAATTTAGATACAATCATCAGATTAGAATCGGAGAGGCAGAAGATAAGGCTGTGTGCATGGAATTCTAATAACCTAATCATGTCCCTTCATCATCAGCCGTGTGTTCTGTGTTTTCCCGATTGCGAAGGAGGGCACGCCGTGTGATCTCTTTCACACCAGCGCGTGCCTCTTTCACATTACCACCGAAACCTGTACTATGTGCCTCGAGCTATGTGATCACAAAAAGTGCTTCAATAAATGTAAACTGAGCTTAATATCTAATACAAGCTCTGTGCACATGCCTCTGAGAGTAAAAAAAGGATTTAAAAACTGGTCTGCGTGTAAATCGAGGAAATGTTTCTTAATTTTAAATCCAAAAATGAGCAGCGTTCCCTGTTCTCACACAGTCGTGGGGGGACAATGTACTAGCCATCCGAGTCAGGGGTGAAGCTCAGGATTGGCCGTCAACTCTTGCAGCACAAGTTAAACACAAGTCGTGCACACTAAAATGTAATTATTTTTATCTGATCCATTCATAAAAGCAAATATGTACACGTGAGGCAAAGGTCGAATAGTTATGGCGTATCTCCTGAATTGTAATAAATAGAATGTTTGTTCTTCATGCTTTTGCATTGCTGTCGCACATGCAGGCGAGCCTGCTGCCCTATGGCAGTCCAATGAAGAGTGCACGCAAACTGGGAAGGTTCATTTTGCCAGTAAACGTGGCATATTTTGTTATATAGAATTTCCAGAGTTTTGAGCTACGCTAGTGATTTTAGAATATATCCACTTGCTGTATTGAAACTGGAGGAAGTGTTTAGTAGAATATTGAAGTGCACTGCAGTGCAGATTTTTTGACAGTCTGGAGAGATGGCAGATTCACGACTGGGCTATTATACATTGGAAAAGGCAAGTAGACTTTCACTATCATAATGGGAGGGTGTGACGTAGAGCTCAATGGCCTTGGCAGAAGTAGTTGTCGTGTCTTCGCTCAGGAATCAAGCTGAGACAGGTAAGTCTGTAGTAATGCTTTATTGCTGTTCTTGGCTTCCGTTCCCACACGCATGTCTATCCCCGTGCCCTCGTTCCCCAGAATGCCCTTCCCACTCCCTGACCGGAAGTGGTGTCCGGTTGCAGGTTCCCTTCCCCATGTTAGGGTGCAGGGTCCTAGTGCCCTCTGCACCAGCTCACTACATTTCCCCCTTTGTGGAAAGAAAAGAAAGAACGACGGAAGAGGTATTGAGAGAGAGAGAGAGAGAGAGAGAGAGAGAGCGAGAGAGAGAGCGAGATGATGTTTCGGATCTTCACCATTACATTTCCTCAATCAGCCTCTTTGGTCTTCTGGTCATTCTCCTTGGACATGACCCTTCCGTTGTGGCTGCAGACAACCCTGAGTTCCTGTGTAAGGTGGCACAGGTTCCGTTTGAGCTGGGGGGGGTCTCAGGTCCTTTGAAGGTAATTGTGAGTCCATCTATGCTTGTTGACTGTCTGCTTGGCAATGACCTGGAGAGTTCCCCTTGGAAGGACGTGGAACGCCAGGCTCATTTGCAGATGCTAGGTCTGCCTGAGTGTACGCGTGTGACCACTCCATCAAGTGCTGCCAGTACGGGTAATCAAGAGGACCTGGAGCGTTAAACAGTGGCCCAGGTGCCTCCCAGAAAGAGGAGGGGCAGGGGCGCAGGAAACCCGCCACAGAAGTTCCCATGGTCCAGGAGGAGACAGACCTTGAGGGGGACACCCTGGAACCTACAGGGGAGCTAGTAGTCAAACTGGGAGACCTACCTCAGCTGACCCAGTGGCAGCAGGAATGGGGTCCACCACGGAGGAGTTATGCAAGACGCAGATGGAGTGCCCTACTCTTGTTGGTTTGTGGCAGCAGGCTGCAGACCAGGCAGTAGGTGATCAGACTGGATCACATTGGATTTATTGGGAGAACCATCTCCTTTACAGTGAGCTTAAGTTTGCTGAAACTGGGTCAGCACATGTGCTGGTGGTACCCCAGTGCTTCAGGACCTTCCTACTGGGTCTAGCTCATGATGTGCCTTTGACAGGACATTTGGGGTGTGACAAGACCTTTAACAGGCTCGGCACCCACTTCTTTTGGCCTAAATGTGGAAAAGCACTGACACACATTCTAGGTCTTGTATGAATTGCCCGTCAAGCAGCAAGCAGGAGGGAAGTGTAAGGCTCCCCTCCAACCCTGTCCTATAGTATGAACCCCTTTTGAGCTGGTGGGCATTGATATTGTGGGGCCACTGGAACCCAAGACAGCCTTAGCTAATAAGTATATCCTGGTCTTGGTGGACCATGTCACCCAGTACCCGGACGCTGTCCCGCTCAGGACAATCACAGCCCCTGTGGTGAGCTGTGCTTTGATGGGGATCGTTACCAGTGTGGAGTTCCCCAGAGAGGTGGTCTCTGACCATGGTAAAAACTTCGGGCCAAATTTACAAGCCCCTTGCATCACTTTTGCACCGTTGTTGCGTCATTTTTGTGACACAGCGGCAACGTGAAAGTTGTGGCGCATTTACAATGTGACGCATCTAGGGAGATGCGTCACGTTGTGAAGCCCTGCGCCACATTAAACCTGCATCAGGTTTAATGTATGCAGGGTGGGCGTTCCGTCGCATCAAGCCCCGTTAAAGTGACACAGTGAAATCTACAAGATCTCCCTGAGTCACTTTTACGTCCATGCTGCGTCAAAACCCTGCACCTGCTTGAAGCAGATGTAAGGAGTGACGCATCATGTTAGGCATAGGGCGCCCCTGAGCATTGCTGGAGTTGCGTCGTGCCTGCGACATGACTCCAGCAATGCATGACTTTTCCGTCAACAGATGCGTCCGAATTTCGGACGCATCTGTCAATCCTTGCGCCATGGTGCGCCGTATTGTAAATACAATAACAACAGTTGATGGACAGAATGCAGAACAATGTCATACATTCACCCCAGTACAGAGATCTGGGCCTAAATCCATCGTTTTTTTGCTCACCGTGCCATTCCAGTTTGAACCCAGCCATATGCAAATCAGTCTTTACCCTGTGCTTGATGGGAACAGTCCAACCCGAACTACCATGCCAGGTCCTCCCTGGACTGGAAACAAGCATCCTAGGACTGGTTTCGGGGTTTCACCCCTCTTCAGCCAGGATAGCTTGATTCCAGTGGCATGGAGAGCACGGGACCCACGTCTGGGCATACCCGTCCCACTCGGGGTGACAATTGCAAAAACAACAGTTGATGGACAGAATGCAGAACAATGTCGTACATTCACCCCAGTACAGAGATCTGGGCCTAAATCCATCGTTTATTTGCTCACCATGCCATTCCAGTTTGAGCCCAGCCATATGCAAATCAGTCTTGACCCTGTGCCTCATGGGAACAGTCCAGCCCGAACTGCCAAGCCAGGTCCTCCCTGGACTGGAAACAAGCATCCTAGGACCGGTTTCGGGGTTTCACCCCTCTTCAGCCAGGATAGCTTGATTCCAGTGGCATGGAGAGCACAGGACCCACGTCTGGGCAAACCCAGATCTGTGACTGGGGGTGAATGTTTGACAATTCCGTCCATCATCTTTTTGTGTTGCATTTTCACCCTAAGTGGGAAGGGTATGCCCAGACGTGGGTCCTGTGCTCATTACGCCACTGGAGTCAAGCGATCCTGGCCGATGAGGGCTGAAAACCCGAAACCGGTCCTAGGATGCTTGATTCCTGTCCAGTGAAGACATGGCCTGGCAGTTCGGTCTGGACTGTTCCCTTGAGGCACAGGATCAAGACTGATTTGCATATGGCTATGTCTGAACTGGGGTGGCGTGGTGAGCAAAATAACGATGGATTAAACCCAGCTCTGTGACTGGGGTGAATGTTTGACAATGTTCAACATTCCGTCCATCATCTTTTTGTGTTACATTTTCACCCTAAGTGGGAAGGGTATGTCCAGACCTGGGTCCCGTGCTCACTACGCCACTGGAGTCAAGCTATCCTGGCTGATGAGGGCTGAAAGCCCGAAACCGGTCCTAGGATGCTTGATTCCTGTCCAGGGAAGACATGACCTGGCAGTTCGGTCTGGACTCTTCCCTTGAGGCACAGGGACAAGACTGATTTCCATATGGCTATGTCTGAACTGGGGTGGCGTGGTGAGCAAAATAGCGATGGATTAAACCCAAATCTGTGACTGGGGGTGAATGTTTGACAATGTTCAACATTCCGTCCATCATCTTTTTGTGTTGCATTTTCACCCTAATTGGGAAGGGTATGCCCAGACGTGGATCCCGTGCTCACTACGCCACTGGAGTCAAGCTATCCTGGCTGATGAGGGCTGAAAGCCCAAAACTGGTCCTAGGATACTTGATTCCTGTCCAGGGAAGACATGGCCTGGCAGTTCGGTCTGGACTGTTCCCTTGAGGCACAGGGTCAAGACTGATTTGCATATGGCTATGTCTGAACTGGGGTGGCGAAGTAAGCAAAATAACGATGGATTAAACCCAGATCTGTGTCTGGGGTGAATGTTTGACAATGTTCAACATTCCGTCCATCATCTTTTTGTGTTCCATGGTGACGCAAGGATTTGGCATGTTGGCGCAGGGAAAGTGACGCATCTCTACAGATGCGTCACTTTCTTGTAAATCTGCCCCTTCATATCTAGGAATATGACTCCATTGAGGGAGTAATGCGGAGTAATGCACAAATTCACCACTCCTTACCATCCCCAAGGAAATGGGTTGGTTGAGAGATTCATCCGAACCCTGAAAGGCATGATAAAGGGTCTTACAGAACCCTTGAGACATAAGTGAGATGTTTTCTTACCATGCCCGTTGTTTTCCTATAGGGAGGTACCACAGAAATCGTTAGGGTTCAGTCCCTTTGAATTGCTGTATGGGCACCCTGTGAGAGGGCCTCTTGGTTCTAAAAGCTGCTGCACCCAGTACCACTCCTGAACTCTGGTTCTGTGTGGACTACCGTGGGCTCAATGCCGTCAACAGGACTGATACGCACTGCATCCCCAGAGCTGATGAGCTCATTGATCGGTTGGGAGTTGCCTAGTAAATCAGTGCGTTTGATCTAATGTCTGGGTACTGGCAGAGACCCAACTTCTCCCAAGAATTTGTTGTGCAGACAGATGCTTCAGAGCATAGTGTGGGAGCTGCACTCTCACAGTTGAACGACGAGGGCTTAGACCAACCCATAGCCTTCATCAGTAGGAGGCTACTTCACTGGGAACAGAGGTGGAGTGTAATTAAAAGAGAAGGTTTTGCAGTAGTCTGGGCCCTGAAGAAGCTAAGACCCTACTTGTTTGGGACTCACTTCCGGGTTCAAACAGACCACAGGCCCCTCAGATGGTTGATGGAAATGAAGGATGAAAACCCAAACTGTTGAGGTGGTCCTTCTCCCTACAGCGAATGGTCTTTAAAGTGGAACACCGCCCTGGTACAGAACACGCCAATGCTGATGATCTGTCCAGATTCTTTTGCCTTGGTGATGAGAACTCCCATGAGGGTGGGTAGTTCTCCCCACTTTTCAGCTGGAGGAGACATGTGTTAGACTTGGCATCTTTGGCGTGGTTTCCTATGACTTTTTGCCTCTACCTCCTGTATTTTTTATGCTGTGCTGGATTTCGTTTTTGCCGGCTTAGATGCTTTTGGAACTTTGCCACTGTTGATCAGAGTCAAAGTGCAAGTGCTCTCTGTATAAATTGTTATTACAATTGGTTCTCCATGATTGGCATATTTGATATACTGGTAATCCCCAAGTAAGGTGCACTGAGTGAGCCAGGGCCTGTAAATCAAATGCTACTTATGGGATTGCAGCATTGATTTTGCCACCCACATCAGTAGCCCTGTAAACTTATTTTAGACATGCCACTGCAGTGTCTGCGCGTAGTTTTACACTGCCATGTCGACCTGGCAAGTGCATCCACTTGCCAGGCCCTAACCATCCCTTTTCTTACATGTAAGATACACCTTGGGCAGGGTGCAGTGTATGTGAAAGGTAAAACGTGCTGGTGTGTGTGACAAGTCCTGATAGTGAAAAACAGTGTATTTCATTTTTCACCACTGAAAGGCTATCTGTCCCAGAGGATAACATGGGAAATACTTTGTAACCTCTTACAAGTATAACTACCCATTGGGGCAAGATAGAGAAATATAGTTAAGGCTCTCTGGAATCAGAATTTAATAAAACATCTTTTACTAAAGATGGTTTTTAAATTGTGTGTTTGAAAATGTCACTTTTATAAAGTAGGCATTTTCTTTTTTAACCCTTCTGTGTGCATCTGCCTATTTGTGGATTGACTGTCTGGTTTTGGAGTGACAGAGGCTAGGGATGTGTATTCACTGTAGACAGCCACTGGGAGGGTTGAGATGTGTCTGTCCCTTCCTGGATGACTCAGAACTGAGCTGAATAGACCATGGCTACATTTAGAGTAGTGGGAGGAGTTTTTCTTGCACCTGAATAGGGCCTGTCTCCCTTGCACAATGCTGTCTCCACCCCCTGTGGTCATATTTCACCAGTGAGGAAAGAATGGGTTTGGCCTGGGCACAGAGACCCTTGCACAAAGAAGAACAGAGCCAAAAATGGGGTATAAGTAGTGGACCTTAAACCCCAGAACTTTAGATCACTTCTGGGCTCAAGAGGAACCTTTTGCCAAGGAGAAGAGTTGGACAGTTGTGAGGATGAGTACTGCCCCTTTGCTGTGTGAGGTTGGCTTGCAGCTGCTCCTTCTGCCAAGGAAAGGACAAAGACTGGAACTTTGCTAAAGAAACCTGCTTGAAGAAGAATCTCCAAGGGCTTGTGTACTGGTCTCTTGTTCTGAAGTCTCAAGAACATAAAGACTTCACCCCCAGCTCCCTTTGAACTCTATGACTGAGAGTTATGACTTGCCAGGTGATGCCTATTCCAGGTATGGGACTCTGGAGGTTGTACCTGCTGTTGGGAGCTGGAAGCAACTTGAAAGAAGCATGAAAACCGGTCTCTAATGCCGTCAGCAATGCCAGTGCGATGCCGTGACCTGCACTGAGGGCAGGGATGCCGCTCGTGTAGTGCACAACGCACCACCCGGCCAGCACCACAGCTCCGACACCCATCAACGCCTGCCCACACCTGCAGTTATCAGCCGTGCCCAACACCAGTGCTCACACCAACTCTGTCACAGCCAGCCCCCACATCCCATTATCACCGAGCCGATAACCATAGAGGGTGACTCTACGAACTCGCTGGCTTCGCATCGTCACCACAACCAACTCCTCACCACCACTGTTCCCTGTAAGGTGCTTGCGCACGCACGTCTGTCCCCTCAAGTGTGCAGTGCTGTGTGTGAAGCGCGTACACAGCACATCCAATGAGAACGTTAGCGCCGCCGATTTTGAAAGGCGAGCGGCAGGAAAAACGGGCATTTCCTGGATGCGGAGGAAGAGACCACCTTGAAGAGAACACGAGGTACCGGCAGGTAAATGTGTCTCTTGCAGAAGCCTGTGGGATTAAGGAGGGCACGTGCTGTATTTCTTTTGTTTCTTGACCGTAGCTGCATGGCAGATTATGTGATTTTGTTTAAGTATTCATGTTAATTGCAGCGCCCGTCACGAGCTGAGATTAACATAAATACTTTCACAAAAGCACACAATCTGCCACAAACAGCCACGCTTTAGTAACAAAAGAAATGCAGCAAGTGTAAAAACCTGGTATGTGCTTTCAGAATCACCTAAAAGCACATGCAGTGTTTGTTGACTTGCTGCATTTCTTTTCTTAAAAGAGCGGGGCTGCGGGGTGATTGTGTGCATTTGTTAAAGTTTTTATGTTAATTGCAGCTCATGAAAGCTCTGTGATTAACCTGAAAATGTATACAAATGCACGCAATCACCCCCCAGCTGTGCTCTATTTAGAAAAGAAATGCAGCAAGTCTACAAACATGGCGTGTGCTTTCAGATGATTCTGAAAGCACACGCCTTGTTTGTAGACTTGCTGCATTTCTTTTCTTAATAGAGCTGGGCTGCGGGGTGATTGTGTGCATTTGTAAAAATGTTCAGGTCACCTGCGTTATGCAGCTCTTTGATGATAGTTAATAGCTCACTGGCCTATATTGGGATTTAAACTTATAAACTGCAAAGCAACAAAAAGGGCTCTCTGACAGAAGCAGTACTGCACAGCCCTATTCCCATTGCATGCAATTTGTGATCTGTATGGTTCACACCCTTTGCATTAGGCATATTAACCTCCTGCGCTACTTTAATGATTAAAAACTGCCACTAGACAAAACACAGATCTCTATGCAGCAAGTCTATTAATCTCGAGAGTAATCTTGACATTTTTATGGTTGCCTGAAAATTGCTGAAGGCAAGGAACGTGGCAGCAGGTGCTTTTAAAACTTTTAAAACTGTTTAGTACTTGAAAACACGTGCCTGTCCAAAGTCAGTGCTCGGTGCGGTGGCATCGCCCTAGAGCCGGCCCTGCATTTGACCAACTATGAGTGACACTTTCTCGCAAGCAGTAAAGACGAGGGAAACATAAATATCAGAAATAACACCCCTCCCTCCTCTTTTGGAATTCACGAGGGACTATTTTTAAACACTGAAAAGTTTGTTGTCATTACACATGCAATTTGGTATGTCGTCAATGCTTAATAAAGGCACAGCAATTTATTTTAAATGCACTACTGTGAGCATGTTTTCTTTAGCTGTAGTTAAAGATTCAAACATAGTTCCATTGCAAAAGCTTGCTTTTATTTAATCTGCAACTTTTTTTTTGGAGAGGTTTTAGCCTGTCCAAGACCCGCTCAATCACTAATGCCCTTCACCAAGCTGAAACCCTAGTAAAATGCAGGTTGTATCATCCCTAGTACTATTAATCTTGTAAATTAATGTGTCAAAACTCAAACATTACCAGACCCGAGTGGCCTACTCAACAGGTGAGCTCTTCCTTTCAGCACGACGCTGGAGGCAGTGACATCTTTTGATATCTTGCCCATCTCTGTAGAGATGACTGTGCAACCGCCTCTGCTCTCCCAATAGTCATGCATGAGGACAGTCAGTGGTTCGCAAATAAACATAATTGTCGCTGTGTCTCACTAGTGAGTTCTTGTCGGCAAATGGACACATTCCCATGACGTCAATGTCACTTGATGCGACCGGCTCGGGCTGAGTGACTCTCAGCAGCAATATGCAGCCAGCCAAAGTCAAGCGGAGAAGACAGTATTGATCTCAAGTTTTCTGGTATCACATTGTGCAATTTAATTCAGCCACTAAATGTACATGCTTCTCTATGCCCACCTTAACACCTCCCAACTCCCTGATCACCACCCTGCCGGCATCAGGTAGGCCCTCTGTCATACCACGACCAAATATTTTTGGCCCCAGGGAAAATATTTGTAAGTACCCATGGTCTACTGTAATTGTGATTACATGCAAATGTGTATGAATGAGATGCATAGCTTTTAAAAAATGAACATGGCAAAAGGTAAGAAAATGCAGGTGAGTAGGTAGTTTGTGTGGGGGGTTGGTGTAGTGAAGGTGATGCAAGAAAATAGTGTAGAGAAGTAACTTATTTTTAATTAGAACATCTTTATCATATTGTTTGCACGCCACTTGCTGCATCATGTTCATGTGGGATCTTTTGATGGCTTGTGTGCGGCTCAGTCCTCCTTGTGAATTTCCTAGTTCACCCAACTCAACCATTTCTGCATATTGAATGTCAGGAAAAAGCTGCATCACAGAAGGTGTAACACACAATGCAGATTTCTGGACTAGTTTAGCGTAATGAATGCTAATAAAGAAACACATGGGCGCGTGCCTACTTGGTCTAAACTGGAATCCAAGGTAACTATTTGGTTGTTTTTCCTATTGGAGTCTCTGGACCAGTCCCATTCATTGTTTGTAACTCTTAGAGCCTTTACTAACGATCTTGTCTTAAATTGCAGGTTTGCAGTCTGTAAGGTATTTGGATTTGAATGGTCAGGCGTGAGTACTCACAAAGACAAGGTAATTCTGTTTACGTTTCTTGTTGGATTGCGGGTTGCTGGGAAAATAGATTCACAATCTGCACCCCTTTTCTTTTGCAGGTTTGTGAGACCATACTACAGATACAATTGCACAGGCAGACATGAGTACAGGCAGAACAAACAGGTAATTGTTTGGTAGAGTTAAACTGATGCATCTTGTACATTGTAGTATGACAACATACTTTACCCATGTATTCCGTTGCAGGTTTCGCAGAAAGTGCCACACACATTTAAACTGGCATACGTGAGTACAAGCAGAACAGGTAATTGTTTGGTAGAGTTAAACTATGTGCATCTTGTACATTGTAGTATAACAACATAACTTACCCATGCTTTCTTCCATTGCAGGTTTCGCAGACAGTTCTCCACACATTTGAATGGGCATACGTGAGTACAAGCAGAATATGTAATTGTTTGGTAGAGTTAAACTGTGGTGCATCTTGTACCCTCTAGTATAACAACAAACTTTACTCAAGGTTTCTTTTGTTGCAGGTTTCGTAGACAGTCCCACACACACTTGAACGGGCATAGATGAGTACAAGCACAACAGGTAATTATTTCAGTAGAGTTCCCTTATGGTGCACATGGTATATTGCTGTATCACAATGTGCTGTAACAATCTTTGCTTCTATGGCAGGCTGTATGGACAGTGCAACATATAAGTTTGGAAGGGCAGGGCAGAGAACAGAAAAATCCAGGTAATATCACTCTACGTTTTGCCAGCGATGCCCCAGTACTATATAATAGATTGCATTCATGAGCATATGCATCAACTTTAGCTATTGTCCTTTATTTTGCAGACTTTGTGGCACAGCAAGATAAAACTGGTTAGCATGAAAATGTTCAAGCTTAAAGCTGTAAGTTCTGCAGAGTGCGGTGCTTCACCACAAAGGAAGAAATGTTGCCTTGTATTCAAGGAAGAGTAGATGAAAAAAATTGTGGAGGCTGAGACACAGAAATCGCGAAAAAATGTTTGCGTGCAACTCAGGGAACTATTTCAATTCAGTCCAGACGTGGGCTTGATTTGCAAAGCATGTGCCTAAGCCAAGATTGTAGGAACTTTTCTATAGGGAAGAAATGGAGTGATGGTTGGAAACTGGATTACATGGAACGCCATGTAGTTAGCAAAGTTCACGAGTCTGCCTTGGTGATATTGGGAAACAGAAGTTCTGATGCCAGGTTTGGTTATGGAGTGCAAGTAATGCCGACAAAACTGCCACAGACAAAGCAAACAGAATGGAAGTGGTTGTACAACAAAGATCCCTGCCTGAGGAAATAGAGATTCTCATCAACGTGTTGCTGGCAGTCAAGATGAATACTTTAATACTGTCTGTCTGTCCAAGACATTCAAGACCACCTAGCTTTGTATGTGAAGATACCAGACAGCTGGAGGAGCAAGAACTATGCCTTTGAGTTCCTTGAGGCCATCAATTGCGTGATACACTGTGAAGCTATGGCAGAACTTCATAACACTTTGTATCACACATTTATGATAGAAAAGATATTTCTGTTACAAAAAATGTTCATCCTATACTTCAGGTTCCGACCTGTAACATCAACAGAGCACAAATCAATATTTGGGGGCATACTGAAGCTGAATAGTTGTAATGCTGAGGCTATCACTACTGCTGTGAAAGAATTCTATGCTGCCAATGATCTGCACCTTATTAAAGGGGCCATGTTGACATTTGATGGTGCGTCTGTGATGCTGGGTATTGCTACTCACCTTAAACAATCCATTCCTCATCTAGTTGAGCAGCATTGTGTTGCCTATCGAGATGCTTTGGGAGTTGATGATGCCTGGAAGAGGGTTCCGATGATTTAAGAGATGGAGACATTATTGAGGACTGTCTACACTGTGTTCTCCAGATCTCCTGCAACGAAGTCCAAGCTGGATGAAATCTCATAGGTTATAGAATATGAAGTGGTCTCCTTTCGACCATTGAATGAAGTCCGATGGCTATCAAGGCATTTTGCATTTGGTGCACTAAATTGTAATTACAAGGATGTTCTTAAGTACTTTGAGCATGAGAAAGTTAAGGAGAATGATCCAGTTGCTAAATATTGTTACAAAAAGCTATTGGACTCAAACTACCATATTTCCCTTGTTTCCATGTTCCCTTGCAGTACTTAATGACATTCTGGGCGAATATGCATCTTTGTGCGAATTGTTCCAAGAAAAGTTCTTTGACTACTGTTAAAGCTGTACAGTATGCAAGAGCAAAGATTGGCCAAACCAAGGAGCAGTACTTGGGGGGCTCTGTCTTTTGGAGCAGCACAGTAAGAGATCTGAAGGTGTTGTACAAGGAAGGGCAAGAGTTGGACAGTGGGCCTATTTTGTCTTTTATTTCCCTTCTTTGTGAGCATATGCAAAAAAGGTTCCCTGAAGATGAGCTGAAAGAATGGACAAGTTTTGAATTCCAGGCAATAGCAACTTAATCACATTTTGATTTTGGGACTGAGAATGTACAAAGACTTGTTGAAAAATATAAAAAATGTTTGGTCCTGAGTGATTCTGAAACACCAAAAGATGTTGTTCGACAATATAGAGAACATAAACATATGGTGGCAGAACATGTAAAAGGCGGGTTATTTACCACCTTTCAAGACATGGTTAATTTCACTGTACGCAATGCTGCTCAGTATACTTTGGTGTCTTAGCTTGTTGATGTCTGTGTGACATGTCAAGCATCTAGTGCAGAAGATTTAGCCTCATGAACACTATCAAGAGTAAATTGAGTGTTAGAGTCGGGGATCTCTGGTTGGCGCAAGGTTGCCCTTGTGTCAAGCAGGAACCCTCTCCTCCACGTCAGGGCGCAGGATAACCCCTCGCGAATGACCCTTGCTCACCCTCTAGGTGCGTGGCGTGAGCAGCCAAGGCGATTCCTCAGGCGTTGTTGGTTAAGCACTTACAATCATACACACAGTAAATACATTAATCCCCCCAGAAACGGACACCAGACTTGGATATATATAAAAATACGTTTCTTTATGTAAAAATGAGGTATATATATCTCAGCAGACTTATCACAAGACCAATAACGTTTTCGCTAGGCCACCAGGTTATACAGCAGGCAAATGTTCTTGGTTCGTAGTTTCAAATGGATAGTTCGTAGTCTTTTTACTTGTAGTTCCAGTACTTACAGAGATCGGTTCCTGCGAACGGGGAAATAAGGCGTTGCGGGCCCCGAGCCCGATACTGGAACTTCTTTCGTGATGTGGAGAGTCGGCACAGGTCGGGGCGACTCTCAGCTTGGGAAGTGTTCTTGGGTCCTCAATCAGCAGGTGTGGGCACGTAGGCAGGCGCGGCCAGCGACCCTTTAGCACGGCGGTGCAGGAGGGTCTCCACAGCGGGGGCGGCGCGGCCTGAGATGTCCGGGGATAGCGAAGCGGGGTCACAGGGCACGGTCAGTGCAGTTGGATGACCCGGCGTAGATCACAGTCGTCGGACGGCTTCCGGCGGGAGGGGTGATAGCGCGGTCAGCGCGCTCCAGTAGCAGGCGGTGACAGGGATGCAGGCGGCCTGGCCCGGGGACAGAGAGCGGCTCGGGACGGAGCGGGGCTCTCACGGGTTTGAGGCAGGCGAGCTTCTGAGTGTCACGGCCCTAGGAGGGGCGATGAGGGGCGCAGTCTCTTTTCCAGCGGGATGCCCACACGGCTCGAATTGGAGGATGAGCAAGAAGCACAGAGAACCCACTGTTCCTGGGGTTCAGTTCAGGGGGCAAGCTCAGATCAAGCCCTTGGAGAATGTTCAAGCACAAAGTAGCAAAGTCTTTTCAGTAAGTCTCTTCCTCTCCTTTCTCAGCAAGGCAGGCAGCAGGCCAGCTCCTCCAGCGTCTCCTTCTCCTTCTAGTCGGGCAGAGGTTCTTTGTGGTAAACAGGATTCTGATTTCTTAGGAGCCAGGCTCCTACTTTTATACCATGATTCTTTTGTTCTTTAGTGCCAGGGGGCCTAGGCCTGGCTCAGTCCAGTTCTGGAGCACTTTGTTATGGTGACTCTGCTCTTTCCTTTCAGCAGCAGGGCAGAGACATCAGCCGCCCCACAGGGGGCGGCGCCGGCTTTGTGGTGGCAGAGCACAGGTCTATTCACGAGTCAAGGTGTACTCCTCCCACCCATCCTGGTGTAATCTCTCTACCCACCACCTGGCAGCCAACCTGTCTCTGGGGATCCCCCCACCCTGCTCCTTACTGTTGCTAGGCAGAACACACACACACAGCAGAGGCGGACTGAGATGGTCAGGTCAGTAAATACTAACTTTCTAAAAGTAGTATTTACAAACCCAGGATATTAAAATAAACTTGACTACAAGAAGTATTTTATTATTCTGAGTTCAGGCATACCAAACTTGACACTCTACCATGCTCTCTGAGTCCACTGGGGTCACAGCGTTGGCGTGATCCCAGCAGCCCATCCTGGCCTATGGAGAGCAGGTAGCCTTCAATAGTGAAGAACGGAAAGGGCTGTAATTCACTACTAAGACATGCCACACACACTAGGGCATGTCTTACCTTATGCCTACAATGCACCCTGCCCTTGGGCCTACCAGAGGGGTGGCTAATATGTAGGTAAGGGAAGGTTTAGGGACTGGCAAGTGGGGGCACTTGCGCAGTCAGCGTGACGGTCCCGGACCGCGCACAGGGTCTGCGGTGGCAGGCCCTAGACACACTTTACAAGGCCGCTTCCGTGGGTGGCGCAACCAGCGCTGCAAGCCCACCAGCAGCATTGGCATTCACAAGCCCTGGCACCCCTGGTGCACTTTACTGGGGACTGACAGTGAATCCAATAAACCAATCATGGACATCAATTACAGGTACACTTTACCTAGGGAGCACTTGCACTGCGGCACGGATTAGCCGTGGCGCAGTGCCCTGAGCGGACAACACCAGCAAAACAATCGAGGCACACCGTCAAAAAGTGGAAGGGAAACTCACGCCAAGGTGCCAGGTCTAACACGTGTCCCCTCCAGCTGAAATGTGGGGAGAACTACCCTTGCCCAGGGGGTTCCTCGTCACTAAGGCGGAAATACCTGGACAGACCGTCAGCGTTGGCGTGATCTGTACCAGGACGGTGTTCCACCGTAAAGTCCATACCCTGTAGGGAGATGGACCACCTCAACAGCTTCGGGTTTTCACCCCTCATTTGCATCAACCATCTGAGGGGCCTGTGGTCCGTCTGAACCCGGAAGTGAGACCCAAACAAGTAGGGTCTTAGCTTCTTCAGCGCCCAGACCACAGCAAATGCTTCTCGCTCAATTGCACTCCACCTACTTTCCCGTGGAAGTAACCTCCTACTGATGAAGGCTACGGGTTGGTCCCAGCCCTCCTCAGTCATCTGTGAGAGAACAGCCCCTACACCATGCTCTGAAGCGTCTGTCTGGACTAGGAATTCCTTGGAGAAGTCAGGGGCCAAGAGCACGGGCGCCGTGCACATGGCAGTCTTCAGGGTGTCGAAAGCTTTCTGACAGGTGTCAGTCCAAATCACGTTCCTGGGCTGCTTCTTCGAAGTCAGCTCTGTCAAGGGGGCAACGATCGTTCCATAGCCCTTGACAAACCTCCTGTAGTACCCAGTGAGCCCCAGGAAGGCCCTCACTGCGGTCTGCGTCTTGGGGGGTTCCCAAGCCAGGATGGTCTCAATTTTGGGTTGCAAGGGTGCCACCTTGCCACTCCCCACTTGGTGTCCCAAGTACACCACGGAACCCTGCCCGATCTGGCACTTGCTTGCCTTGATCGTGAGGCCTGCTCGGCGCAGCGCCATCAACACTTCCCAGAGGTGGCGCAGGTGTTCAGGCCAGGTGGCACTGAACACTGCGATGTCATCCAGGTAGGCGGCACTGAACGCATCCAGCCCAACCAGTACCTGGTTGACCAACCTCTGAAAGGTGGCAGGGGCATTCTTCATCCCAAATGGCATGACTCGGAACTGGAAGTGCCCATCTGGTGTAGAGAATGCTGACCTCTCTTTGGCCCCATCGGTCAAGGCGATCTGCCAGTACCCAGACGTTAAGTCAAACGTACTGAGGAACCGGGCAGCCCCCAGCCGATCAATGAGCTCATCAGCTCTGGGGATGGGGTGCGCGTCAGTCTTCGTGACTGAATTGAGTCCTCTGTAGTCCACACAGAACCGGAGTTCAGGTGTGGCTCCCGGCGCAGCCGCCTTTGGGACCAAGACCACGGGGCTGGACCAAGGACTGCTGGAGGACTCAACCACCCCTAGCGCAAGCATTTTGGAGACCTCCTCCTTAATGCAAGCTCTGACCCTGTCAGTTACCCTGTAAGCCTTGTGCTTCACAGGTAAGCTGTCTCCTGTGTCCACATCATGGACGCACCAATCTGTGACACCAGGAACCAGGGAGAATCGGTCGGAAAATTGTCCCAGCAAGTGGCGGCAATCTTCCTGTTGTTCGGGCGTCAGGGTGGGTGAGAGGTTAACTCCATCCACTGACCCATCTTTCTCAGAGGCCACTAAGAGGTCAGGAAGAGGCTCGGTCTCCTCTTCCATTCCATCATCAGTGGCCAGCAGCATGCCCACTTCGGTCCTCTCTAAGTGGGGCTTAAGGCGGTTAACATGTAGGACCCTCAAAGGGTTCCTGGGAGTCTGCATGTCCACCACGTAGGTGATAGGACTTTTGCGCTCCACAACCTCAAATGGACCTGTCCACTTATCCTGAAGTGCACACGGCTCCACTGGGGCCAAGACCCACACCTTTTGTCCAGGTTGAAGCTCTACCAGAGTGGCATTCCGGTCGTACCACCGCTTCATCTCCTCCTGGCTGGCTTCCAGATTTGCCTCAGCAAGTTGCCTGAAACGCCGAGTCTGGTTTCGGAAGGCCAGCATGTAACTATATACATTCTGGGGAGGTTTCCTGGGAGATTGCTCCCAGCCTTCCTTCACCAAACTCAGAGGTCCTCTTACCGGGTGCCCATACAGAAGCTCAAAGGGGCTGAATCCTAGAGACTTCTGTGGCACCTCTCGGTAAGCGAAGAGCAGGCATGGCAAGAGGACGTCCCACTTACGCCTCATTGGACCGTCCAGGCCCATGATCATGCCTTTGAGGGTTCGGTTGAATCTCTCAACCAACCCGTTTCCTTGGGGGTGGTAAGGAGTGGTGAACTTGTAAGTTACCCCACACTCCTTCCACAGGGATTTCATATATGTGGATATGAAATTGGTCCCCCTGTCGCTCACCACCTCTAGAGGGAATCCCACTCGGGAGAAAATTCCCATCAGTGCCCGTCCCACCACGGGGGCCGTCACTGTCCTCAGAGGGATGGCTTCAGGGTACCGGGTGGCATGGTCCACCAAGACCAGGATGAACCTGTTGCCCAGGGCTGTCTTGGGATCCAGAGGCCCCACAATATCAATACCCACTCGTTGGAATGGCGTACCGACCACAGGGAAAGGTTGCAGAGGAGCCTTGTGCTTCCCTCCGCTCTTACCACTTGCCTGGCAAGTCTGACAGGTTCTGCAGTAGGAATCGGAATTCTTATGCATTTGGGGCCAGTAAAAGTGGGTGACAAGCCTGTCATAGGTCTTGTCCATCCCCAAATGTCCTGCTAACGGCACATCGTGAGCCAGCCCCAGTAGGAAGGTCCTGAACTTCTGGGGTACCACCAGCACACGGGCTGACCCAGGTTCAGCAGCCTTAGGCTCGGAATACAGGAGGTCACTCTCCCAGTACACGTAGTGTGTTTTGGCCTGAACACCATTGGCCTGGTCTGCAGCCTGTTGCCGCATACCCACGAGAGAAGGGCATTCTTTCTGCTCCCTGCAGAATTCCTCCCTGGAGGGACCTCCTTCTTGCTGCCAATGGGTCAGCTCAGGCAGATCTCCCAGTTCGGCAATCTGTTCCCCGGTAGGCTCCAGAGCATCCCCCTCAGGGTCTACTTCCTCCTGGGCCGTGGGAACTTTGGGGGCCGGTTTCCCGCGCCTCCTGCGCCTTCTCCCTAAGGCCGGTTCCTGGACCTCTCCCTCAGGCTCCAGGACCCTCTCAACACCCCTACTGGCTGCCATGGACCGGGTGGTCACGCACGCCCAGTCGGGTAGACCCACCATCCTCAGATGCGTGGTCTTCTCCACCTTTTCCCAAGGGGAACTCTCCAGGTCGTTCCCTAGCAGACAATCTACAGGCATGTCAGTTCTCACAGCGACTTGTAGAGTACCAGAGACCTCCCCCCACTCAAAGGGAATTTGAGCCATTGGACAACGACTCTCTACGTTGTCAGCATTGACAACCCTACAGTAGGCATTGGGTACAATTTGCTCTTGAGACACCAGGTGTTGCCTCACCGAGGTCACGCTGGCTCCTGTATCTCTAAGAGCCTCAACCTTCTTTCCATTGATGGTCACCACTTGCCCATATTTCTTAGTGTTAGAGGGCAGGTAGGTTACAGGGACCATCTCACTGTCTCCTAGCGAGACTAGGGTCATCTGCCCGGGACCCCCACCCTCCTGGACTGCTACCTCCTCCCCAAAGTTAACACTAGCTACTTGCCGGGGGGGAGCACCAGTGGGTGCGGTCTTGCCAAACAGGCGACACTTAGGATCAGAGGCAATGTGACCCGGGTCACCACACCTATAACAATTGAAGGGCCCCTTTGGAACAGGTCTACCTGTCGGGGCCCCGTTCTGCTGCGGGGTTGGGGGAGGCTGAGAACCCTTCTGCGGGTTCCCTTGGGAATTACTTTGGGAGCCTTTTTGGAACCCCTTCTGTTTACCCTTGTCCCCCCCACTCTTCTGCTGGGGACCCTGCCCACCTTTGGCGGAGTCTCCCACTTGACCCTTGTGGACCCTGGTGCTGAGCCAGCGGTCCGCCTCCTCAGCAAGCTTCCTCGGGTTGGACAGCTTGCTATCTATCAGGTGCTGGCGTAGCTCAGGAAAACATTGACTGGACAAGTGCTCCCATGCAATTAAATCAAGCAGCCCTTGATAATCATTCACTTTGCTACCCTTCACCCAACCATCCAGCGCTCTGCAGAAAAAGGTCACATATTCCACATACGTACTCTCAGGGATCTTCTTGGTCTCCCTGAACCTCTGTCGATATAGCTCAGGAGTTAACCCATACCTGGTCATTAAAGCTTCCTTCATATGGGGGTATGAGGTCTGGACTTCTAAGGGTAAATCTAACAGTGTGTCACGCCCTTCAGCAAGGAACCTTCCCCACAACCCCGCTCCCCAGTCTTTCTCAGGGACCCGGTGTGAGGACATGGCCACCTCGTAGGCCCTAAACCACTGCCCTATGTCATCCTTTCTGAAATACTCCTTTACTACATCTTTGGGGATGTACACCTTGGACTCTACCTGCGCTGGTGGAGTGCTGCCACCAGAAGGAGCGGTGTCCAAACTTTTCGCCTTCAGCTCCAACTCCTTCAATCTGATATCATGATCCATTTGGCGTTGTTGTGCCTCCAGGGCCAACTTCTGCTTTTCCATTTCCATTTGTCCTGCCAACTTTGCCATCTCCATTGCATGCGCCCTGTCGGCTGCCCTGTCTGCCAGTTCCACTGGCGACCGGACTCTGCTGGGCTCCTCAAGGTTGTCGGGTGGAACGATGTCCCCCGCATTCCGTAGGTCTCGTGACTCCTTCCAGGCTCTCAACGCCTTGGTGTACTGGGGCTTCCTCTTGCATCCAGCATGGGGGACTCTGAATTGTACACTGTAGCCTTTCAATTGCTCCATCGTGTAGCCTTCCAGTCTCTCCCAATCCACCTCATCTATTCCAGAAATCACAGAGAGTGCTCTTCCAGCGGAGTGCGAGCCAGGCATGGTTGCAGTAATGGCAGATGTCTCGACAAAGTTCAACAATTACAAACCTGTGGCTGCGTTATTTGGTCTGCTCTCACTATCTGGCGATTAATAATTCACTGTATGCAAATTACAAGTGCAAATCCGAAATCCCAACCGCTGCCAACAATGTTAGAGTCGGGGATCTCTGGTTGGCGCAAGGTTGCCCTTGTGTCAAGCAGGAACCCTCTCCTCCACGTCAGGGCGCAGGATAACCCCTCGCGAATGACCCTTGCTCACCCTCTAGGTGCGTGGCGTGAGCAGCCAAGGCGATTCCTCAGGCGTTGTTGGTTAAGCACTTACAATCATACACACAGTAAATACATTAATCCCCCCAGAAACGGACACCAGACTTGGATATATATAAAAATACGTTTCTTTATGTAAAAATGAGGTATATATATCTCAGCAGACTTATCACAAGACCAATAACGTTTTCGCTAGGCCACCAGGTTATACAGCAGGCAAATGTTCTTGGTTCGTAGTTTCAAATGGATAGTTCGTAGTCTTTTTACTTGTAGTTCCAGTACTCACAGAGATCGGTTCCTGCGAACGGGGAAATAAGGCGTTGCGGGCCCCGAGCCCGATACTGGAACTTCTTTCGTGATGTGGAGAGTCGGCACAGGTCGGGGCGACTCTCAGCTTGGGAAGTGTTCTTGGGTCCTCAATCAGCAGGTGTGGGCACGTAGGCAGGCGCGGCCAGCGACCCTTTAGCACGGCGGTGCAGGAGGGTCTCCACAGCGGGGGCGGCGCGGCCTGAGATGTCCGGGGATAGCGAAGCGGGGTCACAGGGCACGGTCAGTGCAGTTGGATGACCCGGCGTAGATCACAGTCGTCGGACGGCTTCCGGCGGGAGGGGTGATAGCGCGGTCAGCGCGCTCCAGTAGCAGGCGGTGACAGGGATGCAGGCGGCCTGGCCCGGGGACAGAGAGCGGCTCGGGACGGAGCGGGGCTCTCACGGGTTTGAGGCAGGCGAGCTTCTGAGTGTCACGGCCCTAGGAGGGGCGATGAGGGGCGCAGTCTCTTTTCCAGCGGGATGCCCACACGGCTCGAATTGGAGGATGAGCAAGAAGCACAGAGAACCCACTTTTCCTGGGGTTCAGTTCAGGGGGCAAGCTCAGATCAAGCCCTTGGAGAATGTTCAAGCACAAAGTAGCAAAGTCTTTTCAGTAAGTCTCTTCCTCTCCTTTCTCAGCAAGGCAGGCAGCAGGCCAGCTCCTCCAGCGTCTCCTTCTCCTTCTAGTCGGGCAGAGGTTCTTTGTGGTAAACAGGATTCTGATTTCTTAGGAGCCAGGCTCCTACTTTTATACCATGATTCTTTTGTTCTTTAGTGCCAGGGGGCCTAGGCCTGGCTCAGTCCAGTTCTGGAGCACTTTGTTATGGTGACTCTGCTCTTTCCTTTCAGCAGCAGGGCAGAGACATCAGCCGCCCCACAGGGGGCGGCGCCGGCTTTGTGGTGGCAGAGCACAGGTCTATTCACGAGTCAAGGTGTACTCCTCCCACCCATCCTGGTGTAATCTCTCTACCCACCACCTGGCAGCCAACCTGTCTCTGGGGATCCCCCCACCCTGCTCCTTACTGTTGCTAGGCAGAACACACACACACAGCAGAGGCGGACTGAGATGGTCAGGTCAGTAAATACTAACTTTCTAAAAGTAGTATTTACAAACCCAGGATATTAAAATAAACTTGACTACAAGAAGTATTTTATTATTCTGAGTTCAGGCATACCAAACTTGACACTCTACCATGCTCTCTGAGTCCACTGGGGTCACAGCGTTGGCGTGATCCCAGCAGCCCATCCTGGCCTATGGAGAGCAGGTAGCCTTCAATAGTGAAGAACGGAAAGGGCTGTAATTCACTACTAAGACATGCCACACACACTAGGGCATGTCTTACCTTATGCCTACAATGCACCCTGCCCTTGGGCCTACCAGAGGGGTGGCTAATATGTAGGTAAGGGAAGGTTTAGGGACTGGCAAGTGGGGGCACTTGCGCAGTCAGCGTGACGGTCCCGGACCGCGCACAGGGTCTGCGGTGGCAGGCCCTAGACACACTTTACAAGGCCGCTTCCGTGGGTGGCGCAACCAGCGCTGCAAGCCCACCAGCAGCATTGGCATTCACAAGCCCTGGCACCCCTGGTGCACTTTACTGGGGACTGACAGTGAATCCAATAAACCAATCATGGACATCAATTACAGGTACACTTTACCTAGGGAGCACTTGCACTGCGGCACGGATTAGCCGTGGCGCAGTGCCCTGAGCGGACAACACCAGCAAAACAATCGAGGCACACCGTCAAAAAGTGGAAGGGAAACTCACGCCAAGGTGCCAGGTCTAACATTGAGGAATAGACTAGAGGAGAAGCATTTGGATATGGTTTATCAGCACTGGAAAAATGGCAAGGATTGACGTGAGAGGTAACCATGTCACCCATCAAATGATGGAACTTGACTTGTGTGAATGGCCCTCTCCCACAGTCCATGTTTGCCTGGATATCACACATTTCACAAACTATCTCTCAGGTGAGATATTCCGACCTTACTCAGTAGCTTGCACATCAAATTGTAAATATGGTGTGTTATTGTGTAACTTATTGTGTATATATGATCCTGTATATGCTCCCAGTATTTCCCCACCCTATGAACAGTGCTCCAGTTGAGAATTTTTAGTTTTTCGTAAAACCTTATAATGGTACCACCATTGGAGTTCTGTGCTTTACTAAACCCGAAGTGTACTTGCCTAAGTAACCAATTCATGTCATGGCGTGTGTATCTAAATTGCAAACCTGCCTTAAGAACCTTCACATGGCACGGTGGTCCGTGTGACTCCACGCCCGATGCCATGCACCTCGCGGTCGGCGCTGTACTTTGGATTTATTGCTGTCACAATGTCGTAATAGCCCCAGGTGGAGCTAATTTTTTTTCCTCAAGCTTTATTTTGGACATAACAATTTTTAAGTGCTATTTTACACCCTGCATGTTGGATTTTTGACGTTTTGGTCTTGTTAAGTTTAGAGCAAGGTTCTTTATTTTTGTAAACTAGAGTGGTGTCCATTTGTGTCATTTTTACTATATTACTGTGTTTTGTGAGTACAAATACTTTACACATTGCCTTTGGGATGACCCTGTCTGCTCCTGCAAAGCAACCAAGGGAGTGAGCAGGGGTTATCTAGAGTGTGTATCCCACTTGCCCTGACTAGAAGCAAGGCTCCCTACTCAGACTTCTGCCAATTAGAGACCCTCAGTTGTTCTAACAACTATTAATAACAATAATAGTAATAACTGTATGCTGCACCTCATACAGCATTTTTTTCAGTTTTTAAGCTCTGTAAATCTGTGCCCTAAAGAGCCAAATGCATGCAGAATGATTAAAGGTGACAATTGCAAAGCATTCACTCTAGACATTTAACTGATGGTCATGCCTTTATTAAGTACTTGAATTTTAGTGCTAGAAAGCAACTTTTTGGCAGTCCTGCGGTTAAGGAGGCAGGGCTAGGCGTACTAAGCATTTTAATGATCTCAAATTCTCAAATTTTTCATTTGTACCTGTCAAATTGCTTTTTCCTATGTACTAGTCCCATTTTAGGTGTTGGGAAACTTTTTCTGACTCCTAAAATGGCCTTTCCAATGGATACCGATTCGATAGCTGGAAGGAGCTCTCATGTATCAGTGCTTTGCGACTGAGATCCAGTCGCTAAACATAACACATTTGCGACACCTCAAAGGAGGTAATGCATATGCTAAAAGGGAAGCAATCCTCCTGTGATCCCTTCCTCTTTCTAAATGTAAATGTTGAGCAGTAGGCAGTGACTTATCCAAGGGACTACTACCAATTCTTAAACAAAATTTAAGAAAAATGAAAACATATTTAGACAAAGCCCTGTTTCCTTTTTTTGTTTAAATCTGTTTATTCAAATTTGTCTTACAAGACTTGGGCTCATGGTGTATAGCGTGTGGTACTGAGCAGTTAACTGTAACAAAAGGGACATACTGGTAAGAGCGTTTATAAGGGGAACAACCTTTACAACGCAACTTTTACAACGCACTACCTTTACAACGCATTTTTTACAACGCATAATCCATTACAACGCATGACATTACAACGCATACCATTACAACGCATTTTTAAAAACTACCTTTACAACGCATTCTATTACAACGCATACTACCATTACAACGCATACCATTACAACACATAATATTACACTACACTATCCAACACTTACCCTACTGTTGCACCCCCTGGAGTTAGAATAGTAATTTTTACCCCTATACTATCCAACACTTACCCTACTGATGCACCCCCTGGAGTTAGAATAGTAATTTTTACCCCTATACTATCCAACACTTACCCTACTGATGCACCCCCTGGAGTTAGAATAGTAATTTTTACCCCTATACTATCCAACACTTACCCTACTGATGCACCCCCTGGAGTTAGAATAGTAATTTTTACCCCTATACTATCCAACACTTACCCTACTGATGCACCCCCTGGAGTTAGAATAGTAATTTTTACCCCTATACTATCCAACACTTACCCTACTGATGCACCCCCTGGAGTTAGAATAGTAATTTTTACCCCTATACTATCCAACACTTACCCTACTGTTGCACCCCCTGGAGTTAGAATAGTAATTTTTACCCCTACACTATCCAACACTTACCCTACTGTTGCACCCCCTGGAGTTAGAATAGTAATTTTTACCCCTATACTATCCAACACTTACCCTACTGATGCACCCCCTGGAGTTAGAATAGTAATTTTTACCCCTATACTATCCAACACTTACCCTACTGTTGCACCCCCTGGAGTTAGAATAGTAATTTTTACCCCTATACTATCTAATACTTACCTTAAATGTAATTTAATATAATGCGTTGTAATGGTATGCGTTGTAAAGGTAGTATGCGTTGTAATGGCAATGCGTTGTAAAGGTATTTTTTAAAAATGCGTTGTAGTGTCATGCGTTGTAATGTCATGCGTTGTAATGGATTATGCGTTGTAAAAAATGCGTTGTAAGTGCATGCGTTGTAAAAGTGTGCGTTGTAACGTCATACATCCGTTTATAAGAATGACCATTTGCAATTTCCTGGTTCGGATAATCTGCATGCTACCTCCAATATTCCAGAATATGAGGCCATTTGCGTACCCATCAATAGACAGGTGAACCGAGTAAAAAGAAAGAGAAACCAGAACATAACATAAATAGGCCCTTTGCATATTTTGACCCACCCCTCAATTTGTTTGATTACAACTGTTTGCGTTATTACACAGTCATATGTCAACATTTGAGAAAATGAGCAAGCGCATTCACAAGGAATAGGTGTTCCATTGCAAGCACAGTTGCCATACATATGACAGTCAACATATTGTATACAGTTTTTCTATTACAATGTAATGAACATTCCGATGCTGACTTGGATCCATAAAAGGGGTGGCTCATAATCACATTTATGTTGAGCATGCTTAGGTTAGGAGTGTACCTCCACAGCTGTCATTAATGAAGAGGATGGACTCCTTACATGGCTTTTGGGAAAAGGAAGGATAAAAGGTGGACAAGTAAAAAGAACTAAGAAGAACTTGGCCCATTCAAGATATTGACTACTCCCTGCTTGTGTTAGTGGTAAATTTATCAGGCATGCTTGCAGCTCCGAGCGTTAGGGAGAGGATGTGGTGAATTGGAGCAAGGACTTCAACCGCTCGCTGCTAGTCTACCACAGTTGCGCAATGGTGGGTCAGGGTCTTACGGTATCTGGGTCCTCCGGGGAGGCGGGGACAGGAGCTTGTGCCTCACGAGGTAGTGTGTCCTGAAAGTCATGCAGGATAGCATCCCAGTTTGTTGCTATAGCGATTTTGTGGAGGCCTAAGGTATCCTCAGTGCGCAATGCCACACATTCTCGCCTAGCCCACACCAGCAGTGACTGTCTCCAGGCCATCGAGGTGGGAGGGTCAGGAGACTTTCATCATTTTGTGATCAGGCATTTGGCTGTCAGTATAACCAGGTCAAGAAAGCGAGAGGTGACGTTCTGCCATTTGCCTCTAGGGTAGAGGTGTAATGTATACTCCTCCCAGTTGTGTGATAGAGTACGGCCAGTGCAGGCACCCAAAGCAGTGCCGACCGAGCACCAGTAAGAATGCAGGGATGGGCAGGCCCACAACATCTGAAAATCAGCGTTAGTGGCCTGGTACCCAGGGCAGGCTGCGTCTGCTTGGTGAAAAAAATCTGTTTATTTTGGCAGGGGTGAGGTATGCTCTTTATATTATGTAAAGCTTGATAAGGCGGAAGGGAGCATTACTGGGAATACAGGTGGGACTACTGAACACCTCAGCCCGTTCCTTATCAGCAAAGGGGCTATGTCTGTCTGCTTCCCAGTGTTGTCTGAAGGGTATTAGCGTCACCTCTTCGTGTTGGCGTAGTGATTCAGCTAACCATTTGGTGAGATGCCTAACCCTCTCAATAACGTGTAAATACATGATAGTCAAATGTGTGGTGTGCTCTGTGGTCATGTCCCCCGATTTGTTACCCAGGGGTTATACAGTAGAAAGTAGCCAGCAGATAAGTCCTTTATTGCTGTTAGTGTGTCATATGGAAATAGGTTACCATCTTGATATGTCACCCAGCATTTGGATTCCCGCCTCTAGCCAGAAAGACAGTTCGCTGTTGATGTGATGATGCCACTCCTTGGTGTGCCTTGCAGGGGCAGTGCTGGTGCATATGGCAACGTCAAGTGTGTGACATAGACGCTTCTGCAGAAACATTTGTATGCAACTCCCAAAAGTAGTGGCTCAGGTGATCTTCGTTTAGGGCAGGGGTGGAATAGACAGATGGATTCCATCGACCAAGGCAAGGAGACATCGGCACTGCCTTGTAGCTGAAGTCCCACCAGCCACCTCCCTGCCCATGGCAGCTGTGAAGCAAGATAGTATTGCCCCATATTGGGGACTGCCAATCTTCCCCTATCAGTTGGTAGATAAAGTTTGGTCAGGGCAACTCGGCAGCGGGAGTTGTTCCATATAAATTCTCTCATTGTCCGTTCAAATGTGCAAAAAAGGAAGTATTAATGTACAGAGGCAGGTTGGTTAAGTAGTATAGAAGCCTGGGTAGGGCCACAATTTTAGGTAGAGCTATCTGGCCCGCCACCCGACAGTGGGAGTATGCACCAAAAGGACATCTGGGTCTGGAGTGCGGTGATCGCCTACCCCAGGTTACTTCCTAGGAGGTCCTCTTGTTGGTGATACATTCTGACTCCAAAATAACGGAAGGTGTCAGGCTGCCACCTGATGCGACCTCTGTTGAGAGTGAGAGCTGGGTCTGGGCGCCCGGACATAAAATGGTTGAGACATGACTTGTTTCAATTAATACACAGTCCAGAGAGGTTTACGAAGTCGGTAAGTGTTTGGGCTAAAGCGGGTGGGATCAATCGTGCATCTCTAAAATGTACCAGAATATCATCTACGTACAGCGAGACTATATGTATTCCCGAATCGCAGCCACGAGTGGATCAACTAGCAGGAAGAAGAGCAGTGGGGACAGCAGACATCCCTGTCAGGTCCTGTGACATATCGGTATGGGGGCGGAGATGTAGGGGCCAGTCCTCACACTGGCCGTCAGCATTGTGTATAGTAAGCGGACCAAGTGGAGTCTGCCCTCAATTCCCTATTTGGCCAGGGCAGCCAAAAAGAAGTCCACCTCCAGGGAGTCAAAACCTTCTCGAGATCAAGCATCAGATACCCAGAGGGGGCCACTGTTGAGAGTAATAGGCAGAGACCCTGAAGAAGCACCTTAGGTTTAAGGAAGTGCTACGAGATGGAACAAAGCCATTCTGGTCAGCACGGACCAGAGCTGTAACCAACTGCACCAAGCAGTCAGCAAGTACCTTATCCAGGATTTTATAATCCATGTTTACCCAGGCAAACGGGCGACAAGAACTTATATCAGTAGAATCCCTGTCCGGATGGGCAGGGAAACAAGCAGTGCATCACACAGCAGCATTATATAGTGCATGCAGTTGCTGGATTAATGTGTGTGCATATGTCTTGTAGAACTGAGACAGTAAGCTGTTGGGTCCGGGGTCTTACCTGATGCAAAAGTTCTGACGGCTTCATGAATTTCTCCTCTGCCACAAAAGGGGTCCCTGCCCACACCCAAATCAGTACTGCCCTGGCATAGGGTGAATAATCGGCAGCAAACACCTGACAACGCAAGCGACCCCGGAGTCGGTCAGACTCCGGGAGCGCCAGGTGAGTTTCGTGCAAGGGAGCCACGTGAGCAGATCTGCATTTCAGTAATGGTGTGAAGGTGTGTTCATGCCCCCTACATTCCACAAGATAATGTTAGCGTGAGCCATGCCTGGGTTAGTCATCGGTTTTCAATGCAATGTAGGTTGTCATGATAATGGGGGCCTGTTGAGTGCTGCATACGGCATACGTGGGAGTAGGGCTACATTGCTTGGCTGAGAAATAATATTAAGGGGTAAACAAGTTAAACATGTAGAACAGTTTTGAAGCAGATGTGTTGCAGGGGTCTGCCCAAACATTGTGGCCAAACAGTGGCAACTTATCAAGAATCTCAATCAGAGAAAAGGAAGTTTGTGTAGCAGGGTAGATTTGTATCTTCCCTGCACCCCTGCTATAATGCATGTGGTGTACCAGGTATGATGCATGCCAGTCCAAGTAGCAGGTTTATGTCACGACAGTTCGGCGTCCCGCCCTCTGCATCTGGGCGCTTGTGGGCCCTATTCATTTTGTTCTGGTGCGGGCATCACCCGCGATAGCCATTGCTTCAGATGTCATCATGAGTCGCCAAAGGAGTGGAGATGAAGTGGTGTTGATTGCCCAGCAGAGTCAGATAATGTCATCAGTGTTCTGCGCTGTCACATCCGACGGCTCTGGCGATCCCATCCTGGTTGAGCAAGCCTTTGAGGAACCTTCTTCGTTGGAGAACTTCGCAGAGTCAATGTCCATATCTGAATTTTGGGTTTGAGTATGTAGTTCAGCCGCTGTCTGCAGAGCCCATCTCCTTTCCGATATAACCTGCTCCAGGTTGGGTACAGCTTTGGGTGGTAACTAGCGGGCAGGACGCCCCCTCCAGCCACGTCAGCTGACTCCAATATCTCCTGGCAGCCTCTCGGTTCCAGCTGGATAAGGACGTGGGGATGTGTGGCCAGCACCCTCTATCCAATCCCATGCATCTTTGTGGGAATCAAAGAAGTGAACATTGTCTTGGTCCACGCCTCAACGGCATGCCAGAAACAGCAGTGAGTATTGTATATTGGGCTTGCAAATGCGCTGCCTGACAGCTGGGAAAGAGCTTTGCTACTTCTGCACAGATATCGTGTAATCCGGAAATAGAATGACTGAGGCGCTGTTCACATTAATTTCTTTTTTTGGCATGTTTCGCGTTGTATGCTGTCTCGGTTTATGTAATTGAGGAGGCAAAGCAGAAAGGGTCTGGAGTTAGCCCTTGGTGACGGTCTCCATTGTGTAACTCGGTGCACACGCTCAACCGCTAAGTGGGGGGACAGCACTGTGGGAGGTACCAACTGGTGGATCGAGGCTTCAACATATGCCATGGTGTCCCAACCTTTCGTGCCCTCCGGAAGTCCCACTACCCGAATGTTATTGCAGCTGGATCGGCCTTTAGCATCTTCCATTCAAGCCTCCAGGGTGTTCACACGTCTCATCAGTGACTGTATCGAGGTTGCATTTTCTTGGGTGGTGGTCTGCAGTTCTGCCAGTGTGAGTTCAGTATTGTGTAGTTTGTTGGTTAGTTTACGTAGTCACTTTATCTATCTTGCTTTCAAGGGAGGTCTGCATACATTTCAACGTTGCACCAATTTTTGCCACTGCTAGGAAGACATTGTCCAGTTTGGCGCTTGGTGTTACATCAGGTTGCGGCATTTCTCTCCGTGAGCGGGCCCCCACTTGCCTCACAGGTTCCAGCACAGGCCTTGGTGGGGCAGATGGAGTAGTTGAGCGCAAGCGACTAATCATTTTCTGCTGGGCTGTGTGCATTTATTTACCTGTGGTTACCCTGTAATGCCTTTCACAACAGACACTCATGTTAGAAGCCAATGGCAAAACAAAAAGCTGGCAGTTCCCGTCCCTGTGAGATGTAAGCCCGTTGAGTAGGTAACTCAGTGGACCTGTGATGAAGTCACCAAGACAGTGGGTGTGTCAGATGGCCCCAGATTGGACCCAGTCTCTATGCTTTCCCGAAGTAGGTTCCTGACCCAACCCCCTCCCCCAAACAGATCCCCCTGACCTCAGCCGAGGGCCGGTCCAACCCCCGGACCTCAGCCGAAGATGGAGGGAAGAAAGCGAGAGGAGAGGAGGGGGCAGAGAAAGGCATTTAAGTAGAGAAAGGGAGGGGGCACGAAGGGGAAGCAACCAAACAAAGAGGACAGCATCAAAGATTATCATGCAAAACAGAGCCCTGCACTCTAAATCACTTCCTCCCAAAGGGGCTTTGCGCAGGCGTCCCAAGTCCAACAAGTAGGCATGTACAATCGGACCCCACCACCCTTTCAGCTGATAGAGCACCCCCCCCAGGCTAACCGCCGCTGCCAGTTAATCGAGTAGATTGACCTGGGCCTGGTCCAGCCCTCCTGTCTTTAATTTGTAGGAGACAGCACTGGTTTACAGATAAAGAGGTCAGTTCAGGTGCTCGTGCCGCCAGGGCCAGTCATGTGCATAAACGGAATCTCTCAGTTCTGGTGCCCCACCCAGGGTCAGAGCATTTTGGTGAAGGGCAAGCCTACATGCCTCTACAGGTAGCGTCCAGTCGAGGTGCATGCTGCAGTGCCTCACAAGTGACAACAGCCCCAAGAGAGTCAACAGATTGAGGCCTCAGCTGGGCAGTTCTCCTCTTCCATTCACCTGCGCGACACAGCCTACGTCCGATCCGACCCATGGAGCTGGCACGAAGTGTGGGACGCTGTGTAAGGGAGGCACACCCTATGGCAGCTACAGCCTCGTCGGTAGGCCTCAGAACAATCACATGTGACTTGCCGTTCCCTACACCACATGGAAGTCAAGCTATAGACTAGGAGGGAGAGTCAACAAGGTCAGGCTCCTTGATAGATCACCCTTCCCCAGCCAGCTGTTAGGCGTGGCCTAGGCCCAATCCAATTTCTGGGCCGATGCGAGGTGTGCAATGCTGTGTGGGGGAAGAGGGGCACACCCCGCAGCAGGCCGTTAGGGGGCCTCAAGTCTCTCTCACGTGACCCACTCACCACATCGAATGTCACATGAGAGCCATGGTGCAGTGAGGCAGGATGTTACTTTTTTCCTGCGTATGGCGGGATAAGCCGCATCAGGCCTCCCACCCAACATCTTCCAGACCAGCAGAGGGAGGTCCAAACGGCAGCTAGCAAGCAATGGAGGCAGCACTTTTGCCGCATGATTCCGGACCCGGTACGGTCTCCGAAATCCTGCAGCAAACCACACCACGGCCCGGAAGCATGGTGGCAGGTAATGGTGCACTTATTTTGGGCACGGCTCCCGCTGTTTGTGCCACCAGTAAGTCCATCAGCCGGGGCCTCCCAGCAAGGCCTACATGTGCATCCCAACCATCTCTGGTCGCCAAACCCATGGTGGCTGTGGTCACTGTATAGGGGCTCCAACGATCCTGTCATCCCCCGGCTCAGTGGGTGTGACACGACACTGCTGACTCGGCTTCACCGGAACCGCCTTCATGGCGCCATGTTGGGATGTGGCAGGGACACAGGCCCCATCCATCCACCCTCTGCTTCACTCTAGAATTTAGGGGTACTAGCCTGTACAGCAGTGGAGGCAGATAGGAGAGCCGTACCGTCACTAAGTCTGGGTTGCTGGATGGGGAAATGATTATAGCTGGTCAGGATACATGTCAGATTAGGGGGTAGAGACACGGAGCTTCAGAGAAATGCATCAGCCATCTTGGCCTGCTAGCCACGCCCCTGAAGCCCTGTTTCCTTTATGGAAAATGGGCTTCATTTAAAAAAAACTATTTGCAATTATTGGGATTGAGAAGTTCATTACTGAAGTATCAATCCATCGGGGATAAAACAGTTATGTGGCTCTGTCTGGGTGCTGCAAAAATGGCAGTGGCAGCTGCATAAAAAACATAAGGAGGCACCTTCCATGACCCAATAGCATGCCAGGTCATGGAGAGAGGTTACTGTGGAGTGCATGACAGATATACTATCAGATACTTATACAAATTTCGAATATATCTGGGGTCCTCCTGTACAATATCTCTCTGTGGGTCTGCTACTATGTACCTGCCCTACCCGAACGAGAGCCCTACATATTTTTTTTGGGGGGGGGCAGATAAATATATAGCACGAACTCGACCCAAAGGTATTGGAGCACTTTACATGAGCACCGGTTACGTTACACAAGGACACATTCACTATTTTTATTTTTTGGGGTAGGCATGGGGAGATTAGGTGATTTGCCCAGAATCACAGGATGTGGACGCAACCCCGAGGCTCAAACCTTGGTTTCCAGCACCAGTCGGCATCTCTAGCCATCAGACCACATTCTCTCCCCTAGTTCAGTTGTGAAGGGGGGTTGCAATATGTGTGAGAGGAGATGGGGTGCAGAATTAGCTTGCTAACTGTATCTCAGTTTGGAGTCGATGATCCCATTCATATAATGACAAGAGTCTTTATGTCCCGTAGTTAGTTTGGGATTAGGTTTGGCGGGAGGGGGAGGAAGAGGGTGTTGAGGATCGAAGACTTGTATTTTTTGTGATGCATGATGCATGCAATTTCTATATTACCTGTAACTGGCTAGTTCGGAATTGTATGAGACCCTGAATCTGCCATTAGCTGAGTACTTGGTGAAGGAACTGTATTATATGATCTGTCCTGCTATTTGTATACCTGAAAATATAATACAGACAGTTTTGACAAAAAAACTATTTGTTTTATTTAAAAGCAATCATAGACATGGTGGTATACTGACCAGAGCTGGCCATTATCCCTGTGATGAACTTCAATAGTTGTGAGTTGCAATTTGCTACCTATCTCATTAATATTGATAAGACAATTTGGACTGTGACCCACTGCGAGTCTGAATTTTAAGAACCACTCTATTAGTACATAGGTTGATTCTTAAAATTCTTTACTGGTAACAAAATCACTGGTTCTGAGTTGCGATCAGTATTTTGCGACCAGTTGTTCGTATATCTGGCCCTTAGCTATGAGAAGGCAGATTCTTAAACAAGTTGAACAAAATGGATTGCCTATGGTATGGAAGAGTATCTTCAATCAAATTAGAATACGTTTTTGGAACCCCAGTATAACAAATAATGCATTAGATGGAGTTCCTGGAAAGCAATAATTCAGTAACCTGAATTGTGATTGAAGTTTAGTGTTTCACTGGATTATGGGCCAGAAGAATAAAGAATCGATCTGCGCAAAATGGTCATAAATTGTGCACAAACATTCTGCAAATATATTCTGATTTTGCAAACTGACATATGTACTAAAAGGTGAGTCTGAAAAATACCCATTTGGAGTGGGTCGCAGTTCAACCTACTCTATCAATATTTATGAGGTAGGTCACAAATTGCAACTCACTCCAATTGAATGCCATCACAGGGATGGTGGCCTACTGGAATCAGCAGACCACCATGTCTGTTACCACATTTGAATGACATAGATTTTTTTTAAAGGTCCTGCATTTAAAAAAAATGTAGGGCTTCATTTACAAGGGTTTGGCGCAGGGCAGCACGGGATGGAATCTTGCTGTGCTGCCCTGCGTCAAAAGAAAAGGGCAGGAATGTGCTGTGTCTATGAGATACAGTGCATTCCTGTCCTTTTCCCCTGCGATGGCGCGCAATGGGCTGCAGTGCGCCAACGCAGGCACTCTTGCCCCATGGTGAAAGGGTGCCTGCATTGCGGGGCTGATTGATTTTGTGCAGAAAGGGACACCTTTCTGCACAAAATCAATCAATTGAGGCAGTTTCCTCTTTCTATGTGCGCTGCACAATGCAGCACACATAGAAAGAGGAAAAAAAGAAGAGAAACGAAAACATTTCTCCTCGTTGTGCCTCTCTAACGCCACCCTTAGGGTGGCATTAGAATCTGCCGCATTCTCAGGTTTATGATTCCTCGTAAATCTGGAAATGCTTCAGAGTCCATGGGTGCTACGTGGGAACACCCAGAGCAACACCCATGCAACGCCCTTTCACGTAGTGTTCTGCATTGAAAGAAGCACATATTTACAAGGCCATCTAAAGCCATGCACAGTGGCTTTGCGTGGCCTTGTAAATATGCTCCGGCACATTGCACCACCGGAGCGTAAATAAAGTGATGCTCTGGCAGTGCAAAAGTGCCACACGGGGCCTCGTAAATGAGGCCCGTAGTGTATTTTTAAACTTTCTTTAAGAGCTTGAAGTTGTCACCTGGATTACTGCTCATTCCCAAATAAACTTTTTTTAATTCCTGAAGGGCAAGGGCTACTCCAAGGCCCCTTCCGCTGTGCAAATAGGTTACTACCTCCTTCAGTAGTTGATATAGTATCAACGCTTACGGTTTGTCACCACATTTGCAGTTCTGCACCATTGACAAATGGCATTCCAAATCACAATTTGGAAGGGAGCCCATCCTAAGTACACGCCTTTCAAATTGCAATTTGGTATGTATTTCTAAATTGTTTTGCGATTTGGTAAACACAAAATGGGTTCAGACCATTTTTAAAAAGCCAATTAGCAGTCACAAACTCAGTGGTTTACCGAAGTGCATAATTTGCCACTGCTAAATGGCTTTGTACATCTGCCTCTAAATGACTTACTCTTATGGGTGAAACTATATAGGTTCCAAACCACGGATATGTATCGCATCGTATTCTAAGTATCACCAAATGATCAAACGATTAATCATGATCAGAAATGCATATATCAAAGAAGAGAAATATAAGCACTGGCAATCTCCCTACGAAGAAGTCATAAAAATATGAATTCATAGGTCACTGCTCTAACTTGAATCAGTTGGCACTAAAGCTGCAGGGCATCTGAGAAAGTGTAAAATATAGTCCCATTATAGGCACAACACCCCACCCACACCACTACAGAGTAGGCATGCATGAATAAATACACAACACAACTTTTGTTTGGAGAAAATATTGCTGTAGGTTTATTCCATACAAAAGTATGCAAATATGGTGGGTTATTTTACCGGCGATCCAAGGGCAGGCAGCTGTACCAACCTATGCTGCCCTGCCCGCCTGATGAGCCAAGCACATGTTGAAGTGAAAGGCAGGCTCCTTGCACCCTTTGAATAGCCCACCGCTTAGAGATCTCCTTTAGGGTGAATCTCCTGCTGATTCTGAGGCAGTCGCTGTTCGGTTGCTTCAGGTGAGATGAAGGGCAGCTGCGACCGCTTAGAGATCTCCTTTAGGGTGAATCTCCTGCTGATTCTGAGGCAGTCGCTGTTCGGTTGCTTCAGGTGAGATGAAGGCAGCTGCGACTAAGGGAACGGCCCTCACCTCATCGGTATACGGTGCACAGATAGGAACTGCAAGAAGTTAACAATGACCTCAAACAGGGCCGGACTGGGGACCAAAACCGGCCCTGGCAAAGTGCTCGGCCGGCCCCCTGGGGGGTTGGGGGTGCCGCCGAGCTCTTTGCCAGGGCCGGTTTTCGGCCGATTTTGTTACAGGGCCAATTTCCCAGCTATGCTGCAAAAACGGCCCAGTAACAAAAACGGCCCCAGGGGCCCAAAATCGGCCCCCACACATGCGGCGCACCGGGGGGATTGCCCGGTGCCCGCTACGGCCAGTCCGGCCCTGACCTCAAATGCATTTTTGCTCTCATGACTGTCGTGTCATGCCGCGCAAAACTCTACTCATTAGCGTCGCATGGCTCTTTTCACGGCCATCACATTTTTAAAAAACATTTTCAGTGACTGTCGATGTCTGTAACTGTTGTAGTGTCCTAGCATGGACACGTTCTAGTGTTCTAACATGTGTGTATCACACTATACACCCACCCACCACAGACGTCACTGGGTCAGGTGACGCTGTTAATAAAAGGGCCGAGCGCACGTGCTCGTGGCCATTCCCACTACCCCAGCTATGTGTGCAGCGTCAGTCATTTCCCGAGCATGAGGGCCTAGGGCCCAACATTACACTGGCGACAAGGGGGCTGTGCCCGTGCGTGCAGCAGCCCAGCTGATCAATAAGGGGGAGAGAAATGCCGCATGTAATCCCCCAGCAGGCAAGAACAGCGCCTGATCGCCTGCCGGCCGGTGCAGAGCCCCAGGCATGAGGACGATGACCCGCGTGGCGTGAGAAGTGCCTCGGGGTGAAGGCGAAGAAGTCGGGTGCCCACCCCGACCCCATCAAGCCTGCCGCTGTGCCCCGTAGTGAAGGGCAAGCCGAGCGGAGCCCACCTGTGTTGGCCACGACCCCCGCACAGAGACTGCACCACGCAGTGCCCTCCCACGGAAAGGAGGAGGCCCGCCAGCCAACGGTGAGCCGCGCGCCGGGGAACACGAGGAGGTGACCCGGCGTGAACGGAAGACAGCGGGAGCCCACCCCGTTCTTCCTCCCGGTGAGCAGAAGAGAGAGATACCAGCACCCCCTTCCCGCGCAGCCCGCGAAGTGAGGGGACCGGCCGCGGGGAGGGGGCGGAATCAAGGTGAAAGCAAAAGCGGAGCCCACCCGCAGTAAAGCGACGACGCTAGCACCAATCCCGCTGCGCAGCGCATGGAAGGAGAGGCTGCTGCGGCGGGGTGAGAAAAACAAAGGGAAGTGTCGAGTGGGAGCCCACCCCGTGTGTGATCGAGGGGACAGCCCGCGGGGCATGAGGAATCCAAGCGAAAGCGGAGCCCACCCGCAGCGGCAGCGGTACGCGACCGCAGGCGGCCAGCGCCGCCAATTAGTGAAAGAAAAAAAAGGTACTACTAGCGGGTGCCTACCCCGCATAGGGACCAACATGCTGGCAAACCCTCCCCCTCCCTGCCGCGCGAAGTCTGTAGGAAGCTGCGGAGGGCGATCGCAAAATGGCCGCCGTCGGCCATCCGGAACATGCCCCCACCTCGCAGGACCCCGGTGGCATAGCAAATGTCCTGACTGTGCTGGGAAACCCAGCGTGATGGAGGAGCACCTCTCACCCAACGCGCGCACACGTGAGTGATGCCTTGTCCTCTGTGTAGCTTACTAGCAGTGCTTGTTGCCCCCTGCCGCTAAATAAATAAATGCAAAGACTTACCTGCTGGCTGGCCCCGGTCCTGCTCCCAGCGTTCTGCTCCTGCTCTGCCTCCAGCTCTCCTACTCACGAGTGAAGCCTGGAGAAACAAAAAAGAAGACACAGAAGGAAAGTCTAGCAGCAAAGAAGGTTGCTGCTAGTGAAGGGTAAAGCAACACTGCCATCTAGTGGCCACTGGTGGTACTGCAGCAAAGGGGAAAATAGACAAGCCTGCAGCAAGACAAGGAGGAAGAAAGAAAAACGGTGTCAAGCCACATCCACCCCAGCAAGGTCTGCACTGTCGCCGCATCAAGTGGAGCGACCCCTCGAGAGAGCGAACGGACTCAGCGCAGATGTACCCCGGACGCGGAAGGTACACAGCAGCGCCTACAGGAGAGGAACCCACTGAAGAGGATGGGCGCAGCAAGTATCCGACACTGACGGCTAAGGATGCAGAAGCACACCCAGTGGCACCAAGAAGCCACCACAACAAGAAACCCCACGGCGCAAGGAGCAACGCGACACTGAAGATGTACCGCGACGGTACGAAGAGAAGCATGCACCAGCGCTCGACAATTCAGCAAACACAGGTAGTCACACGACGTGGCGCGCCTCGTGAACACAGGTAGTCACACGACGTGACGCACCTCGTGAAGCCGACCAGCCAAATGGTCGCACCACAAAGGCCAAGCCGACCGGCCACATGGTCGCACCACAAAGCCAACCCGCCAGGGGCTGCATAAGGAGGTGACCGACGCACAGGTCAGCGAATCTACGACCAGCCAAATGGTCGCACCACAAAGCCAACCCGCCAGGGGTTGCACAAGGAGGTGACCGACGCACGGGTCAGTGAATCTACGAAACAAAGGTCTGACGGAAGACCGAAGGTATCCTGCCAGTGATCGGCAGCGCGGACTGTCCAGTGGTCCAAGAAGCTCAAGAAGAACGAAGAGGACCAAGAGTATGGCCCCACGAACTTCAACAACCAAAGTAACTGGTGAAAAGGAGGAGAACGAAGAGGACCAAGAGTATGGCCCCACAAACTTCAACGGAGAAGACGAAGAGAAGGTCACGACCCTAACTCGGAATGCTGAGGAAGATGGAGAGAGTGCCCTCGGACGAGGACAAGACCAGGGGGAACACGTGCAGAGTGCGCGCGCTGCACGGAGAAGCCTGGCCAGACCAAGTGAGAACAGAAACGGTCCAGAGTAGGTCGTGAAGCGAAGGGATGAAGATATCGGAGTGGCACGTTTGCCACTACAAGAAAAGAAGAATGAAGATATCGGAGTGGCACGTTTGCCACTACCAGAAAAGAAGGAAGATGACATCGGAGTGGGACGTCTGCCACCAAAAGAAAAAAGAGGAAAGAAAGAGATCTGAGTGGCAAGGTTGCCACTGCAAGAAGAAGGAGAAGAAGTCAGAGTGACTCGACACCCTCACGGAGAAAAGAATCGAGGAAAGAGAGAGGAGTGTGGCAAGACTACTCACACCTCGAAGATAAGGAAGGCGACAAGTGCCAGAACATGGAGAGCAAGTCCTGAGAACACCCGTGGCACGGAGAGAACACCATCTGTTTGACGATGCTTTCAGCACACCTGGGATCTGCAGAGGTGAGCAGGCCGGACCGTTCGGAACATCCACCTTTTGGGTCACGCAGACACTGGACAACGCCAGCCGTGGTGACTCAGGGGCAAAGGCCTCAGGGATGCCAGTGAGAGAGAGCATCCCCGCGACGAGAGATGGTTGTCAGCCGCCCTTCAGCAAAGGTCCCAGGAGGATGAAGACATCGCGTGCAAAGACAGCAGCCAACAGCTACCCTCCAGGTCTGACTGCGGAATCTGAGGTGAGACTTGTCGTCTCCTCCGCACCCGCACTTATCGGCATGGGAGTAACACGATACAGGACACTCAACCCAGGACAGATCTGATGAAGAGGGCCTCAGGGATATCCCGTGGCAGGGGAACACCTGCGAGAGAGGCATCATGGTGAGAGGGGTGTCTTGCAACCAATCCGTCTTTTGCCAAAACAGAATACACGCCACAGATGAAAAGAGGACAGGACGGAAAGATGAACGGCAACTGCTAGCGGTGAACCACAAGAACTTCAACTGCGTTTGTCGCCATGGAAGTAAAGTGAAGAAAAGACTGTGAGTACAACTTCAAGGCAGAGTCGTCAACAGACTGGATCCATCGAGCACCCATGGCTGGTGCCACAGTAAACTGGTGGTCTCCGCGACAAGAAGAACATCGTCTGGGACCCCAAGCAGCGGAGGCGTAAGGGACTCTACAGAAGTTTTGGTCACTGTCTTACATATGTATGGGTTTTCTTTTTCCCACAGGTTGAACTTTGACTTTGGGTTTTGTCATTAAAAATTGGGAGGGATGTAGTGTCCTAGCATGGACACGTTCTAGTGTGCTAACATGTGTGTATCACACTATACACCCACCCACCACAGACGTCACTGGGTCAGGTGACGCTGCTAATAAAAGGGCCGAGCGCACATGCTCGTGGCCATTCCCACTACCCCAGCTATGTGTGCAGCGTCAGTCATTTCCCGAGCATGAGGGCCTAGGGCCCAACATTACAACTGTGAGTGGCGCCTATGCAGCAGTGAAAACACGGAGCAGAGTTGCATATCTCGTTTTAAACGCTGTACACTGCATAATGTACAAGCATTTTTATGCCTCGGACTGTTAATGATTTTTCTCTCGATTATTTTTAATATGTGTTTGTTTTTATAGATTTGACATGTATGGCACTGGTGCATATTGCGTTCTATTCTTACTTTAAGGGAACTTTCGGTCATTTCGTGGTGTGTGGTGCTGTCTTCCTCAAATTAAGATATGAATATGCAATTCAAACAATTTACGTTAGGGAAGTAAACGGTCACTGGAAAACGAGTACCAAAGGTCAAATTCATAAACTTTTTGCACACTGAACTACTTCGGTGGAATAAAAATGTTAATTTACTGAATACGCTGTGAACTCTGATTCACGCAATCAAGATTTGCAGATTTTCACAGAGGCACATTCCAATTCCAGCTGGAGAAAATCCAGTAGTATGAGAGATGTTCTGCAGTCTATTTATTGTGAGCAGGCAATGGGAGGAATGCTTGAATTAACCACGGCCACGGCTGATCATTCAGGGCCACATTCCACTCCATCGTTTTTTGCCCACTTTGCCAGTCTTGACACAGACTAGTCATATTGGTCCTCTTCCACACAGAAGAGTTCACAATGAGCTACCAGGCCGGGTCCCCTCCAGACGGGGAAACAACCAATCTCAGACCAGTTTGAGCCTCCTTAGGCCTCAACACAGGTGCAGCTTGAGTCCCGCGTGCACAGCGAGCACGGGACCCATGTTTGGTCATTATCTTCATTGCCTGAGATTCATTCAAACCTTCATTCCATGACTTTTTTGGTGCACTCATTCATGTGTAGTGTGGTGGGAAAAGAGTTTTACGAGAGGGCAGTGGGTAGCAGAAACCCGCAATGATATAACCTTGTAGATATTCACCAATCTTCCCAATGACTTGGACACCTAAGGAATGTGGCATGAGACACTCCCAAATGTGCTCATATTTCATGCGAGCCTAGGGTACATGTTTTCTTTACCAATGGCAATGATTCTTATGACGAAAAAAAAAGAAAAAAATAAGTTGCATCTGACTGTTAACCACTAACTTTAACCATAAACCAATAGTTACTTTGCTGGTGGAAAATCAGTCAACCTAGGCATATGCTTAGAAATCTAGATTATCCTGTACATGCTCTTGGGTTTAGCGATCTCAAGGTAAAGGCAACATCATGAAAATTCTAAAAGTACTTTGCACAGAAGTCTATGCACTACTGAGAAAGAAGAAAAAATAATGTGTCAAAGTATATAAAGTGGCTAATTGTGTGTAAGAAATGAAAAGAAACGCGTTAGAGCATAGGTTCATTGACAACAACTGCAGCTTGGTGGGGTTCCAGTCACATAGTGGTTATTTGAAATTTGGTGAATGGAAGAAATGTGCCAGTGTCTAAACTACACCCTAAGTGCCTTGAACCAGCAAAGCTGCAGTTCTTCTCTATGAGTCTGTACTCTTCATATTCAGTTTATGTCTTCGTTCTTCTGAGCCAGCTTTACTGTTTTCTCATACCTTTATGAACAATAATTTTTACCCATTTTGTCATAGTTTAATTTGTTTATTACATCTGTTCCTTTTCCCGTTTGACTTCTAAGTTCTTTTTATTTTAACAGTATTTTTGATTGGTTACTGTTTTGCTCATACCAAACACATTTACTCTATGATTAGCTTGCTGTTTAGTTCAAGGTACCAAGGATGAGTAGGGGAATTCCTCGGAGAAACCAGGTTAACTCAGTGGGTCCAGTTGGATTGGCCCTTTTGAGAGTTCTGTCACAGGTGACCTAAAAAACTGGAGGCTTTCTCTTCAAAAGACGATCATTCTGATTCCCTCTATTTGACATAATTTTATTCCATCCATTTTGTTGTAAAGTTCTGTAAGAAAGTGATTAGTTAGGGTGGATGGAAGTCCACCACAAGTAATAAAGTCGCTAACTTGTTGGATCCAGTCTAAGGTTTCAGTAATTTAAAATTGAGAGCAACTCCTGGTAGCTAGGACACAGAGCAGACAGGATCAAATTAAAGATATATGTAAAGCATTTAGAAGTAACAAAACAGTTAAAATTTCAAAAACACAACAAAATAAAAAACCCACTCCAATTTAGAGCAATAGAGTAAAATGTAATAAACAAAATAATGACAAAACAACAACAATCAAATAAGGGGCACTGAAAATATGAAGTTTAGAAGATTTAAGGAAAAAATAGCACCAAAAATCTCTGAGTGTCAATAATAGTCTATGTTCGCGGTAGACCAGGCCCTAGGCATGATTTTGATAGAGTACCAACCAGGTTAGTCCGTCCCAGAGATTTTACCTTGGGATTAAGGGGCAGATTTACAACTTCTGGCGCATCTCTGCAAATCAGCAGGGATGCGCCAGAACAGATGCGTCACGTAATCCCCCCCTTGCGCCACCACGGATGCGTCGCATTTACAATGCAGCGCACCATGGTGCAAGAAGGGGAAGATGCGTGACGCATCTAGTGGCGTACGGGCGGCGCATTGCTGGAGTCGCATCTCAAGCGCGACGCAACTCCTGCAATGCACAGGGGCCGCCCATATTTCACATGGTGCGTCACTCCTTACGCCTGCTTCAAGCAGGCATAAGGATTTGACGCAGCAGCGTCATAAAACTGACTCCGTGAAATCTTATAGATTTCACTGAGTCAGTTTTACGGGGCTTTCCTGCGAGGGAACACCCACCCTGCGACATAATGCCCACATGAAACCTGACACAGGTTTCATGTTGTGCAGGGCTTTACAACGTGACGCACTGGGGGTCAGGAATCTCTCTAGCAGGGGCCACCCGCAGGGTACAGTCCAGCTCTAAATGCTACTGGTGTTTTTGACACTTCAGGAAAAAGGCCTCTTGTAGTTTCTTTTGTTGCTGTAGCCACAGAGGAGGTCAGCCAACTGTCCCCTGGACTCAACTTATTCATCCTGGGTACAATGGGGAGTAGGTCCAGCCTTTCAGGTCTCTTCCCAGGTCTCAAACAGCAGGTGCAGTCCTTCTTCTGTTCTTCCACAGGTCCAGAGGGTGTTCTGAGGAAGGTGCCTTGGTGGTGCCACATTTATGGGTGGCACTAGCTACTGGGTTGGGGTAACTCCTCATTCTTCCCTAACCAAGGGAGTAAAGGTTTCCAGGGGAAACTCTACCCAATTTTGCAGCAGTTCCTATTTGCCCTCCTGTAAACAATTTCCCAGTGCACCTTACTCCCAAAATCCAAACTGTTGGAAGACTACCTCCCTTGTGAAGAGCTTTTTTGTCCATCCAGAAGTGTGGCTAGGAAAATGAGTTGTCCTCTCCTCTGTGGACATTAAAAGCCAGGTCTGGGGGTAGCTTCCTTCCACTGGGTTTGCTTTGAGCATGGCTGGAGCAACAAAGGGTTCTGAAGAGGTGTCATCTTTATGCCTGGCACCAGCTAGTAGGTGGGATGCCTCCTGGGGACTCCCTAAATAATGGTGCAAAAAGTCTGTGGGGCAACCTTACCCACTTTTTCAGTAGTTTCTGATTGCCTTACTGCAAACAGGCCCAGAAATTTCATGTGCCAGGGCATTTTCAAGATGGCGAAAGTCTTCGGCCACACTAAACGTGGGTTCTGATGAGTGTGGGTGTTTAGGGGACTGCACTATGGTAAGTACCTGTGTCCTTCCACACATAATACTGACATCCAATTTGAAGCCTTATACCCACAACAAACTAGGAGACAGAAGTCTTGTAGGAAATAAGGCAGGGTGCTACACCACCCAGAGAGGGGATACATGATTATTGTTGTGACATTCTGTTCTCTCCCAAGTGCACCAAAGTTTTATGTGTGGCTCAGACACACCTGTCAGGCAGAATTTGATACTGTGATGTCAAAAGAATACCCACAGCCCCCACCCTACATATTCTACTGAGCTTAGAGGAGTCATGTCCACCCATTCAGGTCAACCTATTGTGTAGCTCTAGGGAGCAATTTAGCACCTCTTTCACACCTCATTCAGACCAATTATTAGGCTCAACAATTGCTGGAGAGCTAATACAAATGATCTATATTTTAGGAATGTTGTGTTTAGATGCTATTGATGTAGAATAACACATTTTTGACAATTGTTAAATGCATCAAGGAGAATTGACATCACAAGAAGCAGAGTTATTTACCTTCATTATTTCCAGTAAGGTCCATAATTCCTTAAGGCACCACCCGAGATGAACCATCGTATGCCATCTCCAGAAAGCATTAAACATTTTGAGGTCAGAGAACACTACTAATTATTTAATACAGAGCAGGGAGTTCAAGTAGTTCCTAATGAGAGGAATGAAAGATTATGGGGCAGATTTACAAGCCCCTTGCGACCCATTAACGCTGCTGTTGCATCACTTCTGTGACGCAGCGGCAGCGTAAATCATGTGCCATGTTGCACCGTATTTACAATGTGACGCATCTAGGGAGATGCGTCACGTTGTAAACCCCTGCGCCACATGAAACCTGAGTCAGGTTTCATGTGGGCGTTCCAGCGCAGGGAGGGCGTACCCTTGCAGGTACACCTCGTAAAAGTGACGCAGTGAAATCTACAAGATTTCACTGAGTCACTTGTACAGCCATGCTGCATCAAAACCCTGCGCCTGCTGGAAGCAGGCGTAATGATTAATGCAGCGTGTTAGCCATGGGGCACCCCCGAGCCTTGCTGGAGCCGGGTCGCGCTTGCGACGCGACACCAGCAATGCGCCGCATTTCCGCGTGGGGATGCGACACGCATCTGCCCATCCATGCGCCACTGCACACCACATTGTAAATGCGGCGCATCAGTGGTGCCGCACGGGTGGTTTTGAGGGTCGCAAGTGTTCTGGCGCATTCCGGCTGATTTGCAGAGATGCGCCAGACCTTGTAAATCTGCCCCTTTGTTTTTACATAATGAAAGTCATCGTTTAAGTTTTAGATAGCATTAATTGGTGCAGCATACTTTTCCTGCCATAAGGAGTAATAACTTGAGTTATTACAACAAATTTCAAAATATTTTTAAACTTGTTATTTAGAGATTTCCAAAATTAGAAACTACCATAAAGTTTTATAAAAAATGCCACACCAGCCAAGACACGTTAAGCTTTAGCTTTCATTCTTTGCCAGTGCTCGGATCAATTGTTTTAGGAAATGCCATCCCTAAACATTGGTATCTTGTTGCTAACAGCATGCCAGACTGGACAATATAAGTGCAGTTATCTCAGTCAACCTAATGTATACCCACTATATCTTCTTCAAAATACCTCCAGGAGGGTTGAGAGCTCGCCTGCACAACATGCCATGGTTTAGACTCAGGGAACTTGCAGCAGAAACACTTTCTTTCTAATCGCATTCTCTTTTTAAACGCTATGGGGCATATTTACAATTCATTGGCGAAACGCGTCATTAAGCCAAGAAGGCTATCGACTTGCCTCGTCACTTTACAAATGCAGGGCTGCACCATATTTACTACAATATGATGCATCCCTGCGCTAGTGCTAACTTTAGCTGCCTAGCGCCAGTGCCTGTGTTGAGGGGAAGATTGTTTATGTGCAGGAAGGTCCGACTTCCTGCACATAAGCAATCTTCAAATGCCATTTTGTAACTTCTGTTTGCTGCTTAATGCAATACACATAGAAGTTGAAAAAACGATTTTTTTAAATGATTGTTTATTTGGGGGAAGGGGGACCTTCCTGTACATAAACAATAATAGGCAATTTGCTGTTTCTATGTTGGCTGCACAAGGCAGCACACATGGAAACAGCAAAAACGAGGAGAAATAAAGCATTTCTCCTTGTTTCGCCTGTCTAAGACCAACTTTTCCCTGATCTTAATTGTGGCGCTGGGTACTATTTACGTTGCCCTTGTAATTGGGAGGCAGCATCAAAATCAAGGAGTGTTGCAGTGGAACGCCCACCACAACACCCATTGCCCTCCACTGTCACGCTAAATACAGCGAGAAAGGGTGCCTTATTTACAAGGCAGCGTTAAGCCACTTCAAGTGGCTTAACGCTACCTTGTAAATAAGGCGAGGCCCCTATCGCCATCACAACGTCACTGTCGCTTGTAAATATGCCCCTACGTGCTCCCATCATTGAAACAACTGTATTCTCAAAATGGAAGACAAAAGTGAGGCTGCCACTCCGTGGAGAACACTGAGCACATCTTAAGTCTCAGTTGCCTCACTCCACTATCGCCAGTGGTCATTGTGGGCTAGATATGAGGGGTACGACGTGCCCATACTTTTTTAATTCAAGAAAAACAGTTCCCCTACTTTTAGTGAAAAGACAAACTCCCAGGACAGTTAATTGCGACAGCTGAGATGCTTCAGCTGAAGTGTAAGGCAGGGAGGCTTCTGTGTTGGGAAACCGAGGGAGGGGCAGACAGCTAAACAAGCCTTCTTGCCAGGATGCCTACTCGCCTAAAGGAAATGTAAATGTGTGCAACTGGTAAATCTGCAAATGTAAAGAGTGCTTGAAAGCAGGGGTGTAACACAAGCCCCCGCAGGGGGCCCCCCAGCTCCAGGGTGGCCCCTCAGAACAGAACTACGGTCTGAGGCCTCCAGATAAATTGCAGAGTGGGGGCCCCTCTGTGTACATTGAAGGGGGGCCCCTCAAGCTTTCCCAACGCCACTGCTTGAAAGCCGGTATTGACCTTAATTGACGGATCACTTGATGCTTCCTAATGACTCATTTACTCTTTTTGAGTGGTATTGCTGAGGAGTTACCAGCTGAACTGTGAAGGGTGTGATTTTAAAGGACGGTTATAAAAATAATTTGCTCTTCTTAGTCTGGGTATTACTAAAATCTGTATTATGAAACTTTTTTTTATTTAAGATCTTTTGCCCATTTTAGAACCCTATCTTTTACTGTGTGTCATGCAAGTTTGAAATAATGGCTTACATGTTCACAGTGCTTTCTGTCACAGATTGGGAATTCGTAGTACTCAACATACACTTTTCCACTATATTTACTATTTTCCACTGCACCAACCAGGATTCAATTCTGTGGCTCTCTGGTTACACACAGACCTCTGCAGTGCATTAACAGAGGTTTCATAATGACTAACCCAACTCCTTTTATTTTTCATTTAAGTTGTGCGTTATTTTATATGTAGTTACCTGAAGGTGAAAAAGCAAAAAAAAAGTTACAGAATATGTTGTTTTTTAGTCATGCCATTGGCTCCGCCACCACACTTTAATGCACTTCGACCGATCACTGACTAAATGTGAAGAGAAAGGCAGCATACTCGGAGATCGCATGTGTCATGTTTGTTAACTCCTCCCTGGGAAGATTGTTTTGTGTAGTTTACTAATTTCGCATATGTTTTTGCTTTTTTTTCTCTCTTCCCTTGACCATTTTCTCATTTACCGACATCACTCGTCGGATGTATTAGGGCTGTATCTGGCGCTGCTGCTGCCGTTGCCAAATGATAAACAAAGAAACCTTAAACTGACGGCCATCCATGAACAGGGATAGATTTCACTGAGTCAACAGGAGATTTGTTGATTTGGGTGTATTTCATGCTGTGGCATTTGACTGGCTGAGGTCGTGGACAGAACAGTGGGATGACAAGCTAAGCGACCACACCCCCAGGAGTCCAGCCGGCGGCCATCTTCCTGCCCCCTGTCAAATACAGTATTCCATGCACAGTTAGTGGGGCTAACCTTCCAGGGGGCTGGCCCACAGCAATTGCAGTGCCTGCTTGAGCGAGCCAATAGGCATCTCAAAATCTTTTGCCTCCTGCCGTCTGCCGATCGGCATCAAACTGCTCTTTCATCACACACTTTTACAAACATTTTCATTCACTCTTGATATATAGTTATGGACTAACTAGTCGACTTTACAGTGGTGCCTCTGCATGTAACAGTATTAAAGTTTCACTTCAAATTCATAGCTGTGTAATTATATAAAAATGTATTCACCTCGAGTTTTCAATTATATTTCTCGTGATTAATTTGTTTATGTTTTTTTGATTTGACGTGTATAGTGCTTGTGACATTCGTGGCCAAACGTTGTTTTCTATTCTTCCTTTAAGGGACTTTAGGTCGTCCTTCTTGTGCCATTGGCTTCCTTTTTCTTTGAACCTTCAGTCATTAGCTTGCGACATTTTCATACCTTGGATCAGTGCACAGGAGAAGTTTGTTTTCTATTGATTCTGTTCTGAGGTTCCGTTTCACCTCCACTGGAATGTATGAGGGACTATTTTACAGTCTGTGCGCTGCACGGTAGCACCTGGAAAATAGATGCTACAGAAAGAAAGCAACCTGTTTTTACGGTCCTATCCAGTTTTCATATGTTGTCTGCGCACGCATCCCAGTACACAAAGAAGATTTGGCAATGCCTGCAGAGTGGAGAACAAATTGGTGGTTTTGGCATTGACAGTGCTTGCTCAATATATAGGCTATGTAAATAATGTTCCAATTGCAACACTATTGAACTTTAGCAAATGCGTGCTTTTAACAAGGCATTTAATGTGATCCTGAATTTGCTCTACATTAATATTGCTAAATCTACAGAAGGCTTCATATTGTGGCCTTTATTAAAAGAATAGTTTTTTAGAGAATTCAGCGACCATCAAGAACAGCAAGAATAAGAAATTAGCACCACCTAGTGGTACTTTGTAGAACAGGAAGCAGCCACAATATGGTACCTTCAATAGGTTCTGTTTAGTGCCAGGTGTGATATCATTTTATTCAACATAATTATTGTGAAATAAAACTGAAGCAAAACAGGAGTCTAGTCCTGAGCAGCATTTTAACTCAACACAGAGGCAAGAATGCTTATTTAAGTAAGAATAATCTATATTATTGCTGATTGTTAAAGGTGGTCTTTAACTCTCGTGATATAGTCCACGCTAGAAAGTAAATTACATATAGTAACTATGATTTGCAAATCTATATCAGAAGGAGAATACCCTCCCTTGAAAAAAACATCTGGCGGATCAACAATAACCGTAAGCACATCAATCAATCAATCAATCAAAGCATTTGTATAGCGCACTACTCACCCGGAGGGTCTCAAGGCGCTAGGGGAGGGGGTCCGCTACTGCTCGAACAGCCAGGTCTTGAGCTGTTTCCTGAAGGCGAGGTGGTCCTGGGTAAGGCGGAGGTGGGTCGGGAGGGAGTTCCAGTTCTTGGCGGCGAGGTAGGAGAAGGACCTTCCTCCTGTGGTGGCTCTTCGGATGCGGGGGACGGCGGCGAGGGCGTGGCTGGTCGATCGAAGCTGGCGTTTGGGAGCGTAGAAGTTGAGGCGGCTGTTGAGGTATCCTGGGCCTTGGTTGTGTAGGGCTTTGTGTGCGTGGGTGAGGAGACGGAAGGTGATTCTCTTGTTGACCGGGAGCCAGTGCAGGTCTCTCAGGTGTCCGGAGATGAGGTTGCGGCGGGGGATGTCCAGGATGAGACGTGCTGAGGCGTTCTGGATCCGCTGGAGTCTCTTCTGGAGTTTGGCGGTGGTTCCGGCATAGAGGGAGTTGCCGTAGTCCAGACGGCTGGTGACGAGGGCCTGGGTGACCGTTTTCCTGGTCTCGGTGGGGATCCACCTGAAGATCTTACGTAGCATGCGCAGGATGTTGAAGCACGCCGAGGAGACGGCGTTGACTTGTCTGGTCATGGAGAGGGAGGAGTCCAGGATGAAGCCCAGGTTGCGAGCATGGTCTGTTGGTTTGGGTGCGTTGCCTAGGGCGGGGGGCCACCAGGAGTCGTCCCAGGCGGAGGGTGAGGAACCCAGGATGAGGACTTCCGTCTTGTCCGAGTTCAGTTTCAGGAGGCTGTTCTTCATCCATTCGGCTACCTCTTTCATCCCTTCGTGTAGGTTGGCTCTGGCGGTGTCGGGGTCGTTGGTGAGGGAGAGGATCAGCTGGGTGTCGTCGGCGTAGGAGATGATGTTGAGGTTGTGCTGGCGTGCGATGGCTGCGAGGGGGCTCATGTAGACGTTGAAGAGGGTTGGGCTAAGCGAGGAGCCTTGAGGAACGCCGCAGATGACTTCGGTGGCTTCTGATCTGAACGGTGGGAGGCGGACTCTCTGTGTCCTTCCGGTGAGGAAGGAGATGATCCACTCCAGTGCCTTCTCCTGGATTCCGACGTTGTTGAGGCGCTGCACTAGGGTACGGTGGCAGACCATGTCGAAGGCTGCGGAGAGGTCTAGGAGGATGAGGGCCGCTGTTTCTCCGTTGTCGAGCAGGGTTCGGATGTCATCGGTGGCTGCGATCAGGGCGGTCTCGGTGCTGTGGTTGGCTCGGAAGCCAGACTGCGAGAGGTCGAGGGATCCATTAGTCTCGAGGAAGGCGGACAGCTGCTTGTTGACGGTCTTCTCGATGACTTTTGCTGGAAAAGGGAGCAGCGAGATGGGGCGGTAGTTCTTGAGGTCAGTGGGGTCGGCTGATGGCTTCTTTAGTAGAGCGCTGAGTTCGGCGTGCTTCCAGCTCTCCGGGAAGGTAGCGGTGTCGAAGGAGGTGTTGATGATGTCTCGCAGGTGGGGTGCGATGACAGCGTCGGCCTTGTTGAAGACATGGTGGGGGCAGGGGTCGGTCGGAGATCCGGAGTGGATGGAGTTCATCGTGCGGACGGTGTCTTCGGAGCTGATCGGGGTCCAGGCGCTGAGGGTGGTGGTGGGGGGCGGTGGTTCGGACGTGGCGTGCGACGGTTGAGTGCTGAAGCTGTTGTGTATGTCCGCGATCTTGTTGTGGAAGTAGGAGGCGAGGGAGTTGCAGAGGTCTTGCGAAGGGGTGATGTCGTTGTTTCCGGCGTTGGGGTTGGAGAGCTCTTTAACGATGTTGAAGAGTTCCTTGCTGTTGTGTGCGTTGTTGTCCAGTCGTTCCTTGAATGCTGTCTTCTTGGTGGCGTGGATCAGTTGGTGGTGTTTTCGGGTGGCGAGCTTCAGGCCGTCATGTTGTCAGGTGTTGGGTCTCTGCGCCAGTCTCTCTCGAGGGCTCGGCAGTTCTTCTTGGAGCTCTTGAGTTCGTTGGTTAACCATGGGGCTTTCTTGCTGCCGGGTCTGCTAGGCGGGGTCCTCAGAGGGGCGAGGTCGTCTGCGCAGTCGCTGATCCACTTCGTGAGGTTGGTGGCCGCTTGGCTGGGGTTCGTTGCGCTGGTGGGTGGGTTCTTGCTCAGGGAGGTCGCGAGCTGGTCGGCTGTGATCTTGTTCCAGCTTCGGCGTGCAACCTGTTGCTGGTGGTGGTGGATCGTGGTCCTTCTGAAGCTGAAGTGGACGCAGCTGTGGTCCATCCAGTGGAGTCCGGTGGCGTGGCTGAAGGCGATGTCCTTGCTGGATGAGAAGACGGGGTCGAGTGTGTGTCCAGCGTAGTGGGTGGGGGTGGTCACCAGTTGCTTGAGTCCGAGGTTTGCGAGATTGCCCAGCAGGGTGGTGGTGTTGCGGTCGTTGTTGTTCTCCAGGTGGAAGTTGAGGTCCCCGAGGAGGAGGTAGTCAGCGGAGGCGAGGGCGTGCGGGCTGATGAACTCGGCGATGTCTTCGCTGAATTGTGTGCGTGGTCCTGGGGGTCTGTAGATGAGGGTGCCTCTGAGGGTGGTCTTGGGGTTGATGTGGATCTGGAAGTGCAGGTGCTCGGTGGGTGTGAGGGTGTCGTCGGTGTTGGTCGTGATACGGATGGTGTTCCTGTGGATGATGGCGATGCCTCCTCCTATCTGGTTGACGCGGTCCCTTCGGATGATCTTGTAGCCATCTGGGATGGCGATGGCGATGTCGGGCGCTGAGGAGGCGTTCATCCAGGTTTCCGTGAGGAAGGCGACGTCTGGGGCTGCGGTGTCGAGCAGGTTCCAGAGTTCAATGGTGTGTCGGTGGACGGAGCGGGTGTTGAGCAGGATGCACTTCAGGTGGCTGTTGCTGTTGCTCGTCTTGGTCTTGGTTGGTGCTGGTGTAGTGCAGGTCCGGATGCAGGTGAATTTGCAGGAGTTGCAGCAGAAGGGTCCGTGGGTGCGTCTCGGGGTGGCTTGGTAGCAGCTCGGGATTCGGCCGGCGTTGAGTGCGTTGAGTTCGGTGGCGTCGTAGGTCCGGTGGGTGGGCGGGTGACTGCGGGGGCCAGGGGTCCTGGCACTGGGCACATCAATTTCTTATTTCCCCGAAAGTAGAACCTCGGGCTACAGCAACACTGGATGTAAGAGAGGAGGGCACATATAGTCCAATATACATCAAGGCCAGAAGGAGACTTAACCGTTGTAATCTGGACTAGACAACTCTTAAGTAAACTGAAAACATTAGCACTAGTAAAACGTATAACACCACATTCAGAGGTATATTTACAAGAATAGCCGCTAACTAGCGTTAGCGTTAGTTAGCAACAATTTTTGTAACTCTGCCTATCGCCGAAAACTATCGCCCTGTTACCGACGTCTGTACAATACATCGCTACAGGATGATAGTATCAGCTACCCACGGCAAAAACTACAGCTAACACTAGTGTCGAGGCAATAAGAAATTTTCCACTAATGAGAGAAAAGTGACGTTAGTCAGCCCGTCACTTTTCTGCCTCTAGAGTCAAAAATAGCCTGTAAGTCCACCACCAATAATAACAAGCATTTGCAATGCAAATAGGTCTCGCATTTTTAAGTTAGAGCTATTGACGTTGTAAATGGCAATGTTTTTTACCTACACGTTTTATTTTTGGAGTGAATTTATGTAGTGTGCAAAATCCCTTGGAAAGGTCCTGCACTTCGTGATAAATATATTGAAAAAGGTGCAAATTGTGGATCATACCTCATGGGTGAAGTGTCGCCATACATACACACCGTGGTGCTTTACTAATGCGAAACTCATTAATAAAAGTAGTGCTTACAGACTAACCAACGCGATCGGGATCGGAGCATGGGACTGAATCCCGGTTTCTCTTTCATTTTCTAGACTATTTGACTTACTCTCCTGTGTCTTGGTTATCCCCCAAACACTGGGAGGCAATGAAGTTTGCCAAAGGGGCAGGGGACAGGGGGGCTTCGGGGGTACATGAAAATGTATTCATTGCCTAGTTGTCAAAGGTCGCCCGGTGCTATTAGTTATAAGTGTGCAGATTTCATTAAGATATTAAGAGTACTTTACTCGCATCTATGAGAAAATCGACATTAACTAAACAAAATGCCAGAATGCTTGTCAGTTTTCACAGTGTTTTATACAGTACTGGTTGCTTAGTTTCATTGCCTTAATTTTTGTATTTATTCTTTTACACAGCATCCAAAGTAGGTTACCTATCCGTAAAGCCGTGAGTTGTTAAATGACCCATAGAAGGGAGTGTTTTACAGTTGAGCAAATGTATCCAAATGTAATTTTGGTTTCATGGAATGATCAGCCATTGAGGTACTTAACTACACGTTCAAAACGTACGGTATTGTGACTGTTGTTTGTTTGTACACAACCACCTCTCTGAATGTGTTTATTTTTTTTTTTTTTTTTTTTTTTTGTTGTGTTTTAAAAGTTTTATTGAACAATAAGTCGATTACAAGCACGGGCCTACAACCACCAGGGCCGGCCGCTAAGTACAGAATGAAATATACATTTATCAAAGCTGCAGTCGGTTCCCGGGGGTCGGCCCCGTAGTGAGTCCGGATAGTTCTAGAGGCACAGGAGACTTAGATCAAACAAACACAGAAAACTAAAAGAAAAACTAAAGGCGAGGCATAAAGACAAACGGCGCAGGGCAGGCTTCCTCCGGGGAACTCCAGGTCAGACCATTAAGCAGCACACGACAGGAAGGAGTACCGGGAGGCTGGGGACGGGGGGGTGGGGGGGGCCAAGGGAACTGAACGTCCATATATAGTCATTCCAAAAGGTGCCCGGAACCGTCAAGGGTCAGGGGGACATGGCGATATCGGTGTCCACCAGGGGGGGCGTACAGATACCCCCGCGATAAGCATTCCATTGCCCCCAGATTCTGCCCCATGCCCCCGGCTTACCACGGGCAACATACACAGTCTTCTCCCTGAACATACACCAGTCCATATTCTCCTTCCATACTGACACGGTGGGCGGCCGCTGGGCACCCCAAAGCTGCGCTATATCTCTCTTGGCAATCATGTTCCCCAGGGCCGCCCACCGAGTCTGAGCCGCGCTATAATCATTGGGCTCCCACACATTCAGAACACAACGACGCACCTCCGGCAGCAGCACAACCCCAGTGACCTGTCCCATAACCGTATGTACCCGGCGCCAGTAGTCCGCCACCTCGCGGCACTCCCACAGGATATGGAGAAAGGTGGCACTGAGCCCACAACCCCGCTTACAGAGCCCATCGTCGGAATATCCCATCGAGACCAAGCGAGGACCCGTCACATACACCCGGTGAAGAATCTTAAGCTGTACCAACCGGAGACGGGCCGGAATGGCGACCTCTTTGGGGGACGACAGTGCAGACTGCCAGTCCTCGTCGTCCAATTCCACCCCATCCCCCGTCCACGCCTCCCGAAGGCGCACCAAGAGGTCAGCCCGATGATTAATCAGTTTCTTATAAATTAAAGAAATAGTGCTGTCCGGGACATGTCCGTCAAGTATGCGGTCCTCGAGGGGCGAGGAAACCGGGATCGTGGTCCCCTCTCCAAAGACCGAGAGCAGGGCGTGCCGAACCTGGGCATAGCGGAAGAACTCCCTGTCCGTAAGCTCATATTCGGCCTGAAGAGCCGCGAAAGTCTTAACCGCGCCCTTATGCCACAGGTCTCCCACTTTGCTGATGCCAATCGTGTCCCACTGGTCAAACCCCTTCGTAGTCCAGAGGCTCCCCAGGCGATCGGAGGCAAACAAAGGAGTAGCACATGTCAGTCGCTCACCCCAGCCCGTGGCAGCAGTGGCGGCCCTCCAGGTCCGCACAGCAATCTTAGTAGGACCCGTAAGGGTCCGGCCAGCCGAGCGGGAGTACAGCGCCCTGTTATAGTCCCCGCCGGGAAGCAGGAACTTGTCCATCTCATACGCCGGGTTCAGGCCAGGCGCATACGTGGCATGGTTGATGGCCGAAAGCTGCGCGGCCCAATAATACCTGCGAATGTCGGGAAGCGCGATGCCCCCGTCATACCAGGGGAGAGTAAGCTTAGCAAGAGCAATACGCGCCCGCCCGTCCCACACCAGTCTCCTCTGCAGGCTCTCTACCTCCCGAAAGTAGGCCACTGGGATGACGTCGAAGGAATTCTGGAGTGCATAGAGGAACCTGGGAAGGGACATCATTTTGAACAGCGCGGCCCGACCCAGCGGGGACAGGGGCAGCCTGCACCACCGGGCCGTATCCTCTCGCAATCGCCGAAGCGGTCGCAGGAGATTCAGCTCATAGCGAGCCACCGGGTCCAGCGAAACGTATATCCCCAGGTACTTAAAGCCGCTCAGTGATACCTGGATCGGAAGCCGAGGCGGTAGGAGTGGAGGACCACCGGAGATCGGATAGACGCAGGATTTAGACCAATTGATCGTGAGACCCGAATTATTCCCAAAGGAAGTCAGAACGTCAAAGAGGACGTTGAGCGACTGCCGCGGTGAGGTGAGATATAGGAGAATATCGTCCGCATACAGCGAAACCCGATCTTCAAAGCCCGGGGCCCACCGGATCCCTTGAAGCGAGGGCTCCCAGCGGAGCCAAGCCGCGAGTGGCTCCAGGGCGAGAGCGAAGAGCAAAGGGGACAACGGGCATCCCTGCCTCGTGCCCCTGCCGAGGGCAAAGGGCCGAGAGACCCGCCCGTTCACCACCACCTGAGCCATGGGCCCCGTGTACAGAAGCTTCACCCAGCCAATAAACCCTTCCCCAAAGCCAAATTTAGCCAAGACAGCCCAGAGGAATGGCCACTCGATGGTGTCAAAAGCCATCGTGGCATCCAAAGAAACCAGCACGGCCGGTTCGGAGAGGAGCTCCGCCCTGGCAAGGGCGCCATGAAGACGCCGCAAGTTAAGAGCGGTGTTACGATGCGGGATGAATCCGCATTGGTCCGGATGAATCAGATCGCACACGACGCTCAACAGACGATTGGCAAGGACTTTCGCCAGGATCTTAGGCTCCGCATTTAGCAGTGAAATAGGCCGGTAAGAAGTACAGCGATCTCGCGGCTTGTCCTCCTTGGGGATAACGACTATCGTGGCCAAACGCTGATCGGCCGGGAGGGAACCCGCCGCCAGAGACTCACGGAACATGCGACTGAGGAAGGGCGCAAGCTTGTCAGGGCGCAATTTATATAGCTCAATGGGCAGACCGTTGGGACCCATAGCCTTGCCCGAGCGAAGGGAGCGGATCGCGGTCGCTATTTCATCCACCGACAAGGGGGCGTCCAGCCGCTCACGGTCCTCAACGGACAGGCAGGGCAAGGCGATATCCCTCAGTAGAAGGCGAGAGTCGTCCTCATCCCTGTCAGTCACTGGGGAGTACACAGCCCGGAGGTGGTCGGCAAAACATTCCACAATCTCGTCAGGCTCCGTCACACACACACCATCCGCAGCACGCAACTCCGGGACCACACGATTCACTCTCTCCTTCCTGTCCAGCCACGCGATCAACTTTCCCGCCTTGTCCCCGGCATCGTACAGTCGACCCTGCTGCTCCCTATACATAGTTTTGGCCGCGTCAGTGACCAGGGACCTATATTCAAACTGTTTCAGGCTGAGGGCATGGAGCCCGTCCGGAGTAACATTCGCCTCCAAGGCCGACTCCAGCCCCAAGATGTCAGTCTCCAGCCTCACCACTGCCTCACTCTTGACCCTCTTAGCCGCCACTATCTGGGAAAGGGCGTGTCCGCGGACCACGGTTTTAAAGGCTTCCCACAGGGACATTGCAGAAGACACCGACCCCTCGTTATCCAGGAAGTATTGGTCCATAGCCTTAACCAGGCTGTCACGAGTCGTAGGATCTCGCAGGTACCATGGGTTAATGGGAGCGATCCGCCCTGCAGACCGCGGCCCGGTGTCAAAAACAAGCCACAGCGGAGAATGGTCGGAGATACCCCGCGCCAGGTGCCTGACCTCTCGAATCCGACCAGTCTGCGCCGCGGGCATAAGGAAGTAGTCTAACCTAGAGAGACTCCCATGCGCCCCCGAGTGAAAGGTGAATTGACATTGGGTCGGATGCATCAATCTCCAACTATCCACCAGGCCGAAGGTCTCCAGCATCCCACCCAGCCATGCCTGGGCAGCGGGGAGGGTCCTTGGTGGGTGACGATCCAGTTCACCCGAAACCACAGAATTAAAGTCCCCGCCCATGAGCAGGAGGCTGTCCGGAAGGTCAAGCAACATTCGACCCAAGTCAGTGAAGGTGGAGTTCTGGAGGCCCGGGGGGACGTAAACTGAAACCAGGGCAAGGGGCTGCCCCTCCCACCTCCCAATCAAACACACATAGCGCCCTCTGTCATCCGAGACTATCTTAGTGATCTCCACCGGAATTGAGGTTCGCAGCAGAATGCCCACCCCCCTGGAACCAGTTGTGAAACCAGAATGGGCCACGAGGCGGTATCCCCCCCTGTTCATTGCATGACAAACATTACCCACCAGATGCGTCTCCTGGAGAAACACCACATCAGGAGTCAGACAACGCAAATATTGCAGTACTACACCCCGCTTGATACGGTCCCCCAACCCATTGACGTTCCATGACATAAGCCTCAACCCGTCCCCCCCCATCCCCCCCAATAGATCAAGGGTCCCCCAGCCTGCAGCACAGTTCCCAAATGTGGACAAAAATCAGTACCTCGCCCTGTAAACAAAAAACACACAGCAAAACAAACCCTCCTCCCCCCCAACCCCACCCCAGGACCAACTCCCCCCACCCTGCACCCCTGCGGGCCAAAAAACCCCCCCAACTTGCAGTGTGCCTGTCGCCCCACTAACCCCATTCTACGAAAAGAACCCCGAGGAGGTAAGGGACCCGTCCCCGCCCGCCCCCCTCACTGGTCCTGGTAAAACACGATATGCAAATGAAATAAGACCCGATTGTACTGTGCAAAAAGGCAAAATCAAGGACCAAAAGTCATTCTAAAGAGGACCCATCACCTGCGGTGCCCGCAGAGGGTCCGGGACGGCCACCTCCGTCCGGCAGAGAGTCCAGCCAGTCACTTGCAGCCACAGGAGAGTCAAAAAAGGCTGTCCGATCCCCATGTTCCACTCGGAGTTTTGCAGGGTAGAGCATCGAATACTTTAGGCCCAGCTCACGGAGACGACGCTTCACCCCTTGGAATCCCATCCGTTGTTTCTGGACCAGTTGTGTGAAGTCCGGGTAAAAATTGATGGTCGAGTTCTCAAGGCGAACCGGGCCGTGGGTCCGTGAGGCCTGAAGAATAGCGTCGCGGTCCCTGTAGTAGAACAGTTTGGCCACGATAGGCCTCGGGGGGGCCCCCGGCCGTGGCCGACCGCCCGGAACTCGATGGGCCCGCTCCACGGCAAAGAACTTACTTAGGCCAGCCGAGGACAACTGTTTCAGGATAAGTTCCTCGACCACGAGGTCAACCGGGCGGCCGTCAGAGGACTCCGGTACACCTATGACGCGGATGTTGTTGCGTCGGGCCCGTCCCTCGAAGTCCTCAAGCCGCCGGGCCATATGGTCGTTAACCACCCTAATGTCTCCAAGCGCGGCCCGCAGATCCGACACATCCGCACCGAGGGTGGAGGTCCGTGCGTCGAGAGCCTGGACCTTCTCGTTAGTTTTGGAGAGGTCGGCCCGGATCAGGGTGACATCGATCGCGACAGTGTCAATCTTACGGGCCAGGGCCTCATATTGCGTCGCGATGGTTTCCCTGATGCCATCAATGGCGCCCATAATGTCCTGCAAGGATAGTTCCGTAGTGGCGGTCGCGCCTCCTTCCGCAGTATCCGAGGGGAGGCCAGCAGCGCCAGAGGGCCCCCTGCCCTGGGTGTAACGGTCCATGTTATTGCTCTGGACTGCCCCCCCGCGGAGGGAAGCCTTGGTCTTGCGGCCCTCGGGACCCCCTTTGCCCCCCATGTGAACACGGTCACCCGAGGGGACCTCCAATCAAGAGGTGTAAGGCACCAGCAAGAAGACCACAAAATGTCGGTATAGGGGGTCCGAGGCGATAGGCGCTCTAGTGGCAGATGAAAGAAAACCTCATGCAGAGGCCCAGGAAGCACCTCTCCACCCCGAGCGCACCTCCCTGCCGGTCTCCTGAAGTGCAAAACCGAAACCGAAAGTGGTGGATCGGCAGCTGGCACCGCGCTGAAGCCGCTGTTGTTCAATTGCAGCCCGGTCCCTCGGGTCACCTTCACCCCGATCACCTCCGTCGGGTGGGTCCCAAAAGTTCCGACGACGACAACTCAGGATTCCCAGGTCCGATTTGAGTTTTGAAAAGAGATATACGCTCAGCTGGTCTTTATCTCTCAGATTCCATAAGCCAAGTCAGGATATTCTCGGGATAAATTCCGAGGAGCAGAGAGGGTCCGGGGAGCCCTGTGCTCACGCGACCATCTTGGATGCGCGCTAGGCTCCTCCTCCCTGAATGTGTTTATTAACACAGAGCTCCTTCTACCAGACAGTGCTCACAGAGGGGCGACTAAAGCACAGAACAAAATGTATTCATTTATCCTGAGTGTGAAGGCACCCGGAAGGCTTAGGTGCCCGCCCAGAGAGGCTAGGAATCCCAGTGCTTCTACAGACTCTGCCGTCCTCCTCTGCACCAGCAGGGCACAGCTCAAAACCTGCCGCTTCTGCTAAGAATAGGTGAGGAGGATGAGGTTGGGGCATGCGTGAGTTGCCGGCAGATTTCCAGGTTATTGAAAGTGATGATTCTGACATGAGGCAATGGAGACTGATTTTGTCTGTTTGTCTGCACCAGTCTATTTCTCTACCATCTACTTGGCTCACTGTCATTTATCCATTCATCTCTCTTTGTTAGAGGTGCGCGAGCCAATATATTAATTAGCAGGTAGAGCCAGCCGGAGACGAGCCAAGTGTATACAAGCCAGTGGGCGAGCCGTGAAAATAATCGGCATGTTAATCATACTGTAAACATGATGTAAATGTGCGATAATGTCTCTTAAGAATTCAAAAAAGTGCATTTCTTTAGCAGGTCACCTCAGTACACAAGACTATAGCACTGAATTGAGAGGAAGTTATTAAAAGTGCTTGTTTTAAGCTTGAGTTAAAACACTGCCGCTCCTCCCGCCTGACAACAATGCCATTTGTGAACTAAGAGGCATCAGTTGCCATGCATACCCCGAATGTTGCCTAGAGTCTTATTATATTTAGAGTAACATTAAAATCTAGATCATTAAACACAAGACATTTTTGTACAAAATGCATCTTGAACTCGCATATTTCAAGGTGGCAATAATAAAGATGAAAACGGAAGTGCCGGCAGGCAAGAAAACATGAACGGGAGTGGGGAGGTGGGGGAGGGTGAGAAGTCACAGACTGAGGAAGGGGGCGGTGGGGTGGGGAGACAGGGAAGAAAATAGTGTTAGGAGTAAAGGGGCTAATAGCCGTGGAAGGATACAAATGATGAATGAGGAGGGACTAACAAGCCTCAAACCAATCGGACGGCAGCATTTAAGACAAAAGCCAATGGCCAGAGAGTGGGCGGAGCTTCCACGAAGCTTCCACACTACAGTATATACTGCATGCCTCGCAAAGTGATGGCAGCGCATTTGCACTGTAACGCTAGGCGAGACCTAAAAGAAAATAGTGTTAGGAGTAAAGGGGCCAATAGCCGTGGAAGGATACAAATGATGAATGAGGAGGGACTAACGACCCTCAAACCAATCGGAAGGCTGCATTTAAGACAAAAGCCAATGGGCATAGAGTGGGTGGAGCTTCCACACTACAGTATATACTGCATGCCTCGCAAAGCGATGGCAGCACATTCACGCTGCAACGCTAGGTAAGACCTAAAAAGTAAATAAAAGCAATGGAAAGCAGAATGGATTAGCCAGGGCCAAGTTCAGCACAGGTAAATAGCTCCCCAACAGTCAGGATGACCAGCCAGAGTCCCAGGGGAAGAGGAAATGCAGATTCAGGGCTCCTTTTATGTAAAGAGGCGCATCACTGTGGAAAACCAGTGATGCATCACTTTTCATAGCGCTTTCCTTGCAACAACATGGCAGCCAAAGTCTGGAAGCATGGGCAATCCTCGGGGCCTGGAGGCCTCGCTGAGCCTGTGTCTGAGACTCATAGTGGGAGGCGGAGGTGCTGTGGAGATGCTATGACCTGACAGTGGAGGCGGGCCGTATCGGGACCAAGCCTTTGGGTCATGGCAGTAGACATTGAGGCACCGGCGATTGCCCTTACCTGATGTTGAAGTCTGGCAGGTCGCATGGAGACACGTTGCTAACCTGTGTGAGAAGACAGCCTGGTGCCCCTTGAAACTGTTATCGGTAGAGGTGCTCCTGTGCATCAACATAGGGAGGTCTGCATCACATAACCCGTGCCACCACTACACCATGGTGCACGGAGGAGATTGCCAATGGTGGGCCGCGCCTCTCTGCACCACAGACTGGAGAGTGTGGCGCTGCCTGGATGCTGTGGAGGGTGAGGCCCCTGAACTGTGTTGCTTGTGTTGCGGGAGCACTGCAACTTCACGCCTAAGGGGGCGCTGTTGCATCACCTGCATCTGTAGGTTCCCCAGCGTACTTGGCAGTGACTGCTGTATCCAGGCTTGTGAAATCCCACCTGGCTGAGTCACAGATTCGGAGAGAGTGTGGCCGATTGAGCACCGGTGCCAATGTCCAGGTGAGGAGAAGATAGGATGGCGAGCGGAATAGGCCTGGGGGGCGTGTGAGGCACAGGCCTAGCACCGGTGGATGGCGCAACCTGTGCCCTGAGCAATCCCTGCGCTGCGGAGGAAGCACATTGCCGAGGACACCGCACAAGACTGGTGGGGTTCTTCACTAACTGGCTCAAGTTGCTGAGATCAGCCATTGTTGGCAGTGGGTGCCAGAGGCACTAGGGCCGTTTCAGGCCCAGGCCCTTGGGTATGCAGCTTGAGCTGCTGTTATTTACTAGGGAACTGGGGAACACGGAATCTGGTTGCAACTGTTAGATCGGAAGAGGAAACCAGTTGGAGCTGCCTTTCCTCGCCCCCTGGTAGTGAGCTCTTGGGTGTACGGGGGACTATACCTTAGTGGACTTGCTCTTCCCACAGAACAGTGCCATCTGGCAGCTGCTGCTGCTGCTGGTTCCTCTGACCCGGAGGTCAGGTGCTCGAGACCCTCCTCCCCCCACAGGCTCCTGCCTGCGCCTGCTGCTTGACTGCCCTCCTGTCCCTCTTTTCTGATGCTCCTGTCCCCCTTTCTGCTCTTCTCCATTGCTTTCTACATTTGGCTTTGTATTTTTTTCTTGGCTTTGTTTGGCTTTGTATTTCCTGTGATTTTGTATGGTTCCTTTTTCCCTGTCCTCTCCCTTGTTGACACTGCGATCCCCTGCAGCCCCGCCCCCTCCAGTGTCCTTTCCCTGTTTCCCGCCTCCCAGCTATCCAGCCCCCATTGCACTACTTAATGGCAGCCACTGTGTGGCCATGCGTACTGGGTGTGCCACTGGTGCGCAGAATGCGCGACAAAGACAGGCCCATCTGCACTGTCCGTGTATGGACTGTGTCCAGTGCCAGGGACCCTGCCTCCCGGACACTGCACCGCTATGCTTCCAGCACCCTCCTCGCCTTCAACCCTGGATGCCACGCTGCCTGCCATTTAGCATCACTGAAGAATACCCATGCATCCTTCGCCTGCCAAAACTGAAAACACATCTTCTGCCACATCAACACACAAGCGTTTCTCGCCGCCCAGCCAACCAACAGCGCACCCGACCAGCTCAACTGCATCCTCCTCAACATGTGGTCCTGCCACAAACACACCACAGAAATCTGGGACCTCCTCAATGCCAACTCTTCAGACATCACCTTATTCACGGAAACCTGGACCAACCTCTGCTCCGGACCGGATATCGCCATCGCCATCCCCGACGGCTACAACATCACTCTCAAGGACCTCCCCGACAGCCCAGGAAAAGGCATTGCCATTGTCTATAAAAGCACATTCTGACTGAACACGCACTCTAATGACCCAACGGTGACCATGGAACACCTCCACTTCCAGATCCGGACTAAGCCCAACACCACCATTAGCAGGCACCCTCGTCTACAGGCCCCACGGCCCATGACCCCTCATTCACCTATACCATCGTAGACCTCATCGCACCCCATGATCTCCCATCCACCGACTACATCCTACTCGGAGACCTCAACTTCCACCTGGACAACCTCAGTGACCAGAACACCACCACCCTCCTGGAGAACCTCACCAACATTAGACTCATGCAGCTAGCCACCGCACCAACTCACATAGCCAGACACACGCTCAACCTTCTCCGCCAGCAGGAACATTCAACTGCAGCCACACCACCAAACTCTACTGGACCGACCATCATTATATACATCACGCCATCACCATGCCCACCGTACACCACCGTCATCATTGTCCCCTCCCCATCGCAGCTGGATGAAGGCAACAGAAGAACTTCTTGTCAACTCCCTCAGCACCACCACTCCGCCAACGCTTACAGACACCAACACCGCAGCACAAAACTTCCACTGATGGATCTCTAACTGCGCGGACACCCTGGCACCCCTCAAGAGGAAACCAGGCAAACAACACTCCAAGAAGGACAACTGATTCACTCACATCCTCTAATCCAGACGCACCTGCAGACATCTCGAGGAGAGATGGAGCCACAACATCAATAAACTCCGCAACACAGTCACTCTTGCACCATGGCGCAAGGGTGCCTGCGTTGGCGCATGGCAGCCATTGTGCACCCTTGTAGGGGGAAGATACTGGGGGCTTATTCATGAGCCCCCTCCAACAGTTTAATGCCGCGAGTGTGTCATTTCTTGACGTACTTGCATACTTGCAGCTTGAATCTTGCACCACATTGCACTGTATTTACAAAGTGATGCATCTAGGCATATGTGTGATCTTTTGAAGCCCTGTGCCACATTTTACATGCCATCAGGTATGATGTCTGCAGGGTGGGCATTCCCACGCAACAAAGCCTCGTAGGAGTGGCGCAGTGAAGTCTCTCAGATTTCACTGCGACAAATCTAGGACGCCACTGTGTCAAAACCTTAAGCCTTCCTCATGTCATGCGTAAGGGTGATGCAGTGCCATAGGGATAGGCTGGCACCATGCCGTTGCTGGTGTTGTGTCATGCTTGCAACACAACTGTAGCAATGCGTGACTTTAGTGCTGACAGATACGTCAGGATTCCAGAACTATCTGTCATTGATTGCTACATGGAGAGCCATACTTTAAGTACAGCACATCCATGGTGGAGCAAGGAGGACGCAGTGAAAAGTGTTGCAACACTGTTTTGTCGTAGTGATGCAACACTTTTCATGAATGAGACCCAAGAATGTGCCCTATCTTATTGATGGGGCGCATTCCTGACCTTTTGTTTTTGCGCAGGGCAGCGGAGCAATATTCCTTGCAGCGCTGTCCAGCACCCAAATATCTTATATGTGGACCCAAGTGTTTGCACCAATTTTAAGACCAGTTTTTTTTGGTCTTAAAAAACTGCCTGTAACTGGACTTAGCGGTAGTTTGGGGGTTTATCGACGGACAGGAATTTTATTGTACATATTGCAAAGTGTGGTTAGCGGCAGTTTTATCACGGGAATGCCTACCTTGCATCTCATTTTCTTTAAGTCCCGCTAACAGAAGTGGCGAGCCTGAAAATTCCCATTTACGCTGGAAAAGTGCGGATAACTGCAGTTAGCGGCAACTTGTAAAAACGGCAATAGAAAAAAAATCTGCCGTAACCTCAAAAAATGGACACTACGGTGGCGTTAAGTTCTTGTAAATATGTCCCTCAGTGTCCTTCTCTAAAGGAAGGAGAACTGTATATATTACTAGCAAGAGTACATTGGGGCTTCTGAGTGAGGCCTGAAGCAAAGGTTTTCATAGCTGAGCTGTTCCCCCATGTGAGAACCTATCAGCCCGCTGAAGAGTTTTAAACAATATTAATAAGGCAAGAGCCCTATTCACACTATGTTTGCTGTGAGTAGGTGACACTTACTTTCAGGGTGCTGGAAGTACGGGAGTCGAGGGTGCTGCAGCACCGCTAGTGCTACAGTCTGTGAATAGGTGCTGGCAAACTGCTTCATTTTTAGAGTGCTTGATTCCAGGTAAGTAGTTCTCTTTTCACACTGTTAGGCCTAACATCCGTAGTGTGGCTTACCTCTAAACCTTTTGCCTTCACTCCTCCTGTTTTGCTGAACTTGTTTTTGTTGGCCATAGGACTCTACGTACTTTACCACTGCTAACTAGTGCTAAAGCACTTGTGCTCTCTCCTTTAAAATTGGCAAAATTGGCTCTCACCTATGTTGGGATTGAAAAGTCCCCTGCACGGTACAAGACGTGTACCCCTTCCCTAATTGCCCCACTGTACTGTTGGCTGGATCCCTAATGAAGATATTCGTGTCACAGTCAAACATGGATCATGTGTGTGTGTGTCTCATGGACTGCTGACTTGTTGGACCGAGGGGGGATCCCCAAAGCTCTACACTCATAGTGGTAGAAGGCTATCACCTTCTCCAAGAGTTAAGCAGCACAAGTGCAGTAGTGGCAGCATACCTGTAGTGATCAGTAGTAGTGAACAGGTCCTTTTTACCTTGTGTCACTGGAGTAAAGCCTACAGGCTCACTCATCTTCTTAAAAGTTCTACTGCTGTGTGTTTACCTCACCCTTGGCCTACATAAGGTAAATGTGGAGTGCTGAGCAGCGCATGATTTGAGACTGTGCTGGATGTATGTGTGCCTGGGAAGGGTACAGTACAGGGTAGAGCAGTACTGTGCAGTATATATGTGGTTAGTGTATGCGATACAATGAGTCATAGTGGCAAAATTATTACCAACAATACATTATGGCCACCTTGCTTTCCTTGGCAAGCTCACAGAGCCACTAGAGCACAGCTATAGAGCCACATACATTAAAAAATATTCGGCATTCCAAAAAACACTCGATGCACTCTAATTGATCTTGAGTTTAGCCTGGTGAGCATGGACATTGAGTGCATAAAATATATAATCAAATTCCACCACTTTGTGACCAGGGCAAACCTGTACACCCTGCGAGGAGCACTGACTGCAATATTTCTGGATAAAAAAAGCAAGTGGGCGAAGTACCTTGGCTCGACGAGAACAACATTAAATACGGACGCAGAAAACTCGCCCAACCTCCCAATTAACACAGAACAACTGAAGAAAAAGTTAAAGGTACAGGGCACGATGGCTTCAAGAGAACACAATATAAACCAAATCTGAAATATTAGAGGAGCAGAGGGACTCTCAGCATCACACGAATTCACACATTCTCAACCATAATTGAAATCAGCCATTGGAAAACAATCCTTTAAGAACATGCTAGTACTTAGGCTTTCAACAACGCCCATATGGGAATACAGGGCGCATTGGAAGAGCTTAACACAGAGTCATGGGTGTTGTAGGCTGTGGCAATACCCCTCAGAAATGGCTACCTATATTATATGCTAATGCGCAGGCCTGCTACAACAGAGGCGAAAATACCTAAGGCCGATCTTTTTGCAGCTCAGGTCAAGAACATGCGAAGAGGCACTAAAACTAATCTACACCACAGTGATACCAAAAGAATTAGCCCAGTTTGGAAGATTATTTTTGGAAGCTGGCTGGTTTCTACGCAAGGCCTGACCAATACTGGGGACATCAACCGTGAATGAAAAAAAAATGTATAAAAAGGACAGAATGCTAAGCAGATGAGCACACTATGGAACACGAGCACAAACTACTACTTATCTTGCCTGATACACAATACTCAAGAGACAATTTGTTACATAGTCTACACTGCACCATTAACGGACACTCATTTTTAAATATTTTTAGATACTAGTATTTTACAATATTGCACTTTAACCATAGCCCTAGGGTTTTAAAATCAACATTTAAAGATAGAGCACACATTGCAAGATGCTGCTTATTTGCACAACAGTCATTTTTACTTTTATGTTTGTACAATTCTTTGATTCCTGTATTTGAAACTTTTGTGGACTTGATTGTCTAAATACAGTATTTTACTGACTGATTAGTGTATGTTTCACTGTTGGGAATATATCACATGAGAGATGTACTGCTGTGCAGTGCATGCGCAATAAAAGCAGGTGCTGGGTGTATGTGTGCTTGTGTGAAGCACAATATACGAAGGGTGCAGCATGCACTTTGTGAGTGTGTGTATTGGCAATATGCGTGTCTGCAAATAATCTGCAAATAGCACACCCTGGTGATGGAGCAAGGACTCGTAGAAAAGAGACTTGCGCATAAGCAATCCGCTCATTTAACTCACTAACATGTTATTAATTACGTTTTGTGAATAACTAATACGCACCACCTAAATACGCATGTTAGTGAAGCTTGCCTATATGTTTACTAATGCTAATAACATGAACAAAGGACTAAAATCGCTTTAAAGGGGAAATCTTTACTGCGCATGTGTCAACTGCATCTACGCAATATGACGAGTTAATGCTTGGAGGGAAATTCTTGCGCATGAGCATAAGGCACTAAAATGGAATAGCTGAAACAAAACAAGCTATTTTACTAAATGCTAATGCAGGGAAAGTATTAATAAGTAAAGGGGAATAGAGTAGAGATGGGTGGTATACAGTGAAATCATTTATTTCTGAAAGTAACATTTGTCTTTCTGACTTTATCACTAGTGCTCATTTGGGCCTCTCGTGGTAAGCTGAGTCATGTGACAGCTGCGCATGTGTACTGAAAGTGACCCCGGAATGATGAGTCGGAGTTTGAACCAAAGCCAAGGTCGCAAAATGTCCTAGCCTGAGAACGGACAGGGAAAAGTTCAACGGAATGGACCTACATGTTAGATTTTTAACAAATGTTGCAATTGAAATGTGAATGCGGGTGGGAAATAAGATTCTGAATAAAAATTAAGGGGATGGGTTTGTGAACAATGGTTTAACTGAATAAAGTGACATGTAAGCATGGTGTGATGATCTTCCTCCCTTGCCTGACCAATTAGATCTCGTATTTTTATGATATTGAAACTGTAGTGGGTGGTACATGAAGAGCGAAAGGTATAATTGAGGTAGTTTTCGTTAGTTAGTAGAGAAGATTTGCTGAATGCCGCAGAGCTCGGATGCTGTCGGTGTAGCGGGTGATGCTGATGCTGGGAGAGATGCTGTGAGATGCTGATGAAGAGCCAAATGTAGAACTTTCTATCCTAATTTAATTGGGCTAGATAAGAAGAGCGCGAAAGAATCTCGAGGAGGATGAGAGTGTCAGAGAGGGGTGCGGCGCAACCGTCGGTATTCGAGAGGTCAACTATCCTGTCCTTAATCCTGTCCTGAAGTCTTTGTTGCCTGAACTATCCCAGGGGACCCTTACCAGCCCTTTGGCCAGGGGGTTGGTCTTCACACCATTCTTGGTAATTCTATTTTCACGTTATTTGCAGATGTTCTTTTCTCTCTGTCCTCTCCTTTCTGAGCATTGATCATTGCGTGAGTCCAAAGTATGTGCTTGATTAATTGAATTTTCTCTCCTAAGAAGCATGGTGACTGCACTGTGTATTTGAGATGGTTCACAAACGTTTTTGAAATTTAGATAAAGATTTCAAACTTTCCCAAGTATGTGGTTATTTACTTAAATGAAAAGAGAGAGTTAGTATAAATCTTCACCATTAACTAGTTCAACTAATGGTCCATCGACCAGAGGAAATAACTTTTTTATCGGTGAAAGGTTAGTTAAGAGTAAGAAATAACTAATCTTGAATTGTGGAAAATCATAAACTTTTACTCAAATTGTGTGTGTATATGGGCCCAGGTGAGTATATGGTAGTGGAGTATCTGTTGTTGGTACGCCGCTGGATCACTGGTTCAATACATAAAGATACTGTACTGAACAGTGCACACAGACTGAATATGTGTGCTAAATGTCAGTGTGCCTGTAAGGGTACAGTGCATGGGGTAACAGTACTGGAGAGGATGTGTGCTATGAAAGTACACTAAGTGCAAGTATGCCTACAATGTTATATTACATGGAGGTCCCTGCGTTCCATTATGAGAAGCCCAAGTCTACCTGGTGAAGACATGAGGAGTAGAGGAATCCCTCAGACAACTGTGTGTATTGCTGCATTCCTGCGAACTGGGTGGGACACACTGCAGGAAGGGAGAAAGAGACTGCCCCTTACACTGTAAAAGGTTGCTCTTTGATTGAGTGATAGATCACAAGGAAGGGCCTGGATAGACATCTGGAAGATGAGACTGATAAGGATATCATAAAGAGTAGGGTTGGGAACCTGGGTTTAATCTTTTGATGAACATATCACTGCGTCTAACATCTAGGTGTGAACTCTGGTCACGCCTATGAATTGTGTTGTGAGTCAATCAGCTTTGAATTTTTTCCTGCTGTGACAGACATTCTTTCAAAGAGAAAGAAGAAAACGAGAAATGTCCACTTCAAAAGAATCGGAATCCCAACATAAAACCTCAAAGACTCAGACCCCAAATTACATTTTGGTGTCTGGAAATGGACTATAAGAAATGGAGCTTAAGACCCCAAACTTTGTCATCTGCCAGTAAACCAGGACTGGGGAAAAAGACATGCTAATCACCCTACTGGGTGAGGGGACATCACCCAGGGAAACCTTGCCAAGATGAGTGTACCCTGTGAGGAGAGCATTGGAGCGAGCAAGCTCCAGAGGTGTGCCCTACCAAGAGGACACTCTGAGCAAGGTGTGAGGAGAACAGCTGGCCACCAATCGGGTGTTTGTCAGGGTGCCAGAGTGGTCTTTTGACCCCTGTATTTCAGGAGGGAGTCGCCGTGATCTGAGCCATACAAAGAGCCTTGTGCAGATAAACCAGGTCTGGACTGCCTTGCCACAGTGACCCCTTATGACAGAGGGGATCACGGTTGAACTCGTATGGACCAGGAGCGTGATGCTTGTGTTTGTGAAGATCGGCGACTCTGTATGCCAGAAGGGGCCACGATAGTGCGGGTGATCACAAGAGAGGAGTCTGTGCCCAACCGTGAGTAATGCTGCAACCCTGTATGCCACGAGGGTCTGTTGGTACCAACATGGCCAAGAGTTAGAGTTGTTGCCCAGACGAGAAGCGAATTGCTGTGACTGGTGGGTCAAGCACGCAAACTGTGAACTGCTCCAGACGGATCACCCGAGAACCGCAAAGAAGTGGCCGAAGACATCGCACCCTCGTTTGAACTCCAGTGGGGAGCCGAAGGATTTAATCCACCCACCTCTGTTAGGGGAAAAGTGACTTGCCTTGTGTCTGCTGAGCTCTGATCGCTAAAATGAACCACCAGCACTGCTCAAAGGAAGGAGTCTGTGCCTGCCAGGCCCTGGTGTGTGCACCATGAGCAGCCTGACTTTGATGAACAGGATCAGGACTCAGGAGCCCCCCTGGAGAGGGAACTCACTGCACCGCTGAAAGTTTCCATACAACCGGAGCAGGTAAGACTGGAACCGGGCCTTTGGGACCCTGGTGTACTAGCTGCTAATGGTGCTAATGGTGCTGCCCAAGGTGCTTTGCAGTGTCCCCGCCACTTTGTGCCTGCATTTATTACTACTAAATGCTGTTTTTCTAACTCTGATTGTGCCCTGGGCTCTGCTAATCAGACCCACGGGCTGTGTTCTATGTAAAAGATACATGATAATTAGGTATAATTACGATTGGTACTTACAATCTACCTGTAAGTCCCTAGTTTATGGTAAGGTATGTAGGTTTATAGGCCTAGATGATGTAATGCACTTAAATGTGCACTGCTGTATGACCTGCTATCATTTTAAAAGTCAGCCCTGCTTTGCAGGCTGCTTTTAAATTAAAATTATATGCAAATTCGACTTTGGAATAAAAGGTACTTCCAAAGTCTTTAACTACATTATTTTTCAAAATAAGTCACCCCTAAGGTCTGCCCTATAAGTCTTGGTGAAGGAAAACTGCTAATTTCGATTTTCCCCATTTGAGTACATTAGCTCCATAGGCTAACATGGCAATACTTTAATAAAGTATAACTATTGATAGGAGTGAGCTCAAATAACAATTCAAAGACTTAAAAGAATAGTTATGATAAATCCAACAACTTGCCATGGTTAGATTTATTATAACTATTAGAGAACATAAGTTATAGAATTTGTGTTTCTGATGTGCCAAAATCCAGCCTTCTAGCAGTCTCTCCTCATTGGCCATGCATTGACAGGCTGAGCCAAACTGCTCTGATGTCATGTTATGTTATGTTAAATATACTTCTATAGCACCCGTCACCTGTAGGTGTCTTGGCGCTAGCGGGTCATGAGCTACTAAGCTAGAGCATTACTGATTCCTAAATAGCCAGGGCTTAAGTTCTCTTCTAAAAGCAAGGAGGGTGGGTATGGATCTAAGATTCAATGGGATAGAGTTCCACAGCTTTGCAGTGCTGTTAATGAAACTCCTTCCTCCCCATTTCACTTTCCTGATTCTTGTGGTTGTAATCATTTTGCATTGGTTGATCATAGAATTCTACTCAGTGAAGTCCAGTTGAAAACTTTCCACAGTCATTTTTGTCCTTCTCTGTGAAAGGCTTTATGGGCCATACAGAGTGCTTTGAATGGAATCCGTTGTCACACCGGAAGCCAGTGCAGCTCCTGAATGCCTGCTGATATCGACTGGTATTTGGGAATGTCCAAAGTCAATCTGGCTGCTGCGTTCTGCACTGCATGGAGCTTATCAAGTAGTTTAACCTGGAGATTCATGTATAAGCCATTACAATATTCCAGTATTGATAAAATCAGTGAGGAAGCAACAGTCTTTCTGGTATCTCTGGGAATGAAAGGAAACATTTTCTGCAAAGTTCTGATGGTAAAAAATGAGGAGGATACTACTTTTGACACATGTGCCTCATATCTGAGCTTCTCATCGATGATAAATCCAAGATTTTTAGCCTTAGTCACCGGAGTGGGAGGAGACCCCAAACTGTCCGGCCACCATGCTGGAGACCGTGCTGGAGAGAGATTTCCAAACAGAACAACCTCTGTTTTACTCGAGTTTAGTTTTAAGCAATGTCTACTCATCCAGTTGCTTAAGGCGGTCATGCAATTTTGTAATCTTAGATGATAGTTTTATTATTATCTATAGCTGATACGACCAGTTGGGTATCGTCGGCATAAGATGTTGGATTTAATTAAAACTTTAAATTAGAGGGGCAAGTTCAGAAACATAGATATTAAAAAGGGTTTGGCTCAGGTCAGAGCCCTGTGGAACTCCATATGGCAAAGTAAAAGGTGAGGATTTAAACTGACCAAGATTCACAATTTGAGATCTCTCTGATAGAAAAGAAGTTAGTAGCTTGAGAGCTCTGCCTTTAACCCCTATGGTGTTCAAAAGATGGGGCAATAATCCATGGTGAGGTGTGAAGTGGCCTGCATAGAGACAAAGGACACCTGATGGGAGGAGATCTGCAGCTGCAGAGCAAAAGACGGAATGGGGGTAGAGTAGCCAAATAGGTCTTCCAAGAGGGTATGAGAGTTAGGACAGGACACAGGCTCACCCATACTTACTGCACCCCCAGCCAGACATGAGACCCAGTAATTGAATTAGCAGAGGGGTTGGACGGGGAGTGTTAGGGAATGTTAGCCATGCTCGTGTATTGGCTTAGCCAGATCTTAAACTCCAGGAGAGAGTTTCTCCATTTTGGATTTTGTCAAACAGTGCTTTCTGGGGCAAGAAAATGCCACACTTTAATAGGAAGCTGTCATACTTCTGGGTGGCCCTCTGTACCCCACTGGTCAGGGGTGTCCCCCTGCTTGTTACCCAAGAACCCTGGATAAATATGGCAGAGCTGCCCCGCAACTCAGATCCCTGCCTAAAATGACAAGAATAAGAAGGACTGCCCTGCTGAACCCGTGTCCTGCACGAAGAGGACTGCACTCTTAAGGAATGCACCTGCTGTACACTTTGGTCTCCAGCCCATAAGGACTTTGCCTTGCTTTCAAAACTGAAGGAGTGGACTCCATGAGAGCAACGGGTTAAAAGAGCTCCACCTGCATCATCTCCAGCAAGAAGAGACCAGCTGCCCACCTTAGCTGGACTTTAAAGGATTTGGTCATGTGCATAGTGGGAACTGTAGTCCCAACATTCCAAGGAGCAACCCAGAGCTTCTGGAACCTTGGATTGGTGGTGTGGTCCCTTTAGAACCCCAAAAGGACCTTCAAAAAGATGCTCCAGAAGTTTGGAGAGCTTTGGAGAATTTTTGGTAAAAAGCTCCATGAGTGGACCGACTCATCATCGAGAGTCAAGCCACTGATGCCAAACCGCAACCTGGCCTGGATTTCAGGTTCATCCACCTGACAGCTCCGGAGCGCAAGACTTCCAGGATGTCACTGAAGACTCACGCTGAACCAAGCCGTCAACTCGAAACTCAGCCTGACAAGGAGACATGCTCAACATCGAGAGAAGAAGTTCCAACAAAATGACTGAGTCAGAAGGTAAAAACATGACCAGGCCCTATCGCTCACTATATCCGACCTACTCTCTATCGCGGTCGGTCTAAAACTTTGACTTTGTCCCAGTCAAGCGCATTCAGAAGTCCCAAAGTGGTGCTTTTAGGCACTGGAAAGTGTTTATTCTTTCATAATTCATATCTCTGGTTCCATATCTTGGAGTCTGGCCATTTTAATCATAAAATATTTCCTATTTTTATAAATGGTGTGGGATTTGATTGTGTGTTGTGTCTTACTTATTTAATGTATGGATGTTTTTAAATACTTTACACACCTGTCACCTAAGTTAAGTCTGCCTGTTCACAGGCAGCTACCAAGGGTTGAACAAGGGAATAATTTACTGAGACCTTGACTGGGGCGTATATTATGATTGTGGCCTTTAGTACTAGTGGTAGGGTCCTACTTACCCCTACTAATAAACCACATTCCAACAGGCACCGGAGTCACTTTTGACTAAAAACTAAGATGTCAAATGGGAACTCCTGAGTACGGCCTACTAATAAGCATTCAATGGATACCACCACCAGTGAATGGGGATAACCCCAACTGCATTATAAGACAGAGGGTAGGACAGGAATTTGCCTGAAAACGAATAGTGCCTAAAACTGAAGTGAATAGTGTTATTGCTCATGATTACTGTTATTAACAAAATGCTTCTTTGTCTTACAAAAGTGAGTATCTGACTGGACAATGATTTATTATTCGTAATGTGTGCCCTTTGAGTTATGAGTCCTGTTCAGTTACCTGTATCTACAATTCCCTCTGAGGAAGACTTTGGCTGCTCGCTCACAGCTACCACTGTGAGTCAAGTTTATCCCACTACAAAGCTGGCACCAGATATAAATATTGGACCCTCAGACCACCTCTTTAGTACACTCCATGACCTGTGCATACTACAGAGGCAAGGCTGCTCTCCTGCCAGAGGACTGTCCTGAAGGTAGATTGGACCTGCTCCCTTCATCCCAGATTACCTGAAGTGACTCCAAGGGTCAGCTGACTCACCTCCTATTCAGAGCTACAGGGACATAACAATTTTCAGAGTCCTCCCTGCAACTGCACAGTTGACCTGCAGCAACTGGAAATGCAACTGGACCTGGCTTAGCCCAGCTAGTTCTGCAAGAGTGATCCCCTGATCCCCAAGAGGTGCATCTCCAGGTCCTGGGCCCTTGGTTGGCATTAGAGAGCACTCATCTGAAGAAGATGGAGAAAACCTGAAGTAGTGGGCTCTCAGCAACCGCAAATGGGTCAGTTTGCACCAAGATCTTGCCGTCCGCAGTGACCCAACTGTTTACAGCATCTGCCAGCAACAACCAGCAAAGTGAGTTCTGCACTTCATGCTACAGCATCGATAGCCTGTGGGACCCACCAAAATGACTCTCTAGCAATGACCTTCTGCGATGCTCAACAGGATCTTTGTGCTACAGTGATGACCATCTGCAACGCCCAGCCTGCTCTTAGCGCCACAAGAATGACCATCCCTGCAGCTCTGAGGTTAAGAAACCACATCAAAATAGCAAGCACCTCTTCTTCAGTGTTCTTCACTGTCCTGACAGAGAGAATAAGCTGGGACTTGGAGAAAAATATTTTAACAACACAACTGTCTGAGGTGCTGCCTATGTCTGAATCTAACTTTAGTGACAAGAGACTCGGTGGAAGTAGATAACTAAGCTAGAGGGGGGAGCATACATCAAATGAAAGGAAAAAAAAGCAAATTATTGGTCAAATAAAAGAAAAGATTTGGAGTGCAAGATGTCTGTGACAGTGATTATGAATTGTGTGTTATTTGGAGTGCTCTCCTGGACAGTGTTCCAGAGTTGTGTCAGTTTAAGTTTGGCTAGTAATTATACGCTGTTTAATTGCAAGTGTGGCCACCAAACAGCTGTATGTGAGTGTGGAAAATGACCATGACTTGTGTCTAAGTGTAAGGCTAGGCAGTGAACATGAGTTGTATGTAAGCATGAAGTTGGTCAGACACTCAGTTCTTTCATTGTGAATTATTCTGCACAGTAATCATCCATTGCGTCCAGTGTCAGTGAAAAGCTGCCAAATAATCATGAGTTATGTATGGAGTTTGAGGCTAGATAGGTATAGTGAGTGTGACTGAGACTGTGACTGTGAGACTGGCAACATATGTTGGTTTGTACAATGGTCTTCAGTTGTGTATATGTGTGAGACTGCACAGTCATTGTGGGTTGTGTAGAGGCGTGAGTCTGCATAGTCATTATAAGTTAGTAGGAGGATGGATAATGATCAAGACTTCTGTGCCAGTGTGAAGTTACCTGCACAGTGATAGTGATTTTAGCGCCATTGTGTGTAGGAAGGTAGATTGTGATTATAAAATGTGCGTGAGGGTGGACAGTGATCAGATGTTATGTTGCAAAGGAAGGCTACGTATTAGTATTGAGCTGTATGCTTGTTTGCAGTTAGTAGGTGATTATGGCGAGTCACTGTGAAGCTGAAGAGTGATTGTAACTTGTTAGTATGATTGTCAATATTGATCACAACTTGTGAGCTAGTTTGAGGTCTGAACAGTGAGCATTTTATTTGTGGCAGTGTGACAGACAGAAGCAAATGTGTGTAGTATCAGGGTGAATATGTTTTGTCATTGTGTGTGTGTGTGTGTGTGTGTGTGTGTGTGTGTGTGTGTGTGTGTGTGTGTGCTTGTGTGTGTGTGTGTGTGTGTGTGTGTGTGCGTGTGTGCGTGTGTGGGTGTGTGTGTGTGTGTGTTTGTGAGAAAGAGACTGATTTTATCTTAACTTATTTGTCAGTGTGAGTTAGGCGAGTGATCACGAGTTGTGTCTGTGTGAGGCTTGACAGTGATTATTCCTTGTGCGTCAATGTGCTGATCTGTTGGACAGTGAACTCGACCTGTCAATATGTGACGTAATGCACTTATGGGTCAATTGGAAAGTGAATAGCATGATGATTGCAAAGCATGATACATTTGCTTGTAGTTCTCTCTGATAGCTTGTAAGTCATTCAATGATGGCTATTTTATCTGATCCTGAAATATGTTTGTTGTGTAAACCTATATAATTTAGAGTACATCTATCTATCCTTTACTTGTGGAGAGCCTTGATTTTCCAATAAATGTGTGATTAGTCTGTAGATTTTAGGTGATAAATGATGTTCTTGACTTCCTTTGCTTTCTCCTTGGAAATGTGGCTAGTTGTTTGCCAGTTTCTGTGAAAGTAGACTGTTTGTGAAGGATATGACTTTCTAGACAATCTGGATTTGTTAACATCTCAAAGAGTGCTTTTGCTGTCGAACCCATCCTCAAAGCCTGTTTTTTTTTTTTTTTTTAAGTAAAGAAGGCATCATTGGTCCCTATCCCCCAGGACCACTCTTTTAAATAAAGGGGAAGGGTTCATGTGACCTCCCTACACAGGCTTATTTTGGCCCCGAGGGCCCCATCCCCCATGGGTCGGGTGCACTTTTCAGGGGAAGGGGCACACGTGGCCACCCTCCCCAGGCCAATTTCCTGGGGTTGTTTTCGGCCCGAGGACCCCATCCCCTGGGGCCCAACAATATTTGTAGGGGGAGGGAGGCTGGTTGCCCCCCTCTTCAGGCTCATGTACGCCCCAGAACCCCATCCCCAGTGCAATTTGTATTTCCTCATTAAGAATATTATTGGCCCTGGGGGTGGATCCCCAGGACCTCTTTTGGCTCAGGAGGTGGGCTGTGAATGAATGAATAAATGAAAGAATTGATATAGCGTTCAGCTACTCCAAAAGGAGTGTCCCGGCGCTGCAGAATCACATAGGTGCTAGCCTAAAGATGTTTTAGCTTCCAAAGAGCCAAGTTTTCAACAATTTTTCAAAACTTATCAGATCCCTCAAACGTCTAAGGGGCAGTTAGTTTGTTCCATGCCTGTGCCCCTAAGAGGCTGAAGGATTTGCCACCCCTGTGCGCCAGGCCTTCAGGACGCAAACAAGTGCCCCCAAGGTTCATCTAAGTGCCCTAGTCGGAGTGTACCAGCCGACACGTCTTGTAAGGTACCTGGGCCCTTTTACCATGAACAGCCTTAAAGGACATTACTAAGGTCTTAAACTGTATCTGCTCCCTAATCGGGAGCCAATGTAGTTCTTTAAAATGCAGTGCCATATGGGACCTCAGTTTTAGGCGAAAAATCGCCCTGGCTGCAGCGTTCTGCACCACCTGAAGACGTTGAAAAAGAGAGTCTGACACACCCAGATAAAGGACATTCCCATTATCCAGCCTTGATGTAATCAGTGCCTGGAACACGGTCCTCCTACACTCTAGCGGAAGAAGTGGAAGAAACTTTCTCACCATCCGTAGCAGTCCAATGCAGGTCCCAACCAGAGCCTGAACTTGGGAGCGCATAGTAAGAGCATCATCGATACGAATTCCCAAGTTTCTGACTGTAGGTTGAGCCACACTGGGAGGAGAGAATTCCTCCGGCCACCATTGGCTCCAGTCGTGTACTGTAGGCCGGCCAAAGAAGACTATTTCTGACTTGTCAGAGTTGCACTTCAGCTGGTTTTCCTCCAACCACCCGAAGACATCGGTGAGGCCAGATGTAATCATGCCCCCATCGAACTCATTACCTTTGTTGTAAGAGAAAACCAGCTGGATGTCGTCAGCGTATGAAATTATCTTTACCCCATAAGACTCTACTAGCGTTGCTAATGGGGACATATATAGATTTAAAAGCATAGGGCTAAGACAAGAACCCTGAGGGACTCCAACTTGTGCACTAGGCAAGGGGGAGGAAAACGGAGGAGTCCAGCCTCCCTCCCCTTTCTAAACACAGTCCCAGGGGCCCAGCATGCTTGTTTGGGGAGGGGGCATGCAGTCTCCCTACCTGAACCAATTTCGGCCCAGAGGACCCCATTCCCCCGGGCCTGCCACAGTTTTTATTCAGAGGGGCAAATGGTACCCTTTCTGGGCTGATTTCGGCCCTGAGGACCCTATCCCGGCTGCAATTTTTATGGCCCCATAAATATTATGATTGGCCCCGGGGTGGCTCCCCTTGGCCTCTAATGGCTCGGGGAGGTTGGCTGTGCAGACCCTTTCTAAACACAGTCCCCGGAGTAGGCTCCCAGGGCTTACGCTTAATTAAAAAAAAATAACGATTCCACAAGAGTTTCTCAGGTTGCTGCATTTTTTGCCATTTTTTTTCCTCTTTTGCCTCTGGGTTCCTTCCATGGGGCCTAGCAGGTTAAGGTATCCCTACCCTGCTCCCGTATATGTTTTGTTTTTTAGAACTTCAGGACAAGGGACTAAGGGCCATATGTAGGTAGAACGTGTTTTGCGATTCTCAAATTGCGATTTTTAGGGAATCGCAATTAGAGAATCGCAAAACGCAATGTAGGTAGGAATAGCTAAATATTTTGCGAATCCCACATATTCCTTATTTGCGAATCGCAAATTGAGATTCGCAAATAATGAATACCTTGCCATTCATTCCTATGGGCTAGAATGCCCATAGGAATGAATGGGAAGACATTCTCAATTTGCGATTCTCAATTAGAGAATCGCAAATTGAGAATACAATTTCAAGGTTGCAAGGGTGTCAGTAGGACACCCTTTTGCACCCCTGAAATAAACATGTGTGCACATGTGGGGCACATACATGCGCTAAGGGCATGTATGTGCGCCCCATGGCACTTTGAAAAATGCAAAAAAGTGTATTTTTCTAAGAAATCGCAAATTACCACCAACCTGAAGTTGGTGGTAATTTGCGATTCCTTAAGCCAAAATCGCACAACTTGGGTGCTTCCTACATTGCATTTAAGGAATCGCAATTTGGGATTCCTTAAATGCATTTGCAAAATAAGGAATCTCAAATTTTGCGATTCCTTATTTTGCGTGTGTGTTGTTGTTTGCTACATAGCACATTGCCCAAATTGCGATCGCAAAGGCTGAAATTCTGCGAATTTCAGCCTTTGCGATCGCAATTTGGCTTCCTACATATGGCCCTAAGTCCCCAAATCCTGTAATGGCTGCCAGTAACATTTTACTCATGTTGCTTGCAGCCAATCAGAGCACTCTATCTCATAGGAGCCTGATTCTCGCGGGAGCCAAATGGCCCAATGACAATGAAGCTCCCTGGGCCAATCAGAATGCTCTATTTTTAAACTGGCGTTCCCACAAGAGTCTCAGAGACTATTGCGAGCCCAACTCCAAAATATACAATTATATTTAATCTCTTAATATCTCAAAAACTACTGAACGGATTTACCCCAAATCACAAAAAGCACAAATTTCTAACCAGGATCTAGCTTCCTGCCAAATTAGGTGTCAGTCTGTTTAGTAATTTTTGCAGTAGCCCTTCTTAATGAAGTCTATGGAAAATACATGGGCATTTTGTGTTTTGGGACCCCCTTGTTTTCTCGGTCCCCGCTTGACAGATCACCCCGAAGTTTTCCAGGAAGGCGCTAACATGGGTGAACTTTTTTGGGTAAAGTTTTGTGGCGATTCGTCTATGGGGCCAAAGTTATTAGCAAGCCACAAAATGCTCCGTGTATGGAAAAGCAGACCTAAATATAACTACGTAGTGACGACCACCACTAGGTAATCTAAACATAAAACAATATCAAAACCTGATACCAACTACTATTTTCACCATTTACAACCACTGACATAAATTGCTACTGCCACCCTTGTGAATAACGTCAAAGTATGCATAGACTATGATACAATATACTACATGGCATGGGAAAGGTAGGGTATCTTGTTCCTAAAGATAAGAAAACTAGGTTTTGGACATGACGCCAAGGGCAAACCTCAGGTTTGTCTCTTGTTACCCTCACACATCCCTAGTGATATCATGCTCCATTGGGTGGGTGCTCCTCATCAGGCAGGCACTGCCGTGCCAACAGGTCACCTGAAGGGTCACTTTGGCGGAGATCTTTTTATTGTTAATGCCGACTGATGAAAGCGAGGGTGTTCAACAAGTGGGTTGGCAGTGATTGTTAGAAAAAGTGAATTAAAACTGACTTAAAGGGATATCAAATCATTCTTTAATAAACAGACAACCCTGACAGAACTAAAAACCCGAATTGGTCAAGGCTACTATGGGGGTATGATGTACCCAAGTAGCCAGGCAAGCAGAGGAGGGTAGGTCTGCCTCACTCTTCGGTGGAAGGAACCGAGCAGCTGTGTACTACCTCTGCCTGGACCGTTGAAGCATTAATTAATTGATCTACGGGGTTGGATAATCATTTTAATCTTGAACAAGGTGGTAACTCCCTTCTAGAGGGGGTACTCTCGTAACATATTATAGGTGTGGAGTAGGCTCATTCCCTTCTTATTCCTGAAGAAGCACCACAGATCATTTATAGACCACAGGTGATCAAAACATGTTGACCTGATTTTACCTCACCTACACACATTGAGCTACTTGGGTACATCATAACCCCATAGTAGCCTTGACCAATTCTGTTTTTTAATTCTATCAGGGGAGTCTTTAGGAACTGTATCCCCCTAGTTGAATTGATCATACTTTTGGAGCATGGATACTGGACTTTTATCTGCTCCTATTCCCTACTCTTTATCTTCAATACATATGTAGGGTATTGACAGGTTAGACCACCCATATACTGAAGTGAAATTGAAATCCTTCCTAACTCTTAGGGAACAAAATTGGTCTAGATGACACATAACACTGACAATATAGACAACGTAATCACTATTTGTGACTAAGACGCACTATGAGGCTGTTGCTTCAGCAAATGTCACCCACCAAGATCTATCTACAACCATGGGGTGTCAGAACCCTGTTCATAGGGCCATGGGGCAAGCAGGAACTACTGGGCTCAACCAAAGGGTTTGAGGCCTTTTAATCCTGATGTCCTGTGGCCCAGTCTACTATGGATCCTGGGCTACTAGGCCAAGTACCCCTTCAGCACTTGACTTGCGGTAGTGCAGATCGAGCAGTTCATGGTTTCTCAGTGGGGTGGTAGACACAAGGGGGTAACACAGGCTCAGAACTCAAAATATGCTCAGCAGCACTAATAAATGATTGTCCAGTCAAATACTTGCTTTTATGAAAAGAGGAGTATCAATATACGAACACAAAGTAAAATACAACATTCACAAACAATATATACACAGTCCCCTGAGGTCAGGGCTCTAGTGTTTGATAGACCGGTCTCTGAGTCCCACTCCTCTCTCTCTAGCAATAGTTGTTATTCCCCATTCACGAGAGCTGACATTCAGGGTAAGCCACCACTAGTAGTCCGAATCTCAGGAGTCTACCACCCCAACTCTTCATTAATGTCAAAAGTGTTCCAGCGATGAAGCACTACCTTGCAGGCAAGTTCACCCCGGGCTGTCTGTGCCATAAATCAGTCTTACCCACACCGGCAGGATCTGGGGGACCGGAATCTCTGAGCGTGCCCCCTGAGACTGCAGCGACTGCGTCTCGTATATCTTACACACAAGGCCCAGGAGGGCTATGGTCGGGTTTCCTCGAGATCCTGCAGTGCCCGGGGGGTTCTCGATCTTGCTCCAGTGCGGGTAAGTTTCTTGGAGTCCTCCCCAGAAATTAGGGAGGGTATAATGCTCCCTGTGCTGAGCCCACTTGGGTCACCATGATGGCCTCCTTCCTCCAACAACGGTCTTGACCAGACAATGCTCATTGCTTTGTCCCTGTGCCTTCCCCAGCATAAGGGGTCACTGTTCCTTTTCTGTACGCAGCCTTGCACAGCCCAATCAGCACTGCAGCAATCTCCACAGCAGCCCCACCCGGCATATGAGGTCGCCAAAACAGTCTGATTGGCACTGCAGAACTCTTCAGCGCGACCCCAACAGGTATATGGGGTTGCAGACTTACAATCTGTATACGGGCTATGACCCATTTGGTGCAGCACCGTTCACAGCTTACTTCATGGCAGCCCTTCCCTAGCATAAGGGGGTTCCAAACATTCCCCTGCACCTGGGCAATGACTCGAGTGGTGCAACAGCTGTCTTATCGCACCTTGATACAGGGATCCAATTGCCAAGATCCCCCACTGGACCTCATCCTCTCCAATGCTTTCCTATCCTTCACAAGGCACACTGGTCTTGGCCATATGCAGGCCCTGGTGCTTCATGCTCCAGGGGCAGATGGTATTGGAGTACCTGGATGATGGTCCCTCAGCTAGCTGGGAGACTGGAAGGCCTTGGCCCCCAGTCCTGGTCACAGGCAGACGTCTTACAGAGCTTCTCCTCACACAGCCTTACTGGCTGCTTGACAGGTGACAGTTTTGGGAGCCTTAAGCTGCCCTTCTTATAGTCCATTTCCAGACACCAGGCACCAAATGTGATTTAGAGTCTGAGTGTTTAAATCTTATGTTGAGGGCGTGTTTCCTTTTGACGTGCCCTCTCCTCTGCCCTTCCTCCAGGAAGCAGTTTGTTGCAGCAGGAGTGATTTAAACTGTGATAGCCCCACAACACACTTTGTAGTGGAGAAGAGATCTGAACCCACTTTCCACGCAACTTTGTGCTATTAAAAGTTTCATGTTAGACCTTCAGCGATGACAGTTAAAAGCACTCAAAATTATCATAAACAAGTTATAGGCCTAGGAAGATAAAGAAGGAGCGGTTTGCATTATTACAGGAAGCCAGAAAGATATGAGCAGACTGATACAGGGCCTGACGGAGGCTGTCACTCTCTTATGTACCTGAAACATTTCTGATACATTCATTTTTAAATGGTAAATGCAAAAGTAGTGCTTAGAACTCACTATAATTTAAAAGGTTACTTAAGGTCGCAAGGGACCAGTGCGAATCCATAGTTTAGGGCGACCGCTATAGAGGGAGGGTTGGCTACAAGACCCACGCAAGGTCTGCTGAGAAAGTACCTTGGATGAAGCAAAGCATTGGCGATGAGGGCTCAATGTGTCGATCTATTTTACGTAGTGGGGTCACTGCGTCATCATCAAGCTTTGCTGAAGTGAAGGTAATGCATCATTAACGAGCCGCGAATAGCGTTGTCGGGCTTCGCAGGCTGTAGAACCACTGTTGTCAAACAGTCTCTACATTAAAGGGTAATGCGCCTGGTACAATCGGCAAAGTGGTGATGATGCATTGGTTTTGAAAAAAGCAGCTGCAGAACCAACTTCTGAGGGTAACTCAGGCAAAGGTAAGACTCACAGAAGGCAGAAGTGAAAAAACAAAGTAGGCTGTTTGTCACTACAAGGAGATGCAAAACATACCAGTACATGTCCTAGCTTTCATTTACACAGCCCCCTGCCTTTAGGGCTACCTAGTGCCTACCTTAGGGGTGACTTATGTGTAGTAAAAGGGGAGTTTCAAGCTTGGCAAGTAGTTTTAAATAAAAAAAAAATGCTAGCGATGCACACCGCCTAGATCTATATTGAAAACGAAAATATAAACAAATGTAGTTTTTCCTGATTTAACTGCTGTTGTGTGCTGCACAGTATTTGTGGGCTGCCCGTCTCACATGTGAATAGGTGTTAAGAAAAAAATCAGGCAAACTGCCTGACTGAACTGTATGCACTACTGGGAGTTAATTTTAAACACTTCTATGCCAATGTGAACCACATTGATACACTCTCAACATGATTGATTCAAAAACAATTCGTAGTCATAGTTAAGTATCCATAGATAATTCATTGATTCATAACAAAGACATGTTACCAAACAATATTCAGTTCAAATCAATTGATGAAACTTGTACATGATACATAAACATGAAAGTAAGGAATAGTCTTCGAAGTTCAGATTCCACTTAATTGCGTGATGCCCTATGCATTTCGGGACGCAATTGTCCCTTCTTCAGGGGCCACTGTAAAATAAACAAAAGCCATAATTAAATGCGTTCATGAACCACTATATGTGGCTACCTCATTAAATGACGCCTCTACTTGGGTGAATCATGCAGACGTACTAGGTGCATGCCACAGTCAAAAATCAGAAATAGCAAGAATGTAATAGGAAACAGAGAACATTAGTGGTCAACTCCACTAGAGTTCCACAGGGTGGAGAACAATGTCACAAACAATGTAAATGACATAACTACGATGATGCAGAAACCCGACAATATAGACCAAAGAGGGTATGTGCCATAATTCATGAAAAACAGAGTGCACAAATGTAAGATGTATATGCGTTATAGTCCCGAGGGGTACTTACTGTCACACAAGGACAGTAAAACAACTGTGTGGTTGTTTCTAACTGAAAACACGACCCAACGTCAATGCACACTGGAAACATACATTGTGCAGTTAAATACAAAATAGTGAGTCATGCACATGGTCAAATACCTGTATAATGTACAATGCTGAGGGGAAACCTATAAACAATACAACAACTCAGCATCAGAGTGGAACTATGCAAGAAAGCACTATGCAATAGATAAAAGGATATGCTGCGGAAGCAAAGCTTACCGGAATAAGAAAAGCTCAGCATGTAAGTATCCAGTGTCATCAGGACGCTGCCTGACAGCCCAACGCAATTTAAACTGGACCTTTGGAAAGAAAAAACAACTAAGCATAAACATATATTAACACCTAGAAGCAATAAACTCAAGAAGATAAAAAAAATGTGCTGCCGAGGCGAAGCTTACCAGAATGTGAAACAGCTCGGCATATATGGGGCGAATACACAGGATCGTCAAGACGCAGCCTGACGATCTACGAAATTTAACAATACCGGTAGTTGCTTGACGCGCAGACACGTGGTACGGTCTCTGCCTGCATTGAATATCATGTAGAATTACATGGTGGCCATATTGGAAAAGATACCTACAGGATGCAGGGTGTACAAGGAATGACGCAAACTATGTACAATGCAGATCCCGAAAACAAAGAAGTGAAACAAGAATCACAGGCAGTGCCGTGGGATGAGCACAACAGACGGGCCTCTAAAGGAAAATATGACAAAAAAACGTTCCTAATGAAATGAAAAAACACTGAATGGAGCAACCGGCGCCTCCCATTGTATACAATACAATGCGTCATTTTTTTGATAACATTCTGACCGATCCTGGAACTCCAGAAGAACAGGAGTATTTGGAATTCAGACTTAAGAGCATCTTTACAGCACAAGTGTCTCACAAAATGCTCGACAAATTTGAATCGCTGGTTAAACAGGATCTCAACAAATTGGAGTACAAACCATGTAAAGGAAAGAATCTGTCTAAATTCCAGCAAACTATGTTGAAACAGCTGGCCAACAACAAAAACCTCATCTTCCAGCATGCTGATAAAGGTGGTGCTTTAGTAGTTATGGACTACACATTTTACTGTGACAAGATATTGGAACATCTGGCTGACGAAACTGTATACCTAAAATTGGACCACGACCCACTTCAGAAATCAAACAAGTTCTCATTAAAATCCTTGACAACGCTTTAGACATGGACTGGATCACTTCCAAAACCAGAAGTTTTTTGATCCAGCAATTTCCCAAGAGAACGCATATCTATATGCTACCTAAAATTCATGAAGATCCCATCAACCCACCCTTCAGACCCATTGTGTCTTGGTGTGGGTCACTGTTTGAGCCCTTGGCAAAATACATTGATCAATTTCTACAGCCTATCGTTCGCTCTTGGAAGTCTCATATACGAGACACAACCGACTTTTTGTTACGTCTACAGAATTTGGATACTACCAACACCAACGAATGGTTGCTGTGTACAATAGACGTCACTGCACTTTACACCTCAATTCCCCTACAAGAAGGGATAGATTCTAATGAATGGGCCTTGTTGCAACAACCACAAATCCCACATGGAGTGAACATCTAGTGATGTATTGTCGATTCATCGATGACATTTTTTTATTTTGGTCACATACAGAAGAATCCCTGAAGAACAACATTCGGTTGCTTAACACCAAAAATCATTGTACCCACTTCACATACAACATCAGCCACATTCAATTACCATTTTTGGATGTTATGGTGGAGAAAAAACATCAAGGCATTCAACATGTATTTGTTAAGCCCACTGACCGCAACAACACTCAAGTTGCCACTCACCGCATCTTATTGAAAACTTACCATATTCTCAAATGTTATATATGAAAAGAATTGCTTCAATCACAGAAAAATGTGATCAAGACACAAACTGAATCAAACAGAGCTTTTTAGAATGAGGGTATCCTCCAGACATCATACAAACAGCAGAAAGACGTGTACAAAACACTAATCGCAGTGACTTATTGATTATTAAACAGAAACCAGTTTTAAACGGCATGGTTTTTGTGTCTAAATTCTCCACAAGATCCAGAAGCATCAAAAAGGTGGTAAAGAATAGATGGGAATTACTGCAACTTGAACCCGACTTTGGTAATTCATTTATTGAACCACCACTATTTGCCTATACCCAAAGTGCACATCCAATTACGTTGGAATGAAAAAATGTAGAAACTGTATTCACTGCAACAATGTTATGCAGCTAAATTTTATGACGGATCCGAGAACTGGAGAGAAAATCACCTTGAGACATTCATCAGATTGCAACACCACCCATGTGATTTATTGCACAAAATGCCCATGCGGATTCCTTTACATTGGAAAAACTGAGAGAAAAGTCAAAATAAGGATTGGAGAACACAAAAGCATGATTCGAACTAAAATCACCAACTCTAATCTGGTGGTGCACTGGTTAGAGCAATACCACAACATAGCTCGTATTCGTTTCTTGAACCTGAAACATGTGCAACCCAAAGAGGGTTCAGACCCAAGTAAATTGCTGTCCCAAAAAGAAATATTTTGGATTAAGAAATGTAATACAATAACACCATTAGGCCTCAACGATAAACTAGACCTCAGCTGCTTTTTATAATAGCTCCATTTAGAAATATGTCTTCCGGCATTTTTCATCATCAGGCATAAACACCCAATCACCTAATACAGAGAAAAAGGCACAGCACTCACATTAAGTCACTTTTATATTGTTTCCCACATGTAAAACATGTTCTACTGTTGCAATGTACACAGGGAGCTGTTGTGTTTATGTTAGTATAATTTACATGTTATTGTGTGTACCGTGTAGTCAACACTCTGAAAAGTACTACTTGTGATGGCTGTTACACCTGAGCATTTTTATGACACCTCTAATCGGGCTGATCACTGCCAGCACTATCTTTTTGCATTGTATACAATCGGAGGCGCCGTTTGCTCCATTGAGTGTTTTTTCATTTCATTAGGTTGTTTTTTGTCATATTTTCCATTAGAGGCGCTTCTGTTGTGCTTGTCCCTCGGCACTGCACGTGATTCTTGTTTCACTTTTTCGTTTTTGGGCTCTGCATTGTACATCGTTCGCGTTTAGTCCTTCCTCGTAGATCCTGCATCCTGTAGGTATCTTTTCCAATATGCCGCCATGTAATTCTACACGGTATTCAATGCAGGCAGAGACTGTACCACGTGTATGCACGTCAAGCAGCTACCGGTACTGGTTCAATTTGGTAGATCGGCAGGCAGCGCCCTGACGATCCTGTGTACTCGCCCTACATATGCTGAGCTGTTTTACGTTCCGGTAAGCTTTGCATCATCAGCACATTTTTTATCTTCTTGAGTTTATTGCTTCTAGGCGTTACTAAATGTTTATGCTTAGTTGTTTTTTCTTTACAAAGGTCCAATTTAAATTGCATTGAACCGTCTGGCAGCGTCCTGACAACAGTGGATACTTACATGCTGAGCTTTTCTTATTCCGGTAAGATTTGCTTCGGCAGCATATCCTTTTATCTATTGCATTGTGCTTTCTTACGTAGTTACACTCTGATGCTGGGTTGTTGTATTGTTTATAGGTTCCCCTCAGCATTGTGCCTTATACAGGTATTTAACCATGTGCATGACTCACTATTTTGTATTTAACTGCACAATGTATGTCTCCAGTGTGCATTGATATCGGGTTGTGTTTTCAGGTCGACACAACTTTGTGTGACAGTGAGTACCCCTCGGGGACAATCACGCATATACAGCTTACATTTGTGCACTCTGTTTATGCATGAATTATGGCACTTACATACCCTCTTTGGTCTATATTTGTCAGGTTTCTGCATCATCGTCGTTGTGTCATTTACATTGTTTGGGACATTGTTGTCCACCCTGTGAAGTCTAGTGGAGTTGACTACTAATGTTCTCTCTTTCCTATTACATTCTTGCTATTTTTGATTTTTGACTGGGGCATGTACCTAGTACGTCTGCATGATTCACCCAAGAAGAGGTGTCATTTAATGAGATGGCCACATATAGTGGTTCATGAGCGCATTTAATTAGTGGCTTTTGTTTATTTTACAGTGGCCCCTGAAGAAGGGACAATTGCGTCCCGAAATGCATAGGGCGTCACGCAACTAAGTGGAATCTGAACTTCAAAGACTATTCCTTACTTTCATGTTTATGTATCATTTATAAGTTTCATCAATTGATTTGAACTGTTTATTGTTTGGTAACATATCTTTGTTATGAATCAATTAATTATCCATGGATACTTTACTATGACTATGAATTGTTTTTGAATCAATCATGTTGAGAGTGTATCAATGTGGTTCACCTTGGCATAGAAGTGTTTAAAATTACCCCCCAGTAGTTCACACAGCTCACTCAGACAGTTTGCCTCATTTTTTCTTCAAGTAGTTTTAAATGCCAAGTTGGAGTGGCAGTAAATTGCACACACAAGCATTGCAGTAGCAGGCCTAAGGCAGGTTTGAAAGGTTACTTAGGTGGGTGGCACAATTGGTGCTGCAGGCCCACTAGTAGCATTTGAAGTACTGGCCCTGGGTATATGATATACCACTTTACAAAGGACATGCAAGCAAATCAAATATGCCAAACAGGTGTAAACCAATTACACTGCGTTTAGAGGATAGAACAAATGCACTTTAGCACTGGTCAGCAGTGGTAAAGCGCTCAGAGTCCTAATTCCAATAAAAATGAGGTCAGGAAAATAGAAGGAGGAAGGCAAAAAGTTTAGTGTGACCCTTCAAAGAGGGCCATTTTCCAACAGTCTTCCTTCTGGGCCATCTTCTTCTTGGATCCTAGTAGCCATCTACTCCTTTTTCTGCCTCCTCAAATCGTACCATGGCTTGCTGATTTCGTCTATGCCATGAGGTGTAACTCAAACAACATTTTTTTTATTTTATTTGTTTATTTATATTTCAAATTCAAGACATATTGTAAAAATCATCATTTCAGGACACTTGCTCATTAGCACGACAGTACAGCAACTAATAAATTCACAGATTCACATTGTGTGGCAGAAATATTACAATATATAAACCGCATCACATGTCATTTAGGCAACACCCTGCATCCTCCAGCCACCCAAGAACGTGGAATACAGTGCGTATTCAATCTCGTAATAACTCTAAATCTGACTGTATGTCGCCAAACATCTTATGATCATGTATTACAGTAAGCCGTCCCAGTGTTGCCGGCCCTGGTATCTAAAGTCACAACTCAGCATTATTAGATATATTCACAGTTTGACTCTCTGCCTCGACAGTCCCACCCTGCCCATCCCCATAAGCTCTATATGCACTGTACAGGGCCCAGAAGTTCTTAGGCCTATTGCGGGGGGAGGAGCTCACTATAATGTTCAGTTTGGGTGCAACAGTACAACATGTCCCTCGCTCATTGCGCAGATGTGGGAAGCGGGCCCCGCATCCAACAGTATGCCACCCTACGTTTGGCCATCAGCAGTCCCATGTCAACTAATCTACGTATCTCTTTAGGTAGTAGTTTAGAATAGTTGAGCAGCGCCAGGGCCGGTTCCGGCACAAGTTCCTGCCCTATATTCGCTGCCATCTCTGTAAAGGCATTTTCCCAGAACCTAGCAATACCTGGACAGCGCCACGCCAAGTGCATAAAACCAGCCATGCTCTTGTTGCAGCGCTCACACTTGGATTCAGCTCTCAGGCCATAGCGGTGAAGTCTTTCTGGGGTGTAATAAACCCTATTAATGTATTTGAAGTGAGTCCCATTAAGGAAGATACGCTTCATGCTCATACAGCACTATGTCCATGTTTCATCATCAATGTCTATGTTCAGGTCTCATTGCCAAGCCAGGCAGGCTTTGGTATAATAGTTCTCTCTATAGGACATAGTGAGGTTATAGATTCTGGATACAAGTCTCGTTGGTTCCTTAGCTTTTATGATTAGTGTAAGAGCAGCAAGCTCTGGAGGTTCAGCCAAGTACCCACCCAGAAGCTGACCCAACGCTTGTCTGGTCCTGTGAAATTGGAATCTGGTGAGGAGTGTGGGTCTGGTCTCTTCTGCGCCTAAACTGTCCCAGCCTCTAGCCATACCATTCTCAAACAAGCCACCTATAGTTCCGACTCCCATGGAATTGAGCGCTTGCACTGCCCCCACGTCTCTGCATGGAGGCAGCCAATGGCACCACTCCAATGGGGCCAGGGGGGAATATATGAGGGCTCCGGACTGCAGTTTTAAGAGATGGTGCCATGCATGTACAGTCGTGGTGACCGAGTCTAGTATACAGGTCCTCCGGTCAGGAGGAGAGAAAAGCATCATGGGCAATGAGCGAGGGGCAGTCACCGCCCTCTCAATGCTCAAAGGGGGAGTGTCTAGCAGGCCATGTATCCAGTGTTATGCGTGTGCGCATTGTGCCGCCCTATACCAAAGATCTAAATCCGGTGCACCCAGTCCACCCATATGGTAGGGTAATGTGAGTATTTGCCATTTAACCCTGGGTTGTTAGCTCGCCCAGGCCAGCCTTACCATTAAAGACGTGAGTTTCGTAAAAAAAACACCTGGAAGAACCATCGGAATGTTGATAAAGGGAACAGGAGTCGGGTTAAGACAACCATTTTCATTATAGAGATCCTGCCAAGGAGAGATAATGGCAGCCTGATCCAGCTCTCCACCTCGTCCTCAAGTTTACTGATCAGAACCCCATAGTTTTCTTTTAGGACCACGTCTGCATCAGAGTGTATTTGGATACCTAAATATCTCACCGAGTCCGTTGTCCACTGCAAGGGTAGTCATGGTTGAACTGAGTCGTGGCAGGGGTGAGGGGGAAAATAATCGACTTCGACCAGTTGACATGTAGTCCAGACACCCCACCAAAATGCACTATTTCTCTAAGTACAGAAGAGAGATGGCGTTCAGGGTCCCACAAGTATAGGAGGGTGTCATCGGCATAAGTCGAGACTATGATTTCATAACCAGGGATACGAATTCCCCTGTACCCATGGTATTCATGGAGAGCACTGGCCAAGCACAGGCCAAGGGTTCCGCAACCAAAGCACAGCCTTGTCTTGTGCCTCTAGTAATATTTATCGAGTCAGTCACTAAGTCCCCAATTTTTATTCTGGCAGTGGATTTATAATACAGAACACCTAGCAATTGCAGGTATACCTCACCCAGTCCCATCCTCGACAAGGCCTGTCGCATGAAGGGCCATTCATCTGAGCCGAAGGCCTTCTCCATGTTGAGAATGGATCTCTGACATATTATCGACAGACACATTATCGAACTACACAAATATCGCAACAAATATATCGACATCAAAAATATCGACATTGTATACTTATTTAAAAAACTACACTAATATCGACACTACAATATCGTAATACAATTATATCGATCACACAAATATCGCACACATTAATATCGAAATACTAAATATCGACATAAGTTAATAAATATGACACATGTCACAAATATCGATAACCAAAATATAGATATCAATAATATCGTTTTTTTAAATATATCGACAATTCTAATACTAATAAAACCAATACTTTCAACAACATAAAGACAATATTTTACCAAAACATACATTTTCAAATGAGATTCTACTTAAACATAAACATAACATTTATAGCGATCTCTATATTTAACAACATAATAAAAAAAAACTAAAATAATTATCACATTGGCATTTCGAACACATTTAAATAAAATTAGTACACATTATAAACAATCTTTTTATATATAATAATTTAAAACTCTCCTCCTTTAAAACTAAATATACTCTTACTTAGCATTTTCCATAAAAGGAAACCAATTAACTAAAAAAAATTCAAACCATCCAATAGAAAGGCCACATACAGAAAACAACCAATAACATTCAAGAAACAATTTGAAACCACTATATAAACCAATTAAAACAAGTGTTCCACGGTGCCTTAAACCAAAGCATTGAACGAAGAAGAAGCTCTACTAAACAGAAGAAACCTACATCCTATTACTATTCTAAAAACGTAAGTAAATATTCTTTTCTAACTAAACTGCCAAATTAAACTAAAACACTAATTTATCTTTACTCAAATAAATAACTAACTTATATATTCCATCTCTTTATGTTTCCACTACAGATATTACTCCAAACAGCTAAAGAAAATATTGAAGATTGCCAGAAAAGACTCACTAAAAAGTAAGTATACTATCAAAATACTTTATAAAATATTAATTAAATCCTACTCAAACCCCAAAACATCCTAAACCCCTAAACAAATCCATGTTCTCTTTTTTAAATTGTAAAAAACCTGTATAAATTAACACCTATAGTCTATACCACTGGGCATGAGGGTAGGCTCTGTTTGCTTAGTGAGAGGTTAGGCTACTGCATCTTATTTATTAGGCAGGAGGGGCACATAGTAAGAGGGGTAGGAGACGGGGGTACATTGACATGTGGTGGGGGAGGGGGGTAGAGAACTGGGTGGAAAGGTTGTTCATTCTCCTGAATAATTGGTCTTGATGATAAATGTGTGGTACTTCCGGGACAGATGAAGGTGGGGGAATGTTTTTTGAATTGTTAATTTGTAAAACAATAAAATAAGTTTCTTCAATAAAAATATAGTCTATACCAAACAGCAATACCACCCCACTTAAAAAACTAAACCAACCACAACAATAAATGTTCTTTGACTTTCAGAGACTAAATCAACTAAACAACATTTTTGCGACAAACAACATCTTCATTCAAATACAACAAAAAAGACTTGGTAAGTATATATAAAAAAAATGCTTTTTTGCTAATTTCATATAAAGATATAAAGTACTATAGCATATATTTTCATATACATTTTTTCCAGAATTGTAACACATCACGATGACAGAAGAAGCCCAATTTATAACTTCGCAGAAAGGAAAATTCCTATTGTGTTACATGGGTTACACATACACCCAAGAAAAGCAGACGGACCGAAAAGTGAACTGGAAGTGTACTAAATATTATTCTAACAAATGCTACGGCCGAGCAACAACAAGAGAAACAACTGTACTATATACAAGAGAGCATAACCATCCACCCAATCTCTCTGAAATAGAAGTCAGATCAACTCTTGAAAATATCAAAGAATTAAGCACAGGTTCACAAACTGCTACAAGTGTAATCCTAAAAGAACTATTACCTAGAGTGCCCAAAGAAGCAAGAGGCCAATTACCATCAATTGCTTCTATAAAAAGAACTATTGCTAGGACCAAAAAAGCAACCACGACAACTATACCATCCCCTAAAACTTTTCAAGAGATCATCATTCCACCAGAATTAAGTATCACCCACAATAATGAACCTTTTATTTTTTTTGATAACAAAAGCCCAGAAAAAAGAATCATAATGTTTGCTACTGCAAACAATATAACTAAACTGCAACAATGCCAAACATGGATGATGGATGGCACCTTTACAATATGCCCAAAACCATTCTATCAGCTTTACACAAAACACGGTCAATATCACAACACTTCCATACCTTTAATTTATGCACTATTACCTAACAAACAAAACACAACATATAATGAAATGCTAGGAAAAGTAAAACAAGAATCTAATGATTTTTACCCTCAAACAATTATCATAGACTTTGAGCAAGCCATGATAAATTCCATTCTAAAACTGTACCCCCATACAGCTATCCAAGGATGTTACTTCCATCTTAACCAATGTATATGGAGACATTTACAAAAATCTTCACTAAGTGTAGAATACGCCACTAACATAAGTTTTGCACATCAAATAAAACTTCTAACAGCCCTAGCTTATGTACCAACCACAGATGTTGCAGAACATTACAATCTTTTATTAGAAAGTCCATTCTACAAACAAAATGAAGTAAAGTTATCTCCCCTGTTAGATTATTTTGAGGATACCTGGGTGGGGAGACTGCACAGATCAGGCCATAGACGTCAGCCCAAGTTCCAAATACCTTGGTGGAATGTATATGTAAGTACACTCAACCAACAAGCCAAAACTAACAACGCCGTCGAGGGCTGGCATAATGCATTCCTAACTTCTACTGGGAGAACAACTCCAACACTACAAAAACTACTAATTGCCATACAAAAGGAACAAAGTTTCCAAGAATTAAGAATGCAACAATCTGTCCTACAATTAAAACCAAAACAGTCTAGACAAACTACTCAAATGTATAATTACCTACAACAACAGGTACAGCTATACCCATCCACAAGAGGACTTGAGTACTTAAATATAATAGCTCAAACTCTCTTCTAAACCCTTTTCTAAATATTAACCCACAATTCTACTAAAACAACTATCACAACATAAATAATCCACTTTATTATATCACATATTTAATTATGTGGTCTAAAATATATACATGAATTATATGGACATATATTTAGACAACATAATTAAACAAACCAAGTACACAACAACAATATTAAATATATAAGGTTTCGCCACCAACAATAAAAATATTTAAATGAACTTACCTGTGTAGTATCTCCAATGGGATAATAACATTCCTTCCAAATAAATCCAGGGAGTTCAAAATCCATAGTTATCCAAAAAATGACTATCCATTAACCATAAAAATCCCGAAAAATATAAAAAAGGTAAATAACCGCTCCTGGAAACCCGAACAATAAAGGAAGTGTTAAATAAACATTAGTAAACACAACTAATACACACTTCCTTTAAAAAAATAAGGTGTTTGAAACCGACGAAAATATCTTCTCCGTAAAACCTACAAAACAGAAACAAACATTCCCACCCACCCACAAACACACAAAACGCACGTACAAACCTCACTACAAACGTTATTCAAACACTATAAAACTTTAACACACCGAAATACCAAAACACTAACAAAGCCGCAAACACGGAACACAACGTTAATTATAAAACCGTATACAAACTATTACAAACACCCTAACTTCTAAAACATCAATCAATACACACTTATTACAACATAACTACTTCCACAAAACACTTAAAACTATTTAGGTGCCAATTCCGATCCGGTAAAAAAATTCCCCGTCCGACTCGTATCCGGATTTTTTTCCGTCCGAATCGTCAAAGTAGCGTACAAACTGCCAAGTACGATTCGAACGGAAAAAAGTCCATACGAATCGCATTGGGAAGATTTCCCCACACGTCCTCGGGTCGGGAAAAGTCACCGACACGTCCCCGGGCGAGAAACCCACCGTGCGGAAAAATAAAGTCCGACTGCGCAAGTACGATCCCTCCCGTCCTCCCCATTTCACAACCGTACGCAAAAAACACCGTCCGAACCGAACTCCCATAGCAACCATGGAGACATGTGCCCGCATACGCGCCGAACACCCCACCACCCCCCGCCCGCGTATGTACGCCCCGAACCCCCACCCGTGTATGTACGCACCGAACCACCAGCCGTGTATGTACGCACCAAACCCCCCCCCCAGCCCTGTATGTACGCACCGAACCACCAGCCGTGTATGTACGCCCCCGAACCCCCCCCAGCCGTGTATGTACGGACCGAACCACCAGCCGTGTATGTACGCACCAAACACCCACCCGTGTATGTACGCCCCCGAACCCCCCCCAGCCGTGTATGTACGCACCGAACCACCAGCCGTGTATGTACGCACCAAACACCCACCCGTGTATGTACGCCCCCGAACCCCCCCCCAGCCGTGTATGTACGCACCGAACCACCAGCCGTGTATGTACGCCCCCGAACCCCCCCCCAGCCGTGTATGTACGCACCGAACCACCAGCCGTGTATGTACGCACCAAACCCCCACCCCAGCCGTGTATGTACGCACCGAACCACCAGCCGTGTATGTACGCACCAAACACCCACCCATGTATGTACGCCCCCGAACCCCCCCCCCAGCCGTGTATGTACGCACCGAACCACCAGCCGTGTATGTACGCCCCCGAACCCCCCCCCAGCCGTGTATGTACGCACCGAACCACCAGCCGTGTATGTACGCACCAAACACCCACCCGTGTATGTACGCCCCCGAACCCCCCCCCAGCCGTGTATGTACGCACCGAACCACCAGCCGTGTATGTACGCCCCCGAACCCCCCCCAGCCGTGTATGTACGCACCGAACCACCAGCCGTGTATGTACGCACCAAACCCCCACCCCAGCCGTGTATGTACGCACCGAACCACCAGCCGTGTATGTACGCCCCCGAACCCCCCCCCAGCCGTGTATGTACGCACCGAACCACCAGCCGTGTATGTACGCACCAAACCCCCACCCCAGCCGTGTATGTACGCACCGAACCACCAGCCGTGTATGTACGCACCAAACACCCACCCGTGTATGTACGCCCCCGAACCCCCCCCAGCCGTGTATGTACGCACCGAACCACCAGCCGTGTATGTACGCCCCCGAACCCCCCCCCAGCCGTGTATGTACGCACCAAACACCCACCCGTGTATGTACGCCCCCGAACCCCCCCCCAGCCGTGTATGTACGCACCGAACCACCAGCCGTGTATGTACGCACCGAACCACCAGCCGTGTATGTACGCCCCCGAACCCCCCCCAGCCGTGTATGTACGCACCGAACCACCAGCCGTGTATGTACGCCCCCGAACCCCCCCCAGCCGTGTATGTACGCACCGAACCACCAGCCGTGTATGTACGCACCAAACACCCACCCGTGTATGTACGCCCCCGAACCCCCCCCAGCCGTGTATGTACGCACCGAACCACCAGCCGTGTATGTACGCCCCCGAACCCCCCCCCAGCCGTGTATGTACGCACCAAACACCCACCCATGTATGTACGCCCCCGAACCCCCCCCCCAGCCGTGTATGTACGCACCGAACCACCAGCCGTGTATGTACGCCCCCGAACCCCCCCCCAGCCGTGTATGTACGCACCGAACCACCAGCCGTGTATGTACGCACCAAACACCCACCCGTGTATGTACGCCCCCGAACCCCCCCCCAGCCGTGTATGTACGCACCGAACCACCAGCCGTGTATGTACGCCCCCGAACCCCCCCCAGCCGTGTATGTACGCACCGAACCACCAGCCGTGTATGTACGCACCAAACCCCCACCCCAGCCGTGTATGTACGCACCGAACCACCAGCCGTGTATGTACGCACCAAACACCCACCCGTGTATGTACGCCCCCGAACCCCCCCCAGCCGTGTATGTACGCACCGAACCACCAGCCGTGTATGTACGCCCCCGAACCCCCCCCCAGCCGTGTATGTACGCACCAAACACCCACCCATGTATGTACGCCCCCGAACCCCCCCCCCAGCCGTGTATGTACGCACCGAACCACCAGCCGTGTATGTACGCCCCCGAACCCCCCCCCAGCCGTGTATGTACGCACCGAACCACCAGCCGTGTATGTACGCACCAAACACCCACCCGTGTATGTACGCCCCCGAACCCCCCCCCAGCCGTGTATGTACGCACCGAACCACCAGCCGTGTATGTACGCCCCCGAACCCCCCCCAGCCGTGTATGTACGCACCGAACCACCAGCCGTGTATGTACGCACCAAACCCCCACCCCAGCCGTGTATGTACGCACCGAACCACCAGCCGTGTATGTACGCACCAAACACCCACCCGTGTATGTACGCCCCCGAACCCCCCCCAGCCGTGTATGTACGCACCGAACCACCAGCCGTGTATGTACGCCCCCGAACCCCCCCCCAGCCGTGTATGTACGCACCAAACACCCACCCATGTATGTACGCCCCCGAACCCCCCCCCCAGCCGTGTATGTACGCACCGAACCACCAGCCGTGTATGTACGCCCCCGAACCCCCCCCCAGCCGTGTATGTACGCACCGAACCACCAGCCGTGTATGTACGCACCAAACCCCCACCCCAGCCGTGTATGTACGCACCGAACCACCAGCCGTGTATGTACGCACCAAACACCCACCCGTGTATGTACGCCCCCGAACCCCCCCCAGCCGTGTATGTACGCACCGAACCACCAGCCGTGTATGTACGCCCCCGAACCCCCCCCCAGCCGTGTATGTACGCACCAAACACCCACCCATGTATGTACGCCCCCGAACCCCCCCCCCAGCCGTGTATGTACGCACCGAACCACCAGCCGTGTATGTACGCCCCCGAACCCCCCCCCAGCCGTGTATGTACGCACCGAACCACCAGCCGTGTATGTACGCACCAAACCCCCACCCCAGCCGTGTATGTACGCACCGAACCACCAGCCGTGTATGTACGCACCAAACACCCACCCGTGTATGTACGCCCCCGAACCCCCCCCAGCCGTGTATGTACGCACCGAACCACCAGCCGTGTATGTACGCCCCCGAACCCCCCCCCAGCCGTGTATGTACGCACCAAACACCCACCCGTGTATGTACGCCCCCGAACCCCCCCCCAGCCGTGTATGTACGCACCGAACCACCAGCCGTGTATGTACGCACCGAACCACCAGCCGTGTATGTACGCCCCCGAACCCCCCCCAGCCGTGTATGTACGCACCGAACCACCAGCCGTGTATGTACGCCCCCGAACCCCCCCCAGCCGTGTATGTACGCACCGAACCACCAGCCGTGTATGTACGCACCAAACACCCACCCGTGTATGTACGCCCCCGAACCCCCCCAGCCGTGTATGTACGCACCGAACCACCAGCCGTGTATGTACGCCCCCGAACCCCCCCCCAGCCGTGTATGTACGCACCAAACACCCACCCATGTATGTACGCCCCCGAACCCCCCCCCCAGCCGTGTATGTACGCACCGAACCACCAGCCGTGTATGTACGCCCCCGAACCCCCCCCCAGCCGTGTATGTACGCACCGAACCACCAGCCGTGTATGTACGCACCAAACACCCACCCGTGTATGTACGCCCCCGAACCCCCCCCAGCCGTGTATGTACGCACCGAACCACCAGCCGTGTATGTACGCCCCCGAACCCCCCCCAGCCGTGTATGTACGCACCGAACCACCAGCCGTGTATGTACGCACCAAACCCCCACCCCAGCCGTGTATGTACGCACCGAACCACCACCCCACCAGGGAATGTACGGACCGCACCCCCACCAGTGCATGTACGGACCGTACTGACGCCAAAAAAACACGTACTGAACCCGGACAAACCATATTTACACAAGGAGAGTCAAGTAGAGTTTCCCCACACCACCAAACAGGCCCAACAACCCCACAAACATCACATACACTCACCTGCAACTGCCAAACTGCCAAACAGAGGCCCAAAACTCAATCACTCCTCATAACACACCCACACAAATTTCAAACACAGCCACACCCACAAATGGACCAATAAAAATGGACCACACACACAAACCATGAGCCTTTGCAACAGACCCACTGCTGCCAGAGCCCACAGACGACCCACACCACCATACTTGAACCTCACACTTGCATACCTTCACACAACCACCTACACAAACACCCCTCATCACATTCACACACACACCTCCACTACCACACCCACACACCCACAGCCATCCACACCCACACCCCCACAACCACACCCCACGCCATGTCCACCACCAAGAATCCAAAGTTCACAAAGGAGGAGCTGGAGATCCTTGTCGACGAAATCCTCAGAGTCGAGCCACAGCTCTTTGGGACATTGGTCAGACAGACCAGCATATCCGAAAAAACCGCCATGTGGCAGAGGATCGTCGATTCTGTGAATGCTGTTGGGACAACCAGAAGGACCAGGCACGAGTGCCAATCCAGGTGGTACGATCTGCGGAGGACGGTCAAGAGGAAGATGACTGACAATCACAACCAGGGGAACATCACTGGAGGAGGGCCGCCCCCCAGACCGGTACAATACCATCCCTGGGAGGAGAAGGTGATGTCCACGCTGGCGGTGGAGGGACTACACGGACTGCCAGGACTCCCAGACCCTGGTGAGTACACAAACAACTCACCTCACATGGGGGGATGCCATACACAATCAATCATGCATGCCACCCCCCCCAAGCCACCACCGGACACAACAACACTCCACAAACACACACATGCCACTGGCACCTCCATGCCCCATGCATCAATCAGGGCCATGCCAAGTCACAGGCCACACAATACACCAACACAACACAGGATGTGGTCGATGCTGGGAGTGGGGGCAGCAAAACTAACATTGAGCAACTCACAAGCACACAACAATGCCCTCAGCCCATATGGCCCAGGGCACAGCCATACAAACTGTGTGTACCCACACAGTACTGTCTTGCCTGCAAATGATGGCTGCCATGCAGGATGCCATGGGTCTGAAGGCACAATTTGCACATAACAGCAGACAATGAAGATGCATCGCTCTGATAGAGTCTCAGCACACACCGCCACAGCAGCAGCCTACACTCAGACACACTGCCCAATGGGTGCCCGGAGAACAGGGACTAACTCACATGAACAAGCCAATGGCCATTCAAAGACCGGCTAACTGTGTGTGCCCAGGAAGCTGGCCTGAGGTGACAGAGAGTGACAAAGAGAGGGAGGGAGAGGGGGAATGAGAGGGAAGGAGACAGAGGGGGGACACAGGGAGACAGACAGAGGGAGGGAGTAGGGTGACAGAGGGAGACCGACAGAGGAGGGAGGAGGGTGACAGAGGGAGGGAGGAAGGGAGACACAGGGAGACTAAATCACCCTTGGGTGGTGTGGCCATGTCCACTCGTCAGCCGGTGGACTGTGTGCATGCAGACCAGGTCTGGCAGTGCCTCAACCCCCCCTTCCGTAGATGAAGACCGGTCCATGTGTCAATCTGTGCACGAGTCCATCCGTGCTGCAGGCACAGACCTAACCACACACCCAGTATACCCACCCACCGTGTCGGTAAGAACCCTGTCACAAATGCTTCAGTCCCCTACCTGCAACATCAAATTGCCTTGCCAAACACCATTTGGCCACGTACAGTGCAACACGTAAGGCGCCTCTGCATGGCTCGCTACGCCCGCACACCACACTGCTGACTGTGTACCCAAATAGATGCATCAACTAAGATTGTGTCTCACACATGCGTAAAGCCCTGACAGCTGTGGCCAAGGGACATAGCCATGCACAAGTGCACTGTGAGAGGAATGCAGGACAGATCAACTACCCAGAGGAAGAGTGCCAAATCAGAAATGCATGCAACATGGATGCCACATGTGACACTGTCAACATTGTCTCTCTCACACACAGGTCAACGTCGACGAACACCCCCCAACACTGGGGGGGAAGTCACACAGGACCAGGCTCCGCGGGATGATGACCCCACCGCCAGCGATGACTCTCACCACTCCGTGGATGACCCAGACCAACCTGGCCCCTCTGGTGTCCAACCACCTGCAGCACCTGCGTCAGGTACAACTGTGCCCAACCACCACCCCCATTCCTGCCACATCCCAGGAGACGTCCAGGAGCCCTGCCCGCACACGACCACCCAGCCAGTCTGCCCAGGAGGGACACGGTCCTCCGGGCACCCAGGAGGAGGCAGGCGGCAACGCAGATGCCATCCCTCAGGGGTCCCGGAGACCCGATGCACCCACAACGGCAGGCCAGGTGCACGTGGGCAGGGGTGGCGGGAGTGGAGGACGGCGGAGGCGCGAACCTGACCAGGCAGCTCAGGACCCGGTAGTGTCCCAGGTCAGCAACATCCTGGATACATACCGGCGTGACACCAGGGGCATGGACCAGATTGCGTCCACCCTCAATGACATCAAGGGGACCCTCCAGGAGATGAAGACCCTGCAGTCCCAGCAACATGCCTGTCAACTGCAACACCAAGGAAGGATGGAGGATAGACAGGCTGAGCTCGTGGCGGTGCAAACCCAAATGACCGGTGTACTCCGTCGGATTGCCGACAACATGGGCAACCCTCCCTGTGGCACCAGGCGAAGGCCATTACCAGACACAGGGAGGGATCAGGAGGAGGAGGATTCATCCGACGGAGCGTCACAGACATCGTCACGGACTGCTTCCGAGGGTCCCCGCAGGAAGGTGGGTCGTCCACGAAAAAGACTGTGAGAGTCAGCAGAACATCACCATCTCCCAGGTCACCTGGCCTGGCACCTGGCCCTCTGGCCCAATAGCAGCACATGACATTGTCTGCCACATGGACTTGCTGGTCACTGTCTGACCTATGTTGACGAAGACTGTGGCATGGACTCTGACATTTTGCTACGACAAGGATACCAACTCCCCCAGTGAACTTTGGATTCTACACTCCCGCTGTGCACCTCTTGTCATCCCCACAAACCCGTACCCCACCACAAATAAATTAATCACACTTACAAGATGATGCCGTGATTCTACATTATTACAATACATGTGTGTGTCGTACAGTCAAAGCATGCCTGATCTCAGAATTAACTCCAACCATCCAAACCGTGGGGTCGCAGTCTTGCCCAGGACACACATGGGTCCCAATGTCTCATCTGATACAGACATGGAGTACCAAACTCACCTGTGCTGGGCCCAACCAGCTGAGTGGTTCCCGCACAACTGTGGCTACAGACACATTCAGGGGAGCAACAGTCATGCGCAGAGGTCAGGGATCATGTGGAGTGACCTGGCTTGCCGCTCCCAGGTATGTCTAGACATGTGTCCCTACAATGTGCAGCATGCTTGCGTCAGGCGGATGTTGAAAATGGTGGCTAGGCCAAGGTTGGATGCATGGAGATGCCAGAATGCAGTTTAGGATCACTGTGCCACATGGTTGTGTTGGGGTTGTGGGCTGCATCATGAGTGTGGGCGTGGATCTAGAAGGTCATCCTGCAGCTGGCTGTGAAACATTCCCCCCATCCCGTTAGGACGTTGATGTGGCCTGGTTGCCCGACGCAGTAGCAGAGCTGTGCAGATGCACTCCGGATATGGACAAGTACCATGGGAGTCGTGAGGCACATGTCCGTAGACTGCAGGGTAGGATTCTACACAGATGTTGTAGTTTCCCTGGGGGATGGTCTCTCTTGCCTTGAGGTGGATGGAACTGTGCATCTTGTGCATAATACAGTTCCCACTCCCTGACAAACCCCTAGCATCTTGTCACTCTACACATAGACACATATGCACCACCTATGAAAACTATGCCAGACCCTGCGGCACGCACAGTGGCAACAGGGCACCATTGACAGGGAAGAGGCACCTTGGAGACAGAGGGACAAATTTATTAGTCATGTGTGTTGGAATGACAATGATACTCTGTCAACACATACACAGGTCATGTGGATGTACATGTGGGAGCAACACTGGCACCCCCCATTGCAACACAGATGCTGGCATCCCATTGACCTGGCACACAAGTGACGGATAACAGCTAAACACCCCCTGCTGCCACGGAGAGGCCGCTATACACCATTGAGGCCCTGATGGGGCAATCACACACCATGTCAACCCGGTGCAACCTGTATGTTTCCGAGGCCAGTGTTACACACAATGATGGCCTCATCACAATCCCCAATCCCCTGCCACATGACAGTCACCAAGTCTGAGCATGGCTCCAGGTGAAGCCTGCCCCATGTCATGTTCCCCATGTAGGATCACCATGTATGCAAATGGAACACACATGAACCGGAGAAGTGCACACAGACTACAAACAATTCACACACCCAAAACGACGTGAGGCATCCCTTACCCTGAGGAGATTTCAACACTTGCCCGTGCATGTGACGCTGAATCAGCACATGTCGCTGTGTTCATGAGGAGTAGCAGGAGCACAACAATGCCACCAGCAGACAGCATGCACATGGACCTGTGGAAGAGAGACACACAAGGATTCAGCACAAAGGAGCACATCCGCAAGCATGTACTTAACACGTATCATGTTGTTAACATGACAGGTGACAATGATGACCCTCAGACAACATCCTTCCATTGCGCCATCACTTGAGTGACACTTCAATACACACCACTGACTCACTTGGCAGACATGCAGATGGACACACACATTGCAACACATGCCACACACGGCCCAATGCGTGCACACTCAGACACTGGAACTCACCACTAAGCAAAGAAGTTGCGTATGAGCCGACTCCGCATGTCCTCCACAGCCTCCTCCTCCTCCACATCACTTGCCCCGTCACCAAGCCCTTCATCCTCCACGGGTGGATGGTCCTGGTCATCTTGATCCAGTATGAGTGGAACAGCTTCCTCCACTGCCATGTTGTGCAGCATGCAGCAGACGATGATGATCTTGCACACCTTCACCGGGGCATATGGGAGTGCTCCGCCGGTCTTGTGGAGGCACCGGAATCGGCTCTTCAGAAGTCCAAACGTCCTCTCAATGACTCTCCTGGTCCGCCCATGTGCGTTGTTGTAGAGGTGCTCGGCAGCCGTGCTGGGGTTGCGGACAGGCGTCATCAGCCATGGCATGTTGGGATAGCCAGCGTCCCCTACAAGGAAACATCATGGACAGAAGTGTGTCAGCACAGGCAGTGAGATTGGAAGATGACGCCAAACCACAGAACTGCCAGAGTCTACCCACCAACAATACATGCTCGCTCGTTCCGCAGCTGCAGCATCATTTCTGGCACCCTGCTACGCCTCATGATGAAGGCATCGTGTGCTGATCCTGGAAAGCGAACACAGACATGTGAAATCACCATGTTGGACAGACACACCACAAGGGCATTAATGGAGTGATAATGTTTGCGATTCCTATACACCACCTCCTGTGCCTGTGGTGGTACCAACGCAACATGTGTCCCATCTATGGACCCAATGACATGGGGCATCCCTCCCAGGGCATAGAACTCACGCTTGACATCTGTCAACTGCTCACGATTTGGGAATTTAATGTACTCATCCAGGTGAACCAACATGGCCTCTAAGAAATCATGCAGAACACGGCTGAACATCGTCTGGGACATGCCCCCGACATCAGCAATGGTATGTTGGAACGTACCCGTGGCAAGGAAATGTAGGGCTGCCATTCACCTTCAACTTGGGTGTCAGTGCACTTGGATACCTGTGGCGCGGGAGGAGTTGTGCTTCCAGCCGGCCAGTCAACTCATCAATCAACCGTTGGCTGAATCTGTAGCGGCGTATACAGTCCCGTTCATGCAGGGCAGCAATGTCTGGCATACGTCGAGGGAGAGGCGGAGCCCTGCAGTGAAATGGAAGGAACACCTAAGAGTGAGCACTGTACAACAACATCGTCAATGCACTGAGCACATGTTACACAGCCAATACACATATGCCACGTTGTGAGTCAGGTCTGTGCCACAGTTCCTGGACACGAACGCCAGTCAGGTTACACTCCTACCAAGGGACAGCCACTAACGGAGGGGGGCAAGATCACGATGACATGGCATGAGACTAGCTGTGGGCCAGTGTAAGTGAACATGCACACGCATCACAGGATTCACAGACATCCACACATGTGCAGAGGTAGTATGCGTATGGTACAGACAGGTAGTTGGATGCGATATGCACTGGTCACATGTCATAGGAATAGGACAGGCCACACACATTGCCTTTGAGGAGTACATGTCGAGACAGAACATACATAGGGAGCATGTGGATATGTACTTGTGTTGATACTCCGTGTAGTTGGATACATACACACCTCATGGCAAATCACATATGTGGGCTGGTGTGCGGAACAGTGTGCCATGCCCATCGACACACAGACACATGTTGGCAGCAGCAACTGCTGACACATTGAATCACACACCTACAGCAAAATCATGGAAAGACATGCCACACACATGACATGGTTGCAGCATGCAACGCAGCCATACACGTGTCATATGTAATATTCCGTGTACCTGGCATCAGGGGACAGGTGCGGGTGTCCGTGACTGGGACATGCAAGTGACTCATGGCTCCACTAGTGTGTACGACATGCACACATGTCAAAGGAGTGCAGGGGATGTGTGGTACAATGCGCACCATCACACACGACATGTGTACACAGCTCATCGTACATGTGCTTTGCCCACACCTCAGGGGTAAAGTGCCACATCACATCCTGACACACCTGTGTCACACACAGGTGGTATTGCACAGACAATGCATTGGTGTCCACCCTTGGCAATACCTGTCCGCTCCATTCCTGTCTGTGTGCCGCCTGTCACCACTGACAGTTGTTATACGCACCGTACATACGCTCGGAGCGCGTGTATAGGGTCCCTGGGCCAATATTGCCGCTGGCGTATGCGTACGCCACAGTAGTACGGACTGTACACGCGCTTGTACGGTCCGGATCACAATATGGGCGCTGGCGTATGCGTACGCCACAGTAGTACGGACTGTACACGCGCTTGTACGGTCCGGATCACAATATGGGCGCTGGCGTATGCGTACGCCACAGTAGTACGGACTGTACACGCGCTTGTACGGTCCGGATCACAATATGGGCGCTGGCGTATGCGTACGCCACAGTAGTACGGACTGTACACGCGCTTGTACGGTCCGTACTACTGTGGCGTACGCATACGCCAGCGCCCATATTGTGATCCGGACCGTACAAGCGCGTGTACAGTCCGTACTACTGTGGCGTACGCATACGCCAGCGCCCATATTGTGATCCGGACCGTACAAGCGCATGTACGGTCGGTATCACTGCTTGTGGGGTGCCCTAGGGCGTGGAACGCACCGTACCTGTGTGTAAATGTATGAAAACACATAGGGGACACATGAGGGACAAGTATAAGGGCCTAAATGCCTGATGGTTGCCATGGAGACTGAGTTAAATTTTTGAATTTGAGCACCAGGTGCACAGCAGAAGTCAGTTTGAAAGAATCTACATTGTTGCAATGTGGATGTTGACTTGACATCATTATCAAAACTGAAACCATGCAAAGCCACACACTGGGGTAGGTTTGAAGGGATTGGATGAAACGTAGGATGCTAATGTGACTGACCAATCAATCTGTACTCCTATACATGAACAGGCCAGCCAGGCATATATAAGGCAGCCAGGTCCCATGAGAGAGCACTTGCCTGCACATCCATTCATCCCTGACCACTGCTGCTGATAGTGATTCCTCTGGCACCATGTCCAGGACTGTGGAGAGGTCACAGCCATTCACCCAGGAGGAGAACCTTGCCCTGATAGATGTGATCCTCCCACAGTTCCAGAGCCTGTATGGTCGACCAGGGGTTCAGGTGAGTGCAGACTCCACTAGCTTAGACTGTGCCCCTTTTGTGTGACAGTGACTTCTGGCATTGTGTCCATGTGTGACAGACATGCACTGTTGTTTGGAGTGGGTCCCAGGGTGTGGAAGGCCTCATGTCACCCATGCAGAGCATGCTGTGTTTCCTGTGTGCACTCCTCACTTGCATAGTGCCTACTGTGACAATGAATGCAAGGTGCATGCCACATTCTGCCTGCATACTCCTCCTGGGGATGTTGTTTCCACAGTCCTGATGTGATCCTGTGTTCCCCCCAGTGTGACAGGTGTCAGTACCCATGGATGTGTGTTTGTTCAGTGTACCTGTGCTGTGAGTGTCCAAAGGCCGTGTTCGTCCCCTGCACATTGGTGTGTGTGTTAGTCCCCTGTCATGTGGGTGAGTGCATATGGGGAGTGTTGCACACAAGCAGCATGAGGGATGGATATGGCCTGGCCATCGGATGTGAGCAGGGAGCAGTGCTGTGTGCATGCCGTGCTGAGCCAGCCCCACACCTGTGACACCCACGTCTACTGGCACATGGGCAGAGTGAGGTGTGTACCCGCAGTTGGCAATGCCATGTGATTGTCCTGTACCTGTGTGTGTCTGTGTACTCTGCTGAGGTAGCATCAGTGTGCTGGGGCAGGTGACTGCTGTGAGGTGCTGTACATAATCCTGGTGTAGCCTGTGAGGCACAGTGTGATCCCTGGTCAGTGAGTGTGTGGTACCCCTCATGCCACCCGTGTGCTTCCACTGGCACGTAGTGCATTTGGCCTTCCACAGTGGATAATGTCCCTATGACAAAGGTGCAATTAGTTGCATGCATACCATGGCCTGTTCATAATGAGGATTGTTCTATATGTGTGTCTCTGTGTCTTTGCTCATGTGGATTAATGTATTCTCTCTTTTGCATCCTCACAGGTAGGCGCCATTGCCAAGGGGGAGATCTGGAGGGAAGCCGTCAGTGCCGTGAGGGGTACAGAGGGTCGGAGGCGGAGCCTGTCTCAGGTGAGGAAACGCTGGCAGGACATCCGGTGCTGGACGAGGAGGATTGCACGGCTCCTGCTGGGGGACTCACCTGAGAGCCGTAAGAACCGTGGCCGCCGTCGTCTGACCCACATCCAGAAGCGTGTGCTGGCGGTGGTCTTCCCCGATATGGACAGGCGCCTACAGGAGAGGCAGCAGCAGGAAGGGGGTAGGTACATGTGTGTCAGTTGTGTGTCCCCAGCCAATGTAAGTGTGCAGTTGCATGGATACACTGCCAGGGTTTGATTGTGCAGTGCGTCAACTTCTCCACAAAGTAGCACAGTGCTGTTCTCACTCCCTCCCTTCCCCTCCTTGCAATGTGTTCCCTGGTCTGTCGCCACTCTTGCACAAGGTTATTTATGCAGGCAGTTCATGCAGGTGCCCTATGCTATCAGCATCATGTGTGGGGGTGATGTGCCACAGGTATGGGGACCTTGCGTGTGCCATGGCCAATTTCAGTCATTGTGGTGTCCATGTCACTTGGCACTGATTGTGAATCACGACATAGGGGTGTGTCTCCAAAATGTACAGCCTTCCAGCATGCATGTCCAATTGTGTGCCCTCTGACATGATGTGCCTGAGTGGGAGGCCTGCTAAGTGCAGGGACGGTTGCTTAATTTGCAGTCATGTCCATCCTGGACCATGGAGGAGTGTGGGCACTACTGTGCCCTGGGGCACCTCTTCCTAGGTATCATGTGCGTCATCCAACAATATGGCCATTCACTGTGTCTTTGCCATGGGTTGCGTAGGGTGGCATTGTACCCTGGGCTCAACTGTTAGGACCTACAGGTTGCTACATGTGTCCACTGTACAGGGGGACCCATTTTGCTTGTGCATACTCACAGTGGGCATTACCTGTGTGTGTTGTTGAGACAATCTGATGATGTTTGCCTGTCAATGATGTGTGGACATGGCCACCAGGGGCTGTGTGTTTACAGTCATGAATTAGTGGAGGCCATGTGTTTCCATCCCAGAGTAAGAGGTGTACATACTTTCTCCGTCTCAATGAGATTGTCTCAGGTGTGGGTGGTTTGTGCGTACAAGGCCTACATGTCAGAAGCTTCATCCTCCTTGCTGGGTTTAGCCTGTGTGTGATGTTTGACTGGACATACGCTCAAGGTGCAGTGACCCTGTCATGTGTGGCCTGGTTTCATGTATTGCCTTTGCAGCATGCGGCAAGAGTAAATGGATATGATTCATGCTCATCCCTTTTTGACGACGCAGTGTGGTGCAGGTGCTGTGCACATTTGTCCCCAGAGGCTGACTCCTCTCTAAAATTTCAGGTGCAGTGATTTGCTGTTGTGTCATGATCTCCATTGTGTCTCAGTGGCATGGTGGGTAGAAAAACTGTGTGTTCCATGGCCTACATGTGTACATTGTTTTGTAGGTGTTACTCCTGTTGCTTTTCAGGCTATGCAATGTGACCTATGTATATTTGACTCATGTGACATAAGTGTACAGGTGTCTGATTTTCTCCTGTCTCTTCACCTTGCCCACAGCATCGCCGGGGGACACGGAAGGAGACACTAGCACGGACCGGGAGGAGAGATTGAGCACCAGTACCAGCAGTGCTGTCCTGTCTGGCACATGGAGTGGCACGGAGGCCGAAGGGAGTGAGGCGGAGGACCTGTTGACTGCCAACACAGACTATGACGCAGACGGGTCCGAGGCTGAGCTCCCAGAGGTGGCGGAGTCTGCCCCCCCAGCTGATGGCAGCCCTCCACATCCCCCCGCCACCTCAGGTTCCATCACCGGCCTCCCACATGCTCGTGGCCCTTCCCTCCGTGCTCGGTCCCCACATGTCTCCTTCCTGCCAGGCACCGCACCCCCTGCCCCTGTCACCACTGCTGCGGTGAGTGCGGAGTCTGTGGACATCCTGAGGCAGTTGCAGGTTGGTCAGACTGCGATGCTAAATGTCCTCCATGCCCACACCCAGGTGCTGACCCAGATGGAGGCATACATGGAGGGCATGTCGGCTGCGCAGTCTGACCAACGGCAGTTGCTGAGGTCCATAGACTCCACACTGACTGCAGCACTGGATCTCCTGCAGCGCTGCGTAACACCCCCTACCCCTGCCCCATCCACAATTCCCACTCCCGTGCCTGTCCCACGCACATCCAGACGTCAGCGTGCACGCACCCCAACAGACACAGGCACCACACCACCAGGGAAGTCGAAGCGCACACCTCCTGTCACGCACACACAGGGTGAGGAAGGCACACCCACTGGGTCGGGGGGGAAACGTAGAACACGCAGCCACAGTGGGAGTCCGCATTCCACACAACCCACTCCCTCCAAATCCACTCCCCTTAGCTCTCCTGGCCAACAGTCAGTGACAGCATCATCCACTGCGAGTGTGCCCCCCAGCCCCAGGATGACACCACCCCGCAAGCGGTGGAGGCGGGACCCGGCCAGGGGAGTTGAGTCCCCCACCCTGTCCACACCCTCCCCCAGTGGCGCTGCGACCCATCCCTTTGCCCCCCCCCCCTCCTTGGGGCCTGTGGTTGGATTGGGTACGGGGGAGTCGCTGGGGGAACTTGCCGACGTGTGCAGCGCCATTCTGTCCTCCACCTTTGGCGCTGGCACCCCCCCTGTGGCAGATTCATCCCTCCCTGCACCCACAACACCTACCCTTTCCCCTCCTGTCCCTGCGGTGCCTGTTTCCACCCTCCCCCCTGATGCCCCCTCTTCTGTGGATGAAATGGACTTGTGAACTGTGCAGGCAAGCTAGGGGACACACGTCCCGATGTGTACCCCCCCCCCGGACATTGCTGCTGGGCTGGCCCATGGCCCTTGTACATAGTGGACATTTTCTCTGATATATTTTCCTGCTGAATAAAGCCTTTTCTTTTTGTTTTGCACACTGATGCTTTCCTGGACTTGCTGTTGGTGCTGGTGCTCCCTGCGTTGGGGTGGTGATAATGTGTTAGGGGTCTGTGAAATGTTGGAGTGTGCTGCTCATGGGGTGTACCCTGCCATCTGCGTGCCATCACAAAGGTCTCTGCAAATGGTATTTGGTCATGTTTGCTCTCACTGTATGGTGACATTGTCCCAAGGTGTGTTCCGTCCTCTGTGGCCCAGGCCATTTTTCCTGCAGGGTGTCTCCCAAATGCTGTGCTGTGCTGTGTCTACATTTCCTGGATGTGTGAGGGTTGCCTTTCAATATAGCCATGCTGGCTCAGCGATGGCTCCGCCTGCATCTGGGGTATCACCCTTGTAGGTCACTGAACTTGTTGATGGGGTATATTGTCCGATGTCTGGGCACTGCTGGGAGTGATAGGTACACACCCCTCCTGTGTCTGGGCACTGCTGGGAGTGATAGGCACACACCCCTCCTGTGTCTGGGCACTGCTGGGAGGACCCTGCACCCACCCCTCCTGTGTCTGGGCACTGCTGGGAGGACCCTGCACCCACCCCTCCTGTGTCTGGGCACTGCTGGGAGTGATAGGTACACACCCCTCCTGTGTCTGGGCACTGCTGGGAGGACCCTGCACCCACCCCTCCTGTGTCTGGGCACTGCTGGGAGGACCCTGCACCCACCCCTCCTGTGTCTGGGCACTGCTGGGGGTGTTTTGCACACCCCATTCTTATAGCAGGTTCGGTGCGTACATGCACGGGTGGGGGTTTGGTGCGTACATACACGGGTGGGGGTTCGGTCCGTACATACACGGGTGGGGGTTCGGGGCGTACATACTCTGCTGGGGTGGGGGTTCGGTGCGTACATACACGGGTGGTGGTTCGGTGCGTACATACACGGCTGGGGTGGGGGTTTGGTGCGTACATACACGGCTGGTGTGGTGGTTTGGTGCGTACATACACGGGTGGGCGTTTGGTGCGTACATACACGGGTGGCGGTTCGGGGCGTACATACACGGGTGGGGGTTCGGGGCGTACATACCAGGGTGGGGTGGGGGTTCGGGGCGTACATACACGGGTGGCGCTTGGGTGCGTACATACACGGGTGGCGGTTCGGGGCGTACATACACGGGTGGGGGTTCGGGGCGTACATACACGAGTGGGGTGGGGTTTCGGTCCGTACATACACGGGTGGGGGTTCGGGGCGTACATACTCTGCTGGGGTGGGGGTTCGGTCCGTACATACACGGGTGGTGGTTCGGTGCGTACATACACGGCTGGGGTGGGGGTTTGGTGCGTACATACACGGCTGGTGGTTCGGTGCGTACATACACGGCTGGGGTGGGGGTTTGGTGCGTACATACACGGCTGGTGGTTCGGTGCGTACATACACGGCTGGGGGGGGGTTCGGGGGCGTACATACACGGGTGGTGGTTTGGTGCGTACATACACGGCTGGGGTGGGGGTTCGGTCCGTACATACACGGGTGGGGGTTCGGGGCGTACATACTCTGCTGGGGTGGGGGTTCGGTCCGTACATACACGGGTGGTGGTTCGGTGCGTACATACACGGCTGGGGGGGGGTTCGGTGCGTACATACACGGGTGGTGGTTCGGTGCGTACATACACGGCTGGGGTGGGGGTTTGGTGCGTACATACACGGGTGGGGGTTCGGTGCGTACATACACGGCTGGGGGGGGGTTCGGGGGCGTACATACACGGGTGGTGGTTTGGTGCGTACATACACGGCTGGGGTGGGGGTTCGGTCCGTACATACACGGGTGGGGGTTCGGGGCGTACATACTCTGCTGGGGTGGGGGTTCGGTCCGTACATACACGGGTGGTGGTTCGGTGCGTACATACACGGCTGGGGGGGGGTTCGGTGCGTACATACACGGGTGGTGGTTCGGTGCGTACATACACGGCTGGGGTGGGGGTTTGGTGCGTACATACACGGCTGGTGTGGTGGTTTGGTGCGTACATACACGGGTGGGCGTTTGGTGCGTACATACACGGGTGGTGGTTTGGTGCGTACATACACGGCTGGGGTGGTGGTTTGGTGCGTACATACACGGGTGGTGGTTTGGTGCGTACATACACGGCTGGGGTGGGGTTTCGGTCCGTACATACACGGGTGGGGGTTTGGTGCGTACATACACGGCTGGTGGTTCGGTGCGTACATACACGGCTGGGGGGGGTTAGGGGGCGTACATACACGGGTGGTGGTTTGGTGCGTACATACACGGCTGGGGTGGGGGTTCGGTCCGTACATACACGGGTGGGGGTTCGGGGCGTACATACTCTGCTGGGGTGGGGGTTCGGGGGCGTACATACACGGGTGGTGGTTCGGTGCGTACATACACGGGTGGTGGTTCGGTGCGTACATACACGGCTGGGGTGGGGGTTTGGTGCGTACATACACGGCTGGTGTGGTGGTTTGGTGCGTACATACACGGGTGGGGGTTTGGTGCGTACATACACGGCTGGTGTGGTGGTTTGGTGCGTACATACACGGGTGGGGGTTTGGTGCGTACATACACGGCTGGGGGTTCGGGGCGTACATACCAGGGTGGGGTGGGGGTTCGGGGCGTACATGCACGGGTGGCGCTTGGGTGCGTACATACACGGGTGGGGGTTCGGGGCGTACATACCAGGGTGGGGTGGGGGTTCGGGGCGTACATACACGGGTGGCGCTTGGGTGCGTACATACACGGGTGGGGGTTCGGGGCGTACATACCAGGGTGGGGTGGGGGTTCGGGGCGTACATACACGGGTGGCGCTTGGGTGCGTACATACACGGGTGGCGGTTCGGGGCGTACATACACGGGTGGGGGTTCGGGGCGTACATACCAGGGTGGGGTGGGGGTTCGGGGCGTACATACACGGGTGGCGCTTGGGTGCGTACATACACGGGTGGCGGTTCGGGGCGTACATACACGGCTGGTGGTTCGGTGCGTACATACACGGCTGGGGGGGGTTAGGGGGCGTACATACACGGGTGGTGGTTTGGTGCGTACATACACGGCTGGGGTGGGGGTTCGGTCCGTACATACACGGGTGGGGGTTCGGGGCGTACATACTCTGCTGGGGTGGGGGTTCGGGGGCGTACATACACGGGTGGTGGTTCGGTGCGTACATACACGGGTGGTGGTTCGGTGCGTACATACACGGCTGGGGTGGGGGTTTGGTGCGTACATACACGGCTGGTGTGGTGGTTTGGTGCGTACATACACGGGTGGGGGTTTGGTGCGTACATACACGGCTGGGGGTTCGGGGCGTACATACCAGGGTGGGGTGGGGGTTCGGGGCGTACATGCACGGGTGGCGCTTGGGTGCGTACATACACGGGTGGGGGTTCGGGGCGTACATACCAGGGTGGGGTGGGGGTTCGGGGCGTACATACACGGGTGGCGCTTGGGTGCGTACATACACGGGTGGCGGTTCGGGGCGTACATACACGGGTGGGGGTTCGGGGCGTACATACACGAGTGGGGGTTCGGGGCGTACATGCACGGGTGGGGGTACGGGCCGTACTTCCACGGGTGGGGGTACGGTCCGTACATACCCCTGCCCACGCTCTGCGTGCCTGGGTACGGGCCGTACCCATGCCTTTGGTGTGTGGGTACGGTGCGTCCCACCATTGTTGCGGGCCGTGGGGTCCGCACCGTACACAGGCCTTGGGGGCGTGGCTACGGGTCGTACCACGCGTACCCCTACATGACCCCAGCAATGCTGGTACGAGCTGTACCAAGGCCTTTCTGACGTGGGTACGGGCCGTACCGCTATTGTTGGAGTGACGTAGGGGGACGCGTGGTACGTTCCGTACCCACGCTCTTGCGGCCTGGGTAGGGTACGTACCGGTTCGCGTGACCATCCACTTCCGTTGTGGCGGACGCTTGCGTTGCTGGCCTTGCCCCCACCCCCTGGAAGTGACCAGGCCCTGATGGTCAGGTATGTCCAGGCCATGTGTGATTTGGTACCATGTGTTGGTGTTGTGTGTCCTGCCCCTGCCCCCCCCTTTGCCCCTGGTTGTTGTGCTGACCTTCTGCGGCGTCTGCGTCGGTTCCTGTACGCCAGGTGGACTGCTAGGAGGGCAGGGATGGCACGTAGGTTCGGGTCCATGTCTGTTCGTCGCGTCCAGCTGCTCCTTGCGTGTGTCGTCCTGATTTCCCGGCAGTTTTTGGCAGCCGGTAAATATTTTCCGTGCGGGATGACGTCGGTTCGAATCGTACTTCCTGGTTCGTGAAACGTAGGCTGGATGCGTACCGACGTCACGTCGGCTCCTTTCAGGATCGGAATTGTGTTTAGTTTCTGTTCGGTCGGTGTTTTGTTCGAATCGTACGGAAATGGTGTTTCCGTATGAATCGTACTTGCATTTTCGGATGGATTTCGCACCGGGTACGAGTCGGACGGAGAAAAGGCTCCGTCCGACGGTTCGTACCCGGTTTTTACCGGATCGGAATTGGCACCTTAATAATAAAGCAAATAACTCTTACCTTCTCAAACGCGAAACAGCTCCGAACCGCGACCTGGATTTGACCAAAATAACCCAAAACAACAGCGAGCGGTTACAAAATAAAAGAACCAAACAAACATAGGAAGTTTGAAAATTAAAGCAGCACGGTTTTAGGTGAATGCTCAGCCTGGACTTCTCACTTTATCAGTAACGATAATATTGCCCACCTCAAATGGTCAGCTGCTCAAATGACCACCAAGACAACAATTATCCACAAGTATGAGAGGCAACATATTGGAAGAAATGTAAATTAATGTCAAAATAAACTTTTGTGTTTCGAATCCACACAGTAGTTGAGTATTTGCTTGAATTCCTTTATTCCAAGATTTAGTGAGACCAGATCCGCAGCCAATGCATTTCGCACAAACATGGGATTTTCAAGGCGAGTTTCAACAATAAGAAATATTTACACGTCAAAACGGGGGGTAGTATGACGAAATCGGCAGGACCCAGAGTTCAATCTAGGTAATAGGTCGATAGCTTTAGACAGTTCGTATGGTATATATCAGACATGTTTATTGCAATGATGTAATTATTAAAATATGCGTAATAATAAACAAAATTTTCTCTCGAATGAATATACATTCCAACAACTATAAAATAAATATTATTTTCCTATCTACTATTTAATTTAAAAATATTTTGGAATTTGCATTCTGATATAACTTCTATGTTTTATCCAACCCAAACTAAAATCTACAGATTTTTTGTCAATTAAATCCAATAAATTTAACTATTCTTATTCAACTCTATAATTAATTCTAATATTTGCTATTTACCAAACTTAATTAACATACTACTCCCACTACATACTGAACTTAATTAATTTACTATTCTCACTCCAACCTATATTTAATTAGGGTAGGTGCTGGACACTGAACTAAATTAATTTACTATTCCCACTCCACTCTATATTTAATTAAGATAAGTGCTGGACACTGAACTTAATTAATTTACTATTCTCACTCCAACCTATATTTAATTAGGGTAGGTGCTGGACACTGAACTAAATGAATTTACTATTCCCACTCCACTCTATATTTAATTAAGATAAGTGCTGGACACTGAACTTAATTAATTTACTATTCTCACTCCAACCTATATTAAATTAGGGTAGGTGCTGGACACTGAACTAAATTAATTTACTATTCCCACTCCAGTCTATATTAAATTAAAATAAGTGCTGGACACTGAACTTAATTAATTTACTATTCTCACTCCAACCTATATTTAATTAGAGTATGTGCTGGACACTGAACTGAATTCATTTACTATTCCCACTCCAATCTATATTTAATTAAGATAAGTGCTGGACACTGAACTTAATTAATTTACTATTCTCACTCCAAACTATATTAAATTACAGTAGGTGCTGGACAATGAACTTAATTAATTTACTATTCCCACTCCACTCTATATTTAATTAAGATAAGTGCTGGACACTAAACTTAATTAATTTACTATTCTCACTCCAACCTATATTAAATTAGGGTAGGTGCTGGACACTGAACTAAATTAATTTACTATTCCCACTCCAGTCTATATTAAATTAAAATAAGTGCTGGACACTGAACTTAATTAATTTACTATTCTCACTCCAACCTATATTTAATTAGGGTAGGTGCTGGACACTGAACTAAATTAATTTACTATTCCCACTCCACTCTATATTTAATTAAGATAAGTGCTGGACACTGAACTTAATTAATTTACTATTCTCACTCCAACCTATATTAAATTAGGGTAGGTGCTGGACACTGAACTAAATTAATTTACTATTCCCACTCCAGTCTATATTAAATTAAAATAAGTGCTGGACACTGAACTTAATTAATTTACTATTCTCACTCCAACCTATATTTAATTAGAGTATGTGCTGGACACTGAACTGAATTTATTTACTATTCCCACTCCAATCTATATTTAATTAAGATAAGTGCTGGACACTGAACTTAATTAATTTACTATTCTCACTCCAAACTATATTAAATTACAGTAGGTGCTGGACAATGAACTTAATTAATTTACTATTCCCACTCCACTCTATATTTAATTAAGATAAGTGCTGGACACTGAACTTAATTAATTTACTATTCTCACTCCAACCTATATTAAATTAGGGTAGGTGCTGGACACTGAACTAAATTAATTTACTATTCCCACTCCAGTCTATATTAAATTAAAATAAGTGCTGGACACTGAACTTAATTAATTTACTATTCTCACTCCAACCTATATTTAATTAGAGTATGTGCTGGACACTGAACTGAATTCATTTACTATTCCCACTCCAATCTATATTTAATTAAGATAAGTGCTGGACACTGAACTTAATTAATTTACTATTCTCACTCCAAACTATATTAAATTACAGTAGGTGCTGGACAATGAACTTAATTAATTTACAATTCCCACTCCACTCTATATTTAATTAAGATAAGTGCTGGACACTGAACTTAATTAATTTACTATTCTCACTCCAACCTATATTAAATTAGGGTAGGTGCTGGACACTGAACTAAATTAATTTACTATTCCCACTCCAGTCTATATTAAATTAAAATAAGTGCTGGACACTGAACTTAATTAATTTACTATTCTCACTCCAACCTATATTTAATTAGAGTATGTGCTGGACACTGAACTGAATTCATTTACTATTCCCACTCCAATCTATATTTAATTAAGATAAGTGCTGGACACTGAACTTAATTAATTTACTATTCTCACTCCAAACTATATTAAATTACAGTAGGTGCTGGACAATGAACTAAATTAATTTACTATTCCCACTCCACTCTATATTTAATTAAGATAAGTGCTGGACACTGAACTTAATTAATTTACTATTCTCACTCCAACCTATATTAAATTAGGGTAGGTGCTGGACACTGAACTAAATTAATTTACTATTCCCACTCCAGTCTATATTAAATTAAAATAAGTGCTGGACACTGAACTTAATTAATTTACTATTCCCACTCCAATCTATATTTAATTAAGATAAGTGCTGGACACTGAACTTAATTAATTTACTATTCTCACTCCAAACTATATTAAATTACAGTAGGTGCTGGACAATGAACTAAATTAATTTACTATTCCCACTCCACTCTATATTTAATTAAGATAAGTGCTGGACACTGAACTTAATTAATTTACTATTCTCACTCCAACCTATATTAAATTAGGGTAGGTGCTGGACACTGAACTAAATTAATTTACTATTCCCACTCCAGTCTATATTAAATTAAAATAAGTGCTGGACACTGAACTTAATTAATTTACTATTCTCACTCCAACCTATATTTAATTAGAGTATGTGCTGGACACTGAACTGAATTCATTTACTATTCCCACTCCAATCTATATTTAATTAAGATAAGTGCTGGACACTGAACTTATTAATTTACTATTCTCAATCCAAACTATATTAAATTACAGTAGGTGCTGGACAATGAACTTAATTAATTTAATATTCCCACTCCACTCTATATTTAATTAAGATAAGTGCTGGACAATGAACTTAATTAATTTACTATTCTCACTCCAACCTATATTAAATTAGGGTAGGTGCTGGACACTGAACTAAATTAATTTACTATTCCCACTCCATTCTATATTAAATTAAAATAAGTGCTGGACAGTGAACTTAATTAATTTAATACTCTGACTGAAATCTATATTTAATTATGGGATTAGTTAAATTTAAAAATAAATTTAAATTTTCTAAATATTAATATTTTTTTAAGTAACAATATATAAACATGTTAAATTAACTTCCCACCCTTATCCCCTATAACCCAACATTCCGCTCCTAAAATTATTTGTAACATTCTAAAAAAAAAAAAAAATTCTAAATTAATTTGTTAAAAAATTATCAGATATATAAACATTTTTACAACAATTCCCACCCTTATCCCCTATCAACCAACATCCCACTCCGAAATATATTTGTAAAAATCAAAAATTTATTTCCTATTTATAAATATTTTTAATAAAAAATTAACAAATATTTATAAACTTCCCACCCTTATCCCCTATAAACCAACATCCCGCTCCTAAAATTTTATTTAAAATGCAAATTTTAATTTACAATTTCTAATTTTTTTTTTATTTTAAAATTAAATAATATATAAACATCTTTAAAACACTTCCCACCCTTATCCCCTATAAACCAACATCCCGCTCCTAAAATTTTATTTAAAATGCAAATTTTAATTTACAATTTCTAAATTTTTTTTTTTTTTAAATTAAATAATATATACAAATTTTTAAAAAACTTCCCACCCTTATCCCCTATAAACCAACATCCCGCTCCTAAAATTTTATTTAAAATGCAAATTTTAAATTACAATTTCAAAATTATTATTTTTTTTTAATTAAATAATATATAAACATTTTTAAAACACTTCCCACCCTTATCCCCTATAAACCAACATCCCGCTCCTAAAATGATTTCTAAAATTCTAAATTAAATTTACAATTTCTAAATAAATTTCAAAAAAATTCTAACAATATATAAACATTTTTAATACACTTCCCACCCTTATCCCCTATAAACCAACATCCCGCTCCTAAATTTTTTTATAAAATTCTAAATTTAATTTAGAATTTCTAGAAAATTATTTTAAAAAATTTACAAATATATAAAAAAATTTAAAACACTTCCCACCCTTATCCCCTATAAACCAACATCCCGCTCCTAAAATTAAATATACATTTCACATTTTAAATTAAATGTAATAATTAAATTTTACAATATATTACAAAAATAAATTAACTTTTTTAAAACACTCCCCACCCTTATCCCCTATAACCCAACATCCCGCCCCTAAAACAATATAAATATTTCTCATATTACACAATAACGATATTTTCACATGTCGATATTATTACGAACGATATTACTTACATCGACATATAAGTAAAAAAAAAAAAACGATATTTTTCACATCGATATTAGCTATTTCGATATTTTGGACATTCTGGTGCCAATTCCGATCCGGTAAAAAAATTCCCCGTCCGACTCGTATCCGGATTTTATTCCGTCCGAATCGTCAAAGTAGCGTACAAACTGCCAAGTACGATTCGAACGGAAAAAAGTCCATACGAATCGCATTGGGAAGATTTCCCCACACGTCCTCGGGTCGGGAAAAGTCACCGACACGTCCCCGGGCGAGAAACCCACCGTGCGGAAAAATAAAGTCCGACTGCGCAAGTACGATCCCTCCCGTCCTCCCCATTTCACAACCGTACGCAAAAAACACCGTCCGAACCGAACTCCCATAGCAACCATGGAGACATGTGCCCGCATACGCGCCGAACACCCCACCACCCCCCGCCCGCGTATGTACGCCCCGAACCCCCACCCGTGTATGTACGGACCGAACCCCCACCCCAGCAGAGTATGTACGCCCCGAACCCCCACCCGTGTATGTACGCACCAAACACCCACCCGTGTATGTACGCCCCCGAACCCCCCCCCAGCCGTGTATGTACGCACCGAACCACCAGCCGTGTATGTACGCCCCCGAACCCCCCCCAGCCGTGTATGTACGCACCGAACCACCAGCCGTGTATGTACGCACCAAACCCCCCCCCAGCCGTGTATGTACGCACCGAACCACCAGCCGTGTATGTACGCCCCCGAACCCCCCCCCAGCCGTGTATGTACGCACCGAACCACCAGCCGTGTATGTACGCACCAAACACCCACCCGTGTATGTACGCCCCCGAACCCCCCCCAGCCGTGTATGTACGCACCGAACCACCAGCCGTGTATGTACGCCCCCGAACCCCCCCCCAGCCGTGTATGTACGCACCCAACCACCACCCGTGTATGTACGCCCCCGAACCCCCCCCAGCCGTGTATGTACGCACCGAACCACCAGCCGTGTATGTACGCACCAAACACCCACCCGTGTATGTACGCCCCCGAACCCCCCCCCAGCCGTGTATGTACGCACCGAACCACCACCCGTGTATGTACGCACCAAACCCCCCCCCAGCCGTGTATGTACGCACCGAACCACCAGCCGTGTATGTACGCCCCCGAACCCCCCCCCAGCCGTGTATGTACGCACCGAACCACCAGCCGTGTATGTACGCACCAAACACCCACCCGTGTATGTACGCCCCCGAACCCCCCCCAGCCGTGTATGTACGCACCGAACCACCAGCCGTGTATGTACGCCCCCGAACCCCCCCCCAGCCGTGTATGTACGCACCCAACCACCACCCGTGTATGTACGCCCCCGAACCCCCCCCAGCCGTGTATGTACGCACCGAACCACCAGCCGTGTATGTACGCACCAAACACCCACCCGTGTATGTACGCCCCCGAACCCCCCCCCCAGCCGTGTATGTACGCACCGAACCACCACCCGTGTATGTACGCACCAAACCCCCCCCCAGCCGTGTATGTACGCACCGAACCACCAGCCGTGTATGTACGCCCCCGAACCCCCCCCCAGCCGTGTATGTACGCACCGAACCACCAGCCGTGTATGTACGCACCAAACACCCACCCGTGTATGTACGCCCCCGAACCCCCCCCAGCCGTGTATGTACGCACCCAACCACCACCCGTGTATGTACGCCCCCGAACCCCCCCCAGCCGTGTATGTACGCACCGAACCACCAGCCGTGTATGTACGCACCAAACACCCACCCGTGTATGTACGCCCCCGAACCCCCCCCCAGCCGTGTATGTACGCACCGAACCACCACCCGTGTATGTACGCACCAAACCCCCCCCAGCCGTGTATGTACGCACCGAACCACCAGCCGTGTATGTACGCCCCCGAACCCCCCCCCAGCCGTGTATGTACGCACCGAACCACCAGCCGTGTATGTACGCACCAAACACCCACCCGTGTATGTACGCCCCCGAACCCCCCCCAGCCGTGTATGTACGCACCGAACCACCAGCCGTGTATGTACGCCCCCGAACCCCCCCCCAGCCGTGTATGTACGCACCCAACCACCACCCGTGTATGTACGCCCCCGAACCCCCCCCAGCCGTGTATGTACGCACCGAACCACCAGCCGTGTATGTACGCACCAAACACCCACCCGTGTATGTACGCCCCCGAACCCCCCCCCAGCCGTGTATGTACGCACCGAACCACCACCCGTGTATGTACGCACCAAACACCCACCCCAGCCGTGTATGTACGCACCAAACCCCCACCCCAGCCGTGTATGTACGCACCAAACCCCCACCCCAGCCGTGTATGTACGCACCTAACCACCAGCCGTGTATGTACGCCCCCGAACCCCCCCCCAGCCGTGTATGTACGCACCTAACCACCAGCCGTGTATGTACGCCCCCGAACCCCCCCCAGCCGTGTATGTACGCACCGAACCAACAGCCGTGTATGTACGCACCAAACCCCCACCCCAGCCGTGTATGTACGCACCGAACCACCAGCCGTGTATGTACGCACCAAACACCCACCCGTGTATGTACGCCCCCGAACCCCCCCCCAGCCGTGTATGTACGCACCGAACCACCAGCCGTGTATGTACGCCCCCGAACCCCCCCCAGCCGTGTATGTACGCACCGAACCACCAGCCGTGTATGTACGCACCAAACCCCCACCCCAGCCGTGTATGTACGCACCGAACCACCAGCCGTGTATGTACGCCCCCGAACCCCCCCCCAGCCGTGTATGTACGCACCGAACCACCAGCCGTGTATGTACGCACCAAACACCCACCCGTGTATGTACGCCCCCGAACCCCCCCCCAACCGTGTATGTACGCACCGAACCACCACCCGTGTATGTACGCCCCCGAACCCCCCCCAGCCGTGTATGTACGCACCGAACCACCACCCGTGTATGTACGCACCAAACACCCACCCCAGCCGTGTATGTACGCACCGAACCACCACCCCACCAGGGAATGTACGGACCGCACCCCCACCAGTGCATGTACGGACCGTACTGACGCCAAAAAAACACGTACTGAACCCGGACAAACCATATTTACACAAGGAGAGTCAAGTAGAGTTTCCCCACACCACCAAACAGGCCCAACAACCCCACAAACATCACATACACTCACCTGCAACTGCCAAACTGCCAAACAGAGGCCCAAAACTCAATCACTCCTCATAACACACCCACACAAATTTCAAACACAGCCACACCCACAAATGGACCAATAAAAATGGACCACACACACAAACCATGAGCCTTTGCAACAGACCCACTGCTGCCAGAGCCCACAGACGACCCACACCACCATACTTGAACCTCACACTTGCATACCTTCACACAACCACCTACACAAACACCCCCTCATCACATTCACACACACACCTCCACTACCACACCCACACACCCACAGCCATCCACACCCACACCCCCACAACCACACCCCACGCCATGTCCACCACCAAGAATCCAAAGTTCACAAAGGAGGAGCTGGAGATCCTTGTCGACGAAATCCTCAGAGTCGAGCCACAGCTCTTTGGGACATTGGTCAGACAGACCAGCATATCCGAAAAAACCGCCATGTGGCAGAGGATCGTCGATTCTGTGAATGCTGTTGGGACAACCAGAAGGACCAGGCACGAGTGCCAATCCAGGTGGTACGATCTGCGGAGGACGGTCAAGAGGAAGATGACTGACAATCACAACCAGGGGAACATCACTGGAGGAGGGCCGCCCCCCAGACCGGTACAATACCATCCCTGGGAGGAGAAGGTGATGTCCACGCTGGCGGTGGAGGGACTACACGGACTGCCAGGACTCCCAGACCCTGGTGAGTACACAAACAACTCACCTCACATGGGGGGGATGCCATACACAATCAATCATGCATGCCACCCCCCCCCAAGCCACCACCGGACACAACAACACTCCACAAACACACACATGCCACTGGCGCCTCCATGCCCCATGCATCAATCAGGGCCATGCCAAGTCACAGGCCACACAAAACACCAACACAACACAGGATGTGGTCGATGCTGGGAGTGGGGGCAGCAAAACTAACATTGAGCAACTCACAAGCACACAACAATGCCCTCAGCCCATATGGCCCAGGGCACAGCCATACAAACTGTGTGTACCCACACAGTACTGTCTTGCCTGCAAATGATGGCTGCCATGCAGGATGCCATGGGTCTGAAGGCACAATTTGCACATAACAGCAGACAATGAAGATGCATCGCTCTGATAGAGTCTCAGCACACACCGCCACAGCAGCAGCCTACACTCAGACACACTGCCCAATGGGTGCCCGGAGAACAGGGACTAACTCACATGAACAAGCCAATGGCCATTCAAAGACCGGCTAACTGTGTGTGCCCAGGAAGCTGGCCTGAGGTGACAGAGAGTGACAAAGAGAGGGAGGGAGAGGGGGAATGAGAGGGAAGGAGACAGAGGGGGGACACAGGGAGACAGACAGAGGGAGGGAGTAGGGTGACAGAGGGAGACCGACAGAGGGAGGGAGGAGGGTGACAGAGGGAGGGAGGAAGGGAGACACAGGGAGACTAAATCACCCTTGGGTGGTGTGGCCATGTCCACTCGTCAGCCGGTGGACTGTGTGCATGCAGACCAGGTCTGGCAGTGCCTCAACCCCCCCTTCCGTAGATGAAGACCGGTCCATGTGTCAATCTGTGCACGAGTCCATCCGTGCTGCAGGCACAGACCTAACCACACACCCAGTATACCCACCCACCGTGTCGGTAAGAACCCTGTCACAAATGCTTCAGTCCCCTACCTGCAACATCAAATTGCCTTGCCAAAACACCATTTGGCCACGTACAGTGCAACACGTAAGGCGCCTCTGCATGGCTCGCTACGCCCGCACACCACACTGCTGACTGTGTACCCAAATAGATGCATCAACTAAGATTGTGTCTCACACATGCGTAAAGCCCTGACAGCTGTGGCCAAGGGACATAGCCATGCACAAGTGCACTGTGAGAGGAATGCAGGACAGATCCAACTACCCAGAGGAAGAGTGCCAAATCAGAAATGCATGCAACATGGATGCCACATGTGACACTGTTAACATTGTCTCTCTCACACACAGGTCAACGTCGACGAACACCCCCCAACACTGGGGGGGAAGTCACACAGGACCAGGCTCCGCGGGATGATGACCCCACCGCCAGCGATGACTCTCACCACTCCGTGGATGACCCAGACCAACCTGGCCCCTCTGGTGTCCAACCACCTGCAGCACCTGCGTCAGGTACAACTGTGCCAACCACCACCCCCATTCCTGCCACATCCCAGGAGACGTCCAGGAGCCCTGCCCGCACACGACCACCCAGCCAGTCTGCCCAGGAGGGACACGGTCCTCCGGGCACCCAGGAGGAGGCAGGCGGCAACGCAGATGCCATCCCTCAGGGGTCCCGGAGACCCGATGCACCCACAACGGCAGGCCAGGTGCACGTGGGCAGGGGTGGCGGGAGTGGAGGACGGCGGAGGCGCGAACCTGACCAGGCAGCTCAGGACCCGGTAGTGTCCCAGGTCAGCAACATCCTGGATACATACCGGCGTGACACCAGGGGCATGGACCAGATTGCGTCCACCCTCAATGACATCAAGGGGACCCTCCAGGAGATGAAGACCCTGCAGTCCCAGCAACATGCCTGTCAACTGCAACACCAAGGAAGGATGGAGGATAGACAGGCTGAGCTCGTGGCGGTGCAAACCCAAATGACCGGTGTACTCCGTCGGATTGCCGACAACATGGGCAACCCTCCCTGTGGCACCAGGCGAAGGCCATTACCAGACACAGGGAGGGATCAGGAGGAGGAGGATTCATCCGACGGAGCGTCACAGACATCATCACGGACTGCTTCCGAGGGTCCCCGCAGGAAGGTGGGTCGTCCACGAAAAAGACTGTGAGAGTCAGCAGAACATCACCATCTCCCAGGTCACCTGGCCTGGCACCTGGCCCTCTGGCCCAATAGCAGCACATGACATTCTCTGCCACATGGACTTGCTGGTCACTGTCTGACCTATGTTGACGAAGACTGTGGCATGGACTCTGACATTTTGCTACGACAAGGATACCAACTCCCCCAGTGAACTTTGGATTCTACACTCCCGCTGTGCACCTCTTGTCATCCCCACAAACCCGTACCCCACCACAAATAAATTAATCACACTTACAAGATGATGCCGTGATTCTACATTATTACAATACATGTGTGTGTCGTACAGTCAAAGCATGCCTGATCTCAGAATTAACTCCAACCATCCAAACCGTGGGGTCGCAGTCTTGCCCAGGACACACATGGGTCCCAATGTCTCATCTGATACAGACATGGAGTACCAAACTCACCTGTGCTGGGCCCAACCAGCTGAGTGGTTCCCGCACAACTGTGGCTACAGACACATTCAGGGGAGCAACAGTCATGCGCAGAGGTCAGGGATCATGTTGAGTGACCTGGCTTGCCGCTCCCAGGTATGTCTAGACATGTGTCCCTACAATGTGCAGCATGCTTGCGTCAGGCGGATGTTGAGAATGGTGGATAGGCCAAGGTTGGATGCATGGAGATGCCAGAATGCAGTTTAGGATCACTGTGCCACATGGTTGTGTTGGGGTTGTGGGCTGCATCATGAGTGTGGGCGTGGATCTAGAAGGTCATCCTGCAGCTGGCTGTGAAACATTCCCCCCATCCCGTTAGGACGTTGATGTGGCCTGGTTGCCCGACGCAGTAGCAGAGCTGTGCAGATGCACTCCGGATATGGACAAGTACCATGGGAGTCGTGAGGCACATGTCCGTAGACTGCAGGGTAGGATTCGACACGGATGTTGTAGTTGCCCTGGGGGATGGTCTCTCTTGCCTTGAGGTGGATGGAACTGTGCATCTTGTGCATAATACAGTTCCCACTCCCTGACAAACCCCTAGCATCTTGTCACTCTACACATAGACACATATGCACCACCTATGAAAACTATGCCAGACCTGCGGCACGCACAGTGGCAACAGGGCACCATTGACAGGGAAGAGGCACCTTGGAGACAGAGGGACAAATTTATTAGTCATGTGTGTTGGAATGACAATGATACTCTGTCAACACATACACAGGTCATGTGGATGTACATGTGGGAGCAACACTGGCACCCCCCATTGCAACACAGATGCTGGCATCCCATTGACCTGGCACACAAGTGACGGATAACAGCTAAACACCCCCTGCTGCCACGGAGAGGCCGCTATACACCATTGAGGCCCTGATGGGGCAATCACACACCATGTCAACCCGGTGCAACCTGTATGTTTCCGAGGCCAGTGTTACACACAATGATGGCCTCATCACAATCCCCAATCCCCTGCCACATGACAGTCACCAAGTCTGAGCATGGCTCCAGGTGAAGCCTGCCCCATGTCATGTTCCCCATGTAGGATCACCATGTATGCAAATGGAACACACATGAACCGGAGAAGTGCACACAGACTACAAACAATTCACACACCCAAAACGACGTGAGGCATCCCTTACCCTGAGGAGATTTCAACACTTGCCCGTGCATGTGACGCTGAATCAGCACATGTCGCTGTGTTCATGAGGAGTAGCAGGAGCACAACAATGCCACCAGCAGACAGCATGCACATGGACCTGTGGAAGAGAGACACACAAGGATTCAGCACAAAGGAGCACATCCGCAAGCATGTACTTAACACGTATCATGTTGTTAACATGACAGGTGACAATGATGACCCTCAGACAACATCCTTCCATTGCGCCATCACTTGAGTGACACTTCAATACACACCACTGACTCACTTGGCAGACATGCAGATGGACACACACATTGCAACACATGCCACACACGGCCCAATGCGTGCACACTCAGACACTGGAACTCACCACTAAGCAAAGAAGTTGCGTATGAGCCGACTCCGCATGTCCTCCACAGCCTCCTCCTCCTCCACATCACTTGCCCCGTCACCAAGCCCTTCATCCTCCACGGGTGGATGGTCCTGGTCATCTTGATCCAGTATGAGTGGAACAGCTTCCTCCACTGCCATGTTGTGCAGCATGCAGCAGACGATGATGATCTTGCACACCTTCACCGGGGCATATGGGAGTGCTCCGCCGGTCTTGTGGAGGCACCGGAATCGGCTCTTCAGAAGTCCAAACGTCCTCTCAATGACTCTCCTGGTCCGCCCATGTGCGTTGTTGTAGCGGTGCTCGGCAGCCGTGCTGGGGTTGCGGACAGGCGTCATCAGCCATGGCATGTTGGGATAGCCAGCGTCCCCTACAAGGAAACATCATGGACAGAAGTGTGTCAGCACAGGCAGTGAGATTGGAAGATGACGCCAAACACTGAACTGCCAGAGTCTACCCACCAACAATACATGCTCGCTCGTTCCGCAGCTGCAGCATCATTTCTGGCACCCTGCTACGCCTCATGATGAAGGCATCGTGTGCTGATCCTGGAAAGCGAACACAGACATGTGAAATCACCATGTTGGACAGACACACCACAAGGGCATTAATGGAGTGATAATGTTTGCGATTCCTATACACCACCTCCTGTGCCTGTGGTGGTACCAACGCAACATGTGTCCCATCTATGGACCCAATGACATGGGGCATCCCTCCCAGGGCATAGAACTCACGCTTGACATCTGTCAACTGCTCACGATTTGGGAATTTAATGTACTCATCCAGGTGAACCAACATGGCCTCTAAGAAATCATGCAGAACACGGCTGAACATCGTCTGGGACATGCCCCCGACATCAGCAATGGTATGTTGGAACGTACCCGTGGCAAGGAAATGTAGGGCTGCCATCACCTTCAACTTGGGTGTCAGTGCACTTGGATACCTGTGGCGCGGGAGGAGTTGTGCTTCCAGCCGGCCAGTCAACTCATCAATCAACCGTTGGCTGAATCTGTAGCGGCGTATACAGTCCCGTTCATGCAGGGCAGCAATGTCTGGCATACGTCGAGGGAGAGGCGGAGCCCTGCAGTGAAATGGAAGGAACACCTAAGAGTGAGCACTGTACAACAACATCGTCAATGCACTGAGCACATGTTACACAGCCAATACACATATGCCACGTTGTGAGTCAGGTCTGTGCCACAGTTCCTGGACACGTACGCCAGTCAGGTTACACTCCTACCAAGGGACAGCCACTAACGGAGGGGGGCAAGATCACGATGACATGGCATGAGACTAGCTGTGGGCCAGTGTAAGTGAACATGCACACGCATCACAGGATTCACAGACATCCACACATGTGCAGAAGTAGTATGCGTATGGTACAGACAGGTAGTTGGATGCGATATGCACTGGTCACATGCCATAGGAATAGGACAGGCCACACACATTGCCTTTGAGGAGTACATGTCGAGACAGAACATACATAGGGAGCATGTGGATATGTACTTGTGTTGATACTCCGTGTAGTTGGATACATACACACCTCATGGCAAATCACATATGTGGGCTGGTGTGCGGAACAGTGTGCCATGCCCATCGACACACAGACACATGTTGGCAGCAGCAACTGCTGACGCATTGAACCACACACCTACAGCAAAATCATGGAAAGACATGCCACACACATGACATGGTTGCAGCATGCAACGCAGCCATACACGTGTCATATGTAATATTCCGTGTACCTGGCATCAGGGGACAGGTGCGGGTGTCCGTGACTGGGACATGCAAGTGACTCATGGCTCCACTAGTGTGTACGACATGCACACATGTCAAAGGAGTGCAGGGGATGTGTGGTACAATGCGCACCATCACACACGACATGTGTACACAGCTCATCGTACATGTGCTTTGCCCACACCTCAGGGGTAAAGTGCCACATCACATCCTGACACACCTGTGTCACACACAGGTGGTATTGCACAGACAATGCATTTGTGTCCACCCTTGGCAATACCTGTCCGCTCCATTCCTGTCTGTGTGCCGCCTGTCACCACTGACAGTTGTTATACGCACCGTACATACGCTCGGAGCGCGTGTATAGGGTCCCTGGGCCAATATTGCCGCTGGCGTATGCGTACGCCACAGTAGTACGGACTGTACACGCGCTTGTGCGGTCCGGATCACAATATGGGCGCTGGCGTATGCGTACGCCACAGTAGTACGGACTGTACACGCGCTTGTGCGGTCCGGATCACAATATGGGCGCTGGCGTATGCGTATGCCACAGTAGTACGGACTGTACACGCGCTTGTGCGGTCCGGATCACAATATGGGCGCTGGCGTATGCGTACGCCACAGTAGTACGGACTGTACACGCGCTTGTGCGGTCCGGATCACAATATGGGCGCTGGCGTATGCGTACGCCACAGTAGTACGGACTGTACACGCGCTTGTGCGGTCCGGATCACAATATGGGCGCTGGCGTATGCGTACGCCACAGTAGTACGGACTGTACACGCGCGTGTACGGTCCGGATCACAATAAGGGCGCTGGCGTATGCGTACGCCACAGTAGTACGGACTGTACACGCGCTTGTGCGGTCCGGATCACAATATGGGCGCTGGCGTATGCGTACGCCACAGTAGTACGGACCGTACAAGCGCGTGTACAGTCCGTACTACTGTGGCGTACGCATACGCCAGCGCCCTTATTGTGATCCGGACCGCACAAGCGCGTGTACAGTCCGTACTACTGTGGCGTACGCATACGCCAGCGCCCATATTGTGATCCGGACCGCACAAGCGCGTGTACAGTCCGTACTACTGTGGCGTACGCATACGCCAGCGCCCATATTGTGATCCGGACCGTACAAGCGCATGTACGGTCGGTATCACTGCTTGTGGGGTGCCTAGGGCGTGGAACGCACCGTACCTGTGTGTAAATGTATGAAAACACATAGGGGACACATGAGGGACAAGTATAAGGGCCTAAATGCCTGATGGTTGCCATGGAGACTGAGTTAAATTTTTGAATTTGAGCACCAGGTGCACAGCAGAAGTCAGTTTGAAAGAATCTACATTGTTGCAATGTGGATGTTGACTTGACATCATTATCAAAACTGAAACCATGCAAAGCCACACACTGGGGTAGGTTTGAAGGGATTGGATGAAACGTAGGATGCTAATGTGACTGACCAATCAATCTGTACTCCTATACATGAACAGGCCAGCCAGGCATATATAAGGCAGCCAGGTCCCATGAGAGAGCACTTGCCTGCACATCCATTCATCCATGACCACTGCTGCTGATAGTGATTCCTCTGGCACCATGTCCAGGACTGTGGAGAGGTCACAGCCATTCACCCAGGAGGAGAACCTTGCCCTGATAGATGTGATCCTCCCACAGTTCCAGAGCCTGTATGGTCGACCAGGGGTTCAGGTGAGTGCAGACTCCACTAGCTTAGACTGTGCCCCTTTTGTGTGACAGTGACTTCTGGCATTGTGTCCATGTGTGACAGACATGCACTGTTGTTTGGAGTGGGTCCCAGGGTGTGGAAGGCCTCATGTCACCCATGCAGAGCATGCTGTGTTTCCTGTGTGCACTCCTCACTTGCATAGTGCCTACTGTGACAATGAATGCAAGGTGCATGCCACATTCTGCCTGCATACTCCTCCTGGGGATGTTGTTTCCACAGTCCTGATGTGATCCTGTGTTCCCCCCAGTGTGACAGGTGTCAGTACCCATGGATGTGTGTTTGTTCAGTGTACCTGTGCTGTGAGTGTCCAAAGGCCGTGTTCGTCCCCTGCACATTGGTGTGTGTGTTAGTCCCCTGTCATGTGGGTGAGTGCATATGGGGAGTGTTGCACACAAGCAGCATGAGGGATGGATATGGCCTGGCCATCGGATGTGAGCAGGGAGCAGTGCTGTGTGCATGCCGTGCTGAGCCAGCCCCACACCTGTGACACCCCCGTCTACTGGCACATGGGCAGAGTGAGGTGTGTACCCGCAGTTGGCAATGCCATGTGATTGTCCTGTACCTGTGTGTGTCTGTGTACTCTGCTGAGGTAGCATCAGTGTGCTGGGGCAGGTGACTGCTGTGAGGTGCTGTACATAATCCTGGTGTAGCCTGTGAGGCACAGTGTGATCCCTGGTCAGTGAGTGTGTGGTACCCCTCATGCCACCCGTGTGCTTCCACTGGCACGTAGTGCATTTGGCCTTCCACAGTGGATAATGTCCCTATGACAAAGGTGCAATTAGTTGCATGCATACCATGGCCTGTTCATAATGAGGATTGTTCTATATGTGTGTCTCTGTGTCTTTGCTCATGTGGATTAATGTATTCTCTCTTTTGCATCCTCACAGGTAGGCGCCATTGCCAAGGGGGAGATCTGGAGGGAAGCCGTCAGTGCCGTGAGGGGTACAGAGGGTCGGAGGCGGAGCCTGTCTCAGGTGAGGAAACGCTGGCAGGACATCCGGTGCTGGACGAGGAGGATTGCACGGCTCCTGCTGGGGGACTCACCTGAGAGCCGTAAGAACCGTGGCCGCCGTCGTCTGACCCACATCCAGAAGCGTGTGCTGGCGGTGGTCTTCCCCGATATGGACAGGCGCCTACAGGAGAGGCAGCAGCAGGAAGGGGGTAGGTACATGTGTGTCAGTTGTGTGTCCCCAGCCAATGTAAGTGTGCAGTTGCATGGATACACTGCCAGGGTTTGATTGTGCAGTGCGTCAACTTCTCCACAAAGTAGCACAGTGCTGTTCTCACTCCCTCCCTTCCCCTCCTTGCCATGTGTTCCCTGGTCTGTCTGTAGCCACTCTTGCACACGGTTATTTAGGCAGGCAGTTCATGCAGGTGCCCTATGCTATCAGCATCATGTGTGGGGGTGATGTGCCACAGGAAGGGGACCTTGCGTGTGCCATGGCCAATTTCAGTCATTGTGGTGTCCATGTCACTTGGCACTGATTGTGAATCACGACATAGGGGTGTGTCTCCAAAATGTACAGCCTTCCAGCATGCATGTCCAATTGTGTGCCCTCTGACATGATGTGCCTGAGTGGGAGGCCTGCTAAGTGCAGGGACGGTTGCTTAATTTGCAGTCATGTCCATCCTGGACCATGGAGGAGTGTGGGCACTACTGTGCCCTGGGGCACCTCTTCCTAGGTATCATGTGCGTCATCCAACAATATGGCCATTCACTGTGTCTTTGCCATGGGTTGCGTAGGGTGGCATTGTACCCTGGGCTCAACTGTTAGGACCTACAGGTTGCTACATGTGTCCACTGTACAGGGGGACCCATTTTGCTTGTGCATACTCATAGTGGGCATTACCTGTGTGTGTTGTTGAGACAATCTGATGATGTTTGCCTGTCAATGATGTGTGGACATGGCCACCAGGGGCTGTGTGTGTACAGTCATGAATTAGTGGAGGCCATGTGTTTCCATCCCAGAGTAAGAGGTGTACATACTTCCTCCGTCTCAATGAGATTGTCTCAGGTGTGGGTGGTTTGTGCGTACAAGGCCTACATGTCAGAAGCTTCATCCTCCTTGCTGGGTTTAGCCTGTGTGTGATGTTTGACTGGACATACGCTCAAGGTGCAGTGACCCTGTCATGTGTGGCCTGGTTTCATGTATTGCCTTTGCAGCATGCGGCAAGAGTAAATGGATATGATTCATGCTCATCCCTTTTTGACGACGCAGTGTGGTGCAGGTGCTGTGCACATTTGTCCCCAGAGGCTGACTCCTCTCTAAAATTTCAGGTGCAGTGATTTGCTGTTGTGTCATGATCTCCATTGTGTCTCAGTGGCATGGTGGGTAGAAAAACTGTGTGTTCCATGGCCTACATGTGTACATTGTTTTGTAGGTGTTACTCCTGTTGCTTTTCAGGCTATGCAATGTGACCTATGTATATTTGACTCATGTGACATAAGTGTACAGGTGTCTGATTTTCTCCTGTCTCTTCACCTTGCCCACAGCATCGCCGGGGGACACGGAAGGAGACACTAGCACGGACCGGGAGGAGAGATTGAGCACCAGTACCAGCAGTGCTGTCCTGTCTGGCACATGGAGTGGCACGGAGGCCGAAGGGAGTGAGGCGGAGGACCTGTTGACTGCCAACACAGACTATGACGCAGACGGGTCCGAGGCTGAGCTCCCAGAGGTGGCGGAGTCTGCCCCCCCAGCTGATGGCAGCCCTCCACATCCCCCCGCCACCTCAGGTTCCATCACCGGCCTCCCACATGCTCGTGGCCCTTCCCTCCGTGCTCGGTCCCCACATGTCTCCTTCCTGCCAGGCACCGCACCCCCTGCCCCTGTCACCACTGCTGCGGTGAGTGCGGAGTCTGTGGACATCCTGAGGCAGTTGCAGGTTGGTCAGACTGCGATGCTAAATGTCCTCCATGCCCACACCCAGGTGCTGACCCAGATGGAGGCATACATGGAGGGCATGTCGGCTGCGCAGTCTGACCAACGGCAGTTGCTGAGGTCCATAGACTCCACACTGACTGCAGCACTGGATCTCCTGCAGCGCTGCGTAACACCCCCTACCCCTGCCCCATCCACAATTCCCACTCCCGTGCCTGTCCCACGCACATCCAGACGTCAGCGTGCACGCACCCCAACAGACACAGGCACCACACCACCAGGGAAGTCGAAGCGCACACCTCCTGTCACGCACACACAGGGTGAGGAAGGCACACCCACTGGGTCGGGGGAGAAACGTAGAACACGCAGCCACAGTGGGAGTCCGCATTCCACACAACCCACTCCCTCCAAATCCACTCCCCTTAGCTCTCCTGGCCAACAGTCAGTGACAGCATCATCCACTGCGAGTGTGCCCCCCAGCCCCAGGATGACACCACCCCGCAAGCGGTGGAGGCGGGACCCGGCCAGGGGAGTTGAGTCCCCCACCCTGTCCACACCCTCCCCCAGTGGCGCTGCGACCCATCCCTTTGCCCCCCCCCCCCTCCTTGGGGCCTGTGGTTGGTTTGGGTACGGGGGAGTCGCTGGGGGAACTTGCCGACGTGTGCAGCGCCATTCTGTCCTCCACCTTTGGCGCTGGCACCCCCCCTGTGGCAGATTCATCCCTCCCTGCACCCACAACACCTACCCTTTCCCCTCCTGTCCCTGCGGTGCCTGTTTCCACCCTCCCCCCTGATGCCCCCTCTTCTGTGGATGAAATGGACTTGTGAACTGTGCAGGCAAGCTAGGGGACACACGTCCCGATGTGTACCCCCCCCCCCGGACATTGCTGCTGGGCTGGCCCATGGCCCTTGTACATAGTGGACATTTTCTCTGATATATTTTCCTGCTGAATAAAGCCTTTTCTTTTTGTTTTGCACACTGATGCTTTCCTGGACTTGCTGTTGGTGCTGGTGCTCCCTGCGTTGGGGTGGTGATAATGTGTTAGGGGTCTGTGAAATGTTGGAGTGTGCTGCTCATGGGGTGTACCCTGCCATCTGCGTGCCATCACAAAGGTCTCTGCAAATGGTATTTGGTCATGTTTGCTCTCACTGTATGGTGACATTGTCCCAAGGTGTGTTCCAGCCTCTGTGGCCCAGGCCATTTTTCCTGCAGGGTGTCTCCCAAATGCTGTGCTGTGCTGTGTCTACATTTCCTGGATGTGTGAGGGTTGCCTTTCAATATAGCCATGCTGGCTCAGCGATGGCTCCGCCTGCATCTGGGGTATCACCCTTGTAGGTCACTGAACTTGTTGATGGGGTATATTGTCCGATGTCTGGGCACTGCTGGGAGTGATAGGTACACACCCCTCCTGTGTCTGGGCACTGCTGGGAGTGATAGGCACACACCCCTCCTGTGTCTGGGCACTGCTGGGAGGACCCTGCACCCACCCCTCCTGTGTCTGGGCACTGCTGGGGGTGTTTTGCACACCCCATTCTTATAGCAGGTTCGGTGCGTACATGCACGGGTGGGGGTTGGGTGCGTACATACACGGGTGGGGGTTCGGTCCGTACATACACGGGTGGGGGTTCGGGGCGTACATACTCTGCTGGGGTGGGGGTTCGGTCCGTACATACACGGGTGGTGGTTCGGTGCGTACATACACGGCTGGGGTGGGTGTTAGGTGCGTACATACACGGGTGGGGGTTTGGTGCGTACATACACGGCTGGTGGTTCGGTGCGTACATACACGGCTGGGGGGGGTTCGGGGGCGTACATACACGGGTGGTGGTTTGGTGCGTACATACACGGCTGGGGTGGGGGTTCGGTCCGTACATACACGGGTGGGGGTTCGGGGCGTACATACTCTGCTGGGGTGGGGGTTCGGTCCGTACATACACGGGTGGGGGTTCGGGGCGTACATACTCTGCTGGGGTGGGTGTTAGGTGCGTACATACACGGGTGGGGGTTTGGTGCGTACATACACGGGTGGGGGTTCTGGGCGTACATACACGGGTGGGGGTTCTGGGCGTACATACACGAGTGGGGGTTCGGGGCGTACATGCACGGGTGGGGGTACGGGCCGTACTTCCACGGGTGGGGGTACGGTCCGTACATACACGGGTGGGGGTTCGGGGCGTACATACTCTGCTGGGGTGGGGGTTCGGTCCGTACATACACGGGTGGTGGTTCGGTGCGTACATACACGGCTGGGGTGGGTGTTAGGTGCGTACATACACGGGTGGGGGTTCGGGGCGTACATACCAGGGTGGGGTGGGGGTTCGGGGCGTACATACACGGGTGGCGCTTGGGTGCGTACATACACGGGTGGCGGTTCGGGGCGTACATACACGGGTGGGGGTTCTGGGCGTACATACACGAGTGGGGGTTCGGGGCGTACATGCACGGGTGGGGGTACGGGCCGTACTTCCACGGGTGGGGGTACGGTCCGTACATACACGGGTGGGGGTTCGGGGCGTACATACTCTGCTGGGGTGGGGGTTCGGTCCGTACATACACGGGTGGTGGTTCGGTGCGTACATACACGGCTGGGGTGGGTGTTAGGTGCGTACATACACGGGTGGGGGTTTGGTGCGTACATACACGGCTGGTGGTTCGGTGCGTACATACACGGCTGGGGGGGGTTCGGGGGCGTACATACACGGGTGGTGGTTTGGTGCGTACATACACGGCTGGGGTGGGGGTTCGGTCCGTACATACACGGGTGGGGGTTCGGGGCGTACATACTCTGCTGGGGTGGGGGTTCGGTCCGTACATACACGGGTGGGGGTTCGGGGCGTACATACTCTGCTGGGGTGGGTGTTAGGTGCGTACATACACGGGTGGGGGTTTGGTGCGTACATACACGGGTGGGGGTTCTGGGCGTACATACACGGGTGGGGGTTCTGGGCGTACATACACGAGTGGGGGTTCGGGGCGTACATGCACGGGTGGGGGTACGGGCCGTACTTCCACGGGTGGGGGTACGGTCCGTACATACACGGGTGGGGGTTCGGGGCGTACATACTCTGCTGGGGTGGGGGTTCGGTCCGTACATACACGGGTGGTGGTTCGGTGCGTACATACACGGCTGGGGTGGGTGTTAGGTGCGTACATACACGGGTGGGGGTTCGGGGCGTACATACCAGGGTGGGGTGGGGGTTCGGGGCGTACATACACGGGTGGCGCTTGGGTGCGTACATACACGGGTGGCGGTTCGGGGCGTACATACACGGGTGGGGGTTCTGGGCGTACATACACGAGTGGGGGTTCGGGGCGTACATGCACGGGTGGGGGTACGGGCCGTACTTCCACGGGTGGGGGTACGGTCCGTACATACACGGGTGGGGGTTCGGGGCGTACATACTCTGCTGGGGTGGGGGTTCGGTCCGTACATACACGGGTGGTGGTTCGGTGCGTACATACACGGCTGGGGTGGGTGTTAGGTGCGTACATACACGGGTGGGGGTTTGGTGCGTACATACACGGCTGGTGGTTCGGTGCGTACATACACGGCTGGGGGGGGTTCGGGGGCGTACATACACGGGTGGTGGTTTGGTGCGTACATACACGGCTGGGGTGGGGGTTCGGTCCGTACATACACGGGTGGGGGTTCGGGGCGTACATACTCTGCTGGGGTGGGGGTTCGGTCCGTACATACACGGGTGGGGGTTCGGGGCGTACATACTCTGCTGGGGTGGGTGTTAGGTGCGTACATACACGGGTGGGGGTTTGGTGCGTACATACACGGGTGGGGGTTCTGGGCGTACATACACGGGTGGGGGTTCTGGGCGTACATACACGAGTGGGGGTTCGGGGCGTACATGCACGGGTGGGGGTACGGGCCGTACTTCCACGGGTGGGGGTACGGTCCGTACATACACGGGTGGGGGTTCGGGGCGTACATACTCTGCTGGGGTGGGGGTTCGGTCCGTACATACACGGGTGGTGGTTCGGTGCGTACATACACGGCTGGGGTGGGTGTTAGGTGCGTACATACACGGGTGGGGGTTCGGGGCGTACATACCAGGGTGGGGTGGGGGTTCGGGGCGTACATACACGGGTGGCGCTTGGGTGCGTACATACACGGGTGGCGGTTCGGGGCGTACATACACGGGTGGGGGTTCTGGGCGTACATACACGAGTGGGGGTTCGGGGCGTACATGCACGGGTGGGGGTACGGGCCGTACTTCCACGGGTGGGGGTACGGTCCGTACATACCCCTGCCCACGCTCTGCGTGCCTGGGTACGGGCCGTACCCATGCCTTTGGTGTGTGGGTACGGTGCGTCCCACCATTGTTGCGGGCCGTGGGGTCCGCACCGTACACAGGCCTTGGGGGCGTGGCTACGGGTCGTACCACGCGTACCCCTACATGACCCCAGCAATGCTGGTACGAGCTGTACCAAGGCCTTTCTGACGTGGGTACGGGCCGTACCGCTATTGTTGGAGTGACGTAGGGGGACGCGTGGTACGTTCCGTACCCACGCTCTTGCGGCCTGGGTAGGGTACGTACCGGTTCGCGTGACCATCCACTTCCGTTGTGGCGGACGCTTGCGTTGCTGGCCTCGCCCCCACCCCCTGGAAGTGACCAGGCCCTGATGGTCAGGTATGTCCAGGCCATGTGTGATTTGGTACCATGTGTTGGTGTTGTGTGTCCTGCCCCTGCCCCCCCCTTTGCCCCTGGTTGTTGTGCTGACCTTCTGCGGCGTCTGCGTCGGTTCCTGTACGCCAGGTGGACTGCTAGGAGGGCAGGGATGGCACGTAGGTTCGGGTCCATGTCTGTTCGTCGCGTCCAGCTGCTCCTTGCGTGTGTCGTCCTGATTTCCCGGCAGTTTTTGGCAGCCGGTAAATATTTTCCGTGCGGGATGACGTCGGTTCGAATCGTACTTCCTGGTTCGTGAAACGTAGGCTGGATGCGTACCGACGTCACGTCGGCTCCTTTCAGGATCGGAATTGTGTTTAGTTTCTGTTCGGTCGGTGTTTTGTTCGAATCGTACGGAAATGGTGTTTCCGTATGAATCGTACTTGCATTTTCGGATGGATTTCGCACCGGGTACGAGTCGGACGGAGAAAAGGCTCCGTCCGACGGTTCGTACCCGGTTTTTACCGGATCGGAATTGGCACCTCTATATTTTTGACTCGATATTTATGTCCCTCGATATTAAAAAGTCGATATAGACTGCTCACCGTTGAGAATAAAGGCGACTGCCGAAACCTCCGGCTTGGTATGCTGGAGCGTTCTGAATACCGTACGGACGTTATAAGTGAGGTTGCGGCCTGAGACAAACCCTGCTTGTTTCGATGAATTCAGCCGTGGGACCAAGGTTAACAGTCTGTTCGCCAATATCTTTACGTATATATTAGTGTCTATGTTTAGCAAAGAGAGAGTATGATACGATGAACAGTCCTCCGAGGGTTTGTTCTGTTTAAGTAGGGCAAAAATAATCACTACTCTCATAGAAGGTGGCATCATGCCCGTGACGCACATATTGTCGAAAAGAGTGGCCAAATGCGGTAATAGTAAATCTATATAAGCCTTATAGAAGGCCCTGTCAGGCCATCCGCTCCCGGGGTACTATTTGGTTTCATACTAGAGAGCGCTAGAGTAATTTCCTCTTTCTCCAGGGGGCGCATCAAGAACTCTCAGTGAGTGTTAGTCAGCCAGGGTAGTTTAATATGAGACAAATAGTCCAATATGTCATTCTCCATACCTGAACTACGAGAGGTATATAGAGTCGTGTAGAATTGCCTGAATCTCTCGGCTATGTCTGTGTTAGTAGTGAATGTCTCCCCCTCCGCAGATTTGATTTCCGATATGGCTGTGCAGTCCCGCCGCTTCCTCAAAAGACAGGCCAGTACCCCACCAGGGCACTCACCCTCACCGTATGAGTGGGCCATCGCGTATTTACCAAGGAGTTTGACTTCGGTATCAGCGATATCGTGATATTCCTCTAGTTGGGATTTGAGTTTCCTCAATATCTACTCATCATGTCCCACTAACAGACGTTTCTCCAGGTTAGCTAACTTTGTTTCCAGATCTACCAGCCTTGTGCACAGTGCTCTACGGACTCCTGAATGCTTGGACATAGCAATACCCCGTATGTAAACCTTAAATGCTTCCCACACAACCTGGAAGCTTTCAACTGAACCAGCATTTTTATCAAAGTACATTTTGATCGCGTCAGCTAGCTCTTCCTTAAAGAGTGGATCTAGTAGGGAGTACGGTGGGAACCACCAGGTAAACAGAGGGATAGTCCTCTGGGGGGAAGCCAAGACCAACAAGACTGTGGAATGATCCGAAAGCGTACAGGGAAGGACCTCACACGCCTGCGTGTGATCATAAAGTCAGCCAGTGGCCAGCCAATAGTCAATGCGTGTATGTAAGTCGTGGAATGCTGAATAATGTGTGAACCCCCCTCTGTCGGGGAATTTCTGCCACCACACGCCATGTAAATCCGCTTGGGTCATAACGTCAAAAAGCATTCTAGCTGATGCTGTAAGCCTCCTTTCCGGTCCCCCTGAGCGATCTCAGTTCGGGTCTAGGACCAGGTTAAGATCGCCTCCCCAAAGTTGTTGTTCCGTCTCGCAGAGAGTCATCTTGTTGTACAGTGTAACGTAAAAGTCAGGGTTGTCATAATTAGGTCCATATACGTTAATTATCAGAGTGTCTAGGCCTTGCCTTCGGCATCTGGATATAGAATATAAGAAGCACATAGATATGGATCCAGAGAATACAGCATTTAAGTGCGTTATGCTTAACGCCAGATCTCTAGTGAAGCACAGCATAGAATGTGCGGACTTAATTGAGGAAAGCGACATTAAAATGGTGTTTATTACTGAAACTTGGACTGACAAAGCCTCAGGGCCTGACATTGTCAAGGCAACACCTCCTGGGTTTCTATGCCACACCTTAAACATATCAGTCAGGAAAGGTGGGGGTGTAGCCATAATTTATCACAACTCACTGAAGGCGGGTTTTTGCACTGCTCCTAACTCAGCCTGTGAGGCGCTTTCCTTCAGCCTCTCTTTGTCTGATCACCACTCTTTAAGGGCATCCTACATTACAGACCCCCTGGGCCCAGAAACACCTTTCTTGCATCCATTGGGAATCTGTTGGAAGTAGGTCTATGCTCTGACTCCTTCACGATCCTGGGTGATTTCAACAACCATCTGGAAGCACCCCTGGATCCTCATACATTGGCTCTCATTGACACGATGAAGAGTGGGGATCTCACTCAAAAGGTGACAGGACCTACGCACAAAGCAGGCCACACTTTGGATGGTATCTTTTCTAATCACCCTCAGCTTATATGTACGGGCGTGCTACCCCTTACATGGACCAATAATTCAGCCGTACTTTTTAAACTGGCCTGTCCCGGTCACGGTGCCAGCAAGGGGGGCACTAAGAGACAAATTGAGAGCAGGGCATGGAATAGAATTGAGGGCAAAGAACTAGAGGTGGCACTAATAGCAACTGCTGGTCTGCTTCCCACAGGAATAGATGAGGCAAACTGGGTGGGATCAGCCCCAAAAAAACATCAATTCCCAAAAAGATCTCACCAAAAAGCCCCCTGTTATACGGAGGAGCTGAGAAAACAGAAATTCATTTGTAAATCTCTCGAGCGGAATTGGAGAACAAAATATGAGGAGTCAGATAGAAAGAGATACAAACAGAGTCTTGCTTCATATAAGATATTGATTTTTAATGCTAAGAAAAGTTTCTTCGCAAATCAAATTAATTAAGCAAGAACTCAGCAAAATAAATCTTTAAAACCGTATCTAATCTGGTCTCCCCCCCGTCCAGCAAAAATTGAGTCAAGTCAGGAACTATGCGAGGACATCGCGAGGTTCTTCTTGAACAAGGTGGAGGTCATTTTTTCGGCATTTAATCTCTCAAGTTCCGCAGATCCTGTGGTTCTGCAGGAAAGAGTGGGACCTACTAATGACCCCCCCCCCTCAAGTCTTTGACAAATTTGCCGCCCTTTGATCCCTGCCCGGTTTCTGTGATTAAACTCGCCCAGACTCCCGTAGCCCATGCACTTACCTCCCTGTTTAATACTATTTTTGATACAGGGCATTTCCCAAAATTGTGGAAATTCGCCTCGGTTCTACCCTTGCTAAAGCAGCCGAGCCTCGATCCCAAGGACCCAAATAACTTTCGACCGATATCCCGTCTCCCGCTACCAGCGAAAGTTATTGAGAAGGAAATGAATGTGCAACTCAGTGCCTTCCTACGAGACAACTAAGTGTTGGACCCAAGGCAATACAGTTTTAGAGAAGGTCTCAGCACCAAGTCAGCACTAATAAAATCCACGGAAGAGATTAGGGATGTCCTGGATAGGGGAGGTAAGGCTGCGTTGATTCTGCTCGACCTCTCGGCGGCCTTTGATACAGTCCATCATGACTTACTGATGGACCTTTTGTTGGCATGCGGGGTTCAAGGTAAAGCCTGGATGCTCCTAAAATCATTCTTATCTGGGCGTTCACAAATCGTCGCGTTGGATAAATTTCACTCCAAACCTTTTACCTTGCCCTGCGGAGTGCCCCAGGGGTCTTCGCTTAGCCCCCTACTTTTTAATGTGTACGTCTCATCACTTGCCTCACTGATTAGCTCCTTTGGTTGTAAACTGACATCCTAGGCTGATAACACACAGATCATCATGTCGCTGCGGCCAGGCCAGGGAACTGAACTAGATAATCAGTTCCACGACTGTATGGAAGCGGTGGGGAGGTGGATGACACAAAATTGCCCTAAATTAAATTCAGGCAAGACGGAGGTCATCCTTTTTGGGAATTACGCCTATTTGTGGACCCTTAATCTGTGGCCAATAACACTAGGTACCCTTCCCACACCGTCAAGGAAGGTAAAACACTTTGTCATCATGATAGATGACAAGCTCAATTTTGGAGATCAGATCAATTCAATGTCATCTGCCACCTTCCATGTACTTAGGATGATCAACATAATTCTCCCCTTTTCACCGGCTGACAACCAGCGAACAGTGGTCACAGCGCTCGTCCGGTCTAGGCTCGATTATTGTAATGGCCTCTATCTGAGCCTACAGGAATGCTTTATGAACCAACTCCAAATGCTGCAAAACTCAGCAGCAAGGCTGCTGCGCACACCCAAATTTGCGTCTATCTCCAAGGAAATTAGTAAACTCCACTGGTTGCCATTCAGGAAACAGGTGCGCTTTAAAGCCTTGTGTATAGTGTTCAAGGCTCTTCAAGGCTTAGGCCCTGAGTTTCTGAAACAGAACATTCAATGGTCCTGGCCTAAAAGGACCCTGCGCTCTATGGAAGTCAAGCTGGTTACTGTACCACTTATAAGAAAAGCCTCCTCGGGCGGAAGAAGCTTTGTCGTGCGGGCCACAAAAGCTTGGAATGACCTTCCGTTCCACCTGAGAAACAGCACAGACCTCCTGACTTTTAGGAAGAGTCTTAAGACATGGCTTTTTAACCTGTAATTAACAGTTCACCATCTCTTTACTTAGGGATAATAACCAGCGCCAGGACACCTCCGTGTAATCGCTGCGCTATATAAGTTCCCATAACATAACATAACATCGTCCTTCCACGTCAGTAACCATGGGTTCAAGTGAGAGAGATGATCTAGGCCGAACCAAAGTAAGCACTCCATGGGCATGTGTAGTAAACCCCGCCGCATGCGCAGAACCAAGCAAACCTTTAGTGCGAAGCAGGGGGCTGTCAAGGGGAAGGTGCGTTTCCGGGAGTAGTGCAATGTCTTTCTTATGTCTTGCTAAATACGCCAGTACTTTCTGTAGTTTTCTGTGATTATTAAGTCCCCTTACATTCCATGTGAGGGCTCGTATTGTCGGCTGTGCCGTAGATTTATGAAGTGGTCTATTAGCTGGGTCAGGAGGAGGTGCCGCCGGACTATTAATTCCCGCCATTGGGTCTGTCAGTGTGTGTTTTCGTCATGTGCCTTGCATAGTATCTCCCATATATGTCGAACCAAACAATTCCCAACCCCAACCCTCCCCCCACCCACGCCAGGCTGTACCCAACTATGCCCGGTCAAAAAACTAACAACCCACCCTTAGATGACATCAGTAAAAATATGCAAACTTAAGCAAGTCTGAGAAGTCCAAAAGAAGTTATCCCCCCACCCTCACCCCCAACACAATTCCCAAAGTGTGTATTTCATGCGTGGGCAGAGGTAGCTCGCTCTCAATTAAAGAAATTAAACTGGTAAACTTCAATCAGGTCTCTGCTCCACACACCATCAGTTGATTTTGAAGTGTCTGAACAATATAAAGTTACTCCAGCCCCTTCCAGTGGCTACTTATCCCAGTGTAACAGAGGTCTACGATTAGTCAAATATCTGCAGGAATGACCAACCCCTGCTGAGAGCTTGCATGCTATTTCCAACCCATACTTGTAGCTCAATAAGTACATGGTAAACATTGCAAAGTGTAGGACCACTGTAGCATTGCATAAAGATCTTACAACAGTAATCCCATGAGAGAAATGCGTAACTGTGAGGAAGAAAGGTCAAAATAGATCAGTCCTGATCGCTCAGCTGCTCCTTCACTGGAGTCTCGATCCGGGCTACGACGTTTATCCTTAGCCCAGTCTTTCAGTGCCTTCTGCAAGGCCTTGGGGTCCGTGAAAATTCTCGATTGGCCTTGTCTGTTCACAAGGAGTCTCGCGAGGTATAGCATGGCATAGTCAATACTTTGCTCCCTGAGCTGTTTCTTCAAGGGAGCAAACAGCCTACGCGCCTCTTGGACTCGTATTGTAAAGCCTAGGAACAGCGAGATGGTAGAGCCTTCGTACTGCGGTGGATATTCCTGGCAACTTTCAGCGCCATGTCCCGGTCACGATAGTTATGCAGTTTAGCTATAATTGGTCTCGGGGCAGCTCCAGGTGGTGGACGTGGGCCTAAAGACTGGTGCGCTCTCTCTACCACAAACATAGGAGAAAAGGTTTCACCACCCAGCAGTGTGACCAGCAGTTTCTCTACAAATTGCTCCATGTTGCCAGTCGGGGTAGACTCCGGTAGTCCCGTTATCCTCAGGTTGCAGCGCCGAGACTTCGCTTCCAAGTCTTCCGTCTTATCCTGTAGGATCTGCATCACTCTTCCCAGTTGTTTGTGTTCAGTATCCAGCACCGTCTGGGCCTCTTCAACTTCAGTGACACTGCGTTCAGACATATCCAACCGCTCCGCATGTTTGTCTAACCTTTCCGACATCCTATCCATGCGATAGGATAGGGAGTCTATTTTGGAGCCCAGGACTGACAGGCTACCATGCAAGCCCTTTTCCACTGCAGCAAGCAAGATGCGGATGTCGCAATCAGCATCATCTTAGGGAGGGTCCTGCACGTGGTCTCCTTCCTCTGTAGTGGAGTCACGACTCCTAGATTTCCGTTGGTCAAATAATATATTCGGCAGTGTCCTGTCAACTTTGTATATCGCTGCGATAGGGGTATCACTGAACCAGATGGTACAACCCAAGCAGGCTAAGTATACACCGCCAATACAGCAGCCAACACTCAACTTAGCAATCCCGGCCGTCCAGAGGGGCACAGGTGAAGCGGTAGGGCAGTGCCCAGATCATCTGCAACAAAGCTCAGGGCCCCAGATTCCAGTCAAAAGTAGGCCCCGCGGTCGCAGCGCTTGATCCAGTGCAGACAGCCAACAGACAATAGCGGGGGTAGCTCGAGAGGCAGCGCTGTGGTCTCTGCGCCAGTGCTTAAACCTTAAAAACAAATCCCCACACACAGGAAGATTTAGTTGCGAGTTGGGATCTTCTATGACCAGGCGCCCACCCCGCCGCAACTCTCGTGGCTCGTAGTCGAAGTGCAGTTTCCGCCTCAGCCCAAGGGGGAGGTCAGTGCCCTAATGGCTGCGCAAGGCGTCACACCAGCCCTTCAGTCATGGTCTTCGTCGCTGCCAGTTCCACAGCACGTACTGAGGTCAGTACTCGCTTAGAATGTTTCGAGAGGACAGGTGCAGGGGCCCTCTACGAGTATACCGCACCCTGTGCGAGCTAGGTGCAGCAGTTTGCAAGTAAGCAGTCATTGGGCTTGGTTATGGTGGCAGGGAGGGTTGTCTCTTGGCATCCGCGCCACCGCACTGTCAGAGCTCAAGGCATCTGGTGTATAAGCAGCGCAGTTCGTTGCACATTTCAGTTTCGCCCCAATCTCACCTTGTGTAGTAGTTGGTATGGGTAGTCGCCACACAGAGGTCACAGCGCCCCAGCCATTGCCCACATTAGGCACGCCTCCTTTTGAGTCGTCTTCCACAACGTTGGTCAGAGCGGGCGCTCAGTTTATCAGCACACACAATGTCCGGCCGCCACCAACACATAGCATGGAGGGAGTGTTTCAGGCCTGGGTCTCTCCGTTGCAGTCAGTCTGCAGCCCGCTTAGCCCGAACCCAGCGGGGCTGGTCTCCAGAGTGTCACGACGCGTCGGACCGCCTCTGCCTCGTACTGGAGTCCGGGGATCATGGCCTCACTCAGTCCCGCAGAGGCCGAGGTCTCCAGCCGCGTCACCCAGGCAGCTACAGGAGCCGTAGTCGGTTTGGTCAGCACCGGAGTGTTGCCAGAAAACAAAGCTGCTCCGACACTGCTCGCAGCACGGTTCTGCTTTCGGATATTGGTCGGATTTAGTTATGGTCGCATGGAGCTTCGCTCTTAAGCGGCCATCTTCGCCGCACGCTAGCTCCGCCCCCCAACAACATTTATTTTTATCTTGGATTGCAAGCCATATTTTTTGATCAAACAATTGAACATAAATTCCTTTGCCAAAATCTTCAAACCCAGTCAGAAAATGACTGCTTTCACTTTCTTGCAATCTCCTCTTTCTCTGTTGCATTTGCTGCCATTTTCAAATAAGCATTTAGTGCTCTTGAAAGACTCCTCTCACACCTCCACACAACTCTCCACACTGACCATGAGCTAGAGGGACAAGATTTCCTGGTTTTCATGTCATCATTAGTTTCCAGTGCTTTCCAATGCTGCAATCACTATTGGAGACTAGAGAATCACAACGTGGGTCCATTACTGATATTGCCAATGGTAATTTCTTTTCTTCAAATCTGAATCCTAAGGAATTGCAAAATTGCAGTACGTTGCCTTCATAAATATCATGTTGAGATTCTATAATTGAGATTTAGTCATTTTCGCAAATTAAGAATCACAATTTGGAATATTCGTTTATTGGGCCCCATTTTATATAAAAATACACATAATCATCACACATTATCTTTTATATCCCATACATACATTTAGCAAAGAAAGCAGTCATTGCTTTTAAATTGTTTATAGCGTACTAAACAGGACTCGAGTTGTAGCTTGACCTTAGGATGGCTGAATAATTGCTTTTTCATTTTCACACATTGAAATAGTGACACCATTTAAAGGATTTGCTTTCACAAATATTATCCATTTCCTAAAACAAGTGTTGCAAAACCTGGCACTGCAAGGCCCATAGATGGTATCTGTTAGACGTGGCGTCCTTGGCGTGGTTTCCCCCTAACTTTTTGCCTTCAGAGTTTTTGCTGACTTCATTTTTGCTAGTCTTGGAACTCTGCACTCTTTACGACTGCAAATCACGGCTAAAGTGCTTGAGCTCTCTGCTCAAAACATGGTCACATTGGTTTATACCCAATTGGCATATTTACCTTACTTATAAGTGTCTAGTAAAGTGCTCTACAAATACCCAGGGCCCGTGAATTAAATGCTACTCGTGGGCCTGCAGCGCTGATTGTGCCACCCACTTAAGTGGCCTTTAAACATGTCTCAGGTCTGCCATTGCAGAGCCTGTGTGCGCAGTTGTAAACTGCCATTTTGACCTGGCAAAATGTTTATTTTGCCAGGCCCAAACCTTTCTTTCTAAAACATATAATTCGCCTTTACGGTAGGTCTTGGACAGGCCAGAGGGCAGCGTGCAATGTATTTAAAAAGTATCTCTGCTTCGTAGACTTTAAGGCAGCCTTTGGCTCGGTCCCAAGACCACACTTATAGGCAAAATTGGAAGCACTTGGGATCCGACAACACCTTCTCAGAGCAATCATGGAGCTGCATACACACACTTAGGTGTGCATAAATGTGGGGGACGAGAGTATCATTTCTAGAAAACTTCCAACCATCTCCTGCTAGAATCAGATATGCATACTAGGCTTTTCAATCTTTTTCTGGCTGATCTGGGAACCTCTTTAAATGACATCTCGGCCATCTCCCCAAAATAGGCGGAAAGCACCTGGGCTGTTTGTTATACGCAGATGATGCACTCCTTCTGAGTCAACCAAAAATAGGCCTCTAGCGAATGCTAAACACCCTCCAAATATATGCCGATAAGATTTACTTCGTGGTAAATTTACAACAGACAAAAACAATGATCATAGGGAAAAAACTGAAAAATGGTGGGGAATGATTTAAAAATGGCAGCAATATCCCCAGAGACAAGACTGGCATGTATTTGGGCATTTTAATTGACAGTCGTGGGTCTTTCCTACCCCAAAAGAAATACATCAGGAGCTCTTCAATATGCCTTTGGAAAATTGGCAAGTGTATGTCTGCTTCCTCATTAAGGCCACTTTTAGAGGTGATTAAGGCAAAGTATATAAAGGAAGGTATTCAGATTACCACACAGAGCATCCCCATCCCAATTACAGCTGTAGTTTCGACTCATCAGTCAAAATACAATGCGCCAGTGGTCATATGTACAACTCTGCCATAAACTCCATAGTTCAAAACTGGACACTAAATCGGCTCCTATGGCCAGAAATGAAGATACAAGGTCCATCATCATCGGCTCAGGTATATCTCGACCAAGTTTGTGGAAGAGCTGCGATCTTGGGAAACGAGGAATGTGGAGGACGGGGACTCTGTAGATATGGACCGGAGGGTGGAACCTGGGACAGGGTCGGCGGGGGCTACTGGGGAGTCCATGCAGGACGGGCTACTTAGGTACACTCATGGAGGATTCGGTACCTGCACCCTACATTGACAGCTGTTGAGGAGTCTGGGTGGGAACAGGGGGCGCAGAGGGAGGTCGCTGCGGGCCCCCCTTTTTTTTTTTTTCATTTTCATGAGCACAATAATAGGGTTTTCCCGTTTGTCCGGTGTTGGGATGCCTCAGTTTCTGGGGCCCAACTGGCAGAGGTTGATGAGGGGTTGCTGCGGGCACACTGACTGGGGGGGGTGGGGGTAGAGAGGGTGGTGGGTGTGGAATATAAGGTGGGGACCTAGCAGAGTGGATTTCTCCTACTGTGTATTTTGATGGTTGGATCATATTATGATGTTATTGTGTGTAGTGCTAGTCCTCTGGATTTTGGTGGTGGAAAACTCAATAAAAATCTTTAAAAAAATATATATATATATCTCGACCAAGCGACTTTAGCCCTACAAGTAGGGGACCCGTGGAACTCAGTAACTCTGCTGTTATCAGTTTTTAAAACTGCAGTCAACAAAGTAATGCGTTGGCTCTCTTCCACTATCGACAAGAGTATGCTGGCACGGCGATCTCACGCCCACCTTGTTATCAATAGCTACAAGGCCCTGCACTCGCGACCCAATTTGGCCCCTGGCATTTCTTACTCAGTTAAACCGCAGCTCATCATTTACTGACTCGGGAAACTACCAACTTCAAATTTGGCCCCGAACTGGCATAACACAGATGGCAGAAAGCAATTTAGTTTACATGACCATTGATGAGAGACAACTGAACATATACGTGCCCGTCCCTTCAGATGGAACGCAGATATTGGCTCAAACCTATCTTTTTAATAAAAGGGATTTGCACGTGCAGACGATCCATGATCCAGCCCCTAAAAATCACATAGTACAGACTACCTGCTCGCTTTGTTAAATTTTTGACTCGCGCAGCAAAGAACCTTAGGGCTACAATTAGGAACAATTTGCAACTCGCAAATCGCTCTCTAATCATTTTGCAAATGCAAAAAGGGCCGCACGTGATGTACGACAGCCATTCGCAAAACAAAAATAGCGATGTGGCTGATTTGCGAGTTGTTATTATTTGCAACCAGAAATGGAGAGTAGTAATTCGAAAATCCATAACTGCGAGTCGTAAACTGTATGTACAAGCAAGTCGCAAATTGTGACTAGTCGCAAATTGTCCCGTTTGCACATGCAATTTACCACCAATTCATTTCAGGTGGTAACAGATTGCAAAGTATAAAAGCAGCCCCAGAATGCATCAGGGGCTTCCACAATGTCTGTGATAGCGAGGAAGATGCGCATACTGGCTGCTCAGTAGAGGAGGTGGAGACAGGAGAGGATATTCTGAGTTAGCCTGACCATGTCTGAGAAGACAGAGGAAGAGATATATGAACAATACAGGCCGAGTAGCAATGTAATCTTGGAGCTAATAGCCCTCTTAAAGCCTCACTGTGAAAGCTGTACACAACTCAGTAATGCAATCCCCACCCATGTTCAAGTGTTGCACTTCCTACACCTATTGGCCAGTGGCAGTTCCCAAAATGTGATAGCTGTGACCGGATGGGTGCAGCAGAGTGCGCTTTCGTTTTTTTTATCACACTTTCCTAGATGCCATGCTCCTCCACATACACAAACACATTTACCTGTCCAGGAATTATGTGGAAATGCAAACTGAGAATTTGCACTTTTACCAGCTAGCCAGATTCCAATAGGTCATTGGGTGTATAGATGACACCCATGTGCCCATATGTCCCCCATCCCATCTGGAACACCTATGCAGGATCCGCAAGAACACCCATTCCCTGAACATTCAAGTGGTGTGCAATGCACACAATATCATCATAGATATTGTTGAAAAATATCCAGGGCGCACACATAACTCCTACATGTTCAAGCACAGTGGGATATACCAATGAATGGAAAGAGGGAAGTTTGATGAAGGTTACCAACTAGGTACTGAAAAGTATTGATAACACATATACATATTTGCCCAATTCTCAGTCTTTCTTTGTTGTCTCACACAGGTACTTGCTTTGTCAGGTGACAGTGCGTATGCCCTGAGGCCCTGGATCCTCACACACTACCTGTCTCCCACCAACCCACATAAAATATAACACGGCACATGAGCGCACCAGGTTGGTGATCAAGTGGATATTTCGGCTTCTCATAATCCACTTTAGGTGCCTGCACCCGAGTGGGGGTGCCTTGTAGTGTGCGCCCGAGACTGCTCTCAAGGTTGTGGCAAACCTGTGCCATACTCCACAACATTGCCTGGGGGAGAGGCCTACCCACTGAGGTAACTAGAAGTGACTCCGAGGATGAGGATCCCGGCACAGCTGCACCGCAGCCAACCTTGGCAAGCAGATCAGCGGAGGGGAGAAGGCGCAGGGACCACATAGCCAGATATTACTTTTCTCAATAAGACATGTCCATGTACACAATAATGTAATAAAATGTCACAACAAGTGATTGATTGCTCAAACTTAAGCTCTCTTTAATGGCAGGTTTTTACACACATTGACAGACAACCTGTCAGTTACCAGAAATCAAAGTTCCAGAGAGTGAAAACGTATGTCGGTTACATCACCGCCAACTGAAGTGACAAACAGAAAATAACAATCACTGACTTGCACTCATCAATTACTTCTTGAAAGTGTGACCAGTATGTGAGCTGGTACCATGTGGAGGTGCAGGAGTGTTACTGCCACTGCGTTGCAGTTCATGAGTATCAGAGGCAGAGATGCTGCTGATGCTTGACACCAGAGTGTCCGGAGCCTCTGCAGCCATCCCGCTTACAATGTGTACAGTTTAGATAGCCTCCTCTGCTGCAGTAATTTGGACAAGGCCCTGTGAGACATCCCCACTGTAGTGGCCCATCTCCACCTGTATTTGCAGACTGCGACCAAATAGGAAATCCATATTTGTTATTTTCTATTTAGCAGTGCGACTCATTACAGTGTTGCTAAATCAGGTCGGCATGTGAACATACATGCCATTTTGCAATTTCCTAATTGCGAGTCGCCAAAAGTCACAACTAGGAAGTCACAAAATTGTGCATTCATACATGTGGCCCCTAATGTTCCCCCAGCTGTGCCCCCTTAGAATGTTTAGCATAATGATGACAGCCAACTTAAGCCGGCAATAAGATAGTCACTCTGCCATCTTTTTATGAGTTGCAGCTTGATCTTTTTGCTAGCATTTGTCTTATGTAAAAATGTCAAATCTCGTGATTCAAATTCATGAAATACTGGCAAAACATCAAGTTTTATAAGTGTAGTATTTATGCAAATAAATTATTTTAGAGATTGTGTATGCAATGGCTTTTAATACTGAGCCTCTATAAATAAAATAATAATAATATTTAAGAAGTAGGGCATCTACTTTTAAGTTTTACACGTCCTGGTAGTAAAAGCTCTCAAAATCATTCTTCACTAGTGCAAGGCCTCTCTCTCCCATTGGAGTTAACTTATTACATTTTATAAGTGTAATTTCTAAATTGGAAGACATAACCCCTTCAGGTTTGGTGTCTCTGGAATCACAATTTAAAATCCTAACTTATAGTGAAGTTGGATTTTAAATTACAATTCTGAAAATGCCACTTTTAGAAAGTTGCCATTATCGTGCCTTAGCCATTTGGTGCCTACAGCCTGTCTCTATCACATGTCTGGGTGTAGTTTGCAGTTGGGCTTTGTGTATTCCTCATAGACAGCCTCGCACAATATGGAGCTTACGTGTGACTGAATGGACCATCACTGGCGAGATAGGAGGGAGAAGCTGGGCACAGCCCACTTACAGGTGAATAGGCTGCGTCCTACCTCCACACAAAGGGCCTAATGACCCTGCATTGTCATTTCAGCCAGCTTGGAGACAGGGTAGGGGAGAACAGGAATTCTATGCACTTCAAAGACACTGTCTAGAAGTTTCTCCCACATTCCAGAACCAGGGGACCAGTGTATAAAAGAAGGACCTCAAACATAAACTTTTGAGTACACTTCTGGACTAGCGGATACTCTGCCAGGAAGAAGAACTGCTGTGCAGCTACAATGACTGCCACTCTGATGGACTGGTACTCTGAATGAGCTACTTCCTGGGGAGGAAGAACTGGACCTGCAACCCACCTGAACCCAGGACCATGGAGTGACTCAAAGGGCTAGTCTTCAGCCCTCCTGATCTGAGCCTCAGGGACATACAAGGCTCCCCTACAGCTCCTGAACCCATCTTCAGCAAGTTTCGGACCCCCAAGTTGTGACCATCAGGTTCTGGACCCTTGGTGTGGTCAGTGGGCTCTTAAATCAAGCGTTTGGGCTCTTCGTGATTGCAAATGGGCCCGTTCATATTGGAACCACGCCGCCCGCACTGCAAATCAGTGCGAGCCGCTGCCAGCCCGTCTCTTTGCACAGTAAGCATCGATCACCATGGAGAACTGCCAACGTGAGGCTCCAGCCCACCTGTCCATGATGCCTGGCCTGCTCCTAGAGCCATGCCGACCACCGCCAGCGACACTCTCCTTGCTCCCTGCGACCCTCTCCAACGCGAATGGGACTCTTGGCACAAAACTTGAGAAGGTAAACCTTCAGCGGGACTAATCTGGGACCGTATCCGACCCGCTCTCGATCCCCGCCAGCCTAGACTTTTGAGTTTTCCTTGGTCCAGATTGACCAGATAGCCGCTGTTGACGCTTTCTGCTTTTAGTAGCTACATTGCAGTTTACTCTTTAAAAATTCATACTTCATTTATTAAATTAAGCTCTATTTTTCTAACCCGGTGTGGGATCTTTTTGTGTGGTGTTTTCACTGTTTTACTGTGTGCAGTGTTGCACAAATGCTTTACACATTGTCTCTAAATTAAGCCAGGCTGATCTGTGCCAAGCTACCAGGGGGTTGAGCACAGGTGAACTTGAGGTTTGCTTGTTCCTTTTCATGACTAGGATTGTGGGTGCTGCTTGACCTGGGCTCACACCCCAGTCAACCAGCAACCCAATTTCTAACAGCATTTATTATGCTCACAAAGGGACCCTATGATACAATTTAACATTGGAGTTGTACACACAACATAAAATCAGCAGACCTTTTATACTATGTACTGAATCTCTTAGAACCACCAAGTTCTTACCTTTTTTGCAGAAGATCTGGGATGTGTGAAGAATATGGTGATCTGATCTTGTCTAATGTTAGGAAAGAGCATGACTTGGGCCTAGCATGACTACCTCCATCTTGGCCCCCATTTTCCTTCAGCCCAGTTTTTCTCATCTACTATCAGAAGTGTATACAAAATGTTCTCAAAGTCATTTTTTATACCACTGACCCTCTGACAGATTTGTGTGTCTACAGCATTGAAAAAAATAATAGCTGCTGGGGCTAAAGTAAGTATATAAGAATATTCAGGTGTTTGTTGAATAGAGGTAGAGGAATAAGCCATGAGATGAAATGGACAATCTCATTTAAAACTGTAAAACAGTGTCGTGAAAAAGCCCTTAAACCTTTAAAGCATTTGAACCATTAAAGGGTATTTTTCCAGATCTGGGGCACTGAAGATGGGGTGCAAAGAATTCAGATCTGTATATTTTGAAATCGATTTCTACATCGCAAACATAGCTATGGAGCAATGAAACACTGCATAGTAGTGGGTGAATCAAAAGTAGAGTAAGTTGGGCTAGGATAATGTGGACAGACCAATCAGCACCATAAGAGCATGGTGCTTGACCTTCTTCAAACTCAATATCAATCAATATGATTTACAGCTTTTTAGCACTGGGAAATGAAGTAATATACTTCCAGTATCCATTTAATGGGAGGTGCTAGTCTGATGGCAGTCTTGATTTCAAGTCTAATGATTTTCATGATTAAATCCTTTCTAAGAAATAATTGCTTTGCCATTGTTTTTTAGCTGTAAGAACAAATCTGTAGTCTGTTGAAAGGGTGGAGAACTTTATCAAACAGGTAATACCTTCATAATCCAGTGGTCAAAAATACGATATTGACAAGCCTTCCTGAAGACATGCAGGTAACCTTTCAGCTTAACTTGCTGCTTCTTTGCCTGATAGTCAGCTGTAGTAAGACGTTCTTTCAACTAATAACCTTTGCTTGACCCCTTTAGAATCAATTTGAAATTATTAAATCAAAACTCGCCATACATAAGTCTAGGCTTTATGAAGTCTTTGCATCGAAACTGGCGGAGCAGGTTGCAGTATCCCGCTCTAGAGTTTATGAATTGGGGGAAATGACAGGGCGGATCCTGGCTAAAAGGCTTAGGCAGCAGGAAGTGTTTAATAATGTGAGTGAGATTCAGGGCGACTTGGGTCAAATATATACTCTACCTGAAGAAATCCTGGAGGTTTTTCGCCTATTTTACAGTAAACTTTATACTGAGGAAAATCTTTCGTATTCATCAGATTCTTTGTTAAACTTTTGTGGGATCGATAATATCTCCAAGTTAACCGATGCTCAATCTGCAGCATTAGATGTAGAAATCTCTTGGGATGAAGTAGAAGCGGCTATTCTCTCGCTAGCTGCTGGGAAAGCCATGGGGCCAGATGGTATACCATTAGAGTTTTATAGAGTGTTCAGAGCCTTGTTGAAGCAAGATTTTCTTCAGACTTGCGTAGAGGCTCAAAACGCGGTTGCACCCCCTTCTTGGAGTCAATCAACAATCATGGCGTTTCTCAAGAAAGGCAAACCCCATTTACTCCCCTCATCTTTTAGACCAATATCACTGATTAATGCCGATAGCAAGGTTTTTTCAAAGATCCTAGCAACTCGTATTTCTAGGGTAATCTCTACAGTAGTATCGCCTTTACAGCATGGCTTTATTCCACATCGGGATACCTCGGACCACGTCCGGCGAGTAATTACATTAATGGACCGGGCCGAAGTGATGAGGTGTGATCTGGGTATTACCCTGTTGGATGCCGAAAAGGCATTCGACAGGGTAGCATGGTCATACTTGTGGGAGTTGTTAGTTTTGAAAGGCTTTGGTCCACGCATTATCCTTGCCGTAAAATCCCTCTATGTATCCCCCACATCCTGTAAAAAATTGGGCTCCAAAAAATCTTCTCTTTTTTCTATCTCTAGAGGGACTCGGCAGGGCTGTCCTTCTTCCCCACTTTTGTTTGCTATTTATATAGACATATTTTTAAATAAACTGAATTCAGCATACGAAATTCCTCCTGTCATTGCTGCTAATAACAACTATAGAGCGCTTGCCTATGCTGATGATATTATAGTGCTCACAACCAATATCTCGAAAGCTCTTCCAGTGATTGAGGACCTCGCTATCCAGTTTGGGTCCTTTTCTGGCTATAAATTGAATATAGCAAAAACCCAAAATATAGTCATTGGTCAGACCCCCCCTTTATCGATTCCCTTAGTATCCGTAGCAACCTATTTGGGCATAAAAATCACATCCCCTGTATCAGATATTTCAGCTTTAAATTTTAACCCGGCCCTTCAAAATGCAAATTCTACACTTGAATGGATTGACCATCTTCATTTATCTTTAGTTGGTTGGAATAATGTATTAAAAATGATTGTACTTCCAAAATTTCTTTCTATGTTTCGTTCTATCCCACTTCAGCTTCCCTCTACCCTGTTTAAACAATTGGAAAGACTGGTTTCCAGGTTTATCTGGGGTTATAAAAAACATCGCAGGGCATATAAAAAGATGATTTTACCAAAATCTAGGGGGGGCTGGGGAGTCCCACATTTTTTGTTTTATTATACTGCTTCTGTCTTACAGTTTATCTCTCCGCTGATTATTGGGGAAAAAGTAAGGATTCCTCAGAGTCATTCACCTTCAATATATGAACTTATATTGGGAGAGGAATGCCATGGCTGTTTTCTTAAAAATATAGAACCAAGCTACTATAAAAAAATTAAATTTAAGACGTTGAAAGCAGCGTTCGCGGTATGGAAAATAGTTAGACATCAATTTGGAATTATGAAACTGTCGATTTATACACCTTTTTCTGCCTCTAAAATATTTCCAACCGTCTTTCAGGATGGAGTCATGTCTAGATGGCGAAACAAAGGAATTCATTGGGTGAATGATATATGGCAGGATGGCCGATTATTTACCTTTTTGGAGTTAACGGAAAGATATAAACTTTCAGTACAGGATTATTTTAAATATGTACAGATTTATAGCTTTTTTTCTTCTCTGCCAATGGTGGAAGTATCCGGCATTAGAAGGATTTCACTTATTGATAATCTATTTGTAAAAAAACGAATTGGTTACTATTATAGACTTCTACTGGACTCCTGTCCAGATGATTCTGCTATCTATGCAGAAAGATGGGCTAAGAGGTTAGGGATCAAGACTATCTGTCTAGAACAATCAATGACTTTGGCTAACACGGTTTTGGTCACTGGCAGATTACGTACTCAGCACTATATGGCAATATATGATTTATATTATACGCCCTTAAAAATTTCAAAATGGGGTGGGACGGCAGGAACAGCATGTAATAGATGTAGCTGTCCCGCTGCAGATTCGATACATATGTTTTTCGCCTGTCCACGGCTAGCCCCGTTTTTAGAGGCAATACAGACCTTCTTGAACACAGTGCTTAGGTCTTCACTCACCTTAACGGGGGAACTTGTCTTGATTGGTGTGAACTCAGATTTGATGCCAGAAGGTAAACAAACTTTTCTATTTATATCTATGGCTCTAATTAGGGCTTGCATAACCCAAGAATGGATCAGCCCGACTCCTCCTTCATTTGAAGTGTGGAGAGCGCGTCTTCTAGCCTCTTATAATATAGAGGAAGCCATATATAGGACAAAAGGCAGAAGGAAAAGGTGTTTAGGCAGGAAAATTTGGGACCCTGTGCGCCAATGGATTCAGGGGGAGCTCGCCTGATCATTATTATAATTGAATTGTACTTCTTGTGTCCCTTTACGGCCATTTCCTTATTTTGTTTGGTAATTTTTTTTTCCTTTGTATCTATTTCGTTGTTAATTCTGCAATAATCCTGTATGTCTTGTAAAGAAACATAAAATAATTTAAAAAAAAAAAAAGTATCAATTTGAAAAGCTGTTGTCGCCTACATGCAGTTTGTCCTTCAATCTCACAGATGCAGTTTGCTACAAGAGAAGCTCCTTCCACAAAAGTTGAAGTTCTGACATCACCGAATACTACATTAGATATAAAAAAAATAACCTGTTTTCATCGGGGCCATCGTCCACTGCTTTATAAAGTGCCCTGAAACCCTCCCAGAAGGAATGATCTTTGCATGCCACATACAGGTTTGACTGAAGCATCAAATTCAACCAATCTCTTTGTTTTCTACAAATCTGACACCAAACGTGTATCATCCAGCACAAAAACGTCCCTAGACAACCTAGTAAAGAATGTTGTTTACACTAGTGCTCCCCGGCCCCAGAACTAGTTGGATAGCCACGTTACCCCCTTTGGGCACTTGACTCTCAGAAGGTAGTGAGGATGAAGAGTTAAGGCGTTCTCTAGGAGATGATAGTGAAGCGGGTTAGTAACTCAGATACATATAGCACAGAAAATAACACTTAATATAAACAATGCCTAGTCCCTGATTTATCTTAGGAGAGGTTAAGACCTTTCAAGTCAATATATAACTCTGTGGTAGTTAAAAATAGCAAACACAGACAATACTGAAGGTGCTAGCACCGTTTGGGCCCAAGTTACTGTACAAATCCATATAATAATAGCTCCTATGTGGTAAGAGCTAGATTTGTCATAATAGTATCCCTAGGCTAGTGTTATCCTTTGGGGCTCAGGTCAGATTGACTTGGAATCTTCAGGAGCCTTTGGTCTCTAGTATTTTGGGAGAGCGTTTCTCCATCAAGGTGTTAAGAATATGTGCAAAGGATACAGATACAATGACACTTGCATCTCCTTTGAGCTGAACGAGCAGGTACATTTCTTGCAAAAACAATTCAGTATTTCTTCTGAATAATATATTTAATAATTTCATAATTTGTATAAAGTTCATTTCTATAAAAGGATATGTCATGTTGTGAGTAGAAAACTAGGACCCTGCAGTCAGAAATCCTCCCAGGTCCCCATCAAGGAAATCGAATGCCATTTCCTCTCTGACTGCTGGACATAAAGTGGGGTGAAAGGAACTTGCAATCTAGTGCTGCAGAATGGTGCAAGACACCATGGTGAAGACCAGGGGTCGAAGTGGGCAGGGGAAAGACGTTCCCAAGTTTTATTAATTTGTTCAAAACAGTGGCCATACTTTTTTATTTAAAAATCAATCATTTCTGTACGTTTTGGTTGCTGCTAGTTGAAAGGGGAGAAGAGACTCCTTTGCTGTGAAGGAAGAAGCAACTACAAAAGAAAGAAACCTGCTCTCTCTGGTACCTGCTGCCTGAAATAAATGTAAATATGTGCAATTGGTTAATAGGCAAATCTAAAGGCTCTTTTGTGTTAATTGATAGAATCTGGAATTTTAACCTATGAAAAAAGTTTGCAGTAGGTGCAATAAGCAGATTTCTAAACTTTAGAGCACTGTAAACATTCAATCAACATTTTTTGCACATTTTGCGACAGGCTGACTGCAGCCTATTGTATACTGTGTTTAATATATCTTTTTAACTAATGATTATAATAGTCACAGTGCTTTCTGTTACAGGCTTGGACCTCTTAGCACTACAAATACACATCACTATTTCTGCAAGAAACCAAAAAGGATTCAAGTCAGTGAATGTCCTGCTACTTGCACAGATATCTGAAGTGATCACATTAGCCAACCGAACTGTCCTACCAGAAAAATGCATTTCTCTCAAATGAACTTCAGTTGCATATTTTTTTTTAGGTCGAGCCTATAGCGGCAGCGAGCATGGGCTGCTCGCTTTGCGGGGCATGCAGTATTCAGTATGGCGTGGAATCTTCGCCCCTTCACCAATCATCTTTTTCATTGGCTTAGGTCTTAAAAGCTGCCTTCCGATTGGTTTTAGGCTTGTTAGTCCCTCCTCATGACGGCTATGTCGTCATTTGTATCCTTCAATGGCTACTGGCCCCTTTACTTCGAAAACTATTTTCTTCCCATGCCTTCCCACCCTCCCACAGTCCGTGACTTCTTGACCCCCGCGGCCCCCCCTGCACTCCCGTTCGTGCCTTCTTGCCCGACCGCAATCCTGTTTCCAATGCAATAGGTCTTGCATAAATGCGAGTCCTATTGCATTGCAAATGCTTGTTTTCTTTTGCCTCTGCTTTCTTGTTCTGAGCACTGCTGCTATCATGAGGCTATCTGTGTTGACTTTGTTTTTGCCCCCCTCCTGCCGTAGATTGTGTTGCCTTTAGTCCCACACCCGTTGTCAGTATCAACTTTCTTAGTTTTCCATGTTAACTTTTTTCCCGCCCCCCTCCCGTTGTCCGTGTTAACTTATTTTGTTCCCACACCCCTCCCGCTCTCCATATTAAGTCCCGGGCCGTTCGCTTCAATGGGGCTGCCAAATTCCTGTTAGCTTGCGCAGCGGGCTATCTGGAAGACGCCGAAGCCATGCTGCAGGAAAAAAGCGAGAACGATCTACTAAACAACACCAACATTTATGGCATCAGCGCACTTCATCTGGTAAGGGGCGTCATGACCTGAAAAACTGAGTGAAAGTCCACCACAGATGCAAAATTTTTCTCTGAGCAACCATTTTCCTGTTCTCCTGCACATATGGATGTATAATAAAGTTAGCGAGAACCATGTCTGCTCCCATTATGTTCTCTGGTCTTTACTGTCTTGTATGCAAGCATTTTAGTTTCAGGGTCCAAGTGACGTGGCCAGGCCCCTAGGCACCCATTTATTTACCAAAACTTGTGAGCGTGGGAGAGGCACAGGTCACAGAAATTATGTGCTTCATCTATCTTTCGAACTGGGGATACTATTTGATTAATTTTTATCCTTTTGTTATTTTGATGCACCCAATTTGTACCGAGAAGTGCATTGTACCATTTCGCTGGGAAATATAAATAAACCAAGCATCTACATATTTTACTCTTTTAACAAAAATACTCTTGGTGTGTATATGCAGAGGAATCCACAACCATTTTACTGTCCCGGCAGGCTCAGTCTTTGCATGGGTTGGTCGTCTGCCGAGTTAAGCTGCCACGCATCATGCTATTGATAAATTATTTTTTTCTAAAAGTGTCTACAGAAAGCTTTTATCTAGGAACAATAGTCGTTCCTATTATTTTCTTTTGATCCTTGAATGTTTTTGAGGTTCTGAACATCAAATCTTCTGAGGCGCAGCGGACACAGCGTTAATGTTTTCTCAAGCGCCTCGACTTGTTCATGCTTTTCTATTATTTTTCTATCTTCGTTTTCAGTTTCATTTCTGAAGACGTCTGGACGCCATTGATAACATCCCAGCAGCAAATGTGTGCACAATTTAAACACAATACCGTTTCTAAAATGGTGTATTGAAACCTTTATTTCCTTGGTATTGTAATATAACTACCATTGATTTACCATTCGTGCACTGTGGCAAGGCCTTCTGTTCTCTGTCCTGTTACAAATAAAGCTAGATGGTGGAAAAAAGAGAGCATGCTTTCAGGGAAGTATGGTTCTCCATCATTCTTTTATTGTTCAGTTGTAAGTTCCAGTGGGATTTCCTAGACTACAGGCAGGAGCGTTGGAATTATGCGGCACGAGATTACCACATTATGCGGGAGGGTTGACTATATTATGCAGCATGAAAAGCAAACAATTCCTCAGATTTCGTTAGTATTACTTACTTATTTTACTATTTTTGCACGTTAACACTTTCTGAGTATAGCTTTCACCTAATTAGTACCAGTGTAACACCCAAGTACATTAATAAGCTACGGAAGGTGACCAGTAAACCTTTGTGAAGGGCCTTCCACTGTGCGGAAACACTACGTTTACACTAGAAGCAAAACATTTCTTGTCAAAACCTGCAGATGATGGTTTATGTGGCAAATACAGCAAATCTATAACTGTGCGGGAAAATACCTTGGCTGCAGAATTGAAACAGGTAATGAGTGAAGGCATTCTCACTATTATGAAGAAAATAGCCCAAGGGTAGGCCTGCAACCTCAATCACATTTTGGGGCTTTATATTTGCTGGCTCTTCTATTTGTATTCTTAAATCAGACTACATGACCCAGTGTATAGTCTTTATATAGCTATTCAAACCCTAGAGGCACAGCACCCAGGATAGTGTGCTGCATGGCTAAAAGCTTATAAGGTCCCAAAGGCGAGACCTATTGGCTATGCCAATGCTTGTTTCATTTAATGTGCGTGCATTATATTTTATGTGCAGTTACTTGTAGGTCAATGGCTACCGAAATAGTTTCCGAATATTTTGTTATTTGTAGCCACGTCTCTGATTACGCCCCAACACTCGCCGGCCACGCCCCCAGTGTGTCGGTTCCCATACTCTTCTTTATGCACTTAGACCGCGAGTGAAGACAACATTCCCCAGAAGTAGGGGAACCGAATGTATCAGAAAGGGACTCCTAATAGCGTCTAGCAGAAATACCTGGCTCTGGGCCAACAACGTCAGAACGCAAGAAAAGGCTCTGTGTACGTTGTCAAGGAAGGTGCACCTATGCATAACACGATTTGAGCATCTTTTTCATGGCTGCGTGGATTATATTATCATAAAAACAAGCACAAAAGTACGGGCAATTCATCACGACCATAAGAGCTATTTACTGTAGAAAATTAGAAAATGGATATGGCTTCTTACAAATTAAAACAAAAACTCTGAAGAGGTATTTTCTGTGACTTTTATTGCAACTGCAGTTCACTTATGGCTAAAGGTATCTTTCCCAGTCCTCAGTAACCTGGCTATGCCAAGCGAAAGTGCGACAAAATCTAGACAAAAGCCAAATTACTGAACTAATATATTCAGATTTTAGAAACTGGAAACACAGTGTTTATAGAGTTTTATTAAGTGATTGATGCACGCGGTTTTGGTGGCAGTCTTTAAATTCTTGTTGACCTGCCATAGGTAGTATTCCTAGACTTTTATGGCTCCGTGTAGCAGAAGAAGTAGGAGTGAGTAATTGGGTTTTTCCATCTGTGCACATCCTAATTGTAGCACAGAACATCATAAATTATAGTTAGGTTTTCCGTTTTTTCAGCAGTAAAGATTAAACAAATCAACAAATTTTCTGGGCATATTTTTGGCATCTTTATTGCGCTCCATATATCATAGTTTTTATTGTGCTCTCTGCAGTCCTTTATGTCTGCACTGCCCCGTCATGAATAATGCATGAACCTGTTAGATAAACCGGCAAGGGAAAAACCAAGAAGGAGCCTGGTGAAAGTGAAGAGACACAGATTTCCTGCACGGTCGAAAATAAACAAGATTCTACATTTTAAGTGTGCTATCAGGGTTTTGTTTCCAGAAGATTGTCAGCTGTATGTATCTGATAAATCGAGATTCTCTCAAAGTTGCGATTTTCACATGCAATGGTCAGGTTGACCATCCACTGTTGCCTGTGACATATCTTTAGCTCCTCTCTCATGGAAAACCCAGCGTGCGATTATAAACAAACGTAAACATATGCGCCTGCAAGTAAAAGTCATAGGCGAGTGGCGATATATACAAAAAATAGCAACATCACATGAAGTAACGCAGCATAACATCATAGAACAGTGCTTTTAAACTGAAATGATCATCTACTGCTAATAAGCTTAAAACAAGAGCCATTCAACCTGGATAAAAATCCTAAAAATATCTGGAAAACGGTGGCAAAGAATATATATTCATGCTTTCAAATTCAATGAACAGAAATGAAGCAGCAGCATCAGACTGCATTTAGAAAGATTCTTTATTTTCAAAAGTCGCGAATGTTCAGGAAATAAGGTATGCAGGTTCTCTTTCCGTATCGTGGTGAAAACTCATAAGCACTGTTTTTTTAGCGCACATAGGGGCACAAGAAGCAGAGTTAAAATTATAGCTAAAGCGACAGAAAACTGCCGCTAAAGCGGCGATAATGGGCTTGATAATATGCCGCAGAGAATTCCCATAGAAGCCCATGTTTTGGTGACAATATGGGCTTCTATGGGAATTCTCAAGGGCGTATTATCAAGCCCATTATCGCCGCTTTAGCGGCAATTTTCTGCCGCTAAAGCGGCGATAATTTGAACTCCATGCTTGATAATATGCCCCATGGTCCGCAATTACGTGTTTTAGGATTAAAACCACCAAACACACACATTCTGTCATGGCTGTCGTGGCTCCGTGGGGAATGCACCTGCGCAGAAGTGACCTGGAGAGACTGTTCGAGGGTGCGGGACATTGTCTACTTCTTGGGAGCGAGAGATGCAGCACAGACCACTGACCACTTGTACTGTGTGAAAAAGGCTGCTTTGTTGAAACAGGTGTACATCACAAACTTTACATGGGCAATCCACCTTTCAAAACTAAAACCTCGCTCTACATCTAATGAACCCTCCATGATCCTGCCCCCATCCTTACTGTCCCACCCACATACTTCACCCCTATTGTCCCACCCACATGCCCCATCCCGCAACTATTTCATTGGTATTGTAGTGCATTTCAACATTTAGCAACTTGAACTTTCCCTTCGGGCCTATGACTGCATGTATTAACCTCTAAGCTTCCAAACTTAACCTTAACCGTCCTTCCTACCCTCCCTTTCCACATGGTTCACCAATGGCGACACCAATTAAACTTCTGTAAACTCAAGCAAATCTTTCCAGGCCACTGCCAAGCACCTGTCTCAAGCAACAACTGTACAACAAAGTCTGTCTCTTGCGTGCCTGTCTCAACAACGAGACCAAAGCAAAATGAAATCCACCACCGGCCACCAGGTCGGATGTACCTAAAATGGTGGCAGGGAGCCCAAAAACAGCCCCAATATAGCTGTTAGGCTACTGTGGGCTCTAATATAGCCCAAATACAAAATGGCAGTCCAATCCAGGACTGTACCACCTTCCCAATCTCCCCGGGGGACAGACCCTCTGTGGTCCTTGGGAGGGAGGGGCGCAGCACTGACCACTTGTATTGTGTGAAAAAGGCAGATTTTTTTAAACAGGTGCACATCACAAACTTTACCTGGGCAATCCCCTTGCAAAATGAAATCCCCACGATACATCAAATGAACTATCTAATATACTACCCCCAGCCCTACTGTTCCAACCACATACCCGAACATACAACTATCTCCTTCATATTGTAGTGCATTTCAACATTTAGCAACTTTAACTTTCCCCTACAGCCTATGACTGCATGTATTAACCTCTAAGCAACCAAACTTTCTATACTTAACTTTAAACTTCCTGCCTACCTTCCCTGTCCAAGTGGTTTACCAATGGCAATGCCAATCAAGCGTCTGTAAACTCAGGCTAAACTTTTCAGGACACCACCACCCAGAAAAAGGCAGTTTACTGACTTTTTCTACCCCCCCCCCCCTAAGATTCCTTGCCAAAACTTCTCTCAGCTCCAGCAAGTTCAATTCCATACTTACCCAGCAAAGATGCACACCATCACCCCTAAAGAATTCCAAGTTGCCATACTTGATGTCTGCATGGCAAATAGACCAGAAACAAACTTCCCAACAAAACCTAACTGTTAGAAATGGCTCTTTATGCAGAGTTACCCCAAACTTTTTTCCCTACTCCTCCTCTTTTTCAGACCCTCTTTTTGTTAGGTTTAGGACTCTGAGCACTTTACCACAGCTAATCAGTGCTAAAGTGCATGTGCTCTATTCTCTAAACATGACATAATTGGTTTGCACCTGTTTGGCATATTTACTTTACTTGTAAGTCCCTTGTAAAGTGGTATAACATATACCCAGGGCCTGTAAATTAAATGCTACTAGTGGGCCTGCACTACTGATTATACCACCCACAAAAGTAGCCTTTCAAACCTGTCTCAGGCCTGCCAATGCAGGGCCTGTGTGTGCAGTTTACTGACACTTCGACTTAGCATTTAAAACTACTTGCCAAGCCTTCAATTCCCCTTTAATACACATATGTCACCTCTGAGGTGGGCCCTAAGTAGCCCTATGGGCAGGGTGCTGTGTAACTAAGAGGTAGGTAGGAGGTAATTTAAGTTTTAAACCTCCTGGTAGTGACAAACAGCTAAAAGAAAAATCACTGCTGTGAGGCCTACTCCTCTTATAGGGTAACATTGTGTATTCCTCAAACACTTTAAAGCTGTAATTCCTGATTAGAAAGGAGTGGTAAAGTTGCATTTGACATTTCTATTTTAGAAATGCCACTTTTAGAAAGTGGACATTTCTCTGCTCTAAACCTTGCTCTGTGTACCTGCAGCCTGTCTCTAATACACAAATGGGATGGGTGACCGCTACACTTTCAGCATTTCCTCTAGACAGCCACAAATACAGAAAGGTGAGGCTCAACTGCATTCTGAGCACTCACCTGCATTCTGATGGGTCTTCCTAGGGCAGGAGGAATGGGAGGGGCTGACACACTTTAATATGTAGCGTCCTGTCTACACACAAAGCACTGATTTACCCCTCAAAGATAGACTGGCAGACAGGACTTGGCTGAAAGGGAACTTTGTGCACTTCAGAATTAAAGTCTTAGATCTCTTGCCTTCCAATGCCAGGAAAACCATTGTACACTCAGTAATAACCTCTCAACTGGACTATGGTAATGTACTATATTTGGGTACTACAAAGAGAGTACAGAATGCGGCGGCACGTCTAGTACTTGGCCTGCCAAGAAGATCCAACACAAAACAGACCTTGACAGCTCTCCACTGGTTACCAGTGGAGAAAAGAGTTGTGTTTAAGGCAATGTGCCACTGCCACCGCATCCTACTAAAGAAAGGCCCAAGATATTTGTTACCTCTAATTACTAGATACATACCAAGATGCAGCCTGAGATCACTAGACAAGGACCTGGTGACGGTACCAAGAGTTTTCAGAGCTAGAATGGGGGAACGCTCCTTCAGGTACCGAGCTGCAAAAATTTGGAATAGTCTACAGTCGGATTTAAGAAGAGAGCCATGCGAAAGGAGATTTCACAAGCTACTAAAGACCTGGCTATTTGTACAACCACAGCATGGATAGGCCTGGTCAATGACCTTATAATGCGGCCTGGCTTGCAGGTAACAGCCACATCTTCCGGAGACTTCTCTAGCGCGGGGACACACCGATGGTGTAACCAAGCGCTCTATAAATGTATAAATGAATAAATAAAGAGAGCTCCTTTGAAGTAACTCCCTACATCAAAAGCACTTTTTGGTATCAGTATTGGGGCTCTGACCCTATCAAATGAGTACACTACAGGACCTGGGAAGAACTCTGCTGGAGTAAAGGCTGCTGGGCTGTAAGGATTTCCATTTTCCTTTGACTGACTATTCTGAGGAACTGCTTCTCTGCTTTGCTGATCTGTCCTGCTGTCCTGCTGCCTGCTGATCTCTGCCCTGCTGAGGGCAAGGTCTGGGCCCCTCTCACGTGAACCTCGAGTTACTCCAAGGGATTGCTGGATTGCCTCCTGTTTTCTGAAGACTCCAGGGCACAAAAGACCACCTGTAATCCTGCTGGTGCCGAAGGACTCTGCCATCTGTGAGTGCTACCCTTGCCTGAGGTGCCCCCTCCAGTCCTGAGCCTCAGAAGAGGGTTCTGCAACTGAGTTCTGCAAAAATCGATGCATCGCACCAACTGCGTGAGAAATTCTGATGCATCGCCCTTTGACGCCGACGCAGAGGCTGCTCAATAACTGCAGATCCATAGCCTGAACGGCTCGACAACGTCACTCTGCGCGGCTCTCGACGATGACGCAGGACCGCCATTGCACAGCTCAATGACGACGCGGTAGGCTCTCCAAGTCGACACTTGCTCCAGTCAAGGTTTTTGTTCAGCGGGACCTGTCTGAGTCCTGTAGTCGGCCTGCCCTCGATCACAGTCGGCCTTGGATTTGTACCGGTCCCTAACAACCTCAAGTAACCTTTTAACAGCTAGTGACTTTTAAGTACTATTTTTGCATTTATTGCTTAAAAATTCATATCTCAACTTTTATTGATTGGATTTTTGTTGTTTTGGTCTTGTTTTACTCAGATACATATTCCCTATTTTTCTGAACCTGTGTGGAGTCTTTTTGTAGTTTCATTGTGTTACTATGTGTTTGTGTGTTTCACAAATACTTTACAAATTGCCTCTTAAGTTAAGCCTTCCTGCTCTGTGCCGATCTACCATAGGCAGAGCACAGGTTCATTTAAAGTGTGTATGTAGCTTACCCGGACTAGGAGGATTGTGTCCTTACTTGGACAGGGTGCAAATCTTTGCCAACTAGAGACCTAATTTCTAACACTACCCATTTACCTGTTCACCTTCCTGTGTGCCTTATCAATTGCTGAGGGTTTGCTGGCACCCATCTAATTCCTCCATGCCATGAACTCTGTCCAGAGAACAAAGCAACCGGCCAACCTTGCCTTTATCTGCAATAAATCCTGCTTCATCGCCCTGAGAAACACCACACCTTTTTCAACCACAAGATAATTTCCCCCAAATGGAGAACTAAAATGTTAGGGCATCTGCCTCCGACAACATGATGTTCAAACACTGCATCTATTCACACCATCTCATGCCCCCTTTACCCTGCCATGCGACAGGAAACAAACCCTGGTCTAAGCCCAAATTTCCCTGTAACCACTCTGTGCCACTTGTTGCTCTGCCCACTTGATGAACGAGTGGCCCACCACCCAAATGGCCACATCATCCACTGCTGGGCCAGCTGCAGAACCTGGAAAGGAAAACACCAGTCAATATTCACTCAACATGCCCTGCAGCACCTCCCTGTCCTTCCGCAAAGCTCATGTACCGCCTAAAGCAGTCCGATGACCAATGCCCCAAGTGCATGATGTCCTTGTGCTCCCAACCTCTATAAGCAGCCTCAGTTACAGGCCAGATCCGTAAAGAATGAGTTCCTTACTTTGCAAGAGGGACCCCTAACGCCATAAGCCCTTTGCACAAGAAGGAGAGGAATTAAAAAGCCGCAACCTTTGAACCAAACTGACGCCTAAAAACTTCACCGCTGATCCTCCGCAGAGTGCTACCCAACTGTCACCCCATGCCACTGGGTATTGCCTGGGCAACGGAAGGTAAAACCACACTCTTCCTCTTGGCTCCCTAGTCAGTCTTGGAGCTACGCAGCCATATCTCCAACCTGTCCTTCCTTCTCGTGACATCCTCCCAGAGCACTCCACTCAAGCCCCTGAACCCAAACACTTATGGCACGCAAAACGAGCCAAAGATATCCCTGAAATCAGTGTGGAAAACAAACAAACTTCTTCAACCCCCCAGCATACCATGTGCAAATGTCGCAGCACCTTACAAAACAACTGCTATGTCAACGGCCTCCTAAGTCTCCCCAAGCATCCTTGTTCACTCGCTCATTCCTTAGGCATTCTCTGTCCCAGTTCCCAGCTGACGGGGCATATCACCTCAACATTTTTCCCATAAAAGAAATTCCTGCAAGTTTTCCAGCAATGATCACACATGTCAAGCTCTTTTCCTTCATGTTCAATATAAACTTGACCACGTCTTCCATCTTGCACCACCCTGCAGCCCTGCCCGATGACAAAAATTCCACCTAAGCCTGTCCATATGCTCTCCACGTTGAGTGGGCCAAGGATCCTCCTACCAGTTGGACAACCCTGTGCTTGCTACAGAGCACAACTCCTCTTGCATGGGCATCTAGTATCTATCCGCTCCCTTGGCCAACCCACAGAATCTCTCCCACTGTGAACAAGACAAAGAATCCACAATGTCATTGTCCAATCCCGGAACATGTCGCACCCTGAACAAGATATAATGCAGCAGGAAACTTAATATAAAAACACTTAACAGTTTCAACACCAGCGCCTCTGTCGCTGACTGTCTATTCACAACCTGAACCACAGACATGTTGTCCACCCTGAACAGCACCCTCTGGTGCATCAACTCAACTCCCCACAATGCGACAGCCACCACCAAAGAAAAAAGTTCCAAGAACACAATGCTTTTTCCCCCTACCTTCCATTCCTCCGGGCACTATCACCCTCGCCAATACAAGCCAATTCCAACACCTCCTACCGCATCTGAGAAGTTCTGTACATCCCAATCAAGCCCGTCCTGCCTAGCCAATGGAATTTCATTGAAGGAATTCATGAAAGACCGCCCCATCCTGAGATCTTCTTTAACCCCCTGCCAATATGCACATGTGATGATGTGGCAATGAGAAACCGAATAGAGCCAAACACAGCTTCCTAAAAAACGTCCTTCCTGCCCTTACCACCGTGCATTCAAAATGCATGTGCCCCAGCAACACTTGTATCTCCCTCACCTTATCCCTTGCCAACATGATAGCCAACAATGTCTGCATCACTTCCTTTTTATCCTGCAGCAATTGTGCCTCCATTTTTTGAGAATCTCTTTCAATCCCCAGAAAAGACAACACTGAACTTAGCCGGTCCCACTGTTTTCTCAGGTGCTAAAGGAATGCCCAGATCATCCCTGAGCTCTTAAAAGCTTACAAGCATCCGTTGGCAATCTGCTGAGCCCGATTCTCCCACAAAAAAGAAATCATCCAAGTAGTGTGTAACCAGCTTATGGCCTGTACACCTTGGGAATGGCCACTGCAGAAACAAACTGAAACACTCAAACAGTGCTCATGATATTGGGCAACCCATCAACAGTGCTTTGTCCATGTACCACCACCCTTCAAATTGCATGCCTAATAATTGAAAATTGTCTGGGTGTACAGGAAGCAGCCGAAAAGCTGACTTCACTTCATACTTTGCCATTTTTGCTCCTGTGACCCCCCTCCCCCAAACCAGTGACATGGCACATCCACGGAGGAATATGACACCGATGCCACGTCCTCCACAATGAAGAAATGAAGTCTTTATCAACCCACCTTATGGCCAAGATAAATGCAGTATCAACCGAAACTGCTCTTTTTCCTTCTTGAGCATCACACCAATTGGTATCACTATCAAAGCCTCCATTGGCCAGTCGTCGCAGTCTTCCAAAACTTCTTTGTCCATCTTGCTCTGCACTGCCTGTCTGTACTCCCTTGTGAACCTCAAATTGTCCGCCCATCTCCGAACACATAGGCCATCATACCCAAGTCGAAAACCTCATTTGAAACCATACTGCAATACCCTTAACTCCCCTGACCAATCGTAAAAACACAGCCAGTACTCCAACCAGTCCACATTAACCGGAGTGCAAGCGTTTTGCACCAGATCCCTGTGCCCCCTTCCCAGTATGATGCCATCGGACTGTTGCTGCTGGTGGGCCCCCAGACCACCAGCATATGGCTGCCACTGTCCTGTATTCTGTCCCTGGCACCCTCCTACTGCCTGAATCAATAGATGAGTGCATGCCTACCAGCACACTCCGAGCCCTCATGCGGAAAATTGCAGTAATCTTGCGTACACAAACCTTTGCTAAAGTTCTTCAACAGGTTCCCCCATCCAACTCTGAACTTTTGATGTAGTTCCTACCCCTCCCCGGGTGGGGGCCCCTGAAAGAGCTGATAAAGTATTGGCAAGCTACTGGTGGCAAAAATAGCCTTCCGCAACTATGCGGGCCCTTCGTATGCTGCCAGAGGTTTGTGTCCAGTTCCCCCCACTTCGCCTTGGGATGCCATGCCAAGTGCACCCAGAATTCCTCATCACATTGCGTCCAGGCATATTCCCCAAAAGTGATTTGAGCTTTGCGTATAATGTCCATACATTTGAACAGTGCCACACAGTGCTCTGAAAACGTCTTGCAATAAACATTGGCATAAATAGGAAACACTGCAGTCCAGTTCTCTATCGCCATGTGTACCCTCGACTGCTTGGTCATCTCATACTTCTTCTCTCTTGCCCCTCCTTAGAGTGCAGCTCTCGGTGTAAGAGGTTGAACATCTACACATTTTCTCCCTTCCAAATGTTTACCTTGGTACCCAACATCAAGTGTGCCCCCAAAGGCTTCCTTGTGCCCATAAAGGGCAGATTCTTAATCTGTAGGTCTTTGCTTTTTAGCCCCTCCGTTTAGTCCTCTTTGCCACTTTTGCGCTCCTCACTGGCCACCTTGGCACTGCTACCCCCATTACCTTCTGTCACTGTTCTTTGCTCACCCTTCGTACTGTCTGTCACCCCATCCGTACCCATCTCCATGTAAGCCACATACCTACCCTTCAGCAGCCGCTCACCCACCCCCCCTTTTGCAGCCCCCGTCCATACCCGTGGACACTATCACTGGACCCAATCCAGTGTCCTGGCACTCATCTGGCTCCAAGTTCGGTGCCCGTGGAGATGCTTGCTGCCTCGTCAGTAGCCTCCTCGTAGCCAACACTGAACTCTGCCAATCCTCACTTGCCTGTAACACACCAGACAGTAACACATTAGCAGGACCCCCTCCCATGTTCCAACCTGTACGTCCACAGGCTCTTCTCCATCCCGCACCTTGCCTTCCTCAAGGCTTTCTTCATCATAATCCACCAGCGACCTATTTATAGGATCCTCCGCACTAGCCCAACTTGGGCCTGCACTCACTCCCTGTTGAGGTACAGTTGCTCTCATTGGGTCCATGGGCTGACATGTGGTGTCCAGGGGGCCCACCATACTGCTTTGCTGTCACCACCTGTCTGTCCATTGCGCTGTTATAGCCGGAGGCCTTCCAAGACCTTCCCGCTCGTAGGTAGCTCCGAACCTTCTTCTGCCAGCTGCAGAGGGGTCTCTCAATGGCGTCTGGTGAACCATACTGGGTCCTGACATCTCTTCACCCTGGGGTACGTGAGCCACACCAAGCTCTCCCAAGTCCAGAACCCTGCAATGTTCCTCCACCTGAAAGAAAGATGACAGGACTGGTTTACTGGCACCCCGCTCCTCAAGGCCCGATCCTCATCCACCTCAGGTACCCAGAACCAGCTGCCTTGTTATGCGCCTATTCCTTCCCATCCCCCATACCCCACCTCACTACCCCCTCCTGTGTGCTCCCCTGACATACTTCACTGCTGTACAACCCAGACCCTTGTCCCCCAAGCTCCCCTTCATCTTCTTCACCACTCCATTCCAACATCGCTGCCACCAACACAGATGCGGGCCCCCTCACCGAAGGAACTCGCCCCCCCTGGCTACATCCAACTCTCGCTCACCAATGTCAGCCTTCAATGGCTGCTGCCCTGCACTTTGCAGCACACTGCCCCCAGTTTCCCTCTACCCCAAGGGCCACCCACTGGCCTGTGGGTGTGCAGACCCTGCAGGTTCCTCTGGAGCCCCTCCCTAGGCCCCAGCCCTGATTCCACTCAAGTTCTGTTAAGGCCCGACCCCTTCCACTGCTGCCGCAACTTGCGAGAACCCCATATCTGTGGAGGCCCTCCATATGCCTCAATCAAGCCCCTTCCTCCCCCTGCAGTGAACCTGCTATCAGTCTCCAACGTGGTTCGTTCACCAGAAGCTGTCCACGTCATTTTGAGCCTTTAACTGCAGACCCGTACACATGGAAACCACTTGGTCAGACTTCTGCCATGCCTGCTTTACTTGGGGCAGTGCCTGCAAAAGCAGCCGCAACTCTGTCTGATACCACAACGCTCTGCAGCGCCACTGGCGATTTAGGCGCCAGAGGCGCCTGAGGCCTGTCCCACCCCCACTATAGAAGCCCTGCCCTTTGTTATGTCTCTCAGGGCCGCTCGCCTCATCGCGGAGAACCACCTGGCACTGACCTTTTCTGTCCCCACCACAGCTGCCTGCAGTTTGCGAGGCAGCGAACACCCAACCACTGCCGCAGTCATGCGGTTTGATGCCGGGCAAGCCGAGCGAGCAACACCCAGATCGGGCTTACCTTCCACAATGAAATCGAGGCACCCAGCCTCCCACAACAGCCTCACCGCAACCACAACCTTGGCATCAGCAGATGCCATTACTCGGCCAATTAATCACTGCATCTACCTAAACTGAGAAATGTGCAGCAAAAAATATCACCACTGAGACTCCCTGCCACCAGTCACCAAGTCTCCTGTACCTAAATGGTGGCAGGGAGACCCAAAACAGCTCCTATATAGCCGTTGGGCTACTGTGGGATCTATTACAGCCCACATATAAAATGGCAGACCTGCACTGTAACACCCTCCCAATCGCCCCGTGGGATAGACCTCCCTGTGGTCAGCTGCCTCCCAAACCTCCTTTTTGGGTGCGTACTGTGTATGTACTGTGTATCAGAAGCCCTGCCCTCCCCAGAAGTCTGAGCACTTTGCGGCCATGGATCTTGGGCACAGCAGTGTACAAAAGCCATGTTTGAGAGCCACACAAATGCCTGCTACTGCCATTACCCTGATTCATAGTACTGACCTGTGTAAATGCTTTCCTGTACCAATTCCTTCCCTGCAACTCTTCATCCGGTCACATGCTAGGAGTCCTAGTGTGGGTATTTGCGGCTGCTGGCTGCTTTCTTGCCTACTTTTCTTCACAGGGAGAAGCTGCCCAAATATTTGTAAAGTCCTTACCAACAGAGAACTGTGGCTCCAAGGTGATAAGGTGCCAAGTATAAATGTTGTCTGGAGAAATACTTACCATAAATGTTGCCTTTTATCTGTTCATCACTATTCCGAATTCTGAAAATCCTGGAAATTAAAGACATTACATGTGATTAAAATGCATTTTCCAAAGACTATCACTTAAAACTTTGTGCTTATATACTTTGATTTCAATTCCCTCGAGTCCAGCCTTTATCTATTTTGACTGCAAAAGCCGGAAGTAGTTAGGGAATGATTAGATAATTCCCATGTTCTGATTATGATAAATGGTACCCTATGAGTGACATAACAGGTAACCAGCAGGGCCCCCAGAAGGGTGATTAATTTACACTAAACATTGTCCTCAGAAATCTCACATGTTTGCGGTATTTGTTTTTCTATAGGATTTACTGAAGGTCTGTGTTGTTTTCCCATAACCAGAGCCTTATGAAGGAAAGACGGGAAGTTTAAAGTAAGTTTAACATTAGGGGACTGTGTTAGTTATTGAAGACCCTGTGTTAGAAGTACCTTATAGTTTACACAATCTCATTTTGTTTTGATTGATACAGGTATACACATTCCATTAGCGACCTGAGAGGCAACCAGTGCATAGTGCCCATGCTTAGAGGAACCAGACTGACCAGAGGACATTATTCATCTTTTCACAATCCACTTCAACTATCATCTGAGGGCTGGCACATTTTGAATCTTTCAGCAGGATTTGTGTGGTGACAGTGTTTGGGTGGCACTGGGAACTTGCTTCTGGAATCATACCACACTCCTGCAAGATTGCACAGCCTAAAGAAAGGAACAGGTTCAAGTGATACACATCTGGGAAATATCAGTTCTGCAAGGTTCAGCGAATTGTACATGTTAAATAACATTGATTATGAGTTTTTACCATTTACAGCAGAATCAGTATATACCACATGTGCAAATTACTGACTGTGTACTATTTACTGATTGTAGTAGATACTGTACCCAATACATATTGCATGCACAAAACATCTAGAAGTACCTAATTCAGGCATTGGAAGTTCCTGGATTGAGAAAAATAATCTCTAGATTGCAGAAACAACCAGAACAGCCCACAGAACTGCATTGAGACACCCCAAATGCACACCAACATCTCCTTCCTGTATGGGAGTGTCGAGGCATTCGTTTTGTATGGAAAAAGCACCTTAAAACAAGACAAAAAGAATCCTTAACCATCTTTTGATATCACTCAGTCTTTACATGTAGAAACTGGTTAAACTCTTACATTATGGACCCCAGTAGGGTAAGGAAGTACAAGTCTATGGATCCCGAGTTGAAGGTCCTGGACAAGGAGGTGGTACGACACCATGGTTATCTAATGTCATGCTGCCATGCTGAAGACACCACAAAAAAAAACATGCCCACTGGAGGAGATAAAAGACAAAATCAATACTACATCAAAAAATCCGCATGATGTTGGGAAAATTTAAATCATGTTCCAAACATTGAAAAGATATGTTCGTAAGCACACACATGAAAGCATTGAAACTGGGGGTGTTGTTCCATCTCAGCTCTACCTCAAGCCTTGCAATGTAAATATTCTAACCATCCTCAACATATCTGTAGTGAAAGACATAGAAGGACTTCAGGTCGGACAAACCAAGGTGGGAGACATAAGAGTTGTAATTGAAGTACATGTGGTTGTAAAAAAGTTGACTTGTCTGAGAATCATCATCATTATGAAGAGTGACTAATGTAATTTGTTATACACATATTGCTCCCCCCAGTGTACAGAAGCTAAATCAAACATGCTTAGATATGTGGCAGCCCCTAACCGGTCGATGAGCTCATCAGCTCTGGGGATGGGGTATGCATCAGTCTTGGTGATGGTACTCAGTCCTTTGTGTTCCACCAAGAATCAGTCCCCTCTCCGGGACAACATTATGGAAATTTCTTTCATTATACTGGCCCTTATGTTGTCTGACAACCAGTGTTTTTTGCTTTTCACAGGTAAGCTGACACCAATGTCAGTGTCATGTATACACAACTGGGTCAGTGAGAGAAGCCCAGCAAAATAACTCAACAATTGGTGACAGTCTTGGCTGCAGCTGCTCTAGAGGCTAGGTGAAACAATACTTAGCTATCCAGGAATACAGGCCTACCACATAGTCCACAATGTTGTGTTTAGGTTCCCTGAGAGGTTTCTCCCACCTTTCTCAGACAGGACTTAATGGACCTCTGACGTGGTGCCCATACAAAAGTTCAAAGGAGCCGCTCCCTATTGTGATACTTCGCTGTAGACAAATAAAAAGCATGGGAGTAGGACATTGTGACCCAGCTTCTGGTAGCTATGGCACAGGACAGACAGGCTTGACTGCAGAAAGTGTGTAAAGAATTTCCCCAAAACAGTTAACAGTCAAAAATACAGCACAATAAAAATCACAATAAAAATCCTTCTTTTATTAAAAAACTAGAGAATATTTTTTTAATGAACAAAATGACAAAAGTTCAAGTAGGGGAACCGGAGATATGAATTTTTAAAGTATTACTTAAAAATAGCACCAAAAAGGGCGAAGCCCCAACTGTGCGCAAATAATCATGCTAGACTAGAGCAAAGGTAAGTTTGAAGACTGACCGCGATGAAGGGTGGGTTGGATAAAAAGGGTCGGACTGGGAACCGAAACAGGCCTTGGCCAGCCCCAGGGGGGCAGAGGGGGTGCTACCGAGCAGTTTGCTAGGACAGTTTCGGACAATTTTGGTACAGCAGGCCGATATTGCCGGACTCCAGTATGAAAATGGCCCCCCAGGGGCCCAAACTGGCCCCCACCCTGGTGAACCATGGGGGAAATGCCCGGTGCCGCTACGGCCAGTCCGGCCCTGGTAGCTGTCAAGATCAAAGAGTTACCCTCTCTCTTGGAAAAGTTTTGAGAAAGTTGAGTCCTGACTGGGGTAAGGCAACAGTCTGGATCCAAAGACATCAATAATGGGCTGACAAAGGACAAAAACTTGGTGACGACTTCTGTGGGGGAAACTCAGAGTGGGAAAAGTCCAGAGATCTCTTCCAGGTAGCAATCATAGTCAATTGGATGCTTTGTGATGTCGGGTCTTGTGAAGATTTCTACCTTAAGACTTGGTCTCTTATCGTAAGGTTGGATTCTTTCAGGGAAGCAAGGCTGCAAGTTGTAGCCGAAGAGGACACAACATCATTGGATGCTGATCGGGCCCGCTGAATTGGATTTGTTGCTGTGGAGTAGAATTTAGTAGGAGCTGCGATAAAGCCAGGCCCACCAGTGAGGCACCCTTTGGAGATTGGCTTGGAAGGTTGGCCCCGGTCTTTTGTCTGTTCTCAAGAAGAGCACTTGGGGGTCAGGACTCACTCTACAAAAGCCACCAAAAGGGTCCAGTGAAGATCCACTTGAAACTGCTCAACTGGACTCCTTCAGAAAGTCTTTTTTTTGCACATTTGAGACCCTGTAGCTTAACAGAAGGACTTCCAACTTACCCTTGCAGTCCACTTCTTTGGCCTTGGTACAAGGTGGAACAAGTCCAGCCCTTAGGATTCTCCTCACAGGTTTCAAAAACAGGTGTCGTCCTTTGTCTATCTTCCACAGGTCCAGTAGTATTCTGAAGAAGGTACCCAGGGGTGCCACATTTATGCTTGGCACAGCTTGTGGATGGTGGTGATTTTTGGTCCCTCCTTGACTAAAGGAGAAAGGTTCCCGGGGCTAATACTGCCCAATCGTGAAGCATTATCTGTGTGCACCAGTACAAACAACGCCAAAGTTCCTCTTTCTACCTAAATCTAAGTGAGCAAATCCTTTGATCCCTTGTACAGATCTCCTGTGGCCACCCTAGAGAAGTGGCCAGGGAAATGAGCAAAACCTCCCCTGTAGTCGCTCAAAACTGGTTCTGGGGGCTACTCCTATCCCACTGGAGTTGGTGACTGACTGGCTATAAGCACAATAGAAGGGGCATGCCCAGGTGTGTGCTACATCTGCCTGTGACAGGACAGACCCCTTTGAAGATAATTACTTTCCTGAGCACTACCCAGATGGTCATCTTGTCAGAGGAACAGTACACTTTCATACACCCAAACCCTATGTCTTGGCTCAGGGAGCCACTTCACACCCAATGACCTAGCTATTCAGCTCATGAGTGACAGGTAGATGCAAATGGGCTTCTAGAGACTTTAGGCAGGCTAAAGGTAATGTACAAAAGTACCTTTTGTAAAATATGTTGCAATGTATTTTTATGACCAACGCGCTATTTACTTTGCACGGCATCAGTTTTTTTAGCGCACACACTAACCTGTGACTTCATTTTATAGTCTCAAGGCAACGCGTCTTAGCGCATTGTAACTATGTTTTCCTTCTTTCTTTTCCTTTGCTGGGAATGATCAAGAGTTGGGGTCTCAGTGGAGCCACTCAGGGCATCAGAGCAATTGCATAAATTGAAGGATCGCTCCAATCCGTATTCAGGTAGGTAGATGCAAAATGTCCTCTCATGGGGAAGTCTTAAATTCCAGCAAGGTATCAACAAAGGGGTGTAATATTTATAATACCGGGGGCATGGCCTGAGGCGTCAATATGGCGGTCGCACTCTAAGAGTGCTCCGGATCCCCTTCCGTCATCCGCCCGTTCGCAGCTGCCATCGGATCCTCTTTTTCACCCACGGAGGTTCCCCGCCCCGCCAGCAATGCTTTGATCCCTTCGGCCGGCGGAGCCTCTGTCGTCCCAAAATGCTCCCCTTCCTTCTGAGGCCTGGGACACCTGTAATGGTGGCCTCCTCACCACGTCGTCTTTGAGCCTGGGACCTATGGCCTGACGGGCCGCTACTTGTCTTCCCCTGTCACTGCGGGGGTGCGGCGGTGCCGGGCCGAGGTCCGTTTGTTTCCCCCACCCACCTGGGACTCACGTGTTTCCGCGCCTCCGTGCCGAGGCCTGCCTGCGGTGCTACGGCGCCTGAAGCTCCGGCGGAGGACTTACCCTGTGCTGCTGGAACCTGTGGGAGGTGAGAGGCGAGTGCGACCTGCTCGTGCTGTTGATTTTCCCCGACTCCTGAGCCTGCCGGATGATCTTGGAGGGGCCTGGCCCAGGGACACCTCGTGATTGTATATCCGGTGAGTGAGGGCATGCGGTGCTCGGCTACTGTGGTCGGGTAGTGACGTGAGGGATCTGCCCCCCCTCTTGCTACAGCAGCCTCCTCTGTCTAGAATCTGGCCGGTTTGGGAAAAAGGGGGTGGTGATGGACAGAGTTTCTGAATGATGCAGAATACTCTTACCAAGTCAAGAGATCATGGTTTTAATCCATCACCGTTTTTTAGCTCACTGCACCATCCCAGCTCAGAACCTGGCTACATGCAAATTAGTCTGTACCTGTCCCAGTGCATGATGGGAACAGGGCAAACCAAACTACCAAGCCAATTCTTATACTGGGAAGGAAACAAGCTTCCGGGGACCGGTTTCTGGCATCACAGCCTTCGTCGGCCCGGCTTGCCTGAATCCTGATGGTGCAATGAGCAAGGGACTCACGTCTGAGCATACCCTCCCACACTGAGTGTGGATAAAATCGATTTGGGAAAAAGGGGGTGGTGATGGACAGAGTTTCTGAATGATGCAGAATACTCTTACCAAGTCAAGAGATCATGATTTTAATCCATCACCGTTTTTTAGCTCACTGCACCATCCCAGCTCAGAACCTGGCTACATGCAAATTAGTCTGTACCTGTCCCAGTGCATGATGGGAACAGGGCAAACCAAACTACCAAGCCAATTCTTATACTGGGAAGGAAACAAGCTTCCGGGGACCGGTTTCTGGCATCACAGCCTTCGTCGGCCCGGCTTGCCTGAATCCTGATGGTGCAATGAGCAAGGGACTCACGTCTGAGCATACCCTCCCACAATGAGTGTGGATAAAATCGATTTGGGAAAAAGGGGGTGGTGATGGACAGAGTTTCTGAATGATGCAGAATACTCTTACCAAGTCAAGAGATCATGGTTTTAATCCATCACCGTTTTTTAGCTCACTGCACCATCCCAGCTCAGAACCTGGCTACATGCAAATTAGTCTGTACCTGTCCCAGTGCATGATGGGAACAGGGCAAACCAAACTACCAAGCCAATTCTTATACTGGGGAGGAAACAAGCTTCCGGGGACCGGTTTCTGGCATCACAGCCTTCGTCGGCCCGGCTTGCCTGAATCCTGATGGTGCAATGAGCAAGGGACTCACGTCTGAGCATACCCTCCCACACTGAGTGTGGATAAAATCGATTTGGGAAAAAGGGGGTGGTGATGGACAGAGTTTCTGAATGATGCAGAATACTCTTACCAAGTCAAGAGATCATGGTTTTAATCCATCACCGTTTTTTAGCTCACTGCACCATCCCAGCTCAGAACCTGGCTACATGCAAATTAGTCTGTACCTGTCCCAGTGCATGATGGGAACAGGGCAAACCAAACTACCAAGCCAATTCTTATACTGGGAAGGAAACAAGCTTCCGGGGACCGGTTTCTGGCATCACAGCCTTCGTCGGCCCGGCTCGCCTGAATCCTGATGGTGCAATGAGCAAGGGACTCACGTCTGAGCATACCCTCCCACACTGAGTGTGGATAAAATCGATTTGGGAAAAAGGGGGTGGTGATGGACAGAGTTTCTGAATGATGCAGAATACTCTTACCAAGTCAAGAGATCATGGTTTTAATCCATCACCGTTTTTTAGCTCACTGCACCATCCCAGCTCAGAACCTGGCTACATGCAAATTAGTCTGTACCTGTCCCAGTGCATGATGGGAACAGGGCAAACCAAACTACCAAGCCAATTCTTATACTGGGAAGGAAACAAGTTCCGGGGACCGGTTTCTGGCATCACAGCCTTCGTCGGCCCGGCTTGCCTGAATCCTGATGGTGCAATGAGCAAGGGACTCACGTCTGAGCATACCCTCCCACACTGAGTGTGGATAAAATCGATTTGGGAAAAAGGGGGTGGTGATGGACAGAGTTTCTGAATGATGCAGAATACTCTTACCAAGTCAAGAGATCATGGTTTTAATCCCTCACCGTTTTTTAGCTCACTGCACCATCACAGCTCAGAACCTGGCTACATGCAAATTAGTCTGTACCTGTCCCAGTGCATGATGGGAACAGGGCAAACCAAACTACCAAGCCAATTCTTATACTGGGAAGGAAACAAGCTTCCGGGGACCGGTTTCTGGCATCACAGCCTTCGTCGGCCCGGCTTGCCTGAATCCTGATGGTGCAATGAGCAAGGGACTCACGTCTGAGCATACCCTCCCACACTGAGTGTGGATAAAATCGATTTGGGAAAAAGGGGGTGGTGATGGACAGAGTTTCTGAATGATGCAGAATACTCTTACCAAGTCAAGAGATCATGGTTTTAATCCATCACCATGTTTTAGCCCATCATGCACTGGGACAGGTACAGACTAATTTGCATGTAGCCACGTTCTGAGCTGGGATGGTGCAGTGAGCTAAAAAACGGTGATGGATTAAAACCATGATCTCTTGACTTGGTAAGAGTATTCTGCATCATTCAGAAACTCTGTCCATCACCACCCCCTTTTTCCCAAATAGAATCTGGCCGGCCCAGCCCCCCTGGGGCTGTGGTAGGGGGGTCACCCCGGCCTGCCGGGGGCTGTGTCCTGGCCCTCCATCGCTGTGCCCTGCTGGATTTCGGGGGAGACACTGACCCTGGCGCGGCCTCTCTGATCACCGGGGAGCCCCCGGTGATCAGAGAGGTCCCCGGGGCCCACTGCCCCGGGGACCACCACTTTTTTCTGGATTATTTATTTATAAATGGGGTCCTCTTAGACCCCCCCGGTCCTGGGGGGTGGGAGGGGCTTTTGCCAAATTGAATGTGGGGGGCCACATGCCCCCCATGCAGCCCTGGGGACAAAATTCCGGCAAAGAGGGGGTCCACATGGTCCCCTTCCTGGAGCCATAGATGGCCCTGGGGACTTCCACCCCTAGGACTAGCTCCTGTTATGTCCTGAGGTTCCCACCCCTGGGACATAGCTGTTTGCTGTGGTTTGGAGCAAACCAAGCCACTACAAACTGTGCTCTGCTTTCAGCAAGCAAGAGCGTTAAAAATGCTCTCACTTGGTGGGAGCCAAGCAAAATTGCTTTCACACAGACGGAGATGCATGTTTAGCAGCTCCCTCTGTGTAAAAGCTATGCCAGCACCCGCAGGAGGTGAGTAGCTTGCAGGGACTGTGGTGCCCATCAGTGGCAAATGGGTGCCCTAGGTGGGACCAGGGCACCCAGAATAGAGGCTGGGCCCTATTTTTTCAAAATCGACACGGGAGAGAGGCCCTCCTCACTTAAATTTAAAATTCAAAAAGGCCGGATCCCGGGGAATGGGGTCAGGGCCCTGTGACCCCCCACCCACATTGAAAAAGGCCTGGCCCTGGGGGTTCGGATCCCCGAGGCTAAAATTGGCCCAGGGAAGGGGGCAATGCAGCCCCCCTCCTGCTATAAACCAAACAAAATCAAATAATCCGACTGGCAAGTTGCCAAAGGCCTGCCCCTTTGCTGCACCACTCCTGGCACGCTGCTGGTTGAGGGATGAAGTCTCCTTATATGCTGAGGATACTTGAGGGCCAACAAGCCCTCCTGTTACCTCCAGTAAGTGCCACACAGCCTGATTGCTGATGAGACTTCAGATGTCATGCCCCCTTTCTCCACCACTGGGCAAACGCACTTCCTGGCAGGCTACTAGTTGAGGGATGAAGTCCTCTTAACTCCAGTGGGTCCTTGGGGGCCAACAAGCCCTCCTTTTACCTCCAGTAAGTCCCACACAGCAGGATTATGGAGAGATCTTAGGAGACCACGTCCCCTTTCTCCACCACTTTGCAAACACGCCTCCTTGTGCACTACTTGATTGGGTATGAAATCCCCTTGCCTCCTGAGGGTCCTTGGGCGCCAGAAACCCCTCCTTTTACCTCCTGTAAGTCCCACACAGTGGGATTGCTGAGAGGTAGGTGGTCAGAGGCCATGACCCCTTTTCCCACCACTCTGCAAACGCACCTTCTAGTGACCTACTAGTGGGGGGATGACATCCCCTTGAATGCTGAGTCTCCTTGGGGGTCAACAAGCCCTCCTGTTACCTCCAGTAAGTCCCAAACAGTGGGATTGTTAAGAGAACTTCTGAGGCCACGTCTCCATAGTTCACCACTCTGCAAATACACCTCCTGGCACGCTGGTTGGTGGATAAAGTCCCCTTGGCTGCTAAGTGTCCTTGGGGGCCACCACCTCTGCTGCTGCCTCCAGGAACTCTGACACAGTGGGATTGCTGAGAGGTTGTTGGAGGCCACGTCCCTTTTTCCCACCACTCTGCAAAGGCACCTCCTGGCACACTGCTAGTTGGAGGATGAAGTCCCATTGCTGAGGGACCTTTTTTTTTTTTTCTTAAAGAGTTTTATATAGCGCTTAATAAACCAGAGACATTGGGTATCGGAGTGCTTTACATGAGCACCAGTTTCGTTACAGATGGACACATTCATTTTTGTTAGGCACGGGAGATTAAGTGAGTTGCCCAGAATCACAGGTTGTTGAGCATCGTTGCCAAGACTCGAACCCTTCTCTCTAGCTTTGAAGTCGACCGCTCTAGCTGTAAGGCCACCTTTTGTGTCCCATACAGCAGGATTGCTGAGAGCTGGTTGGAGGCCGAGGCCCCTTTCTCCACCACACTGAAAACGTGACTGCTAGTTAAAAAACCATAGAAAAGCCACTTGAGATGTCATCAGTGATGTCACTGACCATGTCATAAGTGATGTAATATGTGAGGTCATAAGCAGTGCATTGTGGGGAGAATGAGTTATAGTTCGCTCAGCTAACTAGAACTGCTGAATTTCATTGAATTTGCACGAGTGAAACCTGAATCTAACTATACCATCTCTGTAACCTTTGGTTTTTTTCAATGAATTTCTAAGGTTTTTTTAATTCCATTTCCAAACTATAATGTCCCTTTACAATACAAATTCAAAGTCCTGAGCCACGGTCATAGAGTTGGTATCACAATCAGTCCAAACAATAGTCTAGTCAAGTAGTTTTCTTGATGTTAATTCCTTTTTCGTAAAAAATGTACTTCAATCCTTCATCATAACAGGTAGCCACAGGTTGATGCAATATGTGTTTCGTCTGTAGGTAATAACCTAAGTCTTCATCAGGGTGCAAGTCATGGGTATCTGCAGGCAAATTTATCAAATAAAGTCTTCTGCTACACTTTCAAATGTTTTGCTATCCTCAAAGTCAACAAGGTGCCCTGTGGTCACTAGGGAACGAAAGCACAAGGTACAGCAGTGCAGCCTCCTAATTAAGGGCACAGTCATCAAGGATTCAGTAACCGGTCAGAAAGTAAAGCGCTCGCGACGGAGAAGTTGACGAAGTGCAAAGTGGGCATAACAAAAACTCCAACACAAATAATGATATTAAATCTTTACTCAAAAATGTATAAAAACTGTTACGCACTGAACTAACAAAATGGTGGGAGAAGAAATCCCTGGAAAAAAAGAAAGAAGTTGGCAGGATCCCATGTGGATTAAGGGTGATGATAGCGCCTTAATTTGAGAATCCTAATCCACTCATGCTAAAGGAGTGGGCGACTAACAATTTGGAAGCACCAATGAATATGGTGTCAATTCTTAGAAAATATGCCGAAATAGATAGAGTTGAAATTCTTAAGGAAATTGAAAAAGTGAATGGTCTGCTGGAAGCACATGATCAAAAAGACCAGATCAAAAAAGGTTGTGAGGAGAATGAGGTACACCTAAGAAAGCATGAGGATACCATAAAAGCCCGAAAAATATTTAAATTCGCCAGAGACAAGAGAGATTATGAGACGGGTAGATACTTCACTTTTTCTAAAAAGTTTAATACCGTCAAGAGACAAGCACTGGCCACCAAAAACTCCACTGTTGCAGTACCTGTCCAATCAGGTTTGGAATTTTCCTGCTCTAAAATTAGTTCCGCAGGCAGTAGCACTGACTGATGATAGCAGGGACAATAGCGTACATGTACAACTGCCTACTAAATTTACACCAGCCGAGGAGTTGAATTTTTTATGGCAAGACCGCCACCAAACCCTGCGGCTGCGCAATCCTGTGAGGAAACAAGGAGAAGGAGAAACCAACACAGGAAACAAAGGCACAAACTCTGGCGACAGCAAGAGAGGCAAAGGGGAGAGAGCCAAGAAATGTCCCCAGTAATGAGCTATTCAGATAACACTGTCATTAGTCCCTTTGACATCGAACTATGTATTGCAGGAACACGGCTGCTTTCACTTGGTCTTTCCTTTTGCCCTACAAATAGCTTCAAGTATGTACAATCTAGAGCGGACGTTTTCAAATTCATTCGAAAATTTAAGCTTCTCAAACATTTCAAATTGAAAAATGCAACAGAGGTTACTTCCAACATCAGAAAACCTGCTATGACTTCCTCTACTCTTCAGGTATTCGATATTAACACACTTAAATTGATGCATTCATTGACACAAGATGAGCTCGTCATCAATAGTAGCAATCCATCGAATAGCCCCTTTCATCCGCCTTCCACCTTTATTCCTATCAAGCCCAAGGATGCAATTGACATATTTAGTGACTGTGTCACCGAGGAAAATAAAGAAATTAAATAGAACTGTCTTCCGAAAAGAGAATCGAAGAAGGCATTTGGATGTGCAATATTCCAACCTCATGCACAAGTTGAAAGACAATAACAACATGATTATCAACAAGGTGGACAAGGGGGGCAATACAGTGCTGTGGCCTAGGGTCCTCTGCATGGAGGAGGCCCTACGCCAATGATGTAGATTGCTACAGAAAAACCTCCATTAGTGATCTCAGGCAGGTCAAGGACACTGTGTTTAAGGATTTGGCCCAGTGGAAGCACATGGACCTCCTTAGTAAAAATTAATTCTGCTTTTTAGAAAACGAACATCCCATAACTCCAGTGTTATATTTTATTCCTAAAGTTCATAAGAATATAACTCTTGTTCCAGGGAGACCAATAAAATCAGCTCAGAGGAGTCTCTTAGAACCCATGTCCAAATATGTTGATTATTTTTTACATGAATTTGTTGAGAATCTCCCTTCTTTTATCAGAGACACTGGCCATTTTTTATCTATACTTCAAACAGTCAAATGGGAGGAGGATTGTCTTTTTATTGTAATGGACATTTGCTCACGGTACATGAGCATTCACCATTCTGATGGTATTGAAGCATTGGGTAAATGCAGTATTCATTTGTGTGAACATAACACAATGATCCTAAAAATGATTGACTTGCCTTATGAATAACTATTTTATGTTTGATAAGGAGGTTCACCAACAGCTTCGTGGGGTGGCAATGGGGGCATGCTTCTCTCCCAGCTATGCGTGTTTACACATTGGCTGGTGGGAGGAGCATGTCCTCAGGAACCTCCACAAAACCTTATACGGTGCTCATGTTCTCCACTGGTGGAGATTCATAGACGATGTCCGTGTGGTATGGAGAGGGTCTATGGAATCTGCCAATCAATTTTCTGAGACTATTAACAATAGCATGCTCAATTTTACCGTTCATATCAGCAATAAATGTGTGCAATTCTTGGATGTGGAGCTATATATTGAGGGTAACAACATACATACTAAACTCCACAGGAAACGTACTGCTGGAAATTCTATACTCCATGCCAGAAGTGCCCATCCTAACCATCTTATTCGGAGTATCCCCTATGGGGAATTTCTGAGAATCTGGAGAATCTGCAGTTCTGAAACAGATCTCAAACTATGCCAATCAGAAGGTCTCCAAAGTTTTAGTGCACGGGGTTACAAAACCAAAGATTTAAAATCAGCATTGAACAGGGCTACCAGTCACAGCAGAGAGGAGTGTTTACAGGTTAATACCACAAACACCATCCCCACATCAACCACTCCCAGTGACACATCTGAACCTTTGGACTCAGTCAGACTGATAACTACTTACAGTCGCCAAGAGAAACAAATAAGGAAGATCATTTATAGGAATTGGCCTTTGTTTTTAAGGATATGACCTTGTCTCAAACCTTGCCAGAAATTCCTTCTCTAACCTTTAGACGTGCCCCTTTGATGAGAGATGCACCGATGTCAATCAGGGGGGTTGATATTAATACTGGCAAAGGGGTAGGATGCATGATCATTTAGATCAAGTAGAGCTGTATATATATCTCAGGATGGAACCCTAATCACCACTTGGTTAAGTTTTAGATATTGTTTATACATTTATATGTATTAATATGGTTCTATCCAGTCAATACGATTTTCTACTGTGTTCATCATCTTTTTTAAATCCCCATGCAGTGACACTTTCTTTTATCAAATTATGTATTGTGTTCGTTTTAGACCAAGTGCCTGTCAAGTATGTTTTTTATCTCTGTTGCTTAGGGGTGTGGTTGAATTTCGCCAACCTAAGACTTTGACACTATTTAAGGGTTGTAATAGGTCCAGCACGTCATGTGATCAAGACCGTGGAAACACGGTCGAAAGGCGTCATGCTGGGCACTAGCCGTCACATGGTCTGATGCTGAAACTTTCTTCTGCAATAATGCACTGCACTTTGAAACATCACGCTGTGGTCCGTACCTGATTTTCGCCGTGGCTATGGTGATCCAGGATTGTGGTGTATATATATATATATATATATATATATATTCAGTGAAAAAACCATAGGTTTCACACACGTTATAGTTAGCTGGACATTTCACTCGTAAAAAACCAATGAAATTTCCCCGTTATAGTTAGTTAAGCTAACTATAACTCGCGCGCCCGCAATGCACTGCTGATGACGTCACATATTACATCACTCATGACATGGTCAGTGACATCACTCATGACATCACTGATGACATCTCAAATGACATCACTGATGACATCACTGATGACATCATCCAGTGAATGTGTGTTTTTCTGAAAATTAAATATGTTTTATATATCTCAAGGTCGATGGAAGAATAAATGAGTATATAAGTGTCTAAATGGATGATTTGTTTTTGAAAAATTGATTGTATTACTGACTGATTAAGTGTATCTTATTGAATACATGGCTAAGTGAGTAATGTTTAAATGTGTAAATACCTGTATCAGTCTCTCACTTTGTGTATAAGTGGCTGCATGGGTTGGTGAGCAGCAACATGAGTGTCTATATAGGTTATTAGTTGTTTTTTTGAGTATCAGTATGAGTGTCTGAGTGTCTGTATGGTTCAGTGGGGGGTATTACGTAGTGCATAAGTGCATGAATGAGTGACTCACTGTTTGTATGTGTTGAAGACAGCATATGTGCAGGACTGTATGGGTGGAAGAGTGTGTGTATGGGTGTGTTAGTGAGTGAATGGCTGTCTCAATAGTGTCTCTATGAGTAACTACATATGTTTTAAACTAGTATATGTGACTATTGGTGTATATAAGTGAGTGTATGTGAGAGTGAGAGATTGAAAGAGTTCCTGTATGAATAAGTATGTGTTTCTATAAGTGATTGTTTAAAAGACTAAGTATGTGTAAGTTTCCGTAGAAGTAAGTGTGGTGGTGTGTGTATAACTGTATATGCAAGTAAATGGATGTTTGATTCTTTATTAGCATGAGTAACTATGTGTGTGAGTAACTCTATGGATGAGTGGCATTGTGTTACAGGATGTATAGGTGTATGAGTACATATGATGTGTGAGTACACGAATGAGTGACTGTACAGGACTGTTGGTGAATAAGTGGATGTTTATGTGGATCTTAGAATTATTGAAGAGGTTGTTGTAATTGGTATTGGTATGTCCATTTTTTTTTAAATTTCAGTCTCTATTTTTGAATGTGTGTATCAAAGGTTATATTAGGGTGAGAGGAGGTCTGCCACTCTATCACATGGATGATGTCATCAGTGATGTCATCAGTGATGTCATTTGAGATGTCATCAGTGATGTCATGAGTGATGTCACTGACCATGTCATGAGTGATGTAATATGTGACGTCATCAGCAGTGCATTGCGGGCGTGCGAGTTATAGTTAGCTTAACTAACTATAACGGGGAAATTTCATTGGTTTTTTACGAGTGAAATGTCCAGCTAACTATAACGTGTGTGAAACCTATGGTTTTTTCACTGAATTTGCAAGGTTTTTTAAATGCTAATTCCTAACTATAACGTGTGTGAAACCTATGGTTTTTTCACTGAATTTGCAAGGTTTTTTAAATGCTAATTCCTAACTATAACATGTGTAAAACCTATGGTTTTTTCAGTGAATTTGCAAGGTTTTTTAAATGCTAATTTCTAACTATAACGTGCGTGAAACCCATGGTTTTTTCAGTGAATTTGTATGGTTTTTTAAATGCTAATTCTTAGCTATAACATATGTGATTCCTATATTTTTTTTTATTGATTTTTTATGATTTTTTTTTTATAAATTCTTATATTAAATGTGTTTTTTTTTTTTTTAAAAACCAAGTTTTTTTAAACTTTTTATTCTCTTAAAACACTATGGTTTTTTTCTAAAAAATCTGCAATATTTCAAGTTTTCTCTTTTTTTTTTTTTACCAAACAGCTAAGATATATTAGTATAACTTTGAAAATATTTTTTATTTTTATTTTTTTTTATTTATTTTTTTAGTGCGCGTACGGTAAGCTTACGGTAAGCGTACGGTTTACGCAATGTCCGTAATTTATCTACTCTGTTTGCGTATAGTTACGCAATTTGCGTAGCCGCGCGTACTGCGCGTGGGGCGCGTACGCTTGTTTCGCTACACGCGCACGTTACGCGGAAGTGTTGGGGAGTGACTGTTATGCGCATGCGTGCGAGCGCGTGTCTTTTTTATGCGCATGCGTACTTTTGCCGTAAGCGCACCGTAAGCGCACCGTAAGCGTAACGTACGCGCACGGTGGGTCATGTGATCATGAAACACAACTTTTGATTGGTTGAAACTACTTTCAGTTCTAGAACTCTCCTACACCACACCCATTCCCCTCATTTCTGCTTGTGATCCCTTAGGAGAAGGAGCTGGGTTGTCTTTGTGATACGATGGCAGAACAGCAGAGCTCTTCTGAGAGTGAGGCTAGCAGCACTACCTTGAGGCAGAGAAGGAGGAAAGACAAGACCTCTTTCATATGGGAGTATTTTACTTTTCCAGAGGACAAGAAAAAGGTAAATGCACCCTTAGTGACTTGTAAGGTGTGTGGCCGTGTACTTTCAAGAGGGAATCCCAACAAGAAGTATTCCTTCGGGAATCACACCATGTTGAGACACCTTAAAGATGTACACAGAAGGACACATGCTCGACATACTGAAGGTAACCCTTCAGTAAGTCAACCAAGCACATCCACAGCAGCTCAGCCTGGTCCATCATCTGCAGGGCCGAGTCCATCTTCTGCAGGTCAGGTGAGCCCTTCATCTGTGGTGGGAGCATCTCCTTTTTCTTCTCCTCTGGAAACAAACCATCGTTTTTTGAGGGTTGAAATACGGTGCGCCACTTGTCATGATCTAATTTGTCATAGGGAGACCAGTGTTTCCCTAGTGAACAATAAAATAGATCAGCACATTTGTCGTACCGACCAATATTCCCATTCTTTCTTTCCTCTGTCCCTGCATGAACACAACGGCTCTTGTAAGAGCCAACCTTACCTTTCATCTAATTTTTATATATGTTTTTAAAACTTTTTTTTGATTTTTTTTTTACCGTACGCGTACGGTACGCGTAATTATTATTATTTTTTTTTTTTAAAACACTAAAAATCAATTATCACATTACAAGGTCCTTGAGAGACTACAATGAAAAACTGAAAATGTGATTGTGGAGAAGTGGAAAAAAGGGACCATGAAATTTTTGACTTACCATACCCACTCAAAAAAATATTTATTAATTTAATTTTAATTTTAATTGCTTTAAAAATGGTTCTAGTTTTCGAAAATTTTCTATCTCAATCTGAAAAAAAAGAAAAAAGTATTAATATTTAATAAAACATTTTATAATACAGTACACATATTTACATATTTTTCAAAAAAAAATTGCCTTTTTTTTGCTGTTTTCAGAATATATTGCATTTCACTATAAATTGTGAAAGCAATTGCATTCATCATTTAACAGCGGGCAAAAAAAAAATTAACAATCTCAAAGATTGTTTTAAAAAAGCCCACAATCTCTTTTTGCATAAACATAACTTTATAGAAATGCATAATATTCTTAAAAAATATCATCTAATATCAATACTTATTTCTTTAAAATACCGTCTGACATTTTTGTTTCAGAAGTATAATCACAAAAATATATCTCAAATAACTCCACAATACATCTGATTCCATTTCCTTTAGGCCAAATAGTAATTTTAAAATTCTTTTTTGATTAAATTTCCAATGGTAATCCAATAAAAATCTAAAGTTTTAAATTGTACAGATCTCACCGATTGTCTGTAACATTTTGGTTTCCGAAAGATTAATTAATAATTAAATAAGTCCACAATAGAATTGTTTACCTTTCCGCATGGCCAAATAGTAATTTTAAAAATCTTTTTGGAATAAATTTCCAATGGCAATCCAATAACATTCCAAAATTTAAATTGTGCAGATGTTACCGATTTTTTCTAAATTTTTGGTTTTCCAAAGTTTCATTAAAAATTGAAAAAGTCCACATCACAATTGGTTACCTTTCCATTAGGCCAAATGATAATTTGTAAAATCATTTTTTTTGAAAATTCCAATGGTAATCCAATAAAATGGTAAAATTGTTTTGTACAGATCTTGCCAAGTCTCTCTAAAATTTTGGTTTCAGGAAGATTAGATAGGAATTTGCTAAATCAAAAGGCAAACGTTGCTTAAAAATCAATTGGGAATCATTACACAGTGTCCAGCCTTTTTCACATTTAAGATAAACTGTGTAATGACCAGAAGTTACAGTAGGTCCATCATGGAAAATTATTGCAACTGTTACAAAAGTTTTTCCTGAAATTGATAATTGCTGTCCTGTAAACTTCTTTATTAAAGTATCTAATTTTGAACCATCAGCTTTACAGCGTTGCATCATTAAAATTACATACTGTCCGTATTCTTTTAAAATTAACGTTGAAAACATGTCAGATTGACACTCACTGCATTCCATGCTATGATTAGCATCTTTAACTAATTTAGCAAAAGTGACTGTTTTTCTGGCAATGTTAAATAAATAAACCTTTCAGAATCAACATTAGAGCCACATATATTATAACAGTTTTCACAACTATGTTCCCATTTATAAGAGAGACCAAATACATTTTCAATGGGAACCCCTTCTTCTTCCAGTACCTGAAGAAAAAACATCAAGAATTCCTGTGCGTCTTGCTGTACATTTTGAGAAAACTGTGTTCGTCCTGAACATACATCTAAAAGTTTTCTAATTTCAGTAGCACTTTCCATTTGAGTTTTATCATTACTCAGCTTTTGAAAAAGGAGACTCAACTCAGAACAGAATCTTTTTCCCTGATTTACTATTATCTGCTCTTGCACACTTTCCAGATAAAATGCAACATTCAGCACTACATTAGCGTAGCAGTTGACACCAGAGCTATTTTCAAAATGACATCCTACAACCTGTTCTTCATTTTCCTTTTTCTTTTTGCTTGCAATTACATCACTCCTCTTTTTTTCCTCCTCTCTACATCTTCATTACAGATATTCTCATTTCTCCTTTTACGAGAAACTACACGTTTCTCCAACACAGGATACTGACCTAAATGAGGAGCATAGCTTCTTCTTAATCTATTATACTCCTTTACACAATTTGTATCAGCACTAACTTTTGAGTCATCAAAGTCTATCATGAATAAACTGATAATGTTTTCACTCGTGACAAAGCAACATATGCCATACCTTCTTTGAACACAGTTGAACCAATGTTCACAAATGCACAATCTACAGTCAATCCTTGAGACTTGTGAATAGTTACAGCATATGCTAGAGAAAACGGAAACTGCTTCCTACGTACATATAAGTCTTTCACAAGCATGAAACGAACTGAACAACGACAAATATCTTTAACTTCTTCTATCTGATCAAATTTTATTTTTAAACATTCAATTCCATCTTTTTTCTGATAATTAATAAAACCCACAACTCTTCCCATAGCTCCATTAACTAAACCTTTTTCAACATCCAAATTTCTCCTTAAAAATACTCTACAGTTCATGCAAACATATAGATTTTTTTCTAATCCAGCTGTTTTGGAAATGTTCTTCTCTAGTGAATCCAATTTATTTTTCAGTGTGCTTGTTAATGTGATAGTAATTCTTCCATCCTCAATTTTGTCCACTGCTTCCAATTTCCTGATATCTTCCTTTTCCAATTTCAAAAGCTCCTCATTGAATATTGAGCATTCACGTAGAGTTGGCATTAAGCAGATGACACTTTTCTTTTCTGCAATGTTCTTGTATATCTTCTCTGCAACTATTTCTTCCTTTGGAAATAAATTATGTAGCAACCGACTCTGTAATGCTTTTGTGCCAGCTTCAGTGAGTAGTCCAATTCTGATATCTTTCAGAATACTTCCATATTCTTCATCGTTTGCTTGTCTCATATTGGTAGTGAGTTCCTTGTACTCAAAGAAGGACCAAATATTTGCATTACCGATGCTTCCCAATGACTTCTTTGTGTCTTCATGTGTCACAGTATTAAACACTGATTGTCCTTTAACTGGAGTAAGCTGTAGAAGATCCCCAAAAACTATGACATGTTTTCCACCAAAATAACACGTCATAGTCTGTCCTTAGAATTTGCTGCATTCTTAAATGCACAAAGGCAAGCATTAAGTTTGATACCATGCTCACCTCATCAATAATGAGAACTTGCATCTTCTTCAATACTCTTGAAACTTCCAAGCATGCTTCTCCAGTTAGCTTGTTGTATTGTATTTTGTTCTCATGCTCCACTGGTAACATTAGCAAACGATGTAAGGTGATTCCTTTTATGTTATATGCTGCTAACCCAGTTGTAGCAGTAACCACACAAGACAAAGTAGAATCCGTTTTTTGCTGTAGGTAGCTTCTGATGACTTTTATTAAGAAACTTTTTCCAGTTCCAGCTTGTCCACTTACATACATCCTGATTGGATGAAATGATGTGCATGAGCACTCTTTTTTTTCATGTAGAAATCCGTGATCAATTTTGTTTCTGATCTCTTCATAAATTTGTTGCTGCTCTTGATTCAGTTGTCTTTCCAAATTTTGTAAGTCTATAAATTCTTCTTGAGCTTGATTCATAGCCGTTTCCACTTCATTCATGGCTATTGATGCTTCATTTTCAACGATTGGTTGTCCTAGGGGATCTTGACTGAGTGTTCCTGAACTTTGGCTGTCCTGAGAACTGTCTCTAGCTACTTCTGCTGCAATTGTAGTTTCCTGTTCAATTTCTTCATTTAACATTTGCAGATAAGTTGAGAATGTACTGCATTGTATGCTGTCTTTGCAAGCATTAAAAGAATCTTCATAGCTTTGAAATTCTCCCAGTAGTTCATCCTCTGTACGCCATGGTTTAAACAGCTGTAAAAGAGCCAAGTAGTAAAATTCCTTTTTGTCAGTACTGTCGCAACTCAGCTTCCTGTGATTTATCAAACTTCCTTTTGTTTGCTTCACCAAACATCCTTCCTCACCAATGACTTTATATTTTCCATTGTTGATGTCTTCTGCGGCTTTCCGTGAATAAATGTAGTTCTGCAGCACTTCATAAAGACACATGTTCTCCAGATGATGACTTCTCTTTGGGTAATATGTGTCCAATATGTTTGATTTCAAAATATCTGTACTTTCTGGGTCATTCTCGGCCAAATATTCAATTTCTCCAACAGATTTCAGTACCCGATTTCTCATTGCTGCAAGACCTAAACTTGCCCAAATTATTCTTCTTGATTTCGAGTAGAGACTTGCAGAAGATAACCTATCTGAACATTCGTAGGATCCAATTTCTCGATGCGATAACATCTTTAAACTGAAACTGTACAGCTTCTTACTGACAGTCTTCTCGTGAGAAATCTCTTCCCACATTTCTTTCAATTCAGTTTTTTCAGATTTCGTAATGTAAGACGTTACATATCGAGCAACAGCAATGGAATTGTCAGCTACATGCTGTATATCCATGTTAGCATTCCACATGGATAAAATGACTGGGTTGTAGTCATTTATATTTTTTGATTCTTCTTTTCTTTTAAGGTTGTAGGTATTCTTAGGTGATTTTCTTGTGATAGTATGTCTTACAGATGACATAAAACTGTTTACTCTTCCATTTGAAAGAACAGGTCTAGGAAATCCAAATCGACATTTAGTGTAGTATTTATCTTTGCTCTTGTATTTCCGTCGACAGTATTTTCCACACCGATGACTTTGGAAACGTAAAACTTGCTCCTTTAACTTTTTCTCTTCTGTGCTTTTTGGTATAGCACATGTTGCATATTCTTCAATGTAAGATAACACTGCTTCATCAGCATCTGTTCCAAACTTTGGGGCATCCTTGATCCACAACAGCATATGAATATGAGGAGCACCTCTTGCCTGGTACTCTTTTCTCCAAAAGAAATCCACTACTTCTCCTAGAGGTGGTTCTTTTTTATTGCAGATGAAGGACATCATAGCCTCAAATCTATGATTGAAATATCTACAAACATTAACCGTATCCAATGAGCACAGTTCTCCTGCTGTCTTGTATTCGATGTTTTTAATGTTTGAATTTGCCTCTCGTAGAAAATCCAGTAAATCATCCCAAGCGTACTCAGCACAGCTTAGGGTAACGAACCATGTTGGTGTTCCTAAATTCCGTAACATGCATTTTAATTCACCATGGCGTCGGTACCAATATTCATTTGTCCCACGCTGACAAGCCATCAGATTGATCAGTTGTGTTTCCAAATGATCATCTCGGTGCTGCACTTTCTCCATAAAATCCTTAGCAGACACATTTTGTAAATGTACTCCACTTTTTAAAATGTGATTTACTGCATATGATAATGCAGACAAGTCGCTTTCAAATAAAAGATGGAACAAATAAGGAATACTTTGTCGAAATCTTGGATCTTCTGCATATAGTCTTGTAGTCCGATACTCAGAAGCTGGAATCTGTTCTGGACGTTCATCGTATCGTCCTCCTTTTCCTTTAGGAAACAGCTGGGGAAAACATCGAGCTTCCAAGCTCTCCTCCCATACACTCACGGGAGTTCCTTTTGCTTTCTTCATCTGAAAAAGATCAATATTGTCTCCCATAACTTCTTTTGAATGAAGAAGATGTATGCTAAAATGTTCATAAATTTCTTCTTCCTTTGACTTGTCCACTTTTTCAATTTGTCCAGTTGGTGTTTCTGTGTCTTCTTGTAAATCTTCTTCTTCTTCTTCTTCTTCTTCTATATAAATTGATTCATACCATTTGTTATTCCTTTTCAAATACAAATTTGCTCTTTGTACTTTCCGTACATCTACCAGCTCCTGCCAAATCTTCTTATTCTTTGTAGGTACACCATTAACCAGAATAACTAATGGTTCAGTTTCCAAAGTATCTGCATCAATAGTTTCCATATTTTTTTTCAAATCCAAGGGCAAATACACCACTCTACCTTTTAAACCTCTCAGTAAATCTGAAGGAGGTAATTTACCAGTTTTGGGCTCCATACGTACTATGGTCTGGAACGGATGAACACATTGAATAAGTATAGACTCATAAGTATTTAATTCAGAAAGTTCGGCAGGAATAACATCCAATTCTAAATTATTATGTACAGCTCTGGTCGGCATTCTATTTTCTTCTAATTTGTTGTAACAGTATTTACAAATACGCTGAACTTCACCCAATTCAAAACAATTTTCAAGAAATATATATGTGGCAAAATCCTTCCACTTATAATTATCTTCATTTTCACTTTTTCTATAGAGATCAACATACCTGGTTTGTTTTCTATAATGAGTTCTGCGGCAACAAATACAAGTAATATTTGGTCTTTCATTAGAGATTTTTTCAAATTTTGTTATGTGATCATTAAATGTCTTACTTACAAATGGTTCTACATTCTCTTCCACTTCTTCCTCATTTACTGTGTCCTTTTCTGCACTGTTTTGTTCAGGACCAAAGTAACAAAACTGAATTTCATCAACAACCTTCTCTACATCTGATACTGACCCACGGAACAGAGCCCTATTCAATTCATCTAACTTTATTGCTGGACTTTTAGCAAAATACAACCGTCTCACAAACTTTCTCATTTCAGTAGGATGAACAGCCAGCATTCTAAAATGATGGAAAACACTATTACACACTTTTCTAGATAGACAAGCCAGAGAATGACCCTGCAAACCAGTATTCTCTCTCACTCTGCATGGATCTAGACTTTGAAGCACCTTAATCTTCTGTTTTACACTTTTTTTACCATATTCTCTTAGAAACTCACGAAATTTATCAATAGATTCCTGACGCACAGTGCAAATACTACTACAATTCCAAGTGTACACTGGGGCTTTAGGACGTCTCCCCATAGCCTCATCCGCCATCACGTGTACCTCATCTCTTGGAACCATTATCTCCTTCTCCATTATGCAACCATTTTTCACTTCGTAAGCACGACCTCTGGTGTCAACTGCATGCAGCAAACTATTACTTTGAAAATAGCTCTCTTCATTAAAAAAAGGTTCACTACTTGAACTATGCATCCATTTTCCTAAAAACACTTTACAAAAGTTTGTTCTGTTCACTACTCTTTTCCTTTTGCTTTGTGATTTCAGTACATTAACCATTTTATCTAATGTACGCATCCTATTCAAAATTAAAATGAATAGTTTCCTTTTTAATTCTAATGCCTTTGCTGCAATGGCTTCAATTTCTTTTTTTCTCTTGTAAAATTTAGCCTTTTGCTTATATTTCTTCACATCCTTTATCAAATTGGACATAACTCTTCTCTGAAACATTTTTCTACGTATCTCTTTAAACGCTGTTTTTCTGTTTAAGTTAATCTTTTTAGTTGCAGAAGGTATATTTGCATTAACTAAATTCTCAATTTTTTCCTGTCCTTTTCTATTGAAAACATTCTTTCCAGTACAGACATTTTGTCAATTTTTCCTTTTTTTGAATATGTTCTTTAAAAAATCTTTTGTCTGCTTACCAGAAGATTTTTTCTTTTTCCCAACATGAGCATCTCCAACTAACTTAGGTCCTCCAGTTGTCTTCAAATATAGGTTTTTTTTGTGGTCTTTCTTTACTCTGGATTTTGTAGGCATCTTAAATTTTGTTCACTGCTCTTCAGCAATACCTGAAAAAAACTAAAAAAAAATTCCTTTATTTTATTTAAATATATTACTACATTTTTTATGTTCTTTAGAAATCTTAAAATACTATAAACCCCTTTCCTATAAATGAAAATCACAATAACACCTTCACAAATTAAATATCTAAAAATAATTCCTGTGTGCACACAAAGTCATGCTTTGAAATTAGACAGAAAACGAAATTTCTTTGCCAATTGCAAAGCATACTTTCTACTACTTTTTAGGCAAGTGAAAAGTACTTTTACAGACTGACACATTATGAATCCACTTTTCAGATTCTTAAAAAAGCACATGTCCAAACTGCTTTTTCAGACCAGCACCATGTGTAACCTGGGTGACTGACTACACTCCAGCAAGGGCAACCAGCCTTAGTGATGCTGAATGTTTTTGCATTACTGACTGAAACCTCAAACCCCACTCGCTTGTGAATACTGTGCATGATTCCACAGGGTAAGCAGCTGGGTGTGTGCTAAGAGTGTGCTTCTGCACAAAAAAATGGCTCCCCCTTTCCATCTAATGCAACTGTGAAATCACCAGAGAAATACGCAATAAATCTCTGCCTGTAATTCCTCTTTGCACACAGAGTCATGTTTTCATATTAGTCACAAAACGAAATTTCTTTGCCAATTTGAAAGCACACTTACTACGCTTTTTTTGGCAAGTGATAAACACTTTTACAGACTGACACATTTTAAACCAACTTTTCAGATTCTTAAAAAAGCACATGTCCAAACTGCTTTTTCAGACCAGCACCATGTGTAACCTGGGTGACTGACTACACTCCAGCAAGGGCAACCAGCCTTAGTGATGCTGAATGTATTTGCATTACTGACTGAAACCTCAAACCCCACTCGCTTGTGAATACTGTGCATGATTCCACAGGGTAAGCAGCTGGGTGTGTGCTAAGAGTCTGCTTCTGCACCAAAAAATGGCTCCCCCTTTCCATCTAATGCAACTGTGAAATCACCAGAGCAATACGCAATAAATCTCTGCCTGTAATTCCTCTTTGCACACAGAGTCATGTTTTCATATTAGTCACAAAACGAAATTTCTTTGGCAATTTGAAAGCACACTTACTACTCTTTTTTTTGGAAAGTGATAAACACTTTTACAGACTGACACATTATGAATCCACTTTTCAGATTCTTAAAAAAGCACATGTCCAAACTGCTTTTTCAGACCAGCACCATGTGTAACCTGGGTGACTGACTACACTCCAGCAAGGGCAACCAGCCTTAGTGATGCTGAATGTATTTGCATTACTGACTGAAACCTCAAACCCCACTCACTTGTGAATACTGTGCATGATTCCACAGGGTAAGCAGCTGGGTGTGTGCTAAGAGTCTGCTTCTGCACCAAAAAATGGCTCCCCCTTTCCATCTAATGCAAGTGTGAAATCACCAGAGCAATGCGCAATAAATCTCTGCCTGTAATTCCTCTTTGCACACAGAGTCATGTTTTCATATTAGTCACAAAACGAAATTTCTTTGCCAATTTGAAAGCACACTTACTACTCTTTTTTTTGGCAAGTGATAAACACTTTTACAGACTGACACATTATGAATCCACTTTTCAGATTCTTAAAAAAGCACATGTCCAAACTGCTTTTTCAGACCAGCACCATGTGTAACCTGGGTGACTGACTACACTCCAGCAAGGGCAACCAGCCTTAGTGATGCTGAATGTATTTGCATTACTGACTGAAACCTCAAACCCCACTCGCTTGTGAATACTGTGCATGATTCCACAGGGTAAGCAGCTGGGTGTGTGCTAAGAGTCTGCTTCTGCACCAAAAAATGGCTCCCCCTTTCCATCTAATGCAACTGTGAAATCACCAGAGCAATACGCAATAAATCGCTGCCTGTAATTCCTTTTTGCACACAGAGTCATGTTTTCATATTAGTCATAAAACGAAATTTCTTTGCCAATTTGAAAGCACACTTACTACTCTTTTTTTGGCAAGTGATAAACACTTTTACAGACTGACACATTTTGAATCCACTTTTCAGATTCTTAAAAAAGCACATGTCCAAACTGCTTTTTCAGACCAGCACCATGTGTAACCTGGGTGACTGACTACACTCCAGCAAGGGCAACCAGCCTTAGTGATGCTGAATGTTTTTGTATTACTGACTGAAACCTCAAACCCCACTCGCTTGTGAATACTGTGCATGATTCCACAGGGTAAGCAGCTGGGTGTGTGCTAAGAGTCTGCTTCTGCACAAAAAAATGGCTCCCCCTTTCCATCTAATGCAACTGTGAAATCACCAGAGCAATACGCAATAAATCTCTGCCTGTAATTCCTCTTTGCACACAGAGTCATGTTTTCATATTAGTCACAAAACGAAATTTCTTTGCCAATTTGAAAGCACACTTACTACTCTTTTTTTTGGCAAGTGATAAACACTTTTACAGACTGACACATTTTGAATCCACTTTTCAGATTCTTAAAAAAGCACATGTCCAAACTGCTTTTTCAGACCAGCACCATGTGTAACCTGGGTGACTGACTACACTCCAGCAAGGGCAACCAGCCTTAGTGATGGTGAATGTTTTTGCATTACTGACTGAAACCTCAAACCCCACTCGCTTGTGAATACTGTGCATGATTCCACAGGGTAAGCAGCTGGGTGTGTGCTAAGAGTCTGCTTCTGCACAAAAAATGGCTCCCCCTTTCCATCTAATGCCACTGTGAAATCACCAGAGCAATATGCAATAAATCTCTGCCTGTAATTCCTCTTTGCACACAGAGTCATGTTTTCATATTAGTCACAAAACGAAATTTCTTTGCCAATTTGAAAGCACACTTACTACTCTTTTTTTTGGCAAGTGATAAACACTTTTACAGACTGACACATTATGAATCCACTTTTCAGATTCTTAAAAAAGCACATGTCCAAACTGCTTTTTCAGACCAGCACCATGTGTAACCTGGGTGACTGACTACACTCCAGCAAGGGCAACCAGCCTTAGTGATGCTGAATGTATTTGCATTACTGACTGAAACCTCAAACCCCACTCGCTTGTGAATACTGTGCATGATTCCACAGGGTAAGCAGCTGGGTGTGTGCTAAGAGTCTGCTTCTGCACCAAAAAATGGCTCCCCCTTTCCATCTAATGCAACTGTGAAATCACCAGAGCAATACGCAATAAATCGCTGCCTGTAATTCCTTTTTGCACACAGAGTCATGTTTTCATATTAGTCACAAAACGAAATTTCTTTGCCAATTTGAAAGCACACTTACTACTCTTTTTTTTGGCAAGTGATAAACACTTTTACAGACTGACACATTTTGAATCCACTTTTCAGATTCTTAAAAAAGCACATGTCCAAACTGCTTTTTCAGACCAGCACCATGTGTAACCTGGGTGACTGACTACACTCCAGCAAGGGCAACCAGCCTTAGTGATGCTGAATGTTTTTGTATTACTGACTGAAACCTCAAACCCCACTCGCTTGTGAATACTGTGCATGATTCCACAGGGTAAGCAGCTGGGTGTGTGCTAAGAGTCTGCTTCTGCACAAAAAAATGGCTCCCCCTTTCCATCTAATGCAACTGTGAAATCACCAGAGCAATACGCAATAAATCTCTGCCTGTAATTCCTCTGTGCACACAGAGTCATGTTTTCATATTAGTCACAAAACGAAATTTCTTTGCCAATTTGAAAGCACACTTACTACTCTTTTTTTTGGCAAGTGATAAACACTTTTACAGACTGACACATTTTGAATCCACTTTTCAGATTCTTAAAAAAGCACATGTCCAAACTGCTTTTTCAGACCAGCACCATGTGTAACCTGGGTGACTGACTACACTCCAGCAAGGGCAACCAGCCTTAGTGATGGTGAATGTTTTTGCATTACTGACTGAAACCTCAAACCCCACTCGCTTGTGAATACTGTGCATGATTCCACAGGGTAAGCAGCTGGGTGTGTGCTAAGAGTCTGCTTCTGCACAAAAAAATGGCTCCCCCTTTCCATCTAATGCCACTGTGAAATCACCAGAGCAATATGCAATAAATCTCTGCCTGTAATTCCTCTTTGCACACAGAGTCATGTTTTCATATTAGTCACAAAACGAAATTTCTTTGCCAATTTGAAAGCACACTTACTACTCTTTTTTTTGGCAAGTGATAAACACTTTTACAGACTGACACATTATGAATCCACTTTTCAGATTCTTAAAAAAGCACATGTCCAAACTGCTTTTTCAGACCAGCACCATGTGTAACCTGGGTGACTGACTACACTCCAGCAAGGGCAACCAGCCTTAGTGATGCTGAATGTATTTGCATAACTGACTGAAACCTCAAACCCCACTCGCTTGTGAATACTGTACATGATTCCACAGGGTAAGCAGCTGGGTGTGTGCTAAGAGTCTGCTTCTGCACAAAAAAATGGCTCCCCCTTTCCATCTAATGCAACTGTGAAATCACCAGAGCAATACGCAATAAATCTCTGCCTGTAATTCCTCTTTGCACACAGAGTCATGTTTTCATATTAGTCACAAAACGAAATTTCTTTGCCAATTTGAAAGCACACTTACTACTCTTTTTTTTGGCAAGTGATAAACACTTTTACAGACTGACACATTTTGAATCCACTTTTCAGATTCTTAAAAAAGCACATGTCCAAACTGCTTTTTCAGACCAGCACCATGTGTAACCTGGGTGACTGCCTACACTCCAGCAAGGGCAACCAGCCTTAGTGATGCTGAATGTATTTGCATTACTGACTGAAACCTCAAACCCCACTCGCTTGTGAATACTGTGCATGATTGCACAGGGTAAGCAGCTGGGTGTGTGCTAAGAGTCTGCTTCTGCACAAAAAAATGGCTCCCCCTTTCCATCTAATGCAACTGTGAAATCACCAGAGCAATACGCAATAAATCTCTGCCTGTAATTCCTCTTTGCACACAGAGTCATGTTTTCATATTAGTCACAAAACGAAATTTCTTTGCCAATTTGAAAGCACACTTACTACTCTTTTTTTGGCAAGTGATAAACACTTTTACAGACTGACACATTTTGAATCCACTTTTTAGATTCTTAAAAAAGCACATGTCCAAACTGCTTTTTCAGACCAGCACCATGTGTAACCTGGGTGACTGCCTACACTCCAGCAAGGGCAACCAGCCTTACTGATGCTGTATGTATTTGCATTACTGAGTGCAACCTCAAACCCTTAAAGTATTCCTTATTTTTACCAGTACACCTTAATTTATCGTGAAAACATAGTCCATATTATTTTACATGTTCCTCACATTTAAATTTCTCCCAAAACAGAAAATGATAAACACAACTTCAACAAAAGGAATTCCATTTCTATTATTCATTTCTTAATTTACCATATACATCCCCTCTCAAACTCTAAACTCACCTTTAAAATTAGTTAGCTGTGAAAGAAATGTGGCACTCAAACAGCAGATTATCAGAGCCAGGATCTCTGTTCTTTACACCTCTCTCCTCTCTGCAGAACCAGATAATGGCAAACTTTCCCTCTCTTTTTCCACACATATACATGTTAATTTCAAATCTCAGTGCTTCCCCCTTTTTTCAAATGTAATCACACATTTCTATTGGTTGAAAACCAACCCTTTTCCAAAAGTACCCTTCCCCCAACTTGACTTCTGCCTAGTACCCTTCCCCCAACTTGACTTCTGCCTGCTACCATAGCAACAGCTCATGGAACACTGCTTTGTTGAGTTAGGTCAGAAGTTCACCAAACAATGTTTCAATTCCACAGAGCAAGAGTGCTTGACTTTTCAAACCTAACAGCAAATCCATAGTACTGTTCTTTGGTAACACATTTTTCTGTACCAATACAAAACATGCTTCTATTAATTTACACATACAGCCTAGTTTTTATTCTAGAATGGTATGAAACAGCCAATCAGTTCTTTTTGTTATAAAAAAAAATATGTATGCCCCCATTTCCAAACTGTCTTTCATTTCTTTTTACCATTCTACTGAATTACACCTCCTGAGTGCATCCAGTTCTCCTTTGAAGATGTTCACAGTGTGGATTGTAGGGCACAGCTATGTCTTCTGGAGTGAAAAGTATGCAGAGAAAACAGATATGGTGAGAGACCTTGCTTTGCCAAATGTAGACATTAAATGGATTGGTCAGAGAGGGTTAAAGTGGCACCAATTGATGCCATTGGTGAAATCCTTCATGCAAATCCAACACCCTGACCTCATAATAGTGCACTGTGGTGGCAATGACCTAGGCACTTTGACTGGGGTAGGTCTGGAAATGCTTATGAAGGACACCTTTGCACAACTGTTTTCACTTTTCCCTAAAACTGCCTTTGTGTTTTCTAACATATGCCAAAGGCAAAAATGGAACTGGTCCAATCATTTCTGTCCGCAGATTGACAAAGCAAGAAAGCACTTCAACAAATCTGTTTCTGCTTTCCTCCGTGACTATGGTATGGGTTCCATTTACCACAACAACTTGCGTTACGACATGCAAGACATTTATAGAGGAGATGGTGTGCACTTCAATGATGAAGGGAACAGAGTCTTCCTCTTGAACCTTAGACTCTGCATCGGTACTTACTTGTAGGTACCACTAAAAAATCACTTCATAAACACAACGGCTCTTTTTAGAGCCCCCTAATATCTAAACTCTTAAATCTGCATTTAATTTCTTTTATTTTATTTTTTTTCTACCGTACGCGTACGTTGAGCTTACAGTACGCGTACCCCGCGATTTTTTTTAAAATCAATAAATGTTTTCTTTGTACTTTTCTGTCCTTCTTTGACCCCCTTACAAATGTTAGGGGGTCTGTAACTCTCTCCCTTGCCCCCTTTTCAAGATATCACTCTTTTTTTTCTGAGTGAAACACACGAAATGGCGGCCGCCGCTTCCTGGTTTCGACCGATTCGAATGTTTACTAAGATCTAACAACCAATCAGAATCGCGCTCGCGCACGCCACCGTACGCGTACGGTAAGCGCACCGTAAGCGCACCGTACGCTGGCTCAGATATATATATTGATTTAAAGGCTATTTTCTCAGAATCTACTGAACAGATTTACACCAAACCTACAAAAGGCACTTCCTTGACCTGAGGACTACCTCTCTGCCAAATTTCAAGTAATTCTGTTCAGCCGTTCGGGCTGTAGCTGTGTCTAAAGGTCCTATGGAAAAATGCATGGGAAAAACGCGTTTTGGGACCCCCCTTTTATCTCAGCCCCCGCTTGACGAATCCCCCCGAGACTTTCAGGGTAGGAGCGGAGCGGAGCGCCCCACCTATTTTGAAATATTCGCGAGGATTCGTCAACCGGCGCCAAAGTTATTCAAAATAGAATGTTGCGGATTTCCTATGGAAACGTGGTCCTAACTATAACTACCTACTGGCGACCGCCAGTAGGTAATATATATATATATATAGTTAGTGAGTGAGAGATGGATAGATAGATGGATGGATAGATAGATAGATAGATAGATAGATGGATGGATGGATAGATAGATAGATAGATAGATAGATAGATAGATAGATAGATAGATAGATAGATAGATAGATAGATAGATAGATGGATGGATGGATGGATGGATGGATGGATGGATAGATAGATAGATAGATAGATAGATAGATAGATAGATAGATAGATAGATAGATAGATAGATAGATAGATAGATAGATAGATAGATAGATAGATAGATAGATAGATAGATAGATAGATAGATAGATAGATAGATAGATAGATAGATAGATAGATAGATAGATAGATAGATAGATAGATAGATAGATAGATAGATAGATAGATAGATAGATAGATCGATAGATAGAGCATTTGGTCCAGCTCTGTTCTGTCATTGGTCTGTCTTAATGTCCTTTACACTTTGCTTCCCTCCATGACAGGAACCTGTATGGGGTAATAATTCAGTCTGCATCAATCAATGTCTTTCTTGCCTTGTGACTAATGGCATTTTCTGATCATATATGGACATCCACCTGAAAATTAGTGTGCTTCAGTCTCAGGGTTGGTTGGCCCATATGTTAACTTTTCATTTCCCCTTTTCAGAGTTCCATTTCTTTGCCATTTCTGTTTTTATTTTAATGTTTCTGTTGCAGCGCGGAAACCCTAGCAACGGGGAAACAACCCGTATCAGTATCCTCCCTTTGTCACAGACCCGACGTCACACTAACTCATTCACACATGCAGTCATTGGTGGGGCCCATAACACCAACACTCACAGGAGGGATGAATGATTCCAGCGCGGACATGTGAGGGGAACACCTTATAACCTATAGGGAAGGAAAAGTCATTTACAAATATACATTTACACCCTTTTGCCTATAGACCCTTAATCCCAAAACATCAAGGCACTCCTCCCACTTTGGTTGATCGGACCAAATTAGTTGGATTGGTTGATGGTGATTTAGAACCAGCTAAAAACACATTTGCTGACTTCAGAATATATCTCTTAAATGAAACTCATAACTGATGAATTCTCGTTAATCAATAATTGTTTATCTAAAATTTCATAATGATTTAATTCGCATTTGTCTCGTCAAAGTTTTAGAAAGTTTATATCAACTTTTTTAGTAAATCGCAGAACATCATATTTACCTAATCTGGCTATTTGGAGTCCTCTAATTCATTGGCTCTGCATAATTTGTCATAAATTGTCCGTAAGCAGGCCAAAGCTCAAAGTTCTTTGCTCAGCACGCTACAGTCCCAAAAATCAGCAAAGGACCAGAGACGTGCAAGCATCTATCATTGCCCATAGATTTAGGAAAAGTTCACAGTCATCAAATGATCGGGCACCATCTGGACCTTCATGAATTCAGGAGAACGCGCAAAACGAAGCAAGGCAACGTAAAGCGACGTGACCCAAAAGAGCGAACGCACCCTCTCTATTCTACTACTTATTTTATAATTCAGTGAAGTCAAGAAGTTACAGTATAATATTTTAGGACAGTCGTGATTGGCTGGTTAAGATTGTCCAATGTCGGTTATAAGTTTTCAGTTCAGTTCGAGGGGTGATGTCATGAAGTCGGCTTGTTCCGGTTTATTGTAAGGTTGATTGTTCTCTGGACTTGGCTGATGTCCCACTCTGTCCTTGTTCTAGTACATGGTGAACAAAGGTCGTGATGAGGTTTAGGATATTTCTCACGCCTGTGCAGCTCACTCCGCGCCTCGTGTAACTGTGGCCACATCGTCATGTGGTGTCAGCGGCCATCTTGGATTTTAGGCCTCAAATGCCAACTTAAGCGAAACAAACACAAAAGAGTAATTAATATATACAAATAATTAATCTAATGTTAATCCCCTACTAATCCCTCTATGTGCTTGTATTTATCTAGCGTATAGCAACATTTAAAGCCATTATATTCACCTTTTCAGTCCTCCTCTTGGGCAACATTACAAAAGCAACATATATCATGCAGTATTCTAATTACCACATATACTACTGTTAATATGCGTACTTATTTTAGTTATACAGGTTATTTTGGCCATGCAAATGCAAATCCCACGTGTAATTCAAATGTTAATAATGTTGGTTAATAAACATGCAAATTTGTTTTAATAATATTATAGTTAATAGATTATTTAATTAGTATTTTCATAAAGAATAGAGGAGGTATACAAAATGTTGCACTACCCGCTCCATCAATCTCCCCTTTGGTGATTTTATCACAACACCATTAAAATTTTGTATCAATTTGTCATGAAAAGCTAAATGAATTCTTTAGGTTAATTCACATTTCTGTTCCCCCAATTTCTTCTCTTCTTGCTGTTTTATACATATTATCTTTCATCTCTTCTAATTCTATTTCTTCAAATTCCCTCTCTTGTCTCTCAGTCTGTCTTCTTTTCAAATTTTCTCTTTTTAAATTTTTCTGTATTTTCTTTCTTTTATAACAAACATCCTAGTCTTAAAATTAATACTAGAAAAATCACACATGTTAATGGAAATAGGATCCTACCTATAAATGTACCACCTAAGTTTAATAAGAAATCTTTAATGGAAGAAAGTTTCTTTCCGATCTTTTCCCAAACACTTTCAACCTCCAGTGGTGTAATTTCCTCATGCAATTCAGTTATATTTTTAATGTAGATTTTCAGATCTTTGCTTTCGTCCGGAATGTAAGTACAACAATGTTGAACTTTCAGCATTCTACAGACTCCACCCTCTTTTGCCAATATTATATCAAGGGCAAGTCGATTTTGCATTACCATGGCACGCATGGCAACCATTTCAGTATTTACCAATAAGAATCCTCCAGCGGAGCTTGTTGACAAGCGATCCACTACTGTTGATAGCTTTCTAATTTTGTGTGCATTCAGAGATATTCCCACTGCTGGTATCAATGCTCCAAAAATGTCCTAACTTATGTACACCATCTTCTCCTCTTCCCATGTGGAATATCTTTGGGAAAACCAGACCTACATAACATGTGCCATACCAATGATCTGGCAACTGATAATATGCCTTGTTCCCGCAGATAAAATATAACCTAGGAAAAACTGCATCATTTCCTCCTTTAAATCCCCATCCACCCATGATTCGGTATGTATCATGGCATTCACTGTTACCTACAAAGTAATTATCATATGCAGTTTGATTCCTTCTAATGCACAACTTTACTTTATGAGGCCAATCTAAAGCCATTGTTGGACTAGCTTCTCCCTTTAAGTGTTTTTCCATTTCAACATCCCAGACTGTCTTTTCCTCTCTTCCCTCAGATACTTTCTTTTGCATTTTCAATCTCCTTTCTTCAATCATATCTAAAAAAGTAGTTTCCTCTTTCTTTAAACTGCAAGTCAAATTATTTCTAAATATATATTCTAATATTAGTTCTTTAGTTTCTAAGAAAAATTCACCTAAAACCTTTGCAGGCTTTACTTTATTTAATTTGTCAACTGCAGGTACTTGTGAAAATATGTTATCTACATCTGAAAAATTATATTCTAATTTCCCTATTGTATAAAACAGACTATCTATCACACTACGTTATTCCATAGGTTACTGGAAGGCGATGGTAGGTCACTCCCTCCGATACAGATGCAGGTAACTGCATACAGATGTAACAATCCCTCACATCCATTGTCTTTACATATTCATACAGTAGTTTTGAAAATACATTGTTAGAGAAATCATTTATAGACCTGTCTTTATGCAGATAATTTCTATCTATTTTAGTCGGATATATTTTCGGAATCTTCTCTATATTAGTTTTATTTTCACTATGTCCTTCTATTGTTTCTAGTGTAACTTTAAATTATATCATCAAAGCTAATACACTCCACAGAAGCATTAGTAATCCTGTACAACAACAACACATTTTAAACCACCTTCTAAGAAACGTACATTTAGCTTTTCTACTTTCTGTGTTTGCCATTTTCGTAAAAATGATCAGTGTCTTTTGACTTAGCCTCTTCTACTTCACAACTAGTTTTGTCTAACCCAAGGCTCTAAGCACTTGGTTCTATCAGTTATGTAATTTGATCGTCTTTCACTTTTCTCTCGTAATCTTGATACAGAACTTCCTGAACATCCGTTTCTTCTCCAATATCGGACAAGATAACTCTCAGGATTCCGATTCTTCATCATCCTCAACCACTTCTTGTACAGTCACCTCTGGGTTTTCTTGGCTATCTGCCTCTTCTTTTATTTCAGGCAGGGCCACATACGTCCATTCCGGTGACTTATACTTCTGGTTAGGCTTTCTCGTTCTTTTGCTTTCCTCTGCTGTAGTTATTTTCTCATTTTTCGATTTTTCTTGACTAGATACTTCATTCACCAGTTCTGCTCTTGGTAAATTTACTCATGTCAGTCTGTATCTCAATCTCTTTATTTTGTTTGGCCAGATTTCATCTCTTGCTGGTCTTTTCGATTTATTTCCTTTATCATTCTTTTCAGCTCTCCATGCTCTTTTCCTCAGGACTCGACCTTCTGGTATGTCTTCATCACTATCCTCTGACTCGGTTTCAACTTGCTTTTTGCTTTCAGCTGTTCTTCTTTCCACCACTTCTTTTATTTCCCCTACTTCTGTCCCTCCTCGTGGTTCTTGCACATAATCTTCCTGCTGACTAACTGACCCTTCTTCTAACTGAATGCTCGAATTCTCTACAACTCCTCAGGGGTCTTCCGCAAGAATCTTTCCCTCACTTTCTGTATCTGGCACCTGTTCATCTATTTTTATTATTTCAGGTGGAATTTCTCTCAACTTTCCATCAGGAACTTCATTATCAATAATTTCTTTGATTGTCTCTTCACTGCTTTTCTCTTTTCTCCAATGTACCTGTTCTTGTTCAGTCTCTGAGTCTGAGCTAGTATCAGAAATCTGTAATTTTCTTCTCAAGGGAACATTCTCTGGGGAAACGGTCAAATTTGGTTCTGACTCCCCCCTTTCAGAATTTTCTCTTGTTCTTGTTTCTTCAGTATCTGATTCAGAACTAGTCTCTGACTCTTCAAAATAGTCTCCTTCCTTGTTATCCACTGTATTTGGAATTCTCAATGTGTGACTAGCATGAATCCTGTTCTTTATTCCAGCACACTTCACAGCTGTTGCTGTGGTCAAAATCACCTGTCGTGGTTTTCTCCAACGTGGGACCAGACAGTTCCTTCTTCTGTGTACTTTGATTCTCACCCAGTCTCCTGGGCTCAGATCATGAGCTTGCTTCTTTTCAAGGGTGGTGGCATCCGATCCAACCTGATGAAACACAGAATGAACTGCGTCAGCCAGCCCCTTACAGTAATCCAACACCAAGTCATCAGTTATAGGCAACAGCTTGTTGACTGGTATGAAAACATGTCACATTGCTCTTCCCATGACAATTTCATGGGGACCCAGACCTGTGTTCCTATCTGGAATAGATCTAATAGTCATGAGTACTAGAGGCAAGAAATCAGGCCATTTCAAACCTGTGGCTAAACACATTTTTCCCAATCTGTTTTTAATGGTGCCATTCATTTGTTCCACCACACCAGAAGCCTCTGGGCGATAGGCACAATGTAGTTTCTGTTGTACATTCAATGCTTCACAAATCAATTTCATGATTTCATTATGAAAATGCTTTCCTCTATCTGACTCAATTGTGACTGGGAACCCGAATCTAGGGATGAATTCCCTCAAAAGCAATTTTGCTACTATGATTCCAGCACTTCTTCTTGTAGGATATGCTTCTACCCATCTAGAAAACAAACAGACCATCACTAGAACATACCTCAACCTGTTACAGGGAGGCATTTAAATAAAATCAATCTGCATTCTGGTGAAAGGCCCTCCTTCGCAACCTATCGTTCCTAGACTTACCACTGTTTTTCTTCCAGGATTGAACTGCTGACATATAAGGCATCTTTGACAAAGGCTTTCAGCTACAAGTCTGAATTTTGCATTGTACCATGTTTGTTTAAATTACCTAATCATCACGTTTCTCCCTATGTGGGCTTGTCCATGATACATCCGTGCCATGGCAGACACCATGCAATCAGGCATGACTGGTCTTCAATCTCGATAGACCCACACATGATCTGTTTCGCTTGGTGCACATCCTGCTTTTACCCATTGTCTCATTTCCTCATCTCCTGCTTCTTCCTGCAACTGCCTCACTCCTTCCCAGGTACTCACAATGTTAGTAAACAGTAGGGGGCAAGAATTCATTTCCCTTTCTTTCGCCCTGTTGATCGAATTTTGATTACAAGCACAATATTGAGCCATATCGTTGGCGTACTTATTTCCAACTGCAACATAGTCTCCCGTCTGAACATGGGCAGCACACTTCACAACGGCCAATTGTTTAGGTAGCTGTATCTCCTCAAGCAACTTCCCAACCACTTCAGCATTCTTTATAGGAGTTTCACTTGAAGTCAGAAATCCTCTCTGCAGCCATATCTGGCCAACATCATGCACAACACCGAAGCCATACTGACTATTAGTTATCACAGTCACTCTTACATTCTTTCCCAACTTGCATGCTCTAGTTAAGGCTACAAGTTCAGCAACCTGAGCTGATTTTACTCCCTTCAGGTAATATGCTTCCATTACCGCTGCAACTGTGCAAACTGCATATGCTGCACACAGAATTCCTTTGTCTGTTCTCAAGCATGACCCGTCCACAAACATCATAAAGTCACTTTCTGACAATGGTACATCTTTTATATCTGGACGTGGTTTGGTACAGAAATCGAGTACGTCCAAGCAATCATGATCCACTTCATCTCTGACTTCTACATTCTCAGCATCAGGCAGTAACGTTGAAGGATTCACATTCAAGCATCTCACAAGGCTCACATTCGTTGCACCTAATATGACCTTCTCATATTTAGTCAGCCGACTATGTGTCATGAACTGAGTGTGACTCCTTGTTAAAAGGATTGCCACATCATGAGGTACAAACACTTGCACAGGCTATCCCATCACAATTCCTTCACTCTGTTCCAGACTCTTACAAGTAGCAGCTACTGCTTTCAAACAACCTGGCAATTCTACAGCTACAGGGTCTATCATAGCCGAAAAATATGCAATTGGTCTTCTCAATTTTCCATGTTTCTGTATTAGTACAGAGAGTGCACATCCATTCCTCTCACTGCAGTACAACACAAATTCCTTATTATAATTAGGCATTACTAATGCTGGCGCTTCACACAAACTGTCTCTCAATTGTTTAAAAGCTGCTAGTTCTTCCCTATTTAAGTCAATGGGGTCTTTTACATCACTTCTTGTCAGGCGTACCAAAGGTTTTGCAATCAGGGAAAAGTTACTTATCCACTGACCACAATATCCAACCATTCCAAGAAACATTCTCACTTCTCTTTACGTCATTGGGGCTCTCATTCCTTTTATTATCTTGATTCTGTGTGTAGTTATTTTCCTCAATCCTTTCTCAATTTTGTGGCCTAAATATTGCACTTCCTTCTGACAAAATTGCAATTTTGATGGGGATACTTTAAGTCCTCCATCTGCCAAATGATTTAGCAATGCTATGGTGTCCATTACACAAGCTTCTCGAGTCTTTGACGCCACAAGTAGGTCATCAATATATTGAACTAGCACTGAATTCTCGGGCATTTCTAGGTCTTCTAAGGACTTTTTCAACATCTGATTAAATATCGAGGGGCTTTCTGTATACCCCTGTGGGATTCGACACCATGCCAAAATACGTTTGCCAAAACAGAATGCAAAAATTTGCTGGCTATCATGATGCAACGGGATGGAAAAGAAAGCATGACACAGATCAATCACTGTGTACCATTCTGCATCATGTGGAATCTGATACAAAATCACAGATGGATTTGGTACAATAGGACAACATGACAACAATTTTGTTTATCTTTCTCAAATCTTGCACTATTCTGAACTTTCCATTAGGATTTTTCAGTCCCATAATTGGTGAATTACATGGACTACTCATTATTTCTCTCAAAATACCTTGTTTAACCATTTTCTCAATTATAGGAGTAACTCCTTCAATTATCTCGAGTGTCATTTATATTGTGGAACATTTGGGTAGCTTATTCCTTCTTTCACTGTTATTTTTACGGGATCCACATTTTTCATTAATCCTACATCTTCTCCTGTGAAATCCCAGACTTCTGCTTTTACTGTCTGTTTTAATTCTTTTGGTAGATCATCAGGGTTGAATACAGCAAAGGCTTCAGTAATCTCAGTTTCCATATTAGCCATAGTCATTTTATACAGTACATCTTCATCAAGGGTCTCAAATGCTATACCATGAGGGGTACAAAATATGGTGCAATTCATCTTGCACAGTAAGTCTCTCCCTAACAAATTTACAGGACTTGAATCGCACACAACAAAGCGGTGCATTTCGGAAAATGTCCCTATATTGACTTTTACTGGTTCTGTGAGATACGTTTTAATCTGTCTGTTGGATACTCCAACCACTTGGATTGTTTCGTCCGAGAGAGGAAGATTCTTAACATCAGCTGACCTAACAGTTGATCGAGTAGCACCAGTATCTACTAGGAAAGTAATATTTTCATCATTTACCTTTCCATACACAAAAGGGCCTGTCTGGTCTACTTCTAGAGTTGCGCCAAGTACGCACTCTTCTTCCTCCCTTCGGCACCGTCAATAACCTTCTTCTGACTCACTCTCATCGCATTGTAGCCAATACTGCGAAACAGCGCTAGCGCACGGCAGCTTAGTTACCTGTTCTTCGTTGTAGAATCCTGTCTCATTACTGTATTTCTGTGAATTTACGCTCTGTGGAAAAGGCGGTTTTGGCGCCTGATTCTGTTGGGTGACAACCTGCTGCTGTCGCTGTGGTTTATAACTCACCTCTTTCTGCACCTGCGGATTCAATGATGCATTATCATTATTAGTATTCGGGGGAAATTTACATTCGGATTTCCAGTGCCCTTTTCTTCCGCAATTGTGACATGGCCATTTCTTTTTGGCTTCTTCTATATTGAATTGTCCCTTTCCTTTTCCAGCATTAAATTTAGGTTTTGGTCCTTGTTAGACCTGTCAGCCCTTTGGGTGGTCCCTCCTCATCATTATTTATTTTGTCCCACTTTTGCCTCAAACCCTGTTTGAATTTTTCCTTTTTGGGAACCACCAGACTTTTTCGTGTTGCTGCAGATTCAGGGAGCCATTTTAGCTACCCCTGAAACTTCTGTCTGAGGGCCTGGAGCACAAAATGGTGGCCACCTGTGACATCACCAGCATCCACTGGAACCTACCAGCACCTTCCAGAACATTCCAGAACCCTGTGACAGTTGGAGGCGGTTTAGAATGTTGGGAAGCTAAGACAGAGAGTTGGCAGTTGGAGCTGGCAGTTGGCACCTGACTGGTGAAGAGTGAGCAGCAGAAACCTGAAGGAGGAAGGAGTGAGGCAGCAGGGGTGGAAACTTGTGCCTGGAGTGGGGTCCATAAACCCACCCTTGATACTAGTCCCTACTGACTGAGCCCAGCCTGGAGCCCTGTGTGGGAAGAAGCAAGAAAAACCATCCTAAGGACCTGGACAGCAGGAACAGGCCTTAGAAACAGACAACAGCAAGATCCTGACCTGGAAACTGGTTTCCCTGGAGTCCGACGTCGAGTAGCCTGAGACCTGGAGCCCGAGGTGGAGAAGCGGCGCCGACTGGAAAGCGGACGTCATACCCGGAGCCGCCAGAGGTCGAGAGAGGGCGCCGTCAGAGGTCGTGAGGAGTACCAGAGGTCGAGGAGGAAGTCACCCGAGGTCGAGTGAGCGGTGTCAACGGGGGAGTGAAGTCCGCCCTCCGGAGTCGCCGGAGCCCGAGGTGAAGTGTACCGGAGGTCGGGAGTGGAGATCGCACTCCGGAGTCGCCGGAACCTGAAGGGAATCGTGCCGGAGGTCGGGAGTGGAGATCGCACTCCGGAGTCGCCGGAAACCTGAGGAGAGGAGCACCGGAGGTCGGGAGTGGAGATCGCACTCCGGAGCCGCCGGAAGTCGACATCGAGCCAAGGCCGGCCGACGTCATCGAATCCGAGGTCGCCATCGGACCGGAGCCGCCCGACGTCGACCCCGAGCCAAGACTGCCCGACGTCATCGAATCGGAGGTCGAGATCGAACCGAGGCCGCCGACATCGAAACCGGAACCGCCTACCGGCATCGTCAAGAACTGACATTGCGCCGAGGCCGCCGACATCGAATCGGAACCGCCTCACGGCGTCGACACGACTCCCGCGGCGTCGGAGCATCAGAAAAAGGGCAGTAAGTGGAGTAGAGGGCGCCTAAGGCCCTGTGGAGACCTGAGAGACTGCTCTAAGGGGCTAGGGAGGTGCTGGAACCAGCCTGACTGTGCCAGGGGTGAGCTGAGACTAATTTAGAGGGGTTGTGTGGAGTGAGAGAGCCAGGTCTCTGGTATTCCCCCCTTGATCTACCTCAGTTTAGGCCTCAGCCTTGTCCAAGCCAGGGAGTAGACACCCTCAAGCCTTCCACATCCCCACAAGCTGTGCCTGGGCCAAATCAGCCCTTAGGAATTCAAATGTGATCTGATTCTATGAGTGTCACTGTCAGCTTTTAATTATTTATTAGGGGCACTGTATTTATTGTATTCAACCTATTTATTGCTTCACTGTATTTATTGGTCCACAGTATTTATTGATGCACAATATTTATTGGTTTACAGTATTTATTGCCTCAGAATATTTAATTGCCTGTATGTATTGCACTTATATTTATGCCTTCATTATTTATGATCACCCCTATTTATTGAATCATTAAGCCAGTATTTATTTGACCTGCACTATTTAAAAAAGTTTGTATATTGTGATTGTTATTTATTTACCTAATCAGCAACTAAGAGAAAAAGAAGATAAAGAAAGATATTTTCATAATTTTTACGGTGTAGAGTCGTTTTTGGAACGGATGCACGCATGGTTATTGTTTGGGTATGTCGTATGCTTAGCACGGAGCCTGATTCCTGACCACTCGAGCCAAGCTACCACAGTGTGTCTGGGAGAACACCACCACCCTTCCAGAGTGGGAGAGTGTATTTCCAACAGTCCTGCACTATTTTCTTGTTCAATCAGCTGAGCTTCCTGTTTTTCTGCCACTTTTACCTGTGCCCACATAGCCTTCTCTTTTAACTTTTGCTGCTTGGCTTCAATTTCATCACTAAAATATTTTGCATGACTTAGTACTTCATCTATTTTCTTATTTTGCCAATCCACTGTATGCTTTTTAATCATTTCACTGATTTCTGGACGTAGACCATATACAAATCTGTAAACAAATTGACTTAAATCTTTTCTCACTTAAATTTTCATCACCACTAAACTGCTTAAAGGCAAGGATTAATCTTTCATAGTATGCGTGTACCGACTCCTTAGTCTCCTGATGAGTTCGATCTATTTTTACCCAATCAGTCTCTTTAGGGGGTACCTTGTTTTTCAGGAAAACAATTACTTGTTCATATTTTTTCATGACTTCAGGGTCAGGGGCTCCCGTTTTTGAATCCCTAGGGTATTCTTGTGTAGACCAATTTATCATCAATTTACACTCTGTCCATAGATCTGCTGGTACTATTATGTCAAATAGACTATTTAGATCAATCCACAAAACTTTCGATAATTTTACAAACCTATCCACTTGCCCATACCACTCGACTGGCTTTTCGCGTAGTCAAGGGAAAACATTTGTAAATGACAAAATATCTTGCCTAGTCTAAGGAACATGTACATATCCTCCTCCTGGAATTTCTCTCATAGGACATTCTGTCACTACCTTTTCTTTTTTTCGTACGGGAAAAGCTGTGAATGTTTTGTCTGAAGCCTCATCTCATTTCCTAAACCATCTACTTTTCCATTTATCTACATCTCCCCATTTTCTCAACAAAATGATTATGTCTTTAATCTGAGTTATTCTTCCTGTGGTGTTTAAAGTTTCAATAACTTTTTCAGAAAAATCTACTCTGTAGGGTATTTGTAAAGCTTTTACCCTTTCCATGCCTATACCCATTTCATTTGCCACTTCTTCTAGTCTTTCCTGTAGGCTCTTTGCTCTCCATGTTCTGCTTTTGCATAGAAATAATAATTCTTCATCCTGATAATTTTTCAGCTTTTCTGTGGAGATAATCCCTACTATTAATTCTTCCAAAACCATCCTTAGCTTGGCCACATCTATAGATTGGGATTCTCTGTCTTTTCTCTGTAAACTTCTTAACCATTCGCTTAATTCTTCTGAAGTAGGACCTACTGGTTTTTCCCCATTACCTCGTTCTGGGTCTCTTGGAGTTTCGGATACAGAGTCTGTAGTCATTATCAATCTTTCCACTAAACCTGGATCTGCTGTCAAATTTTTAGGTATACTCTGTTCTGACCTACTTACTGTTTGCCTCCATGGGTTTTCATCTGAGTTTTTCCCTTGGCCTCTCAGTCTTTTTATTACTGTTATAAGGGACCGTTAGACAATGCTCGTTATATTTTTTTTTATCAAAAATAGGCATTAAAGGACCTATAGTTACAGGAACAGTCACAGCTTCTAAATTTTTAGTCAATTCCCTAATCTTTTCAGTTAACTCTAAAGTGGTTTTCGCTAGTTCTGCCGAATTTTCATTACTCATTTTACCATTCTCTATTTCTCTGAAAGAATTATTTCTCCCTATCTCTCGGGGTACTGATTCTACTTTTATGTTTCGCAAAGTCTCTCTCATTGGGGCACTTGGTGTCAACATGTCAGAGTCTGGTTGATACGGGGGTGGATTTTTATAAAACATGTAATCAAGAACATCATCCTCCGATTCATGCACTCCATACCCTCCTGATTCTATATTATGTGACTCTCTCTTTTCTGTACATTTCCTTCCACTAACTTCTTCAGCATGTCTCACAGGAAACAAACCGTCAGTCATATTTGCACTTCGCCATCTCCTCATTCTATCATCATGATTCTCCTGTCCATGTGATCTACCAAACATGTATCTATACCTTCCGCCACTCCTCTGTCGTTCCCTGTCATGCATTTCATCTTCCCATTCAGTCAATGCTTCGAACTGTGTTGGTCTAGGTCTTGGTTCTAGATTCATCATTCTTTCTCTCAAATTTCTCAAAAACTGCTAAAGTAAATGAACCATGTTCTGGAAATGCCAAAACTTCATCATCTTTTGTATACTTTGCCCAATTGTCCAACCAAATACAAGTATGATATCCATATTTCGCAACCATAAAGGATGCGGGCGATTTCGGTGGAGGAAGCAACTGTCCCTCTCTAGTCTTAATCGGTTTGTCCTTTTTAAATAAACTCTTAATTTTCCCAAACCAGGACTTTTTCTCATTTTCTGGTGATTCGTAACATCATTTTGTCTTCCGTGTATCGCTCGATTTTCCTTACGACTATTCTGTGGATTTTAACCAATCGTAGCGCGACTCACACTAACGCACCAATCAGGAGCGTCTACGTCACCCTGTAATTCTACTCTCTCAGCGCGGCATACACTAATGCACCAATCAGGAGCGTCTATGTTTCTTACTGACTAGCCAATCCCAGCGCGGTCTTTCTGACGTCAGCTTTTCTTGCTACTCCTGCTTCTGCTGACCCCTCCTTTACAAAATGTTCTCGGTAAGCTCCTTACTCTCTTTTAACTTACAAATCTGTTAGTAACGACATAAAAACGCCCCATTATCTGTTTTGCTAACAAAAGAATAGTTACGGACCTTTCTTACAAGAATTCCGTCTTTCCCGAGAGCAGCGCTTACTCTGCCCTACTACGGATTGTTACTTCCGTTGATAAAGTAGCACATCCCTCTACTTCACCCTTCTATCAAGCATTAGCTAACCGTTTCTCCAGAATTAAGACACCTAGTTGGAGACCCAATGCTCCTGAGAAATAAAACCAGAGTTTCACAATTAACCCGAATGCTATTTCATTCATGCACTTTCATACAGAAAATGTAGTTCATTCACACAGAATTCTGTCTTTCCCGAGAACAGCGAACAGTCTGTCCTACTACAGAATTATGACACACGTTAATAAAGTCTGTACTGGGGTGAATGTATGACATTGTTCTGCATTCTGTCCATCAATTGTTGTTTTTGCACACGTTAATAAAGTAGCACTTCGCTCTACTTTATCCTTCTAGCAAGCTTAGGGAACACCTATTACCTTTCCAGTGATAGGCTTAATCAGAGTGCCTTTTGGACTCCTGGTACCTAAGACCAAAATTTCACAGGTGACCTTCGCTACCATATACTTCTCTCATACAGAAAATTTCCCTAATGGCAACACACGACGATGTTACCGAATCAAACCCAGACAATGCGTCGTGCAACTTCAATCGTCACACGTTTTCCCCGTGTACCTACAGGGCAACAACAATTCCGTCTTTCCTGAGAACAGCGCTTACCTCTGCTCTACTACGGAACCGTTACAAACTTCCAACTTCCTACATCCCAGAAGCCATTAAACAACATAGAACTCAACGATACTTAACATAGAGTGTTAATACATAACCCAATACTTTCCCACAATCAATAATCAATAAGCAATTTACAAGCAATAATCACCAAACCAAAACAATGAAAACCATCATCTTGCTACCAGAAAAACTGTTGCAGCGCGGCAACCCTAGCAACGGGGAAACAACCCGTACCAGTATCCTCCCTTCGTCACAGACCCGACGTCACACTAACTCATTTGCACATGCAGTCATTGGTGGGGCCCATAAGACCAACACTCACACGTTACTTCCACACCGGTCTGAGCTCACAGGAGGGATGAATGATTCCAGCGCCGGACATGTGAGGGGAACACCTTATAACCTATAGGGAAGGAAAAGTAATTTACAAACATACATTAACACCCTTTTGCCTATAGGTCCTTAATCCCAAAACATCAAGGCACTCCTCCCACTTCGGTCGATCGGACCAAATTAGTTGGATTGGTTGACGGTGATTTAGAACCAGCTAAAAACACATTTTAAGACTTCAGAATCTATCTCTTAAATGAAACTCATAAATCATGAATTCTCGTTAATCAATAATTGTTTATCTAAAATTTTATAATGATTTAATTCGCATTTGTCTCGTCAAAGTTTTAGGAAGTTTATATCAAGTTTTTTAGTAAATCGCATAACATCATATTTACCTAATCTGGCTATTTGGAGTCCTCTAATTCATTGGCTCTGCATAATTTGTCGTAAATTGTCCGTAAGCAGGCCAAAGCTCAAAGTTCCTTGCTCAGCACGCTACATTCCCAAAGATCAGCAAAGGACCAGAGACGTGCAAGCATCTATCATTGCCCATAGATTTAGGAAAAGTTTGCAGTCATCAAATGCAGCATCCGGACCTTCAAGAATTCAGGAGAACGCGCAAAACGAAGCAAGGCAACGTAAAGCGACGTGACCCAAAAGTAAGAGCGAAGCGAACGCGAATGCACGCTCTCAATTCTACTACTTCTTTTATAATTCAGTGAAGTCAAGAAGTTACAATATAATATTTTAGGACAGTCGTGATTGGCTGGTTAAGATCGTCTGATGTTGGTTATAAGTTTTCAGTTCAGTTCGAGGGGTGATGTCATGAAGTTGGCTTGTTCCGGTTTATTGTAAGGTTGATTGGTCTCTGGACTTGGCTGATGTCCCACTCTGTCCTTGTGCTAGTACATGGTGAACAAAGGTCGTTATGAGGTTTAGGATATTTCTCGCGCCTGCCCAGCTCACTCCGCGCCTCGTGGAACTGTGGCCACATCGTCGTGTGGTATCAGCGGCCATCTTGGATTTTAGGCCTCAAATGCTAACTTAAGCAAAACAAACACAAAAGAGTAATTAATATATAGAAATAATGAATTACTAATCCCTCTATGTGCTTGTATTTATCTAGTGCATAGCAACATTTAAAGCCATTATATTCACCTTTTCGGTCCTCCTCTTGGGCAACATTACAAAAGCAACATATATCATGCAGTATTCTAATTACCACATATACTACTGTTAATATGCGTACTTATTTTAGTTATACAGGTTATTTTGGCCATGCAAATGCAAATCCCACGTGTAATTCAAATGTTAATAATGTTGGTTAATAAACATGCAAACTCGTTTTAATAATATTATAGTTAATAGATTATTTAATTAGTATTTTCATGCAGAATAAAGGAGGTATACAACATTTTCCACTACCCGCTCCATCATTTCTTAAGAGGATACTACAGCTCTCCAAACAGTGCTAAAGAGTTGCTTGCTTGCCACTCACTTCATCTGCAGTGTACAGTGTCCCATAAAGCAACTTCCTCTAGACCAGGACACCATTCCGGAATGCTCTTATCCATAGTGTATCATTGTTTTACCATTCCAAAATGGCCAGCAAGTTCATTCAGAATTGCTGTAAATGTGGTGGCCATGCTTGAACTTCATAACAATGATAGACTATTTTACAATAGCTTTACAAGATGGACACCTGCTGCTATGTTACGTTTTGTTGCTGCAATGCTGCAAACATATGCCACCTATGTTTAGAAAGGAGAGTGCTTTCTTTTTTCTAGCTGTATTCTTTTAATTTATAATACCCCTGTGTTGAGCTTGCATGTGTTTTATTACAGTTGTTTCAGAGGAAGAAGGCAAGAATGAGTCAATAGATTGATAATTGAATGCATGAGTGCAATGATTAGTGACAGAGTGCATGTATAATGACCTATGGTGTGCCTAAACTGAGCAATGAGACAAAGGGCACTTTTATTCATAAACCAGACCTATTGGCATTACCAGTGCTTCTTTGTTGGGAGCTATTATATATTTTCTTCTACAATCAGTAGTGTTCAATCTAGATGAGGAAGGAAGGAAGGATTTACGCCAGACTTGGAGGATACCCAGATAAGATAAATTGTCTTGCAATGGGCCTGATTTAGAAAACATTTGCCACACATTGCTCCTCGCAAATGTGCAAGGCTGTATGTCCCAATTTATGTTCCAAACAGAAAGCAGGAGAACAGTGTACTTAGCACATTTTCTGTGATTGCAGTTTCCACCTGTCCCCCATGCATAACAAAGTAACAGACTTGTACCTGTTACTTTGTTATGCATAGCCTCACACAAGTATGTGAATATGATAACAGGGACCTACTGATGCCAGCAGGATCTCACCCACACTTCCCAGTCACACAAAATAGCACACTGACATGTACTTAAAGCGGCTCTACGTGTCAATGCATAGATTTACACTTCCCACCTTAATGTGGGGTTGGGAATTTTAATTTGTATTGCATAGTGAAGCATTTAATGATTGATGGAATAAAGTGTCTTCAACAAAGACAGGAGGGTCTGAACCACGCCTGCATTGCAGCTTCCCCTATTTGCCCCAGGATATGCCCTAGGTTCTAGTTTTAGAATATTCTTTTGTGAATAATGGTTTCTATAGAATGTGTGCCTTCTTCTAGCACACCTCTGAATACAAAATGTGTGTGGATCTAATGTGAGTATGTGTTAGACTTGACATCTTTGGCGTGGTTTCCCCTGACTTTTTGCCTCTACCTCCTGTATTTCTGATGCTGTGCTGAATTTTGTTTTTGCTGGCTTAGATACTTTGGGTACTTTGCCACTGCTGATCAGTGTCAAAGTGCAAGTGCTCCCTGTGTAAATTGTTGTTACAATTGGTTCTCCCTAATTGGCATATTTGATTTACTGGTAAGCCCCTAGTAAAGTGCACTAAGTGTGCAAGGGCCTGTAAATCAAATGCTACCATTGGGCCTGCAGTACTGATTGTGCCACCCACCTGAGTAGCTATGAAAAGGTAACTCAGGCATGCCACTACAGTGTCTGTGCGCAGTTGTTAACTGCCATGACGACTTGGCAAGTGCATCAGACCCTAACCTTCCCTTTTTCTACATGTAAGGCACCACTATGGTAGGCCCAAGGTACCCCCATGGGCAGGGTGCAGTGTATGTGAAAGGTAGGATATGTACTGGTGTGTGTGACATGTCCTGATAGTGAAATACTGCCAATTTCCTTTTTCACTATGGAAAGGCTATCTTGCCCCATAGGATAGTAGGGGAAATGATTTCTAACATCTTATAAATATAACTTCCCATTGGAACAAGATAGAGAAATAAAGTTTAGGCTCGCTGAACTCAGAATTTACTAACACATCTTTTAGTAAAGATGGGGGGATATTCACAAGGACATATCGCCTAGTTAACGGCACATTATCGCAGCCAAAGTTGCGATAAACTTATCGCCCCAATCAGAAGCTGGTGTTCACAGCCCACAACACCAGTTTACCCGTGATAGCAGCCGCAAAAAACATCACCACAGATTACCCCCGCAACTATCGCTAATGAGATGCAGAGTAGGCGTTCCTGTGCCAAAAGCGGCGACAACACCACTCCACAACATTCACAACGACCAGCCAGAACTGCGATACGAACACAAAACAGGCAATAAGGCGCGTTAGCAGCAGGAAAATAACATCTGCTCTGACCTGGTGAAAAGTCGAACCACAGTCTGCACCACAAAAGGGAGCACAGCCCACAGCCACATCAGAAGGGCAACAGATGCACCCAGGCAACTGAACATGCAGCCCAGAGGGCTGAAAGGGCAACAACACCTGCCGCCACAATCCCCAGGAGCCCCTCTCCCCGGTACCCCCGACCAAAGACATGCCACATCAGATACACCTAAACACGTACAAAATAATCCGCTTGATGTCACACAATCACAACTGGTGACATACATGTGTCATCACAAAAATGAGCATCACACATTCACTTTTGAAGCAACAAATGAAACTTTATTAACATGAACACTGAAATGAAATGAAGACACATAGCGGCTCCCCTCGGGACAATCCGTAGGTCACAGCCTGCAAGACAAAAATCATGATGATGAGAAGGTGTGTCCTGCGCACATCAAAGGACAGAGAGAGAGGGAAGGAGAGAGAGAGGAAGAGAGGCAGAGAGAGAGATAAGAAGAGAGGGGGAGAGAGAGAGAGAAGAAGAGAGGGGGAGAGAGAGAGAGAAGAAGAGAGGGAGGGAGAGAGAAAAGAAGAAGAGAGGGGGAGAGAGAGAGAGAGCGAGAGAGAGAGAGAAGAGAGGGGGAGAGAGAGAGAGAGAGAATAAGAGAGGGGGAGAGAGAGAGAGAAGAAGAGAGGGAGGGAGAGAGAGAGAGAAGAAGAAAGGGGGATAGAGAGAGAGAAGAAGAGAGAGGGAGAGAGAGTGTCACCCCTGCGCACCCAGGCCACACTGCTCACCTTCTGCCACCAGTGTGTCTCCAACCACTTGCCGGTGAGTATAGCAGTACATCAGGTCACACATCTAAGACAGACCCGTCATCTGAAACAGAGTCCAGATACATGATTGGCACAGTACACACAATTGCACAAGAAAACATCACCTGCCCGCCCATGCACACCCAGGCCCCTCCCACTGCCAATCAGAGCATGCCCACCCATGCACACCCAGGCCTCACTGCTCACCTTCCGCCACCGGCGTGTAGACAGGAGGTCCCACCACGTGCCACTGCAAGCCACAAGCCCGGGCCTGCGGACATGGCACCCCCCACACCATGAAGCCCCGCACCGCAGGCCACCAGGTCTCACATTTGGTGCCGGGTCTTGATTACTCCATGGCATAGGATATACCAGTGCACCCAGCATCATCGCAGGCTGCACACCCGCTCAGCCCAATGGGTGCCACTAACACTAGGATCCTGGAAGCTATGCCACGTGGCGGTAGGCCCGCGCTGCACGCTGGTTCTGGCCTACACTGCGGTCCAGCAGGGCACACAAAACCTGAGCTGTCTGGACCACTGGGACAGGGCATCATCGCAGGCTGCACACCCACTCAGCAGCTTAAGGTGCCACTGACTCAGTGCACCCAAAGTCACCGTCCAGTGGCAGGGTGCCTGTGCCAACTGCAATGCTCCAGGTGCCACTAACCTTATGCAACGTCAGTCAGCGCCACGTGGAGGTAGGCCCGTGACAGCCGCAAGGCCTCGGGTGCCACTAACCCTATGTGCAACAACTCATGTGCCCTTTAAGATTGAGAAACGTGGAGCGTCCGTCATCCAGTCACCAGCGGCAGAGGGGAATGTGACATCATCGGACCCTTATGTTGGCGGAGTCACATGGCCATCACAGGCCATCTGACAACATAAGGGGCCTGTGTTGGATGGGTGTGGTGTGCATGCAAACCTGTCCTCAGGGAGTGGCTGTGACATGCTGACAACTAGAACAGTGACCTGCACACCACCAGCGAGTATGCCTGCGATGGGTAGAAATGAGGGCCCCCCCCTCAGAGCGTAAGTGGAGTTGTCTGGCCTGCCGTACACCGGACCAGCGCAGGGCCTGCAAAAATGACTCTTAATCTCCCTAGTTCTTGTCTGGTCTCGGCTCTTTTATCTTTCCTCCTCTTCCTGTCCCTGCTGATGCACATTCTGTTGGTTTAAAAGTTTTGCTCCATCTCAGTCCAAGCGGCAAGATACCCGTTGGGTGATAGTTGCGCGATACAAAAATAAAATACAAATACAAATACTCATGGGCTCTGGGCGTGGTTCAGTCCATGTCCGGACATGGAAGTGACTGATGCGTGTGTCCCTGTTGTAGTTTTCACGGGACCCAGTACGCAATGTGCAATGTAGCACCCTCCGACTGGCATCCCACAGGATGAGCATCATTGACGCAAGGGAAATCACTGAACCTACATTCATCCACACATTCATACATGAATGATGAAAGACCTGACACAGCAGTGCGTCACTGGATGTTTATTGCACATCCAGTGCAGTTCTGCAGCTGGAGCGGTACAGGGCAATGCCGAGTACACTACACAATATGGGCTCGTGGAGGGCCAGCCGGAGTCCATCCAGGGATGACAAGTACTGCAGAAGAGGAAGGGTACAGTCCGCAGTCTGGTCGCCGTGTCATTGGTCATCAAAAAGGATATGGCAGTCCATGTCGCTGTCCAAGGTGAGTGCATCGGAGTGTATTGGGGGTCAGGGGAAGGTCATGAGGCCATGTGCGGCACCAAGCAGAAACAGGCCAGGTGGCAGAAATGAATGCTAGTGCCTCCTGACCACAAACCCATCTATGTTCTCGTCCCCGGATGTGTGCTCTGCCCCACCTGTGGGTGTTGCAGTACCTGCTGAGTGGATATGTCTGCTGCACTGTGAGGCAATGGTACACCAGGGGGCGGAGATGTAGATGGTGTGGGGGCAGCAGCATTCATCTGCACCACGCCTTGTGGCAGCAATGCCATGATGATGATCTGCAGGGCACGGTAGATCCCAGCTACATTTTGCTGATGTACAGCGGTGGCTGCCTTCCTTTCTGCCTCCATCCACACCATGTCCTCCATGATCCTCCGCATTGTGCCTGCTCACGGCTGGTATCGCTGGTGCCCCTCTGAGCGGACTGGTGTTCTTCTCTCCACGTCAGGACGCCAGCGTTGTCAGTCAGGGCTCGTTGGAGACCATTGAGCAGGGTTAGACACCCATGGATGGCGTCCAGTTTGGTGGTCATGAGGTCGAACCCCACTCACACCTGCTCAGCCGTATCCCCTGGGCCTCCAGCACATGGCGTTGGAAGGCCGTGTGTTGTTCCTGGGGGTCTTGGGAGACTGCTGGGGCCGTGGGTGTATCCTGCTGGGTGGTTTGAGTGGTGGGTGGGGTCTCCTCGATGCAGCTGGTCAGCCATGATCCTGGAGGTGAGTCACGGATGATGTCAATGATGTCCAGGAGGGCTTGTGCGTCGATGCTGGGGTTGTCCTTCTCGTCATCAGTGAAGAGTGGCTGGGACAGCTCTGCAGGGGGTGTTGACGGTGGCCCCACAATGTGAAGGGGAGATGGTGTATTGCAATGTGTCCACATGTATGTAGCCGCATGGTACATGTAGACATTCAGACAGCATGGCATTGTACATTGTGACAGTCTATAGACCAGGGTGATGACCCAGAGTCATTGAGGGTGTGCACTGTGCTCTGCTTGATTGTGCATGTGTGCCATCGTGGCCATCTCCACCTGTCCCCCCAGTACCTGGTGGTCACTCACCCTGTTGTGGGTGTGTTGTGTCCTGTCGAGCAGTATCCGGTCCCCCGACTCCGGCCACAGTATCCACACTGATGACTATCGACACCAGCTCCTCCATGTCATCCAGAATGAGCTGTGGCGCTGGGCACCCCCCTCCAGTCTGCATTGCTGCCTGCTGGTTGGCTGCGAGTTTCTCCTTGGTCTTCCGCTTGATGTCATTCCATTGCCTCTTGACCACGTCCATTGTCCTCCTGTGCTCTCTGACGGCATTCACCTTGTCCACGATGTCCCGCCATATTCCAGTTTTGGTGCCCAATGACACATTGGAGGTGACGAACAGTTGTCGATGGTATTCCATCACCTCCGTGACTATGATCATGTTCGCCTGCGGACTGAACTTCGTCTTCCTCTTCTTCTTGTCCTTGCCCTTCCCTGTCCCAGAGGTCCCAGGTTGGTCTTCCGGGGTGCTTGTGGGATTGCGCTTGTCCTCTGCGCCTGCTCCGGCTGCCTCCATGGTACATGGGTGTTGGTCAGTTTGTGTTTGGGTGTTTTTTCTACTTTTATGGTGATTTTTCCCGCTTGCCAGGTGTGTGTTGAAGACCTGGCACTGCTTATCGCTGATTTCCTCATCGCGCTTTTGCCCATTGCAGGTTTTTTTGTGTTTTTATCTCCATCGAGGAGGTTGTATCACAGACATTGTCCACAGTTTAGGCAGACTATTGCATGGTACCGCCTTGTTGTGAATTCCACGTTGTCACGGGGTTATTTTCCCACGATGGGCTGCGATGTTGAGAGTTGCGTTAAGCTACTCTTGCGGTAGTTATCACACGTTCTTGTGAATATACCCCATGGTTTTTAAATTGTGTGTTTGAAAATGCCACTTTTAGAAAGTAGGCCTTTTCCTGTTTAACCATTCTCTGTAACTCTGCTGGTTTGAGTATTACTGTCTGGTTTTGGAATGACAGGGGCTGGGGATGTGCATTCACTGTAGACAGCCACTGGGGGGTTGAGGTGTGCCTGGTCCTTCCTGGATGACTCAAAGCTCAGCTGAATAGGGCTCGGCTGAATTTAGAGTAGTGGGAAGGGATTTCCTTACTCCTGAATGGGTCCTGTCTCCCTTGCACAATGCTGTCTCCCCCTCCTGTGGTCATACTGCACCCGTGAGGACAGAACTGCTTTGGACTGGGCTCAGAGACCCTTTCACTAAGAGAACAAAGACATTTTGGAGAATAAGTATTATACCTAAAACCCCTGAACTTTAGACTACTTCTGGATCAAGAGGAGACTTTGCCAAAGAGAAGAGCTGGAGAAACTGATAAGAAGTAATACCCCTTTGCTGTGTGTCTGAGGTTGGCCTGCAGTAGCTGTTTCTGCCAAGGAAAGGAGAAGGACTTTGCTGTGTGCTGTGTCCCCTGCTTGAAGAAGATCTCTAAGGGCTTGAGTAAAGCGTGTCTCCTGTTTTGAAGTCTCAGGGACACAAAGACTTCACCCCCATCTCCCCTGAACTTCCTTTCTGGGAGTTCTGACCTGTCAGGTGGTGCCTGTGACTGTCTTGGGCCTCTGGAGTTTGTTTCTGCTGTTGGGAACGGGAAAAGCAATGCAACTACAGGAACATTGATGCACCGCTCCTCTTGCAGCAGTTTTTCCGACGCAGCACCACTGTGCGAGAAGAATCTCCACACATCGCGGCTGCTGTAACCGACGCAGTGCCTGTCTCCTCTGCAAGAACTGATTCATCAAGGGGGCGCAGCTGAAGAAACCAATGCAGTGCTGCTCGATGCCGCCACATCGATCACTATACACACCCTGAATTTCCAAGCATCGTACTGTGTGACAAGTTTTCCCGACGCATCACCTGCGGATTGGAGCCGCCTCAGAATAGACACAACGCTTTACCCCTACAGACAAGACACGACACACTGCTCTCCTGCGTGCAGCAGAACTGTTGCATCGCATCCCCAAGGTCTCAGGAATTATGCATCTCTTTGTTTTTTATCGTCTGCCAAGGCTGCGGCTGGCTTTGTGAATTTTGTCGCAACTACAGGTACTTTGAGAGAAATCACGCATCCATAGTTTTCTACGGACCCAGTTGACCAAAACCTTTTTAAGTCATTGTATTCATACTTGCATGTTGGATTTTTGTCGTTTTGGTCTTGTTGAGTTTAGATAAAGATACTTTACTTTTCTAAACTAGTGTGGTGCCCATTTGTGGTGTTATCACTGTATTACTGTGTGTTTTGAGTAAAAATACTTTACACGTTGCCTTTGGATTAGGCCTCTGATCATGCCAAGCTACCTGTGGGTGAGCAGGGGTTATCTAAAGTGTGCATCCCCCTTACCCTGACTAGAGGCAAGAGTCCCTATTTGGACAAAAGTACCTACCTTTGCCAACTAGAGACCCCCATTTCTAACAGTACGCAAGTCAATTTCCACACAAGCATTTTGGCCTAGCACTTTTTCTTCATCTGCAGTAGAGGAGATTGGGAAAAATCTTAGGGGCATATTAGCAAGGGCCAGATTGCCGCTTTATCGGCACTTTTTGCCGATAAAGCGGCGATTTTTTTATCGCCCAATTGCCAAGCTGTCGCTAACAGCAGTTAGCGACAGCTTCCAGGTGATAGCGACCGGTTTGGGGGCCGCTTCGCATGTCAGCGATATTTATCGCTAATGACATGCAAAGTGGGCGTACCCAAACTGGTAGCGACTGAAAGCAGTCGCTAACACAGCTTTTGCCTATTAGCAATACCCAGCGGCGCGATAAAAAAACGCGCGCTAACTCAGATTAGAGCCATAATTTTACACCTGGTAAAAACCGGACTTAGCCATAATAGTCAATGGGAGGTGGATTCTACGGCTAAGTCCCCACCTGCCTATTAACGAGATTTACCTTAGCGATAGGATTTTTATCACTCGAAATCTCACGTTGAAGATGGGATTTGCCGCAATCGCTGGATTTTTATTGCCGTGGAGATAAACGTTGGTAATACTGCGTTATCTGCGCGATAGAATCCAGTGATAGGAGGCAATTAAAAAAATTACGCTAAGCGCGGTTTGCGATAATTATCGCAAGTTGTTGCTAATATGCCCCTTAATGCCCACTTTTTTGGCACAGCCATCATGCAAAATGCTAGTCGAGATTCACAAAGCCACCCAAGGGCCGATTTACATTGCCTTGAGTAGCTTTGTAAAATAGATTGACACAGCATTCCCTTGCCTCCATCCCAGTGTTTTGATACAAACCCAGATTTACTAAGGGCAGTAAACTTGGGTTTGAACCAAAATGGAGTGCCTGCATTAGAGAAGTATAAGGAGGGGAACTATTCTTATTTCTTTTTGTAACATCCTCTTTCCATGCAGGATGCAGCACACATGGAAAGAGGAATATGCTTCTAGAGATTGCTTTTGTGCAGGGAGGTGTCATGCTCATGATGGAGGTGCCCTTAGACCATGGCACAAGAGGGTCTGCGCTGGGACTAGGCTGCCTGAAGTGCACCCCATCTTAGTAGAAATGGCACATTTCTGCTCTCTCCCTCTCACACAACGCAGTACGTTGACTTGCTGTGTCGCGGTGGAAGGAAGTTAGTACATCCGGGCCTTAGTGTGTTGAAACCTGTCAATCCAAATGGAAATCGCTTAAATAGTCACTGACTATCGGCAACAATAGGGCACCAACTCCTCTGGACCTACAATGAACCTCGTTGCTTATACATTACTGTGCCTGATATTATTAAAATGAAAACGGTTTTGTTAAAACGTGTATTGAACCCCTGATGGAACTGTATATGTGGTTATATACAGATTTTTACACTGAGCAGCTCTGGTCTTTGTTATGCAGGGACGAGCATTACGATAACAGCCTCATGGGAGCCTCTCTCCGGCAAATGCCAAATGCAAAAGAGAACCTCTGCTTATCGTGGCCTTTTCTCAGAAAATGAACAATGGGTCCATCTGCTGCTGCGGTGTCATCTCCAGGCACAACAGTTGACAAAGTTTGTCAAAGCTCATCTATCAGCTAATGACAAGGATTTTGTGCTTTTCCGGCATGAAATGACCCTCTACTGAAGAAATCACCGGCTCTACGCTTTACACGGTTAATCAGGGACTGTGCGTTCACTATTGCAAAGGGCATCCATTAATACAGCAGATGCATTACCATTTTGGCAAAATACCACCCTCCTTCCTTCATTAAGTGTCCTGTGTTTACATTCATGTGCCACTGCGGCTCTATTGAATTTTGAGTGTGAGCTGCTGGGTCGAGCAGCGAGTTAGCAGCACTAAGAGATAAAACAAGCATTTGCAATGCAACAGGTCTCGCATCAGTTAGAGATAGAGTTTTTGGCACTGTTATACAATTTTGCTGAATGTGTTTGTTTGGTGTGTACTGAATGTATTTGCCAGATAAAGATCTGCATGTATGTGTGGAGTAATATGTGTATTATAGCTTGCTAGACCTATTGCATAGCAAATGCTTGTTAACTGTTGCGGGGAGGATGGGTGTGTAGAATCAGATGGGCTGATGCTGAAGATGGAGAGGAATGCTATGAAAGTAATAAGACAGGGTTGTTGTGTTGGTGGTTTTTGAAGCAGTTGCTTGTGTGATTGGATCAGTAAGTAAATCCCACTGATAGCATTATTCTCCATAATAGGACATGGCTAACTACTATGAACATATTAGAGAAGGTTCGCAGAGCACTAAAAGTAGAAAGTAATTTAGAGACTGAAGTCAAACGTAAAGATGCAGTCGTACAACGACAACCACCATACCATGGAAATGACCCAAACACTGCCCCGCCAGACCAGGCCTTCTGGCACTGCCATATTCCCCTACAGATAGGGCCAATGGAATTATGTGTTTGTGCAGCCTCGGCGTTTTTCGCATAATTATGATCTGCCGCATTTGCCACATACTGTCTCATCTGCTGCATAATCTGCAGATTGCAATAAACAAAAAATTGTTGCTAGCTGAAACGGGTTAGTAGTTACTAAAAACGCAGCAACATGTTTCCTTTGTAAGGGTTGACTGGTCACCTTTCTGTTGCTTTTTGCTATTTTGGAGTCTTAAATTGGCACTCAGGGAGGTGAAAACAATGTCCAGACAGTGTTAACAAATAAAAAAATTACAAAATAACGAAGTAATACTATCACAAAATGTTACACGTATGCCGCATAATTTTCCTGGTCTTGCCTTACAATTTACTCGTCCTTGCTGCATATATTTGGCCGCCCCTGCTGTATAATTCCTGTAGCCCTGCCTATATACTAGTCTGACCCTGATAATCCCAATGGGCATCTCCCTCTTTGAGCTCCCTTGCTGGCCTCGGAGCGGCCCTTTCAGATCACCTTCCCCCTCCCCCCGCTCCACAGACCCACCACACCTTCTACCCAGCAGCAAAATGTTGAACACCTGGTATTTTGAAAAGCCAGCCTTCCCCTTAGCCCGACACCTCCCCCTTACTATTCGTAACATATCTATTTGTAGGCACCATGAGGCTTTTCTCTCTGTTGGCCCTGTAAATCCCCAATATTGATACCTAGAATGTTAAATTAGAATGTTTTTTTTATGTCTGTGTCGTGATATGTAAGCAGGGACACTGGAACAACGCAGCAAGAGAACTGCAAATTATGCTCAGGTTGTGTAAATTATGTAATAAGCAAAGGGAAGTTATGCGCAATATTCTGTGATAGTATTACTTGTTTTTTTTTAAATAAATTGAACACACGAATACTATCTAGGCAAGAGTTGCACGGCGTTAATATCATTTAGACACGTGAGTACTGCAAATTACAACGGAAGGGTAACATTTTGCAAGTGGTCGGCTTCTGCCACAGCGCAACACACTGTTTTTTTTTCAACTAAGGTAGACCCGTTTGAGCCAGAAAATAACTTGTATTTTGGTTGAAACTTGGAAATCCTACAGCAAAAGGTAAAATAACGGGGCAAGCCATGTAAATCCATAATGAATACGGGGAAATGTCAGAGACAAAGAATTGCATACCATTGTTTTGTTCGAATGAAATGCACAAATGACTTAGTCCATTTGTGCAGCAGGTGCAGTGGTGCCGGGTTACAGAGGCCTGGAGATGCTCACCGAACCCTGAATGTTGCTGTATTATTTTACAACTCTAACAGCGACCTGGGGCACTATTTCCTTCTTTGCACTAGGGCCCAAGACACGGCCTACGGCTACGCCGCTATTATTGCTCCACTATATGAAGTAAGGCCACCCCATTAAAAAAAACTTAAATAAACAACCTGGTCCAAAGCATGCTCGGAGAAACAGCATACATTAAGTTACGATGTTTAAAGAAGGTTCGAACCATAAATTTCCCAAACTATTACTCGGCATACATTTGAGAAGCCCTTATTCGGAAGCTGTGGCTGCATTTACAACAGAGATGAAAGCACAACCAGTTGTACCAGCACGCACGACTCTTCGAGTGCCTATCCAATATTCAGCTGCACAACCTCCTTCTGTGCGCACATAAGGCACGAAGCTCCCTTTTGCTCCTGTGAAAAAATAAATAAATAAACATGCGCGGCAAGTGGGGCTCGAGCGTGAGGCAAGGACACAACGTGAAGAGACGCAGCACGCAAGCGCTGCAACGCTAGGCGAGTGGGCGGGGCCTAAGAGAGACAGGGCGGTCACCAACCCCACTTCCAAAGTAACCCGACAGAAAACCAACGACAATACATCTCGCAAGCGAGCAGCGCATGCGCTGAAACGCAGGCGAGACCTAAAAAAGCAAGGGAGAAGATGAAAAGTGAGGCCCTTGATGCACCATGGAACACCACTGATGCAAACAATCCCACGCTCTGTCCTGCAGCGCGTGCAAGTCCGTCAAATCAGCTTCCTGGCTGCCAATCATGCAGTTTGGTTTGCACTGAGATTTAGGATGCTATAAGGTGCACCTCTGTTTACTAAATATTCAGACTTCGATGCTTAGGGCAAGACTGACATTTAAATCTGGAAAGATATTTTGGGGCTAACACATCAGTGCTCCGTTGTTTCACAGATTGATTTGTGGTGTAGAATTACCCCAACATTCATCTAAGAGGTTCTCAGAGGTTTTCATAAACTACACTTTGAATATTTGAGTGTTTATCAAACCAAATAGTTCGCAACCTTACAAATCATCAGTAGAGGAAAATAATGCAGATGATAAATGCAGTTTTTACTGATGTCTACTTGATCTTAGGCCTGCAATGCTGCTTTGCTTGCACTGTAACATAAACATAATTGTAACCTTTCTTCCCACTGTATTCTTTCGTATGGATGCTTTGTAGGTCAACACACCTGCAGAGTTTGGTTGTTGCCTTTGTGAATGACACAAGTGCACTGTTGAATAAAAAACTATGTTGTACTAACTAGACACTTTCATTTGGCACATGTCCTAGATTCAGAACAGAACAAAGTTGACGAGAATGGGTTATTTCGGGACTCACCTCACTTGTCTTCATTCTGGGCATCTCCTTCCTCTTGTATCGGAGGCCTGTGTTCCCCACCAGTCTGGCTGCCAGCTGGCTCTCCTACTGCCCCGCTCATGCTGCCGTGCTGCGGGGTTTGCTGTCATTGTCTCCTCCTCACCACACGAAGACAAAGTCCACTTCCCTCAGGTGGTCCTTAGGCAGAACTTCCAAGTTTCTTTGCCAGAGGTGCGGTTTAGAGGCACCATCACACTACCAGGCAGATGAGAGATGGGGATTGATCGTAGAAACAAAAGGGTGCAAGAAGAGCATTCAATGAAGCCAGCAAAGGCAAGAATCAGCTTGTCTTAGCTTAGCTATGGTAATGTGACCTCTGGCTCTCCATTTGGCAGGAAAAGCAGTATATAAATTGTCAAAGGCTCTAGCAGAGGCTGCCTCACCCTGTGCCCATGAAACAGCAATGGCTGCTTAATTTTAATGGCCTCACCCATCTACACATGGTTACTAGCTACAACAAGATAAGCATGGATCAAACGAGTCAAATCAGCAATTTACAAGTGCCCCTGAAAGACCTGGCAAGCACATTCCCACGACCTGGTAAGGCCAAAGAGATTCAGGCACAACTCATTCAAGCGTGTATATCTCTTGAGCTAACATGCTCACACTAGAACACTCTCTCGAACTTTCGAATACCTGTGCCTTTCACATCTAATCAATGCTAAACCAAGCCCAAATAATGACAGAAGCTGTAGACTGAAACACCAAAAATGACCTCCCACTCCACCACCCTCCGTACCAAAATACAGTCAATGTGATGGTACTGTCCCTAATTTGAAAGAATACCCAGTACAAGGAAAGTGCTGAGTGTGTGGGAAGATAGATCATTATGTAAAAATCTGCAGGTCCAGCACTCAGAGGCCCACTCTATCACAGAATAACTCTCTGACTCAGAATGTCCAGGCCATTAAGCCTATACTCTCACTGCCAGCATTGGAAGGCCTGGTTGAAGATGAAGTGTTGAAGGAACAAGAACACATTTAGTGCGTGCAATTGTCATGTTCATGGTCTGTCAAAGAAATCACATAAATTGTCAAGTACAAATGGGTGTTCACCCTGTAACCAAGTTCATTGAGACAGGGCCATCCGTCAATATGATGTATGAATCAAAAGATCTGTCATCCTACATTTAACAGTGGTTTGGATCTTTACATATGAGAAGATGGCACCTCTACTACTCTGCCAGGCGTTTATTGTTCACATGTCCCACCAAAGTGTTTGTCACCTTATCTAGGAGAGGCACCCTAATCAGTTGTTCCACTACATCCAGTGTGCACTGACTGTCAGTCCATACAGCAACATTGTTGAGGATCTTTCAGAACTACCCGAAGGTTGCCTCAAGGAAAAGATGATGCATTGCTACATCAATCACATAGAGCAGCCTGTGGCACTGCACAATTAGATTAGTGCATTCTAAATGTGGCCCAAAGTAGTCATGCACACACTATTGAAGAACACTGCACAAGCTACACCTTTGCCAGGCCCCCAGAGGTACACAGTCAGAGTTACAGTGGCTGACATGGTGCCAGCCTATCAGGTTAAGAGGAGCAGCAATGACTGCAATGACGGCAAAGACCTGGAGGTGGAGGACAAGTGAGGAATGAAGCGAACAGAAAAAGGGTGAGTGGGACAAACGAATTGCGGTGAAAGGGAGCAGGTAGCACTGAAGGACAACAGCAGGACCAGATTAATCTTTCTGGGCGGTCCTTGCACTCAAAAGTTGGCGGGAGGCAGGACCCAACCACAGGAAGGAAGGCGAGGCAAGAAGACACCAAAAGAGATGCAGGAGACAGTGGCTTGAGGTCCATCAGGACCAGAGGAGCGAACAGCCTCCTCAAGGAATGGGGTGCTGGACCAGGCTGCAGGAGCTCCAGGCGAGAGCCATTGCCTCAGGTAAGTGACCTCAAAGGGGAAAAGGAGGGTAACCTGGTGGGAAGTAGAGCAAGAGTTTGTTCCTCCTACAAATGTAGCCATTTTGAAGACTAGCCCCCATAAATATCACTACAGCTTCTTTTGTGCACATTGGGTTGTTTGAAATGGGGGTCTCTAGTTGACAGTAGTATGTACCCTGACCAAGTAAAGACCCTTCCTTCTAGTCAGGGTAAGGTAGTTACACATACCCAAGATAACACCTGCTCACCCCTTCAGTAGCTTGGGAGGAGCAGCCAGGCCTATCTCTGAGGCAATGTGTAAAGCATTTGTACATAAAACATACAGTAACACAGTGATAACACTACAAGAGGACACCACAACAGTTTAGAAAAATATTCAATCTTTATCCAACATACATATCTCAAAATATCACTTTTGAAAGAACATAGCTCCTACAAGACAATAGCTCTACTCTGTGCTATCTTGATGTCATGACAGGTACAAATCCACAGTACGGCACTGGCCGCAGGGTGCATAGGCCAGCCACTGAGTCACACGGAGCCCCAAAAGAGACAGTACTTTTGGAAATGCTGAAGTCCACAACAGTGTCCTGGAGGTGAGGATCTGATGGGCTGAGACGGTTGTCGGTTCCTTACTGTCACTGGGGAGACGAGGCATCAAGTTCTAACTGTGACAGGGGAGGCGAGGCATCGAGTTCTTTCTGTGCAGGGGAGGTGAGGCGGTGTTGGTGGTGAGGTGTCTGTTCCATACGACTGTACGATGTTGATGTGTTTGGGAAGTCACCCACGTCGGTTCTCAGCTCCACGATGATACATTGGAGACACTGGCATCGACAGGCGTGAGTAAAAATACTGGAGTCGGAGATGCGAGTTGGAGCATTGCGTTGGGTACTTCACGAGCAGGGCCCTCGGCTCCGGTGCAGGCAACGGCCTCGATGACGACATCGGAGTCGATATGGTTGATGGTGTTGGCAACATCAGGGCTGTGGTGCAAGTCGGGCAGTGCGTCACACACTCCACGAATGGTGCCCTCAGCTTCGGTGCATGCAGCGGTGCTGATGTTTTTCTTGTGTTGCAGTACCATCTACATGACTCCATGGTCCCAGGAACTGAAAGTGGCACCACTTGGCAATCAGTACTCCCAGCAGTGAAGTTCAGGTGCTGCAGACGAAGTCTTTGATGGTCCTGAGACTTCCAACTGGAGGCAAGCACACACAATCCATTGGAAAAACTTCACTAGAAGAATACACAGCAAAGTCCAGTCCTTTTCCTCTCCAAAGCAGATGAAACAGCTGCAGGTCACCCTAGTAAAGGAACACACAGCACAGGGGCAGTACTCCTCCTTACTGCTCTTCAGCTCTTCTCTGTGGCAAAGTTTCCTCTTGATCCAGAACTATTCCAAAAGTCTGGGGTTTTAGGTCCAATACATATACTTCTTTTGGCCTTTGAAGTAGGCATTCTTCAGGGGATAGTCTTTGCAGTGCACGAGTTCTTGCCTTGCCCTGTCTTGGTTCCAGACACACTCTCTCCAGGGGTGGAGACAGCATTGTGAGAGGCCAAGCACAGCCCTATTCAGGTGTCAGCGACAACTCTTTCCACCTCTCTAGCTCAGGAAGGCCCATCAGCCTATTGGCGGGCCATCAGGATATACAAGGCACCAGGGGCGCAACTAGAACCGAACTTTAGGGGGTCTAACACTTCCAGCTGTGGCTGGCCCTAGAACTAGTCGCACATGGTGCAACAGTCTTTTTTGGTGCACCCCATTTCCTCCTTCTCCATGAATTCCCTCACAAACACTCACCAACAATGCACCTCATCTCTCTATAGCACCTTTATGACAAACATTTCATTTATTTATTGTGCTGCTCATTGGTTACTCACACTCAGTTCTGTGATCTGCATGGTACACGTTCTTTGTAGCAAGCACATTAACCCTCTGTGCTGTGTGGGTGGCAGGAGTGCCCATGTGAGTGCACGGTGAGTGATGCGACAGTGTGAGAGTAGGGTAAGAGGAGTGACTGCAGGGTGAGTGAGGTGACCATAAGAATTTGGGTGCAGATGTAAGTGCAGAGTGGGACAAATGAATTCATGGTTAGTGATGGGCTTGTTTGAGTGAGATTGCAGATTGAGCAGTGAGGGGGACAGGTGAGTGAAGTGTCACATGAGTGTAGGGTGAGTAGTGCGCTTGTGTGACTGCAGGGTGAGGTACAGGGTGAATAGTACAAGTGCATTAGGAGTGCCCATGTGAGTGCACAGTGAGCGATGAGACAGTGTGAGAGTAGGGTAAGAGGAGTGACTGCAGGGTGAATGAGGTGACCATAAGAATTTGGATGTGTGTTAAAAATGGGGGTCACTAGTTGGCAAGGATTTGCACCTTTGTCCAATTAGGGACCCTTTCTTCTAGTCAGGATAAGGGAGTTACACTCCTAAAATAACACCTGCTCACCTCCTTGGTAGCTTGGCACGAGCAGTCAGGCTTAGCTTAGAGGCAGTGTGTAAAGCATTTGCATATAGCCAACAATAATACAGTGAAAGCACTACAAAAGGACACCACACCAGTTCAGAAAAATATCCAATATTTTTATATATCCAAAACAAGACCAAAAACGATAAATGTGCACCATACAGTTCTGATAAATCTTCAATAATCAAAATAGACTTGAAATACAGTTCCCAGAAGTCGATAGCACCTTTTGGGGCTACCACAGATTCGTGAACAACAAATCCAAACAGTTCTGGCTGACCGCAGCACCGCGGGCCAGCTACGGTGTCAGGTAGACCCGCAAAACAGTACCTTTAGAAATGCAGGGCGTCAGCGACCTCTCGATGAGTCCCGAAGAGCCCGCGTCTGCAGGCATCGGTTTGGGAGGTCGGTGCAGGAGTCTTCGGGCCCTTGAAGTCACATGCGTTGCAGATCGAATTCCTCGCGGTTGAAGTCGGGAGTGCCGGCGTCGGCGGGCGTCGGGTCTGCGGTACAAAGTGCAGCAGTGCAGCGCCCTCAGGTCATGGTGCAGGCAGCAGCTCGGTGATGGTCATTCAGGAACGTTGGTGAGGCCAGAGCTGCAATGCGAAGTGATGCCGTGCTCGTCGCGGTGCTGGCAAGACACAGTGCAAGCAGTGGCGTAGTCGTTGCTGAAGCGATGTAGTCAGCTGACGAACTGGAGTCGATGGCACCGGCGTCAGTAGGACAAGTCTGCATCGTGGGATGAGGACGGTGCATCGTGTAACTTACGAGGGGTGGCCTCGAACCACAGTGCAAGCAGCATCCTCGATGTCGGTGTGGAGCATCGTCGTAAGGGATACCAAGGCAGCGTTGTGTAGTGAGGCGGTGCAAAGTGCGGTGCCCATAGGCCATGGTGCAAGCAGTGGCTCGGTGGCGGCATTGGGTGGTGTCATCGGTGAGACCAGGGTTGCGGTGCGGCATGCGGCGGTGCCTTCAGGACACGGAGTCAGCAGCGGCGTCGTAGATGGCATCGGATTGCTTTTTCTTCTGTTGCTGCACAAAACACACAGTCCCCAGTGCTGATGGTAGAAGAACTTGAAGTCTTTGCTGTGCCTGAGACTTCTTGAACAGGGGGAAAGCTCTACATCAAGCCCTTGGAGAAACTCACAAAAAGGAATTGCAGAAAGTTCAGTCCAGTCCTTTCACTGCCTAAGACAGAAGCAGCCACTGCAGGCCAACACAGCAAAGCACACAGCAAAGTGGCAGACCCTTCTCTCAGCTTCTCCAGCTCTCCTTCTTGGCAGTCTGCTTGGTTCCAAAAGAGTTCTAAAGTTCTGGGGTCTGGGCCCCAATATTTTTACCCCAAATTCCTTTGTCCTCTCAGGCAGAGAATGTCTGTGCTTAGTCCAAACCAGTTCTGTCCTCTGTGGCACAGCTTCCTGGCAGGGGGTGGAGACAGCATTGTGGAAGGCAGACCAGGCCCATTCAGGTGCAAGGAAATCTCCTCCCACTACTCTAAATGCAGCCCAGGTCACTTCAGCCCAGCCCTGACCCATCAGACATTTTGGAGATACTGCACATCCCCAGCCACTCCAAAGCCAGACAGTCAATCCACATCCTAGCAGAGGCACACAGGATGGCCAAGCAAGAAAATACCTACTTTCTAAAAGTGGTATTTTCAAACACAGAATGTAAAAATCACCTTTACTAAAAGATGCATCTTTAGATTCTGAGTTCAGGCATACTAAACTTTATTTTCCTATTTTGTCCAAATGGGAAGTTATATTTATAAGATGTTATAAATTAACTCTTATGCTTTCCTATGGCCAGATAGCCTTTTAATAGTGAAAAACGAAATTGGCAGTATTTCACTATCAGGACATGCCACACACATCAAGGAATGTCCTACCATTCATATACAGTGCACCCTGCCCACAGGGGTACCTTGGGCCTACCTTAGTGGTGACTTGCATGTAAGAAAAGGAAAGGTTAGGGTCTGGCAAGTGGGTGCACTTGCCAAGTCGACATGGCAGTACTAGACTGCACACAGACACTGCAGTGGCAGGTCTGAGTTACCTTTGAAGGGCTGCTTGTGTGGATGGCACAACCAGTGCTAAAAGCCCACTGGCAGCATTTGATTTACAGGCCCTGGGCACACACAGTGCACTGTACTAGGGACTGGCTAGTAAATCAAATAACCAATCATGGAATCACTAATCCATAACAACAATTTACAACAGGAGCACTTGCACTTTAACACTGAACAGCAGTGAGAAAGTGCGCAAAGACACTAAACCAGCAAAAAACAGAGTCAAACCCAGAAGGTCAGAAAGCAAAAAGACAGGGGAAACACACCAAAAGATGCCAAGTCTAACAGTGCTGATGTAAGTGCAGAGTGTGGCGAATGAATGCATGGTTAGTGGTTTGCTTGTTTGAGTGAGATTGCAGATTGATCCGTGAGGGGGACAGGTGAATGAAGTGTCACATGAGTGCAGGATGAGTATTGTGCTCCTGTGACTGCAGGGTTAGGTGCAGGGTGAACAGCACGAGTGCATTGTGAGTGCAAAGTGATCACTGTGAATGCAGGGTGAGCGGGTGAATGGTGTGGGTGCATTGTGATCGCTGTGAGTGCAAGGTGAGCGTGAAAGTGAAGGGCCAGACTGAGAAGTTAGTTGTCTGAATGCAGGGTGCATTCCCAGACACTTGAGGTAACTCAGCATGTTACTGATGGAGGTGTAGGGTTTCAGATATAAGTTAAGCTATTGCTATTATGGCAGTAATCAGGGATCGAGGGTGGAGGATATAAAGTGCTGATCCTGTAACAAACTTCCACTCTTATAATTAGGGTTGCCAGCTCATTATTTTGATGTCCCAGATGGTACAAAAATAAACAGTCACCTAAAGCCGTATTTTCAGCACTTATCTGTGCACTTCGAACAGCAAATATAAATAGAAAGCACTTTTAATTGTGTTCTAGGGCTGCCTGAATAATCCATGACTGTTAATTAAAGGGAGTTCTGTGGTGCGGCTGTAGTTGAAGTTCCTGCTGGCGGAGAAGACGGGCTTGAGCGTGTGTCCGGCTATGTGGGTTGATGCGGTGAATTGCTGCTTGAGTCTGATGTTGGTGAGGTTCCCCAGGAGGGGGTGGTGTTCTGGTCACTGGGGTTGTCTAGGTGGAACTTGAGGTCTCCGAGTAGGCTGTAGTCGGTGGATGGGTGAGCCTGGGGTGCAATGAGGTCTACAATGGCATCGGTGAATGGGGATTCATGGCCCAGGGGCCTGTAGATGAGGGTGCCGTGGTGGATGGTGTTGGGGTTGGTCCAGATCTGGAAGTGGAGGTGTTACACTCACTCGGAGGGTGCTTTTGTAGACGATGGCAATGCCTCCTCCGAGACGGTCGGGTGGTCCTTGCGGGTGATTTTGTAGCCATCGGGGATGGCGATGGTAATGTCTTGTCCAGAGCAGAGGTTGGTCCAGGTTCATGTGAAAAAGGTGATGTCTGAAGAGATTGCTGGAACTTCAACTACAGCCACACCACAGAACTCTCCTGGACCGACCATCATTGTATACATAATGCCTTCACCCCGCCCATCATACACCATTATCGGCCCACCCCTGTCGCAGCTGTACCAAGGCCACCGAAGAACTTCTCATCAACTCCCTCAGCACCATCACTCTGCCAACGCTTACACATGCCAACACCTCAGCGCGCATCCTCTGCCAATGGATTTCCAACTGCGCCGGAACCCTGGCACCCCTCAAGAAAAGTCCAGGCAAACAACACTCAAAGAAGGCCAACTGGAGCACTCCTGCCCTCCACTAGTCTAGACGCACCTGAAGACATCTCGAGTAGAGATGGATACACAACATCAATCAACTCCGCAACACAGTCACCCTTGAACCATGGCCCAAGGGGGCCTGTGTTGGCTCATGGCAGCCATCATGTGTCATTGTAGGGGAAAAAGACAGGGAGATTAACCCTGAGCCCCTTCCGGCAGTTTAACGCTGCCCGTACGTCATTTTCTTGACATACTTGCAACGTGAATCTTGCATCACGTTGCTCTGTATTTACGAAGAGACGCATCTAGGCATATGCGTGACCTTGTGAAGCCCTGTGCCACATTATACCTGCGTCTGGTATGATGGATGCAGGGTGGGTGTTCCCACGCAACAAAGCCTTGTAGGATTGGCGCAGTGAAGTTTCTCAGATTTCACTGCGACAATTCTAGGACACCACTGCATCAAAGCATTACGTAGATAGACAAAAGAAGGGTCAGAGCATTACGACTGCCTCATGGCAGGCGCAAGGGTGACGCAGTGCCATAAGGATAGGCTGCCCCCACGCATTGCTGGAGTTGCGTCACACTAGCAAAACAACTGTAGCAATGCGTGACTTTAGCGCTGCCAAATAGGTCAGGATTCCAGACTATCTGTCATTGGTGCCTCATGGAGTGCCGTACATTGAATACGGTGCATCCATGGTGTCGCAAGGAGGACACAGTGAAAAGTGTTGTAACGCTGTTTTGTCACAGCGATGCAACACTTTTCATGAATGAGGCCCAGTAATCTTATTGATAGTGTGCATTCCTGCCCTTTTGTTTTGTCGCAGGGCAGCGCAGCAACATTTATTGCAGCGCTGTCCATCGCCAAAACCTCTGAAATTAGGCCCCAAGTGTTTGCCCCAATTTTAAGACCAGCTTTTTTCTGGTCTTAAAAAATTGCCTCTAACTGGACTTAGCAGCAGTTTTGGGGGGTTATCGCCATATGGGAATTTCATTGTAAATATCGCGAAGTGGGGTTAGGTGCATTTTCTTTAAGTCCTGCTAACAGAAGTGGCGATCTTAAAAAGTCACGTTTATGCTTGAAAAGCGCTGCTAAATGCATATAACGGCAACTTAAAAATATGCTGATACAAAAAAGCCGCCATAAGGTGAAAAAAATGTACGCTACGGCGGCGTTAAGTTCTTGTACATATGCCCCAAGAGTCTTTTAAAGGAAACAGACGTCTGTATTTTCTCCATTATCCAGGGGTACTTGAAACCTATTTGGGTGATTTTTGAATAACCTATTATGCAGTGAAAGTTTTAGACTTTTTTAAAAAAAACTTTATTTTTCATTTTAAAGTGCATAAAATCAAAAAAGAAACAAACAGTTCAGTAGCCCTTCTCATTGCACTTTTATCCCTGCACAGCATTCAACATTACTTGGTGCATTTGTGAAGTTTTAGACTTTACCCCGAGTTTCTTTGTAAGCTTAATAACCTGAGTAACAAAAAGAGCCATAGCACTGCAAACTATGATAGGGATTTGGTGTGAGATATTTAGGTTGTGGGTCACAATGGGATCATAGTCTGTATGTTAATCCTTGAAAGTTCATATATTTATGAAGTGTGTAATGAATAAACCTGTGGACGAAGAATATGGTTCAACATATTTTATTGAGTTGACGAGAGAAAAAGTTATCACATCTTTTGTACCAACCTGAAGACGATGATGGGCATCCAAAAGGATCTTTCAAAATTCAACAATTGTGAGATTTGATTGTAAAGGAAGATGGTGGCAACCACACAAAACATGCCTAGACTGGTATTGATTCACATTCTCTTTTTTGAAAATTACTACAGAGTATCAGTAATCTCTCCTGGTAATCTTTAATGTTGCTCATCCACACTTCAGAGGAAAAAGTAAAATAATAGACCTCTACATTAGAGGACCGGGATTCCATAAAGCCTTTCGTTTGCTTCCACCTTGGGGTGCATAACATTTGCATCACTGTTGCAGGGTCTCTGAGGAGTTTCTTGGATCATGTTCACTTTTGTGTCTTCATTTTTTGGTACTTTCTACAGTCTCATGTCAGGCCCAAACGCTGGCTACTGGAAGTCAGGCAGCATCATCCAGGAGCACCCTAGGGTTCTTGTTAATGGACTTATCTTGCTTGAAAGATGACACACTGGTACACCATCAGAATATAATGTGTTATACGCTTGCAGATAAAATGTTTCTTAACGTTTATACTGAAGAGGGTGAGCTATGAATTAACATAACAAGCGACAATCTGAGGGACTGAGGCGGCACCAAACTCTAGGAACATCGACTAAAAGCACCTACAACATTACGCATGGGTATGGTGTGGAGGTCTATCCCCGATTCTCAAGAAGTGCCAGGGTTAAGTAAAATACGACCCCGGGATGGAAATTCACTATCATGTGGGTGGCTTAACCCCCTTTTTTCAGAAGGAGAAGAGAATCTGGGTTATCAACAGGAGATGCAGGGTCTTCTGGACCTAAAGAAAGCCAACTGAGGCATTGGTTACCCCTTTAAGGTTGAAACATAGGAATGAAATCTGGGGACCGAAGCAGGATTGTGAGGAGGTTTTCCTAATCAATACCAATTTTCAACCACTCCAAGAGTTTTTTTGTTCTCTTGTATGGGCCAGGTTATTCGGGGAAAATAAAGTAAATTCATAGCACACCCCTCCCAAAACATCCTTTTAATAACAACATTAATACCCTCAGTCAAAAAACTCCCATTCACAGAGAACACAAAAAAGCTCCACGAGCTCTGGATGAGTTCACCTTGTACCATTAAGATGCTTGCGAAGGAAGGAGCACCCTCCTATGATGAAGCATGCCACCAAGCATGGATGAAGGATCAAGATAGAGAAAAGCTAAGATAGTTAATAAATGAATCTTCCATTCCCAGCAGTACCTGCAGACAACCTCTATTATTTCTTAATGTAGAAACCAATTCACAAACATGCCTACTGAAAAGTCCACCCACACAGGCTCACACCAATGTTATAAATAAAGTTCTACGTTGTTTCAAAAGTTCTAAAATACTTCCAGGATTACTCCTGGGAATCTGTGCCTACCACAGATTTCCATGGCATTTACTTACATATCCAGTTACACACACAAAACTGTACAGAAGCACATTTCTGCCTGTGGAAATGTCACATTAAATTGAATTCATACCAAACCTTTGGTCCTTAGCTACCAACGCATTTTCCCACAGACACAGAATGGTAAAAACATTTTGGTCCACCACACCCTATCTTTTTTTTCTTCACGTGGAAAAAATAAATCTTCTACAGCCCTTCAACGTCAGGGGTGCTCTTTTTCATCCCCATCCTAAAAACACATTTATTCCTGGCTTTGACATGAGACAATCCACTACCGTGTTCAAGGTGGAAAAATATCAGCAAAACATATGTGAATACCCACAGACATTAAGGTGGTGAGTGTCCACAAATAAGTGGCCCTACTATAGCACAAATGCTCCTAAAAACAATACACTGGTTTGATGCCCTTGCAAATTAAACCATTTGTATGGTTGCAATACCCCTTATCTAGATCTATGAAACAGAACCTGACTTTTGCCCTCATAAAAACGTGTATTTTCGCAGGTAAATTTCAAAACTAGGTAGTATATTTTTTGCTCTGCCCTGGCATTCTTGTGTTTTTCTCTGTTTCTCATTATATTCTGAAGTCTATGTTCCAGATGGACGGGCTGTCAGAGCCCTCATTACGAGTGGGGCGTTTTTTCCAATCCCAGCGCAAAAAACGTGATTTCACAGAGTCCGAAATCCCGCAATTTTCCCAAGAGAACTCCGGCAGGTCCAACCCGACAACATTTACTTGAGGAAAGTTCCCGGAAAAAAAGAAGTGTGTATAGCACCAAAAAACTCATGTTATGCCCCAATTTAAAGGGCACAATTTATATAAGAATAGTTATCGCACCTATTAAATTCCGATTTCCGGGTTATCGGATTTCAAAAGGTGCGATAATTGTCAGATACCTCGTAATGGAGGCCAAAACATAGTAATTATGCACAAGTAAGTAATAGTGAAACACTTCAAGCCACTATGTCTTCCAAAAACATCAAATAACACCCTGCAAATGTCCTAAAACATTACATTCTAGCATTGAACTAAGAAAATAGGTCCTTGTGTCCCTATATTAAGTGAAGTAATTGTGAATCCAATGACAATACCACATAATGGCAAACACTTTTCCACTGCATTTCAGTTTGGGAATTGCATTTTAAAAGAATGGCTGCTTTTCATTCTCTACCGGAGGGAACTGTGAGGCTGTGTCTTCTCCGCATAAAGAAAGTGTTATGCTGAGATCAGTTAACTGGTGGGAGATTATGCAGAAATTCCAAATGTTGAAGTCTTCCAACTATGCAGGTTTATAAACTAACAATCGCAGGATTGCGAAAATAAAAAGTCTGCTGCAGGACACATTGCTCTCCTGATTTCTGAATTGTTTCCTCCTTCTTATGGTCTAATTTTACAATTTAATGAAACCATAATCTGGGTGTGATGTGCTGGTTTTATTGAAGAGGCTAGCGAGGATCAGTAATTGATTAAACCACCTGAAAAAGCAAGATACGAAAGAACTAGCAGCCAGGTTGTAGACAGCTGCACTGCCTAGACATGTCACACAAGTGTATTAAGATATTGCCCACCTCAAATGGCCAGCTGCTATAGGACCATGAATAAGAGAGATTGACACAAGGTATGAGAGCCAATATACAGTGGAGCGTAAAAATGAAGTAAAATAAAGCAGTACAGAATATATCACAAAGAATGAGTCCACGACGTTGCTTGTTCTTCTAGAGTAATGTTTTAATTCAAGTTGTTGGTGAGATTCAGTACAGCCAACACGTTTCGCCCAAACATGGGCTTCTTCAGGGCAACGTAAAGAGCGAAAAGTAAAGTCTATGTTGAGTCACGGAAAATCCGATCAGAAATGTAGCAAGTTGAAAGCGGGTTCCGGAAAAAACGCCCAATTATGATGTCAGAAAAATATATCTAAATGCACGGAGGGTCGATAACCTCCTGAGTTGTGACAAATGCTTGTAAAAAATATAATCCGTGTACGGAAAGCGGTACCGGTTTCTCCTCCTTCGCGGTCAGTGTGCGTTGGCTGTACTGAATCTCACCAACAACTTGAATTAAAACATTACTCTAGAAGCACAAGCAACGTCGTGGACTCACTCTTTGTGATATATTCTGTACTGCTTTATTTTACTTCATTTTTACGCTCCACTGTATATTGCCTCTCATACCTTGTGTCAATCACCTGAAAAAGCAGCCTTCCCAAATGGAATGGCTCTCTGTGATGGCCACACACAGAAGGTGCAATAGGAAGGTGCAAGTGTGAAGCGTAGCCCAGGAATGATGTGTGGATGGAGTGAGGTACAGCATTCTCACACCCATTAAATGCTCTAATAGTACATGTTGATGGAGAAAGGAAGCTCAACCAGCCACCAACAAGCATGCTCACAGCAATGAGAAATCAAGAGCAAAACACATACTATGATCATGAGGTGCTCTTGACAGAAAAGACCTAACATTGAGGTAAACCAAAGACCCCCCAGAAAGCTAGGAATATCCAAGGTTTTATGGCCTACACTTCTGCACTGAGAATATTAGAGATATATCATGGGTTACAAGGAGGCATGGATCACATAGCACAAAACAATAAATAATGAAGAACTCACTTATGCTTGTAAGTAAGTATGTTTGTAAACTGGCACCCTGCTGAGTTAGAAAATAACTATCGAGTAACAGTTGTGGTCTTTAGTCATTCCTCTTGAAATCAAAGTCTGTGATTCATATAAAGTAGTAAATCAATTTTAACTTTCTTGACAAGATCAAATATTAAATCCCGTTGGTCCAATGATAACAAATTACATATGATTCAGCTGACATGCATTTCATCTAATCTTGGACTTTTTCAATGCAGTAGAGGGAAAGATATATTCCTGAAGTGTAATAAAAAGTCATTAAAAGCGTATCATTCCAGAAATTGAGCTGCACTATTTTGAGAAAGACCGATCTGTTGTTAAATGAAGCTTCCAAAAAAAACAGTAGTGCTTCTTTTCATAGAACAGTCACTGTCGTATATAGTACAAACATGCTTACATTTCACAAATAGATACTCCCATAGATGTATAGTCAAAATTGTGTATTGCGCATACTTTACATCTATCCCCCACCATAGGGGAAACCACATCCAGTGTTTGGACACATCCATGTGTATTAAACAGTAGGACCGTGTTAGAAGGTGGTTCTGACCATCTGAGCAACCCAGATTTTTCGCTTTTTGAACACCTAATTTTTGAGCTTTTACTGTGGGAGAGCCGCATAAGCTGGGACTCACCCACAGTGAACTCATGATTAAACAGACTGCATGTGGATTGTACCGGTGTCCCCCTTGTAAGAGAAGGCCACTGCAATGCAGCCAGAGTATGGGGCACGGGTGTGGCAACATGTAATTAATTTTTATTTATTTGAGTTTTATACAGCGCTGGCTATACCTCGAGCGCTTTACATAGGGTTCCACAGAATTACAAAATTACATCAGTTACAAGTTACATCAGTTAAGAAGAGAAACTTTCAAGAGTATCGGAAGACTAAATAAATGGAGCTTAGAAGGGTAAGGGGGTGGGGTAAAGGTGTAGGAGGGAGAAAGGATGGAGATAGGATTGATGGAGTGACGAAGGAGAGTCTGCCCAAAGTCCGGCTGGGCAGGTGACTGCCGAGGGGAAAGTCCACAGCCCATCTCCTCTATAGCTATCAGGTAGCTCCACCGGGCATCAGTCAAGCGGCTAGGTCTCAATGAGAAAACAATTAGAGAGCAAAGAGGAGGGATAAATGGAGCATAAAGGAGGAAGTGGGTGGAGTAAAGGGGTAGGAGGGAGAGTACGACGGAGAGACGAAGTAAGGTCTGTCCAATGTCCGGCTGGGTAGGTGACGACCGAAGGGGTAGTCCACAGCCCATCTCCTCTACAGCTGTCAAGTAGCTCCACCGGGAATCGGCCTAAAAGCTAGGTCTCCATGGTCAGAGGTAGGTTCACAGATTCGGTATCCTGAAGGGTAGGCCGGATGGGGGATGTGTTCGAGGTCTGGTCGAAGTCCGTTTTTTTCTCAGAGGAGTAGCACGAAGTGGTAGAGAACACTGTGGCAGCCGTTTTGGGGTCCGGCAAGGGATTCTGACCTGGGAGTTAGAAACAGCTGGTTCCCATTTTAGTCTTTCGCTCGAGGGGGGGGGGGCTGTTGTGCAATGGAGCAGCTTGAGGCCGAAGTCAGTGTCTGCTTGCCTCCCGAGGAGGTGAGAATGTCTGCATTATAGCTGCCATGGGGAGAGACGGACGCCATAATAGGATCAGATGGGGGACCTCTCGTATCCCACTCGTTGCTTGTGACGCTAAACAAGGACTTCCCTTGAGGCCTGAGCTGTTGCCGCTATTTCAAACAAATAGGCTGAGAAGCAGAGGAATAATTTGCCTCCAGCAAGTGCAATATGAAAGTTTCCTAGTTTTAAACCAGTAGCTGTGTGCACTGTCGTACCAGCATGAACTCTGGCCATCGCTGATTGGCACTGCAGCTATAACGTAGTCAAGAACTGTTATTGACCATGGTTCCACCTGCATGCATGCCCCGCAATGCTCCCAGCAATTATAAACAATTTGTCCAAGCACCCGCAGGAAGGAGATCAGCTCCGCTAAAACATGTAGACATGTGTACACATGTGTGGGCACACGTGAAAGGGCTGCACGGTGGATATTCCTGTTGTGCGCAGCCCAGGAGCAGGTACAGGTAGAATGGTGTTGCAGGAATTATGCAGAGTTGGGAGGCGACATGGAATAGGTTTTATAATGAGGGGAGACACATGGGAGGGAAAGTCATTGTTCTTTACTGTTTTCACTGTAGAAACACTCCATTACTCTCCTTTGAAGATGGGGACCACATGGGGTAGTTTCACTTCCCTATGGCCTACAAATTCCAGACATGCACCAAAGTACACTGTAAGTTGTGTAAATATAAGTATTCTGCTGAGTCCAAAGCCATATATATACTGCTTATGGGTCACCCAGAAATGCCATATTCCTCTGAGTCCGTTCATAACCAGAGCCTGGCTGGGAGTGACACTACCAGGCTGGATTAATTACCTTCCTCCCAAAGCTGTAGCAGCAGAGGCTCAGCCCTTTACTGCAAGCATTCCAAGGACGAAGGTCTCCTCTCCAAGAGGGAGAGATAAGGGTGGAGCTGCCGGTTATCCATCAGCAGCTGTCACCAGGTGCCAGGTACTGAGTCTACTTGGGACCATGAAGGCAGCAAGGGGAAAAGAGGGCTTTTCAGAGACCATGTGGCATGAGACCCCAGGACGATGCCACTTTGAACTATTCCAGAGGCCTGTGCAGGAAGGAGGGAGCAGGGGAAGAGCCTTTCTGCCAATCCCCTCCAAATTCTTTTAAAAGGTCTTGCACAGGAAGAGGAGCTCTCTCTGGGGAGTTGTCTGCTGAGGAAGACAGGTGCTGGTGCCTGGCACCATGGGCAGTTGGAAAGAGGAACCCCCTGACTGCCCCAGGGCCCTGGATTGCTCCTGTGGGGGAGTCCAGGATCAGTGAGGAGAAGCCTGGGCCTCTGCGCAAGGAGAGGAGAGGCCCAGGAGGACAGCCAGAAGAAAGGCTGGCACAGGGAGCCAGTGAAGATATCCCCCTGCTGAGTTCACCCTCTTGGAGGCCAGGAGGGTAGAGGAAAGTTCTCCAGATGGCTAGAGATGGCCATCTAGAGCAAGAAGAGGCCAAAATGGTGAAAATCTGCCACCTGGGGACTGAGATATGTCCCCAGAAGGTAGGTGACCTTTGACCTCTGAGAGGACTGACAAAGCATGTGGGGCTCCACCGCCGGTCTGAGATGTGCCCCCGGGGTGGGTCAGGCCCTGGGGGATGCTGCAGAAGAAGAATGTGGTGGAGGAGGAGGGGGGTGCCACCGCACTCCCCTGCAGCAGCGGGAAGGCAGGGGGAGTGCCGTCACACTCCCACAAGGACCCCAGGCCGGGAACAGCCTCTGTGTCTGCCCGCAGGAGCGTACAGACCAGAATGACAGGCCGGCCCCCCCGGCAGCACGTGAGGGTGCTGGCCAGTTGGGGAGCCAGCAAGGGCAGTCAGGGGGATGCTCCCCGAGCTACCCTCCAAACGTACTTGACAAGCGGGGTGCCCGGGTGAGGACCGGGCCCCCTCGAGGAGCGGCTGGGAGTGGGCTCCCCGAGCTGCACCCCGGGGAAGGGGTCCTGGTGGGACTGGGCCCCCAATGAGGAGCAGATGCGGCGTGAGGCATGAAGGCATGAAGATGTGAAGTCCCTCCCTAAGTCTCTGGGGGAATTGCAGGAAACAACCCCTCCAAGATTCAGCCATATTTCCAAATCAATCTTTTGCTGGAACTTTAGTCTACAGCTGATCGTGAGCATGGGAGACTGCACCAAGGTGTGAAAGGCTGAACTGGGGATGTCTGGAAAAGGGCATCTCCTAGAGGTGAAGAGGTGCACAAGAAATGCATTTACATGATGCTGTTTCTTTTGAGGGACTGGATGTCACCTGTGCTTTGTGAAAACATAAGCAAACTGGGTTAGGTTGCTGGACATTCCTGCAAGGGTGTCCGGCTGTGTGTGCTTAATTCTGTGATTATAATTGTGACGCCTTAGTGGGGCTTCAATTGCAAAGCATTATGATTGTTATCAGATATGATAGGTACTGTCATTCTAAGTGATGCCTAGACATGTATTCTTGTTACTGCATTAAGTGATGAACAACCCAGATTGTTAGACACTGTGATGCCGGGGTGTATACTGTTTGGTCAGTATAGGATGCTCAGTCAGGGTTATGTGTCACTTTGGCAGGTATTCCTGTTATAAATGCTTGTTGAGATAATGGGGCAGCCCACCACTGGGATGGTGCCAGTGGGAAGGGCCCTCGCTTCAGGTTATGGTCAACCCACTGCATTAGAGGGCAAGATGATGTGCATAACTGGGAGTGGTGGTACTAGACCCCTCCCCCCCTTGCGGGAGGGGTGGGAATGTTAAGCAATGTCACAAAGTAATTTCAACAGTTTATGTATATTTGTAAATTGTTGCATAGTATTGAGTAGTGTGTGTGTTTAATAAATGTACTCCTCCTTTTATAAAGCAAAGTATAAACTGGACAATCAATTATTGAGTGTTATTTCTGCGTACTGGTAAATGGTGATTACCAGCCCACACCACCTCCATTGAGCAAGGCTTAGACTGCTCTGCAACGCTATCTTCTGAGAGTCAAGCGCTACAATGGGGTGTTTGGTTTCCAGTGAAGGACAAATGTAGACCTGTTATATGTGCAGGCCTCACAGATACTGCCTAATTTTCCAACAAACCAATACTACAGAACTTGTTCAATCAATAAATGCCTCAGACCTTGATAAGTCCTGAGTGCATCATAGAGGCACTGTAAGTAGCAGCGCATGATGTTGATGCAAAGCTGCAGAGAACCTGGAGCAACTGTGGTCTTACTGTAGTGGGAGACAGCACAACATATTTGAAGGCCAAGGTCCCAAGCTGTGCCATCTGAGATAAGAAGAGATCCAAGTCCCTTGGTGGTGGGAACTTCCAATACAATTGTTAATGCCTCCCTTGCTCAAGACATCTTCCCAGGTCTCAGGATAGGCCAAATCCTCCCACTCCTAACAAAACCTACACTAGACTGATAACATCACCAACTACAGGCCCATCACTCACCAATCATTCATCGGCAAGATCATTGAAAAACCAGCATAAGTTCAATTCCAAGACCACATCACTGCTAATTATCTCTTGCATGACTACCAGTCTGGCTTCAGATCATGCTGCAGCACAGACACTGCTACCTTACACATTGTAGATGATGCCGTCTTGACCATAGCTGAAGTTTACCACGGTCTCTTGATATTGCTGGATCTCGCAGCTGCCTTCGACACAGTCAACCATTCCATCCTCAAATGCATGAGATTCACCATCAAGTTCTTTCAATGGTTCTCCTCTTACATTCACAAACATCTCCAGTTTGCCCATATGGGCAACTCTAGGTCACAAAAGATCCCTATCACCAGTGGAGTTATCCAGGGTTCCAAGCGGTCTCCTGTCATTTTCAACCTTTACATGGAATCTCTTTATGCTCTACTTACAGATCACAAAAACAACAGTTGATGGACAGAATGAAGAAGAATGTCATACACTCACCCCAGTACAGAAATCTGGGTCTAAATGGGAACAGTCCTGCTTAAACTGCCAGGCCAGGTCCTCCCTGGACTGAAAACAAGCATCCTAGGACCAGTTTCGGGGTTTCACCCCTCATCAGCCAGGATAGCTTGACTCCAGTAGCATGGAGAGCACCGGACCCACGTCTGGGCATACCCGTCCCACTCGGGGTGACAAATGCAAAAACAACAATTGATGGACAGAATGCAGAACAATGTCATACATTCACCCCAGTACAGAGATCTGGGCCTAAATCCATCGTTTTTTTGCTCACCGTGCCATTCCAGTTTGAACCCAGCCATATGCAAATCAGTCTTGACCCTGTGCCCAAAAATGAGCTAAAGAACGATGATGGATTCAACCCAGATCTGTGACTGGGGGTGAGTGTTTGAAAAGTTTCAGCACTCCGTCCATCATCTCCTTGTGTTTGCTTTGTTCGCCATAATTTGGCAGGGTATGCCTACACATGGGTCCCTTGCTCACTTTGCCACTGGATTCAAGCCAGCCTGGCTGATGAGGGCTGTTAGCCCAAAACCGGTCCCAGCATGCTTGTTTCTGGTCCAGGGAAGACATGGCTTGGCAGTTTGGGCTAGACTGTTCCCATGAGGCACAGGGTCAAGACTGATTTGTATATAGCTGTGTCTGCACTGGGGTGGTGAAGTGAGCTAAAGAACGATGATGGATTTAACCCAGATCTGTGACGGGGGGTAGTGTCTGAAAAGTTTCAACGCTCTGTCCATCATCTCCTTGTGTTTGCTTTGTTCTACTTACAGATCACAGCATCAAGATTCACCATTATGCCAATGATAGACAGCTCTTCCTGAAAGTCTTCTCCTGTTCAGGGATTCAATGCCTCGACCTGGATGTCCAGTGCCTACCTGAACTCAACCCAACCAAGACAGAATTTCTGTTATTAGCAAGGAACAAGATACAATACAAACCTAGCTCAATGACGTGATCCATGATGGCTTCGAAGCCTAACTTTCACCCAATGGAAAGTCACTTGGATTCCCCATGGACACCAACCTCTCCCTGGAGGAACGCATTGCCAAAGAAAAAACAAAGACGGACCTGTACCAGCCCTTTTTACTAAAGGAAGTAAAACCATGTCTCCAAAATGTGATTTCAGAACTGCTATTCAAACCCTCATACTCTTGCATGTGGATGGCCTATAATGCCCTACTCACTGGCACCCCTTAAGGGCATCCTACACTCCACAGATCTTCACACACTCTTCAGGGCCTGAAGAAATAGGATCACATCTCCCCCATCCTGTCGGAACTTCATTAGCTCCATTTTCTGTCCCGCACCATCTTCAAAATTAGCTGCATCATTTACAAAGCCACAACAACCAGCACCCCTGCTTAACTTGCGGACAAGCCCACAACCTCTCGTGTTTCTTGGTACACCAATAGCCAGAACATCAGGCTGCAGACTTCAAAGTATGAACAATGAAAGAAACAAAACAGCAGACCTTTTCCATCTTTGGACCCAGGATCTGGAACAACATCCCTGTAACCATCAGGACTGCCCCAATGCTATCCCAATTTAGGAATGAGTTGAAGACTCACCTCTTTAAAGATCGCAACAACACAATGCATTAACCATTCACAACCCAACTTCCACTCCTATTACTTGTTGACTTTATGCTTGACTTTGATCATGTACAGCATTTCTGTCTTTTGGCTAGGTTTGCGCTATAGAAATATCATTTACATACATACATAAATACATACATAGTCAGTCATGACATATGTGGCAGTACTGAACAGTGCTTCTTGTGGACAGTGCTCCCACCACCCCCACTTGTCTTCAGATGGCAAGTATCTTACTGCTAATGGCTGGCCTCTTGTTTGTCAAGACTGACTTGGATTCTATAGGCAAAACTAGCGCAAATAATGTGCAGAGCTGGGGCCAGCAGACAGGAGCAGAGGCTTTGGTAGCAACCATCTTATAACAAACCCCAGAAGAATTTCGTTTTATCTCTACTGAAGAAGGATGAAATCCAGAAACACATGTGTCTAGAGATTAACAGCACTAACCTGCACCAACTTTGGTGAGACCCTCTGCAATATTTCAAGTAAGCATTTAAATTGAACTGCATGTACCAGGATACAAAGGGGCGAACTGTGCTGGGAGGTAGCAGTGTGCTCCCATCCCCCTTCTGTTTCAAAAAGGCTCCCTTGAGCCACTGGGCTGACGAGCTCATGGGAGGCACCTGTGCGCCAGGGAGAGGTACCTGAGAGGATTGTGGCAGCTTTCTCAGCAAACCCCAGAAGAATTTCGTTTTATCTCTACTGAAGAAGGATGAAATCCAGAAACACATGTGTCTAGAGATTAACAGCACTAACCTGCACCAACTTTGGTGAGACACTCTGCAAAAGTTAGCATTTAAATTGAACTGCATGTACCAGGATACAAAGGGGCGAACTGTGCTCGGAGGTAGCAGTGTGCTCCCATCCCCCTTCTATCTTATAACACAAATTGATTCACACAAAAAGACGTTCTCCACCATAAGAAATGATGCTAAAAGTTCTTCAGAAATCATTCTCAGTCATAGGGTATCACGGCATGCCCGAAAGAGTACTTGATGGGAAACCTTTAGGATAAAAAATACATAGCAGAAGGTGGGGATTGTGAAAGAAGTGACCAGTTTCTTAATGAGCTATTCCAAACCTGAATTTTCCCCCTTGCAAGTATTTTGTACAGGAAGGGTAACCTTGCAGTACAAAACCCAGGCTAACTCATGCTGGAGGTGTGTGCGTGGAGCCAGGGAGACTGACTGTGCACCAGAGCTATGGAAAAGAGCAGGAGTGCCCTATCTTAGTAAATATGGTGCTGTCCTGCTCTCTCCCTCTCACACAATGCAGCACAGCACAGCAGTTTTGGTTGCTGCACGATATAGTAGTAAATCTAATCCCCAATGTCTAAACTTGCTCCTGCGCCAGTACCTGATATATCTTTATTACTAAAAGTGTCTTTTTGGAACGAGGAGAGGCCACTTGTGTCTGGCTCTTACTTTGCTACAAAAATGTGCAAGCTAAGGCCTTTAACAGAAGAAGCTGATAGCAATGAAGGCTGCTTTTCTCTTTTCCCCACCAAGCTAGGTCTCTGCAAGGTTCCATCTCCGTGCTAATTGCCTGAATGGTGCGAGAAAGCATGGAATTTCTAAAGCATGATGATCGAGCACACGTTTGTTTGTAGTAGTATTCAAAATGTCGGTATGCTTTTCCTATGACCTACACATGCAGTTTCTAATATGAAATGTAGTCTTGTATACATGCATTTAGGCCTGGCTTGCATGTAACATGCATTATTTCCATATGAAAGCCCTGCCACACACGACATACAAATGTGCTCCCTCAATTTAGTGGAGACACTTATTTTGTTATTATTTTAATACTTTTTTTTCATGAATATATGTATGTAATTTGTCTGACTCAGGTGTATATACAGTGTGCAGGCCTCTAGCACATGCTTAGTATGGAAGTCTCAGATATAGGAAATGTATGCGTAGCATACCTAGCCTATCGTAAATGCACAGTGTAGAGGTCTCAGATAGATGCACAGAATGCAGGCATCTGGCATATTCATAGTATGGAAGGCTTCAAAACATGACCTGATGCTTGCCTCTTGCATATGGCTAGTACTCACATTTCTGACATAATAATATTAAAAAGATTGGTAGTAGTGGTAGTAATAATAATAAAGAATATCTTACTTTGTATATATGGTTTCATACAGTATTTTTCTAAGTGCTCCAAGTAATAGATGTCACTATTACCCATTCTAATGATATACAATGTAATGGCAATGGAAGGATGGAAATCCGGATTGCCCCTGACAAGATTAAAACTTCGGACCTGAAGGTCACAACCGATGTCAGGGATGACGATCTACGTACTAGGCCGTTCTTTTATCGCTCTCTACACAATATATATACACTGTCTGAGGCATGGATAGCATACATTTATCAGAGGTCCCCACACAAAATATCAGACATCTGCTGTGTATATAATGTGCTTATTGGAGAGGCCTGTGTACTATGTAAAGGCCAGAGGCTGTGCACACTTCGCATATATCAGAGACCTTCGGTATACACTGTGCATCTATTAGAGAACCGCATGCTGTTTATGTGCCAGGGGCAGTACATACATGAAACATGCTTACTATTCATATGCCTTGATGCATAGTGAGGTTTTGAGTGATGAAGAGTGAGAACTGCGATTGTCTACTGACTTGGATGTGGGTGAGGGATAATTCAGAGTGAGATAGTAAAAGCGCAAACAGTGGATGCTTTGCTGTTGCTGTTATTTTGGTATTATCTGTTTCCTTTTATTGTTTTGATGATGGTGGTCGATACGGGTCATACTGCCAGGCTAGACAGCTCTGCTATTTGGGTCATTCCACTGATGTGTCCATGGCTGGTTCATTATTTTTAATGCACCGCCTTTTCTTACAAAATGTAATTAAAAAAAGAGAGATTGTAAAATGCATATTTATGCTAGATATTTTAATACAATGCAGACAGAACTCCAAAGAGAAGAAGAGGGTTTTGCACAGAACATTTTTATGTAGCAGACATACTTTAGAAAATGACGCTCTATACTGAGAAACATATTTTGTTTGAGGTCAAGAGGATACAAGGATTTTGTGAAGAGGCAACAAATCAGGATATTGCGGACTGGACTTCGCCATGTAGAGCTCTTACTTTCATAATTGATATCACCTATTTGCATATATTTTCATTTTAAGCAAGAGGAAAAAAAGGCGATTCTTCTAGAATAACAGAGCGTGTTGGTCAACCATATAATCGAGAAAGACAAAAACTGCATCAACTCACATTTGTCTTAAAGTTGCAATAGAAAATGCTCTGTGTTAAACCCTAATCACAGTTCGTAAAATATTTTCAAAAACATCCCTGCATGTAGAAGACATTGACCCCATGACCCGATCATCATTGTTTCTGAGCCACCTTTCTGTGCAATTCTTTTATATGGTTTTCATCACTGGGGACCATGCCCCCAAAACCAAGACATCTACCTACAGGCCTGAATAAAACAGCATTATTACGCTGATCAGCCATCACTAAAAGCAGAATGTTTAATATTTATAAACGATGCAAATGATTACCTTGTCTTCTGCTGCCATCTCGTGATAGATTTAAGGAAATGCTATGCTTCTTGCTGAGTTACATTCATAACATTGCACATTTCGTGTTGGAACGGGTTGAGCACAAAAAACTTTTCATATATGATCTTCATTGATCCTCTCCATATTCAGTGTGTAAAAGTCGAAATCAGCACAACACTGAACACGAAATAAAAAAAATGGAACATTATCCCAGTTTGTGATTTCTTTATTCAGTAAAATATTCACGGAGAAAATGAAAAACATAGTTTTTGAGATCCCAATAAATTTGTAGTGGCAATTATAGCAATTCTCTCACGTTCCTCGCTGTGTCAGAATATACTTTTAGCTTGCACCCGATGTTCATCCAACGCAGGGCACAAAAGCTACGAGGTGAGAGGTTTCATTTTAACTAAAAATAAGATATGGCGTGCGTCTATTTACAGGGGTTGTGCCGTTTGCGGGACTAGGAAACAGAACACAACACACATTTCCAATTAATGTGCAGTGGTTTCTGTTACTTAAGAGGGGGTGACATTACGAAAAGTGGTGATATTTATTTTTCTGGCAACGGTGTGTGTGTCTTTCATACTTGTAGTTGCACGGTCCACAGGAAGAGTTGGTTTGCTTTTTATTATATTTTCAGTTTTTTCTTTTGCGTGATTTGCTTCTTTCAGTTCCTGGAGGTCTGAACTGGGTTCCTTAATGCCTCGCGTTTAAAAAGCCCAAGTGAATGAACCCTATATTTGAGCTTTAAAAAAAAAGTCTTTAACTGTATGGGCTTGAGTGGACGTAAGTAACCCCGTTAGAGGTAAGACCCTAATTACCAATGCGCGTCAGTACTCCGAAGCAAACACTTTCTTTTCACAGTCTTTAACTTTTTAAGGTTGAAAAAACATGTATTTGTAAATAAACAAACATCATGCAGAAGGCAATTGAGCACAATCATAAGTAGTGACTGAAAGGCATACTAAAATGCAACATAAACTAAATAACAGAAGTGACATCATTTAGCGTGCTGAAATAAATAGTAGAGGATGGAAGAATAAGAGAAAAAGGAAGCTATAGCGAGACAAGTAAAGAGTTAAAAGAGGGAAGAGAAAAAGTATGCCCAAAGGTTACATTTTTAGCAATATTATACTTTATTGTAAAAAAATGTAACAGGAATAGAAGTAGGAATCATTATTCAACAATAAATGATCTTAGTACGATGTGTGATACAAAATATTATAAATAAATAGTTGTAAAAGCGAATAACATATTACAAAATCGGAGGAAATTATCAAACTCTATATTCTGAAGTGAAATGATATGTGAAGGAAATTTAGAGATGCATTTTACTAGAGGGAACCACAATGATAAATGTTAATACAAGATTGCATTGGAGTGTTGTTAATCATATCAGTTTTATGAATGAATTAAAGTCTATTTCACCATGCTTGAAGAGATAACTTGTCCTTCCAATTTAAAGTAATTTAAAGTAATTTGGTGAAAGTCATCTAAGCTTGTACCACTTTTTAATGTTAATCAGAAAGGGATTAGCTGAGTATAAAATGAATCTTTCTTCAAAAGCAGCCAAAAAAAGGTTCGCTATATCCGGACAAAATCCAGCCCCAATTGTCACACCTTTAGTCTGAAAGTAATACTGGCCATCAAACAAAAAGGAATTCATAGAAAGAGCATTTTCCAGTAAAGAGGTAATGAACCATATGGGAACCTGGTCACGCCAGTCCACAACCACCTTAATGACCCGTAAAGCCTCCTTCTGTGGGATGCTAGTGTACAAGGACTGGATGTCCATTGTAACCAAGATATTAGCATTCGAGATAGGAGTACCCTCTATCTCATGGGTACTCGCAAACATTTTTTCAGGGGCCAGAGGGTGTGGTCTACGATATGAACGAGGGCCGCATTGATGCCAGATGGCCCCAGTCAGGCCGGGGTTGAGGGGTGCATGAGGGGGGCAATGGTGGTAAGATGGACATAGGTGAAGCAAAGCATATGCATCTAGTTGCTGAATTGCACAATGTGAAGCCAGAAAATCTGGGATTAATCCCCGGCTTTCCTACTTTACCAATAATTTCATTTTCCCTCCTTTCTTCTTCAGGATGCGCGCTGTACAAAACGTTCTCCTGTATTTGATTTCTTGGTATAATAATTTGCTAGTTTAATAGGAACCCCAGTGTAAGAAGGCGGATGGAGGGGGTTATAAGACAAACCACGAGTTGCCACTGGGTTGAACAATCGGCTTTATTGGTATTAAGTCCCGGTCTCTCCTATTGTCCCGTAGGTTCTGGCGTCTTCCTGCTTTGGGGGGTCTTGGTCACGAGTTCCTCCTCCGGATACGTCTCCTCGTCAGTTGTGCCAAAGAAACGAAGGAAAAAACACACAGGGACACAAAGGTGAGAAGGCTTGAAGGGAACGTATACTACGGGAGGGGAGGGGGAAGGGTAGTGAGGGGTCACCGGGGCTTCCACCGTCTCTGTTGTGCCTCAATCAAAAGAAAAACGAGAGGGGTGTTTGTGGGGTGAAGAGGAACTAAAAAGAAAACATCCAACACTCGGTCTCCCCGCGGCTCTGTGACCTCCCTCACACCATTGACTCCGTCCCTCCCCGTGACAGGGAAAAACTCATGATACGATCACGTACCTTTCCCAGCCACGCTCCTCCAGGAACGTGGCGGGGTGAGTGGCGTGTCTGTTGGCCTCCTGGCTCCGTCGACGGCGTATCTCGGCTTCCGGTGTTTCCTTCGCTCGCTTTCTCTCCGTCTCCGCTGCTTCCTCACTTCCGTAGGGTCTCCTTCTCTCCGCTCTCGACTCTCTCTCCGGCTTTCGCGCTGTCTTCCTCTTCCGGGTCTCTCTTACGTGGGAGCGTCCCTCCTGATTGGCTCGGTACGCCTGACGTGGTTCCTGTGGACTCCTCCCCCAGGAATCCCCAGTTCGAGTTAAAGGGGCCGAGTGAGTCCTGTGGCCGGGGTGGAAATGAACAGTCAATGATATCGCCAGCCCGTTCTTCCTCGGGAGTGACCCCATGACACCCAGTTCCCCAAAAAGTGCAGACAACAACTAACTTTCCTCTTTAGTTCACTATTGCCATTGTTGTCATGGTGAGGTGAAGAATTAATGTTTCTAAATTCATGTTTGAAAAGCATCACTTTTAAAATAATACTTCGCAATGCTCTGATATAATATGATGTACTGAAGTGAAGAGGATCTGCATATTAATTAAATTCACTTTTTGAATTTGAGAAACTTTATCATATTTTTACACTATTGATGCAAGATGACTTTAAAATGAAAATGATCCTAAAGTTAAGTAGTGCAGGACTCAATAGTTACTGCCTTTCTTTGACCCCAATTAACCTGTAAATAAATGCTTGACTGTTTATACAACATCTTTTTTTTGTTAGCATCTCTCTAGTAAACAGCAGCCAATGCTGCTGTAAGCCAGGGGGCCGCATGTAGAGGTCAGGAGGGCCGCATGCGGCCCCCGGGCCGTACTTTGAGTATCAAGGCTCTATCTTGTAGATATATTGCAAGCTGTCTCGGAGGAATGCTTTACTGTTAGACACCTGTAGTTTGAGGAGCGAATCTTTATATTGACATAGTGGCTCTGAAATAGATCCAAACAATGGGCCTACCTGGTGGATTTGGCCCTCTCTTGTTACCTTAGGTAATGAATAGAGCACAGGAGTGTGCAGACGATTCTTGTTAAAAAAAATCATGAATACTTAGAAATCCTTGCTTTACACCTCATCTGGTAAGTGTCTCTGTCTCTTTTCTAATGTCATTCACCGGGTCATTTCTTAATTTGAGATAGCAGTTAATATCAGAGAGCTGGTTCAGTACCTCTTGTCACTATCACCTATATCCTGGATCAGAACACCGCCGCCCTTATCAGCAGCCTTGATAACTATCACATTGTTGTTTCTCACTGTCTGGATAGCTCTATTTTCACTTCTGGAAATGTTAAAACGTATCCATCTTCTCTCCTTACTCAGGGAGTTAATGTAATGGAGAACCATTTTCTCAAATGCTACTATCTCCACAGGCATTACATTCGAAGATGGTAAGAAAGATATGGATAAGTCTTAAACTTGTTGTATTTCTTTATGTACTTTTCTAGCTTCTCTAATTTACAGTGTTGTGTAATGTTTTTTAATTCAACCAGTGATCTCTCTAGATTCTCAAGAGCCTCTTTAGCATTGTTAAATGGAGAGTCAGTCAAAATTGTGTGGGTCAATTCTAAAATGTTTTTCTCAAGTTTCTTAATATGCTTGAGTGCAGTATCTATTCCCAACACCATGCACGGTTAGAAACACATGATTGTATGACTACATGTTAAGGTGTCAATGTTTCGACCCAGTAAATTACCTATTTTTCAAGGGGTCTTCATCAGAACAGGTAGGAAGCACCTTTACTCAGACAATAATACAACATCTGTCCCAGATTAGGTATGTAACAACTAGGTTGTTCTCTTTAGATCATCTTTATAAGTATTACACCAGCCAAAAACTCTAAATGATCAATGTTCAAGAATTGAGGAAATCATCCCCTTATCTTCTCAAAGTGTGAAGCACTATGTAGGATGTAACCAAGCACAGCTTTGTAGAAAAAGAGAAAGCAGTGGACACATCAGGGTAACTGTATATAATTAAAAGTGCCCCAAAAAAGTCAGGCCAATCCTTCCTGGTGTGGTGAGAAAAGCTATATCAAAGAATGAGAAGAACCTTTCCACCATCATGCATCATGATACCATCAATGTTCACAATCAATGCTCACAATCAGGGACAATCCAAATTGTCAACAACAATTGTGGCATTAGTAGACAAAAAGTCCTGTGTCCATATACCAATGTAGGGACATTTAAATAATCTTCTGTGCTTATTTTACTTCACCTGTGTGGAAGCCACTGTGTCTAACAGCATCGCAACATTTCATGCGTGTCAATAAAGATGTGAATACAATGCGCCAGGATAAAACCACAGTGCAGAGTGAGTACAGGGCCATCCAAAACTATCAGGCCACATCAAACTAGAAGTGCCGGAGGTCTGCTAAATTGCTGGTCCATAATATGGGCCCTTGCATCACCAGCAAAACAAAAACACTGTACAGGGATCAGTGAAAGATGAACTGAAATAGCAATAAAAGGTGGTTCACAATTAATGATAGGCGCACGGCCCTTTCCCAAAAACCAAGCTTATTGTGCCAACTAGCTGAGGTGCACAGCACCTACCATTTTTCTCCAGAGACAGTTTAATCGATATGCCACCAAGCATGAGAGAAGTACCTGTAAATAGACTCCAGCCCGCTGTGAGTAACGTGCACACCTCCCAGATGTTCTCTAAAGACTACTGTAGAGTCAGAAGCGCCAGATAAAATGAAGAACCACCCAGGTCTACGTAGTAATGGCCAAATAAAATAAAAAACATCTAAATGGAAGTGAAAGCATAGTACCAATATATGAAGTGGTATAAGTCAAAACTCTACTGTGACTCAGAACAATAAACTACATATAAAATGGAAGAAAAATATAGGCTAATGGAAACCAAAAGCCATCATGGTCCTGGGTTGCTTGTGTTCTGGTCAGGGAGAACCTGGTTCGGCAGTTCCTGTAGGACTGTTCTCACTGGAGCAGGGGCAAGACAAATTTTCACATAGCTGGGTCCAAATAAAGGTGGCATGGTGTGCAATATAATGATGGATTAGGATGCAGCCGGAGTACTTATAAGTGGCTTATATTAATCCAAGCATTCCATCCATCACCTTTGGTATACTTTTTTGTGTCGCCCTAAGTGGTATGAATACGCCAAGACGTGGATCCCTTGCACACTGTGTCACCGGAACCAATCTATAACTGGCTGAGGAGTCCTATGTAGGTTGAAACCAGTCTTGGGTTTCTTGTGTTACGATTCAGGGAGGACCTGGCTTGGCTATTTGGGCTGGACTGTTCTCATTGGAGCAGGGTCAAACTGATTTGCATATAGCTGGGTCCAACCTGAGGTGACATGTTGTGCAAAATAGCAATTGATTTGGATGTGGCCACAGGTAATTACCAGTGGTTGTGATTAATTCAAGCATTTCACCCATCACCTTTTTGGATACTTTAGTGCAGTGGTTCCTAATCTGTGCACTGTGGCACCCCAGTGTGCTGTCAAAACTAGCCAGGGGCGCCGCACGCACTTATGGGAATATGGTGCTTTGAAGGGGATATTGAGGCATCCACTGGACCCAGTAAGGTCAGTATGAAAATATGTGCATGAATTGAATGGTGCAGCAACACCCTGCAGCACAGCAGAGACCACAGCAATGGTGGCAAAGCACAGACACTCTCTCCTCTCACTGCACCAATTGAAAGGGAGATCCTCACCCATGCCACGTGCCCTTCAGTCATCAGTGTACGAAACAAAGACAGCTTGTGAACCTATGAGAAATCTTCACGGCTATAAAGTAGTCGATTCGATGGCTCCGCTAGTGGGAAAAGCAGCTCAGTGTAAGCCATAGAAAAGCTTATGCGGCGGGGCCAAGCAGTGAGCGGCCATACTTTACTTATAGGCTACTGGCCTGTCTGGCACACAGTACATACAAGAAGCCTTTCCATTATACTAAGCAAGCACAAAGTAACAGGGCACCATGTTAGCACGCACCTGTGAACCATTCATTGCCCCGCCACAACATCCCTCTAGCAAGGTGATAATTCTCCCAATTCTGCCAAGCCATCTGTCGGTTTATGGAGTTCCCACCTTGCCATCCCGCTATTCCTGTGGAATTTGATTGTTTATCTGTAGTCGTAGATAGCATCCTAGCAGCTGTCACAAGGACTTTTCAAATGCACAAATACTAATGTCAGATGAGCCAAATGCAACAGAAAAACACATATAAGATGAAACAAAATCTTAGTATTTCCCATACTGAGCACAAATCCAGCAATCAATCTATCTAACCTATCCTCCCTTTCAGACACTAAGATAAGAGGAACTGCATGCTCCAAGCTGTGAGGGGAAGAGACGCTCTGCACACCCTGGAGAAGAATTCCTGCATGCTGCAAGGTGGCACAAGCTTGATTGAGAAAATAGTCCCTACACTGTCTAGGTGTGGGAAAGTCCCTGCGCACCATAAGGTGGGCGAAATGTGTCCATGCGACCCTTAAGAAAAGGTACCTATACAACTTAAGTGGAGAGATCCTGGCACAATGTAAGGAGAGGTTCACTCCAGGTATACGCGCCAGATTTAGGTGATCCATGAAGCCCAAGACACACCAAAGACAGAAGCGCTGTGTCACTATGTTCTGTGGCATAACAGGAGAAAGACAAAAGAAATCCTTTATTCTCTCGGCTCCTCTCCCTACTGTCAGGCACTACAATTTGAGGAGCTCATGAATTGATGATTTTTTAAAAATTAAATAGCACAGATATTATCCCTAAAGATGTTAGAGTGCTTTTATATAAGAAGCAAAGAACGGATGGAAAAGTAAGCATTTCCCACCAAGGAAAAACATGGGTTCCATGAGTAGCATTAATACTAATCTGGAGATCCTTACTGACCAAAGAAGAAGCAGTTATTACCATTTAAAACACACTGTCTACAATGACATTTTAGAGTGTGAGCCCTACGTATAGCCCCAGAAAGAGTAGGTAGATAACTGACTATTAGTCCAAACCTGAGTCAGATGAATGAACCAGTGGATCAATTCAGACCACAACTTTCATAGAGCAACAAGTTACTTGGATTCACCCTGGACACCAACCTCAGTCTCAAGGACCACACTGCCAAGGAAACAAGGACAGCCTGGTACCATCAGACTGGAGGCAATAATGTGCAAAACACAGAGCTTCTCTACCAGTGTACCCAGGATCTGAAACAACATTCTTGTGTCTATCAGGGCCACACAAACCCTGCTCAGAAACAAGCTAAAGACACACCTCTTTAAAGAGCACTACATCACAATGCAGTAACAGTTCACTTCCCCGAGAACCCTGTGTCCCTCCAATCAGTCTTTGACACTGCATGGAGCTCCGCAATGGATAGGATTACATCTATGATTGTAATACATTCATTGGCTTCATCTCAATTATTTTCAGAGAGAAAAATGAAAATACTTTCAAGGCCGGCAAAAAAAAGTAATGTAATGGCTGGCTATGGCCAACAGCCAATAGGTCAAGAGAGTTGCGAGTTGAAATAGTTTGGGAACTACTGCTTTAGTGTATCAGGAGCATTAGCATATAACAAACATCATCTGCATATACGCAGAATATTGAATCTTTTTTGTACAGTATTGAAAACCCTGATGACAGTATTTGATTCAATTTAGCTAAAGGAACCTAAAACCAAATAAGCAAAATAGGTGCAAGGGGACCTCCTTGACTAGTTCCCCTCCTGAAGAAAAAATGTGGTAATTAAAGAACATTAATATTGGGCGCAAAGGTAGCAGAATCATACAATAAAGACAAATAGTTAATCCAATTAGTTGCAAACCATGCAATCGTAGAGTCTGAAATAAAAAGTCACAGTTGAAACAATTACAAGATTTTTCAACATCTAAAGTAATAGCTGTAAAATAAGATTTGAGTGGAGAAGCTTAACTGCAAATACTCTAAAAAGATCTAGCATTGTCTGAAAAGACTATTCCCTCACTTTTGTGCAGCAGTCAGAACCAAAGATTTCCACCTACTATTCCAGTCTAGACAGAGGCCAGCCTTATGTAAATCAATACTGACCCTTCTGCTCATGGGAACCGGCCAACTCTAGCTGAAGTCCAGGCCCCTACAAGAAAGGAACACAAGCACCTCTGCTTGGTTTCAGCCCATTAGGCTTTATAAATGAGATATTGTTATTGACATTTTTGAGCGCTACTGCTACCCAAAGGTGTCCTGGCGCTGTAAGAAGTCCTGCCGAAGAATAAGAGAGTGGAAGAAGTAACAACGATATTAATTAATGAAAAGCCATGTTTTTAATGCTTTCCTAAAAGCCAGTAGATTGGTCATACTTCTGAGGTGGATTGGGAGATCGTTCCATGCCTTGGCAGCATTGGCTACAAAACTTCTGCCCCCCCCCCCCCCCCCACTGTCTTTTTTCACACTTGGCACCATCACCATTTTTGCATCTGATGACCTCAACGATCTTTTCGGTGCATTCCGGGGTATTCTCTGTTGAAGGTAGTCTGGCCCGGTTCCATGAAGGGCTTTGAAGACCAAACATAAGGCTTTAAATCGGGTGCGTTTTCTAAACGGCAGCCAGTGGAGTTTCTTTTATCTCAGCCGAGATGGAGACGTATTTGGGTATGCCAGTCAGGAGTCTGGCCGCCGCATTCTGCAGGATCTGTAATTTGTTCATCAGTCCTTCCTGTATATTAAAATATAAGCTGTTACAATAGTCCAGTCTGGACATTGTTAACGCTGCGATGAATGTTTTTTGGGAGCAGTGGCATTATTTTCCTGCAGGATCTCAAAATATTGGAAATCCGCGATGCCACTGTGTTGACCTGGTTCCTAAAGCTAAGGTTGTTATCAATCCACACTCCCACATTTTTCACTTTCCTACTGGGAGTGGGAAGGGGCCCTAAAGTGTCCGGCCAACAATCGGAGGTCCAAAAGTTGGGGTTATTGCCAAACAATACAACCTCCATTTTACCGGAGTTGAGTTTTAGGCAATTTTGTGCCATCCAGACCCCTACGGCATTCATACAATCCTAGAACTGGGACGCAGTTCGGGCATCTCCTCAGGCTGTAAAGAGACCACAATTTGGGTGTCATCCGCGTAGAAAGTCAGATTGAAGCCAACAGATTCAATTAGGGGTACTTATGAGGACACATACATATTAAAAAGTGTCGGACTCAATGAAGACCATTGCGGCACTCTGCAGTGTAGTGAGAATGAATCAGCCTTGTATTCGCCCAGGGCAATCGTTTAAGTTCTGTTGGATAGGAAGGAATTGAAAAGTTTACAGGCGGTGCCCTGGACTCCGATCTCGTGCAATCGGTCCATCATAGACTAGATCCTGTGGTACAGGGAGCAATGGATCCACATCTGGGCATATCATCAGTCACATATGACATTACATCAACCACACAAAAGGTGAATGTAGGAATACGACCCATCCCATATCTGAATCACACTTATGAGACCTAAAAAGGCCAATATCCATCTGGGGATGCTTTTGCTCCTTCTTAGTGTGGCACGGTGTGTGACAAACAATGGATAGGAATGCTACCCAGAGCGATTGCCACTGATTTAGATTATTTGCAAGCATTCCACCCATCATATTTTGTCTGCTTGATGTAACGCTCTAAGTGGCCAAGATGTGGGTCCCTCGCTCGCTGGGCAGCACAATTCAAGTTACACCTCATTGATGAGGCCTAGGAAGACCAAGACGGGTCTCAGGTTACTTGTGCTCCTTTCTGGAGGGTACCACACCAAGCAATTCTGGATGCCTTGTTCTCATGAGAAGCAGGGTCAGTACTGATTTTATTAGAGGACACACAAAGAGAAGCACTATGATTTGGAATGCTACTCAGAGCAATTGCCAGTGGTTTAGACTATTTGCAAGCATTCCTCCCATCACCTTCTGTGTGTTTCTTTTATTTTGGAGGTATCCATTTCATTATCTCTTTGACCTAAGATGCAGGTATTAACTTTGCTGTAAGTTACTGTTTTATTGTTATGAAGTGCATTTAACAGGTAGGGGTGAACAAGGTCATAGTAGGCATTTTACGTTGTTTAGACCCGGTCAAAAATTAAGAAAATATTTCCTTCCATTTGCAACAGCATTAGACACATCTTATAAAAAATAAATGTTACTTGAAGACAATGTAAATTGTTTCTTCTCTTTGGATGCGATTATAATGTTCATAAAATCAGTATAATCCAGAAATACGACAGCATTTCCTCTGGGTTTAATACTCATCCATATCTACTAAGTTGTGTTGCTAAGGTGATGTGTACTCTGAATTTTAGCAGATGTCTGGGTGATCCAACAGCATTGGGAAACAATTCTCCTGAAAGAAATATTTTGCATAGTTTCTCAAATTAGTTATTTCGTTCTCCGAGTTACAAATTCTTTGGACCACATCCTCGGCATTACTGACTCTCTGTTCAACTTCATAAATCCAGTTAACCCGTCAAAGACCATTGGTCATAAACTCTTTGTTGGTTTTTTCCATTATTTTTTTACAAATCAGATGTCTTTAAGTACTATTTCTAAAGTTAGACCTGGAGAAGATTTGTCTGGTGATAGTGGGTCCCAAGAGAGTAATCAGAAGAAGTAGCTTAGGCATCTCTAGAAACATGCCAAGTGCCAAAATGTTTCTAGTGCCTGGAATTAACATTCTTAGTAGTCAGGTGGTGTACGTGCTTGATATGGAGGAACATCTCTTTGAAGGATCTTCTGGCATGAGGTCCAATTCTCTGAGGTTTCAGACTACCTCTAATCAAGGCATAGAAGGGTCTGTTAAGACATTACAGTTTGTCTCAAAGGGGTTGTACAGATGGGTAGAGTCCAAGTAGGTTCCACAGCTATGATGCATTTAGACTCTGCTCACTAGGGGACTGCTGTCCAGTGCCAGGTAAATGCCAGGTAAATGTACTCTGACCGATAAAACATATAGAAATTGGCTAATCCTTGATAGGAATATTTAACTCTCCTGAAAGGCTATAGAAATTATGCCAATGACATGGAAGGTTAAATGCCGGGACACATGGCGAGTGCAGCACCTGGGCAAACAAGATTATTCCTTTTTCTCAGCACTGCACGAATTGCACATGCAGTTGGACGCAATACTATGTACTCCAGACTTACATGCCAAGGTGGGACACAGTGAATATCTTGCGAGAACACTGTCAGATCATAATTCATTATTGTTTGGACTCCAATGGGCTTAGGAGCGGCCTGTGGTCCCGACTTGGAGATTGCGACCAGAGGCACTGGAAGACCAGGTCTTTCGTGAAGAGGTCGAGACAGGAATCACTCAGTATTTCATTGAAAACGAGGGAACGGCATCGTTGGCGGCAGTGGAATGGGACGCTTTCAAAGTTGTCGTGAGAGGATTGTGTATAGCTCATATGGTGGGAGTGTGGAAGACGTTATTACAGGACGTAGACACAGTAGAACAGCGCTTGCAAGCTGCAGAGAGAGCCCACCCCGAGAGCCCTGATGAGCAGGGGGAGGTTTCGGACGCTAGAGAGGCGATGGCAGTACAAGTGGAAAGATTGCGTTGTTTCAAACTCAAGAAATACCTGGCACCCGCGCATGCAGAGCAGGATAAGGCGAGCACACTATTTGCATGGTTGGCTTATCCGGCCCGCCGTGGAACACACATACTAGAACTGGATACCCCGACGGGAGATCCGGTGTATACCCAACAGGGAATTAATACACTGTTTTTGGGATACTATGAGTTGTATCGGAGTAAGTTACAGGTTGATGGGGAATTCTTGACAGATATAGGACTGCCACAGCTAGAAAAGACACAGGCTGATTTGCTAGGACAGGAGATCACGCTGGGTGAAATTCGGAGTGCAATTAAACATATAGTGCGCAACAAAACGCCGTGAACGGATGGGCTGCCGATAGAGTTCTATTCGACTTATGTTGAGCAATTGGCCCCTAAATTACTGACTGTTTTTTAACGAGGCTAAAATGGCTGGAGTACTGCCGGCTTCCACCCGAGATGCCATCCTTATTCAGGTACTGAAACACGGGAAGAGCCCCTCTGATAAAACAGCCTATCGCCACATGTCCATGCTCACGTCTGATTATAAAATCCTGAGCAGAATCCTTGCAACCCGACTGCTCCCACACATGCTACAACTGGTTCACCGAGACCAAGCGGGATTTATCCCAACTCGGAATACTGCCACCAGTGTGCGGCATCTGCTTCGCATATTGGGGGAGGAGTCTTGTTCTACTGCCTCTGCTGCCATTCTATCGGTAGATATTGAGAAGGCGTTTGACAGCCAGGAATGGCCATACTTGTTTTAAGTTACCCGCACATTTGGTCTTGGAGATGCCTTCGTGGGGTGGACAGAAATTCTATACAAATCGGCAACGGTCCGGGTTTGGACAGGGGCCCTGATCTCGTCCTCTTGCACAGTAGGACGCGGAACACACAGGGGGGCCTGCTATCCCCCTTGTTATTTGCACTGGCCATTGAGCCATTAGCAGCACATGCTAGACTGGGACGCTGAAATACTGCGCTTGAATTACACGGGGTTGCGCAGCACATATCAATCTATGCCGATGACTTCCATATGTTTCTAGCTAACACTTGGGGTGAACTGGGTGAAGACTTGTCTGTTACCGGCAGCCCTGTCAGATGCAGGCTTCTCTCATACTAACGGTATAAGGTGAGAATCTCGCTGTTTCACTTACCTGGGCACCAACATCTATCATGCACCCGCTGATTTGTTGGATGGCAATGTAAGCAGAGCCATGCAGGGTCTCCGAGGTAGTTTAACATTTTGGGGCACCTTGCCGCTTTCGGTGGCTGGGCGAGTAGCGCTATTGAAGATGGTAGTGCTTCCCCAGTTGTTGTATTACTTTAGGACAATGCCAATTTGGATCCCAGGGTCTATTTTTACACAGATCCATTCAATGATCGGGGGGGTTTATTTGGGCAAATGGTAGAAGGCGGGTTGCACTAGATACGCTGATGCACCCAAGAGCTGATGGGGGCTGGCAGTGTCAGTTTTTGAAGTATACTACTTAGCGGCCCAGGTGCAGTGGCTTAGGCAGTGACGCTGGAGTTTCGGGGTCCAGACGACCGAGACGGACGCGGAATCTCACGATACGTATTGTCCTCTATTATCCTCCAGCAGCAGCTATCCCTCGGGACGCTTACCAACGAGGTGCGGACGATGAGGTCATGCTGGAATCGGAGCCAGTGTAGAGCTGGGATTACCCGCCCATATGCCCCGGACATACCTTTAGCTATGTGTGCTGCGTTTCCGAATGGGGGATTGGACCACGCTATCTGAATGGGAGACACTGGCGATACAGGTACTGGGATTTAAATGAAGACGGTGCCCTATTACCCTATCAGGCCTTGCAGGACAGATATGGCCTCCCTCGTGGGGACTTCTTGCTTCATTCGGCCCTTGTTTCGGCAATACAATGCCACTGGTGGGAGGGACTATCGGAGCTGTGGACGTCTATGGCATGTCAGTACGTAGTAATGGCAGCAGGGACCTTCAAAGCAATTACATGCTTATATAGGCGCATTATAGGCGAGGGGATGGAACCATTGAGAGACCTGCAGCAGAAGTGGGAACCGGACCTGGGTAAAGAGATTCCCGAGAAAACATGGACTCAAAGCGTTGAAAAGCACCAGAAATGCCAGATTCCAATTGGTTCACCTTTTTATACTACACAGGGCATCTCTCACTCCTGCCAGGATTAACAAATATTTTAGAATAGACATCACTAAGTGCCCGCGCTGTAATTTAGAGGGGGCGGAGTTTAGTCACATGATGTGGAATTGTCCGCAACTGGGAACGTATTGGGAAGAAGTGGTCAAGCTGCTATGTGAGGTCACGGAACAGCAGATAGAGCCTAATATGGGTACCTGTTTACTTCATTGGTTTCTCCACATGACTAAAACAAAGGTTCTGAGCAAGTTTTTAGATTTGGAATTGTTTTAGGCCAAAAGGGATATCACAGAGCACTGGAAAGCCGCACAAGGCCAAAGTGTCAAGAGATGGAAAGCAGAATTAACTAAATGGGCAACGAGCGAAGGTACAGTCAGGTTTCAGGTCGACAGGCGAACTAATGGGGATAAGGCAATGGAGGCCACAAGGGCCTGGGAGGCCCTGGTGGTGTTGCTGCAAGCGCCAGAGGCAGATCCAGATGCAAGCTCGATATTGAACGCACAAGCTGTATCGCCCTGAGCTACATGCGTACTATGAGATTACCTGTGATTAATGATGAACGGATAATGTAGCTGAATAAGTGAGTGCTAGCATACACTGTACTAACATTCTCATGGTGTATAATGCTAAGTCAAACGTTGCATAGTATTTAATTGAATAACCATAGTTAGGACACACCGGGGGACACGGGTGAGTTAGGAGTGAGGTGGGGAAGTGGGTTGGTTAATTTGTATTGTAAGCTTTTGTTTAAGCGTCACAATTGTGTCTTTGGGCATTAGCCAATGATGAACCCTCAATGGGTTTCATATCACAATATTTGTATATTGATAGCGGGAGCTAAACCGGAGGGCGTATATACATGCTCCCTTGCCCGAGAGGACAATGAATAGTGGTACCACTAATTAATGATGACTGTTGTTTGGATGACCACTGTGCACCTTTGAATTCTGTATCAAATTAATTGTTGTTGCGGTGAAAAATTAATAAAAACAAATAAAATAAAAAAATGGAAGGTTAAATGCCATGTGTGGCCAGCAGAACTTATTTAATGTGCCATCTACTATAGTGATAGTGCAAACATGGCTTCGGGACTATCATTGCAACCTGACTGTAGTAGTATAAGAACTCCAATTGAACCAGTCAATATAAACCCCTTTAACAGCTCAAAATGTTTCTTTTGACTATTAATTTGTCACCCCTGAGTAGGCCTTGAAGCCCACAAGTCAGGGTGCATGGTTTTTAAAAGGGAGACATGCAGAAATGTAATGTTACCATGTACCTGCAGTGACAAGCTCCCAAAGTTATTTTCACTGTGGTAGGCTCTAGCTCTGCTATGTAGAAAACTATAGTACTGATTAAAATATTAATTCTGCTATCTCGGTTTTGGGACCAGCTAGAAAATGATTCAACCACTATTTTAACAGTGTTATTTAAAGTATAATTCAATAGTGAAGTCAAATCGCGAATTGACTTAAGGCACCTTACCTGACGCTCGCTGTTGCTCCCTCGTTTTTATGCTTCTAACATTCAGTTTTGTTCCGCGTTTGTCACGGCCAGGCTGAGCGCTGATTGGTGTTCCTTGTCCAATCAGGAACTTGACCGGGAGGAGCCAGTTGTGCCCACTGGCCATTTAATCCCTGCTGTGGCACAGACGCACTCAGCAGGCTCGTCGCCGGCGCACCAGAGGCAAGACTGTATGCGCCCGTCCGTGCCTGGACGACGCCAGACACCAAACATGCTGCTGGTTCAGTTTGAAATAAACGGGCATACTCTCGGAATGGCCTAGGTGCTATCAGCACGGGGGTAAGTCCATGTGCATATCAGTTCTGTGTTTTGCTGGTGGGTCCTTTTTGTTGTATGCGTTGCGGTTTCAGCTCATTGGCAGCTGCAACCTCTATACCTCCCTCCCCGCCAACTGTTAAGCTTCTTAGCTTGAACTGCCGTTCCCTGGTCAAGCACTTCACTGAAGTATTTGACCAAATCCAGGATGAGCCTCCAGATATTCTCTTTGTCACAGAGACATGGCTCACTGCCAGTACCGAGGCTTAGCCTGGTCTGGCCCTTCCCCAGGGTTATAATATTGAGACACTCAATAGAGGGGCGGCATTGCAATTATTTTTAAAACTGGTTACACTTGTGTCTTGATTAAAGAGGCCCTAGTGGGTTGCGAATGCGCATGTGTTAAAATCTCCCTCAACGCCAATTTTACACTGTCTGGGCTCCTACCGTCCCCCAGGGCCCTCCAAAAATTTCAGGGATGCCCTTATTGCTGTGTTCAGCATATTAGCCATCGGATCGGCCAATTTCAACATCATTGGCGACCTCAACCTGCATTTAGAAGCAAGTCAAGACGGTGAGATTGGCAACTTTTTAGCAGATCTCGCTGCCTTTCAACTCACGCAGCGTGTCCCAAGTTGTACACACTCAGCTGGGCATCTGTTGGACCCTATTTTTTCCAATCTACCTGCTCTTACTGTCAATCCACCCCTTCCTATGAGCTGGTCCGACCACTAACTGGTATCCACGGCATTACAGGGAGCTGGGCCTCTCCAGGATGTTACTTGTAAATCCGTCCTAAAGCACCCCTGCCATAAACTTAATGCCGACCACGTCCGTGCCCTCCTCCTCAGCCAAACACCCAACCTTCCTGACAACCCTGACAGGGCTGATAGCATCCTGTCTGATTGTCTTACGCATTCCCTTGATACCCTCATTCCCACCAGGTGGTCCCAGAGCTGTAGAACTCAGTCAAGCCTGTGGTACAATGACAACCTTAATACAAGAAAACCCTACACAAAAAGGGGGAGTGTGGGTAAAGAGGGTCCAAGGGATGTGTTTAGAGACCACCTACAGTATAAATCCCCAATCAACAAGCATTATACCAAAAATACTGTGGGTCTAAAAAATATTCTGTGTGGATACCTGGTATATTCAGAAGAGTGAAAACCATCTGGGGTGTACCCAAAGAGGTTGAGTTCCCATCACCCACAAAGGTGGCTATTCATCATTTGGGAGCTCTGAACTAAACCATAAAGACCAACCATTTGAGTGATAATGGCGGTTGTATGGTAGTCCCAGTCGTGGGTGACCAAAAGTAGGGTGATGGTTTGCAGTGCCAAGAATATAAAAGGAAAAAGTGCTATTAAAAATGGCTATCAAGACACAAACAATTTTATTCTGGTGCTATCTTGATGCCACTTTAAAAACAGTGCGTGGACAGTGTAACAAATAACTGTCAGGGTGGTGGTCTACATGTTTCGGCTATCGGACTATGGAGTCCAAGCTCTCATCAGGACCTTTACCGCTACTGCAAAAACGTGAACAAAGGAAACTTATGTAAACTAGTAGTTGGGATGAAATCCCAATACGACCTTTTATGCTAGTCCGTTTCCCTGGAATTTTTGGGAGGGGAAACCAGAAACCTAGTTACAATAGAAGAGAAAAGTCAATCATTTCTAAAAATTATCAATATCCAACACAGAAAACGCTAGATACAGTGTACTAACAGTCATGAGCACAATACAAGTGTGAGTATTGTATACTCAAAGTGGTAGAAACATCAAGAAAATTTCACAAAAATTTTTTTGTTAAGTACTTACCCGTCAATATTCGGGTATGTACCTCGCCTCGCCTGGCATCCGCTCAGGACAGGAGGCACCGCTCTATGAGAAAGAGAGCATCAATGCATACAAAAATTAGCCCCATGGTAGGTAATCCCATAGTGTTATAAAGGGGGGGGAAAAAACTTCCACAATGTGTCGTTTGTAAGTGCAATTATGAAAATAAGGCAGAATCAAACAGTCTAGTAAGTGGAAAGCGAACGCTGATGGCACAGAACGCTTACAACTTTAGAAGTGCGCTGTAACGCTGGCACACGATAAGGAGCTAATGGCACAAATGTCATAATGTGCTTACATATTTATATGTGCGCTGTAACGCTTGCACACGATGAGGAGCCGGCCAATAGTTAAACACAAATCTCAGTAGCTAGAGCAGTGAAAACTACGGCTGAGACAACCAAAAACATAGCAGCGTGTCATATTGTGCTGAGAGACTCATGTCCCATCTGTAACTTCTGTGTAAGGTATACCGCACTAGAAGACAGAACGTCAGAACAGAAGTCGAATGTCGGAGCGTCAGGACTCACCTCTCCGTCGGTACCCCACGCTAGAAGCTGAGCTGAAGGGGAGGTGGCGGACCGGACGAGGGAGTAACCTGATATAGACCAATAGGCGTCCGACTTTGTTGTTGTCTACGGAACGCTCAAAGGGACAGAAAGGATGTGTGATTTCTCGTCCGTGGGGAACTTGGGAAATGTAGTTGAGTGTCGTAGTTCCTATACAAAGCAGATAACGGCGACATGTTGGAATGTCTGCCAGAGTAATGCATTCAAGGTATACTTTGAAGCGCGAGGCGTGTAAAGGCTACTCTGCATACAAAAAAATATATGCTATTAGAGTTTCACCTATTGGAATTGTACAGAGCTGGTAACGGCGACATGATGGAATGTCTGCCAAAGTGATGCATTCAAGGTGTACTATGAAGCGCGAGGCGTGTAAAAGGCTGTTCTGCATATAAAAAAATTATGTGCTGTTAGAGTTTCACCTTACGAGTTTATACATGCAGTTTGACATATTTATAGGAATAAGGAATTCCAATAAACCAGAGGGCCACATAACCTAATTTAGAATATGGAATGGCATGATCGAGATACAAACAGTGCGATTGTGTAGTCCAATAAAGCCATTGGTGGTTGTCCTCATCTAGGATTAGATGTTAGTCAGAGTAGTAGAACCTAAGCTCAGTGGGGAGTGATGCCACATGTAATATTCATAGAACCCAGAGGGGTGGCCATTGATTTAGTGCCCGTACTAGACACTTCAAATGTTAAGAGCGATATCTCATGTACAAAAATAATGGAGATCTAAAAGGCTGCATCATATGTGAGTCTTTCTCCGTAATATAGATTACAAAGATGACCATGGGATATCGTCGTTCAAGCCAAACAGATCGCTTTTGAGTTTGAACACCCATTTTTGTTCTTTCAAGAACAAAAATCTGCTGATGTCTGTGACATGAGTGGGGATGAAGGGTTGCTCTAAGATCACCCATCTCAAGTCCTCCGGTTTATGAGCCAAAGACAGAAAGTGGTTGGTGAGTTTGGTGGCTTGTTTATTCCGTCTGATAGTACTCTTATGTTCATTAATGCGAGTTTTGATCTTTCGTGTGGTCATACCCACATATCGCAATGAACAAGGGCAGGTTATGAGATAGATCACCCTGTCGGTGTTGCAATTTGTGTGTTTTCTTAGAATCCAAGGTGAGTTGGTACCGATGTCAATGGTTTTAGTTGCCTGAGTTTGAGGACAGACAGAGCACTGGCCACATGGGAAATGCCCCTGTACCGGTGGCAGGTTCCACAGGGTATTAGTGATGTTGGTAGATTTTTCCCGTGGTCTTGTGTGAACTAGGTTATCTCTAAGGTTAGTACCTCTTTTAAAAGAGAAGAGGGGTGGTGGTAGCGCCTCATTCCCTACAGTTAGAATCCGCCAGTGTCTTCTGATAGTTTTTTGTACATGGTTAGACCATGTGCTGAATGTGTTGACGCAGGTCATTCTCAACAGTGGTGGTTTTGGTACTGGAGGCTCTAAAAGTGCCCCTCGATGGTTGTTGGTGGCTCTTTTCCAAGCACGTCTGACCAGGTTCTTAGGGTATTGTCTATCTTGTAGCTGACAAGATAGCTCTTCTGCATGACGATTGAAAGTAGTTAGATCAGAACAATTCCTGCGAACACGCAGGAACTGTCCTACGGGTAAGTTTTCCCGGAGTGATCTTGGATGGTGACTTTGAAAGCTCAAAAGAGAGTTCTTTGAGGAAGGTTTTCTGTATAGCTCACTCCCCAGTCTGCCTTGGTCCGGGCTAATCACGATGTCTAGGAAAGGCAATCGGGTTTTGTCATAAGTTGCTGTGAAGCGTAAGAAATCGTTTTGTTCATTAAGCCATACATGGAAATCCAAAAGAGAGGTAACAGATCCATGCCACACTACCAGAATGTCATCAATGTACCTTCTCCATATCTTTATCTGCTCTCTGAATGGATTTGACTCACTTAGTACATTGTGCTGTTCGAAAAGGTGGACATACAGATTGGCTAAGCTCGGCGCGAAAATGCTGCCCATGGATGTTCCTGAGACCTGCAGATAAATTGTCTCCTCGAACCTGAAGAAATTTTCCATCATAGCCAACCTGGCACATTCCATGATGAAGTGAATTGGTGTGATGGTGTCAGGGGTTCTCATCTCCAGAAGACTCTCTATGGCTGAAAGGGTCTCTATTTGTGGAATAGAGGTATATAAAGATTCCACATCGAAGCTCACCAATATGTCTGATTCTGTGTCAAAGATGATGTCTGGGAGCAGACGAAGGACGTCCTTAGTATCTTGCAGATAGCTCGGCATCTCCTTGACAAGCGGCTGCAAAAAGAAATCCACGAAAGTGGAAAGAGGTTCTAACAGAGAGCCTATACCTGATATTATTGGTCGTCCTGGAGGTGGTCTTTGTTCTTTATGGATCTTTGGTAAGACATAAAAGTATGGCATGACCGGGTATTTGGTAGTAAGGAAATTGGATTCTTGTTCTGTGATGGGTAAAGAGGGTCCAAGGGATGTGTTTAGAGACCACCTACAGTATAAATCCCCAATCAACAAGCATTATACCAAAAATACTGTGGGTCTAAAAAATATTCTGTGTGGATACCTGGTATATTCAGAAGAGTGAAAACCATCTGGGGTGTACCCAAAGAGGTTGAGTTCCCATCGCCCTTAGACCCTCTTTACCCACACTCCCCCTTTTTGTGTAGGGTTTTCTTGTATTGAGTTTGAGAGCAGCCACGGCTGCGGGTCCTCTACATTGGGGTAGATTCACTACTTTCTGACGACGTTTGGCGATTTATGAACATGGCAGAACTCACAGGTCTAGCTTTTAACGATGACATGCTCCAATCGATATTGAGTACCAATCCAAGTATCTTAGACTCCTTACCTTCTGTCTCAAGCAATACTCAGGATGATTGGCAATCTTTACTCAGTTTAAAGAATTCCCATTCCCGCACCTTCATTCACGGTGCCATCATGACTGAGTATTTGAGAAGCAACAGTGCCCCTATGGGCCTAATAGTGACAAACACTCCCAGGCTTTTTCTTACGGACAAGACATTTCTCAAAGACTGGTCACTGATCGCGTGGCGGTGCACACGCGATTGGTTAATCCTTATCATTAACACGGCCAAAAGGGTAGCTGATGCCATACTCATTGAGATCCAAACTTTGGAGGGGCAGATTAAGACCACTATCTCAAGTGCCATTTTCAAAAGAAACCTCGAAGAGACAAACAAAACCAACAAAGAGCATAAAGACTCGATCTTAATGACCAAAATCGACAAATTTAAAAAGGACCTAGCGCGCTTCTCCTTCGAGAAGGTATATCCCTACACCAGCGAACAGTACATTCCACCTGAGTACAATAAGAAAGGTAGACGGTACGGGTCAAACTATTCTTCGTCTGGGTCAGACACCTATTCCACTGACTCAGATTCTGAGAACAACGCACAACCACCGAGGAGAGGTAGAGGACAATATCGGCCTAATTTCAGACAAAACATGCCACACCCTTACCAACAAGGAACACCTTGGTGGCCGCCTGCTCCGTGGGGCTACCAACCCCCGTTTTCCCAACCTCCACTTCCTTTTCCAGCTCAGGCTCCATTCTTTGGCCAACCGCCTTTTTTAGGATCAGGTCGCGGACGAAATCGAGGAAGAAGGAGAGGGTCCCCACAGGTACATTGGCAAACAGAGGAACCACAACAACCGAATACCCGGAGCAAGAAGGGACAACCCCAACCAGGGACAAGCACGAACACAACGAATTAGTGGTTAATCTCAGTACCAAAGTTCTGACATCCGATGAACAGCGAGTCCTCAATAAAGGTTTGGGGTTCGTACCCACTAATGAGGGAGACCCATTCCAGCTTCGCTGTGAATTGGCCCGATTTTTCAGGAAGATACGTCTTCATTTCTTTTTTAAGGACAAAGAACCTACATCTTCTACAGATGATTCCCCTGACAGGAATACAGGCCTCAAAATTGCCTCGACTTTCAACCCTCCAGTTCATCTTGTTCCAGATCGGGTAAAAGTATTCGAACAAGCAGTGATCCAAGACATCACCACCTATAATGCCAGAGGAAACAAGGCTTATCACAATCTCTCAAAGAGGGATAAACAAGCACTAATGGCACTTGCAAAGGATGGTTCCATCACGATAAAACCAGCTGATAAAGGCGGAGCAATTGTCATTTTAGACACAGAGACATACCGGAATGAATGTCTGAGACAACTTGGAAATCTTGCAGCGTACAAACCGCTCTCTGAGGATCCGACTTCCAGATTGACGAGAGAGATCAAAACCCTCGTTGAAGATGCACTTGCTGCCGGCTGGATCACAGAACAAGAATCCAATTTCCTTACTACCAAATACCCGGTCATGCCATACTTTTATGTCTTACCAAAGATCCATAAAGAACAAAGACCACCTCCAGGACGACCAATAATATCAGGTATAGGCTCTCTGTTAGAACCTCTTTCCACTTTCGTGGATTTCTTTTTGCAGCCGCTTGTCAAGGAGATGCCGAGCTATCTGCAAGATACTAAGGACGTCCTTCGTCTGCTCCCAGACATCATCTTTGACACAGAATCAGACATATTGGTGAGCTTCGATGTGGAATCTTTATATACCTCTATTCCACAAATAGAGACCCTTTCAGCCATAGAGAGTCTTCTGGAGATGAGAACCCCTGACACCATCACACCAATTCACTTCATCATGGAATGTGCCAGGTTGGCTATGATGGAAAATTTCTTCAGGTTCGAGGAGACAATTTATCTGCAGGTCTCAGGAACATCCATGGGCAGCATTTTCGCGCCGAGCTTAGCCAATCTGTATGTCCACCTTTTCGAACAGCACAATGTACTAAGTGAGTCAAATCCATTCAGAGAGCAGATAAAGATATGGAGAAGGTACATTGATGACATTCTGGTAGTGTGGCATGGATCTGTTACCTCTCTTTTGGATTTCCATGTATGGCTTAATGAACAAAACGATTTCTTACGCTTCACAGCAACTTATGACAAAACCCGATTGCCTTTCCTAGACATCGTGATTAGCCCGGACCAAGGCAGACTGGGGAGTGAGCTATACAGAAAACCTTCCTCAAAGAACTCTCTTTTGAGCTTTCAAAGTCACCATCCAAGATCACTCCGGGAAAACTTACCCGTAGGACAGTTCCTGCGTGTTCGCAGGAATTGTTCTGATCTAACTACTTTCAATCGTCATGCAGAAGAGCTATCTTGTCAGCTACAAGATAGACAATACCCTAAGAACCTGGTCAGACGTGCTTGGAAAAGAGCCACCAACAACCATCGAGGGGCACTTTTAGAGCCTCCAGTACCAAAACCACCACTGTTGAGAATGACCTGCGTCAACACATTCAGCACATGGTCTAACCATGTACAAAAAACTATCAGAAGACACTGGCGGATTCTAACTGTAGGGAATGAGGCGCTACCACCACCCCTCTTCTCTTTTAAAAGAGGTACTAACCTTAGAGATAACCTAGTTCACACAAGACCACGGGAAAAATCTACCAACATCACTAATACCCTGTGGAACCTGCCACCGGTACAGGGGCATTTCCCATGTGGCCAGTGCTCTGTCTGTCCTCAAACTCAGGCAACTAAAACCATTGACATCGGTACCAACTCACCTTGGATTCTAAGAAAACACACAAATTGCAACACCGACAGGGTGATCTATCTCATAACCTGCCCTTGTTCATTGCGATATGTGGGTATGACCACACGAAAGATCAAAACTCGCATTAATGAACATAAGAGTACTATCAGACGGAATAAACAAGCCACCAAACTCACCAACCACTTTCTGTCTTTGGCTCATAAACCGGAGGACTTGAGATGGGTGATCTTAGAGCAACCCTTCATCCCCACTCATGTCACAGACATCAGCAGATTTTTGTTCTTGAAAGAACAAAAATGGGTGTTCAAACTCAAAAGCGATCTGTTTGGCTTGAACGACGATATCCCATGGTCATCTTTGTAATCTATATTACGGAGAAAGACTCACATATGATGCAGCCTTTTAGATCTCCATTATTTTTGTACATGAGATATCGCTCTTAACATTTGAAGTGTCTAGTACGGGCACTAAATCAATGGCCACCCCTCTGGGTTCTATGAATATTACATGTGGCATCACTCCCCACTGAGCTTAGGTTCTACTACTCTGACTAACATCTAATCCTAGATGAGGACAACCACCAATGGCTTTATTGGACTACACAATCGCACTGTTTGTATCTCGATCATGCCATTCCATATTCTAAATTAGGTTATGTGGCCCTCTGGTTTATTGGAATTCCTTATTCCTATAAATATGTCAAACTGCATGTATAAACTCGTAAGGTGAAACTCTAACAGCACATAATTTTTTTATATGCAGAACAGCCTTTTACACGCCTCGCGCTTCATAGTACACCTTGAATGCATCACTTTGGCAGACATTCCATCATGTCGCCGTTACCAGCTCTGTACAATTCCAATAGGTGAAACTCTAATAGCATATATTTTTTTGTATGCAGAGTAGCCTTTACACGCCTCGCGCTTCAAAGTATACCTTGAATGCATTACTCTGGCAGACATTCCAACATGTCGCCGTTATCTGCTTTGTATAGGAACTACGATACTCAACTACATTTCCCAAGTTCCCCACGGACGAGAAATCACACATCCTTTCTGTCCCTTTGAGCGTTCCGTAGACAACAACAAAGTCGGACGCCTATTGGTCTATATCAGGTTACTCCCTCGTCCGGTCCGCCACCTCCCCTTCAGCTCAGCTTCTAGCGTGGGGTACCGACGGAGAGGTGAGTCCTGACGCTCCGACATTCGACTTCTGTTCTGACGTTCTGTCTTCTAGTGCGGTATACCTTACACAGAAGTTACAGATGGGACATGAGTCTCTCAGCACAATATGACACGCTGCTATGTTTTTGGTTGTCTCAGCCGTAGTTTTCACTGCTCTAGCTACTGAGATTTGTGTTTAACTATTGGCCGGCTCCTCATCGTGTGCAAGCGTTACAGCGCACATATAAATATGTAAGCACATTATGACATTTGTGCCATTAGCTCCTTATCGTGTGCCAGCGTTACAGCGCACTTCTAAAGTTGTAAGCGTTCTGTGCCATCAGCGTTCGCTTTCCCCTTACTAGACTGTTTGATTCTGCCTTATTTTCATAATTGCACTTACAAACGACACATTGTGGAAGTTTTTTCCCCCCCCTTTATAACACTATGGGATTACCTACCATGGGGCTAATTTTTGTATGCATTGATGCTCTCTTTCTCATAGAGCGGTGCCTCCTGTCCTGAGCGGATGCCAGGCGAGGCGAGGTACATACCCGAATATTGACGGGTAAGTACTTAACAAAAAAATTTTTGTGAAATTTTCTTGATGTTTCTACCACTTTGAGTATACAATACTCACACTTGTATTGTGCTCATGACTGTTAGTACACTGTATCTAGCGTTTTCTGTGTTGGATATTGATAATTTTTAGAAATGATTGACTTTTCTCTTCTATTGTAACTAGGTTTCTGGTTTCCCCTCCCAAAAATTCCAGGGAAACGGACTAGCATAAAAGGTCGTATTGGGATTTCATCCCAACTACTAGTTTACATAAGTTTCCTTTGTTCACGTTTTTGCAGTAGCGCTAAAGGTCCTGATGAGAGCTTGGACTCCATAGTCCGATAGCCGAAACATGTAGACCACCACCCTGACAGTTATTTGTTACACTGTCCACGCACTGTTTTTAAAGTGGCATCAAGATAGCACCAGAATAAAATTGTTTGTGTCTTGATAGCCATTTTTAATAGCACTTTTTCCTTTTATATTCTTGGCACTGCAAACCATCACCCTACTTTTGGTCACCCACGACTGGGACTACCATACAACCGCCATTATCACTCAAATGGTTGGTCTTTATGGTTTAGCTCAGAGCTCCCAAATGATGAATAGCCACCTTTGTGGGTGATGGGAACTCAACCTCTTTGGGTACACCCCAGATGGTTTTCACTCTTCTGAATATACCAGGTATCCACACAGAATATTTTTTAGACCCACAGTATTTTTGGTATAATGCTTGTTGATTGGGGATTTATACTGTAGGTGGTCTCTAAACACATCCCTTGGACCCTCTTTACCCACACTCCCCCTTTTTGTGTAGGGTTTTCTTGTATTGAGTTTGAGAGCAGCCACGGCTGCGGGTCCTCTACATTGGGGTAGATTCACTACTTTCTGACGACGTTTGGCGATTTATGAACATGGCAGAACTCACAGGTCTAGCTTTTAACGATGACATGCTCCAATCGATATTGAGTACCAATCCAAGTATCTTAGACTCCTTACCTTCTGTCTCAAGCAATACTCAGGATGATTGGCAATCTTTACTCAGTTTAAAGAATTCCCATTCCCGCACCTTCATTCACGGTGCCATCATGACTGAGTATTTGAGAAGCAACAGTGCCCCTATGGGCCTAATAGTGACAAACACTCCCAGGCTTTTTCTTACGGACAAGACATTTCTCAAAGACTGGTCACTGATCGCGTGGCGGTGCACACGCGATTGGTTAATCCTTATCATTAACACGGCCAAAAGGGTAGCTGATGCCATACTCATTGAGATCCAAACTTTGGAGGGGCAGATTAAGACCACTATCTCAAGTGCCATTTTCAAAAGAAACCTCGAAGAGACAAACAAAACCAACAAAGAGCATAAAGACTCGATCTTAATGACCAAAATCGACAAATTTAAAAAGGACCTAGCGCGCTTCTCCTTCGAGAAGGTATATCCCTACACCAGCGAACAGTACATTCCACCTGAGTACAATAAGAAAGGTAGACGGTACGGGTCAAACTATTCTTCGTCTGGGTCAGACACCTATTCCACTGACTCAGATTCTGAGAACAACGCACAACCACCGAGGAGAGGTAGAGGACAATATCGGCCTAATTTCAGACAAAACATGCCACACCCTTACCAACAAGGAACACCTTGGTGGCCGCCTGCTCCGTGGGGCTACCAACCCCCGTTTTCCCAACCTCCACTTCCTTTTCCAGCTCAGGCTCCATTCTTTGGCCAACCGCCTTTTTTAGGATCAGGTCGCGGACGAAATCGAGGAAGAAGGAGAGGGTCCCCACAGGTACATTGGCAAACAGAGGAACCACAACAACCGAATACCCGGAGCAAGAAGGGACAACCCCAACCAGGGACAAGCACGAACACAACGAATTAGTGGTTAATCTCAGTACCAAAGTTCTGACATCCGATGAACAGCGAGTCCTCAATAAAGGTTTGGGGTTCGTACCCACTAATGAGGGAGACCCATTCCAGCTTTGCTGTGAATTGGCCCGATTTTTCAGGAAGATACGTCTTCATTTCTTTTTTAAGGACAAAGAACCTACATCTTCTACAGATGATTCCCCTGACAGGAATACAGGCCTCAAAATTGCCTCGACTTTCAACCCTCCAGTTCATCTTGTTCCAGATCGGGTAAAAGTATTCGAACAAGCAGTGATCCAAGACATCACCACCTATAATGCCAGAGGAAACAAGGCTTATCACAATCTCTCAAAGAGGGATAAACAAGCACTAATGGCACTTGCAAAGGATGATTCCATCACGATAAAACCAGCTGATAAAGGCGGAGCAATTGTCATTTTAGACACAGAGACATACCGGAATGAATGTCTGAGACAACTTGGAAATCTTGCAGCGTACAAACCGCTCTCTGAGGATCCGACTTCCAGATTGACGAGAGAGATCAAAACCCTCGTTGAAGATGCACTTGCTGCCGGCTGGATCACAGAACAAGAATCCAATTTCCTTACTACCAAATACCCGGTCATGCCATACTTTTATGTCTTACCAAAGATCCATAAAGAACAAAGACCACCTCCAGGACGACCAATAATATCAGGTATAGGCTCTCTGTTAGAACCTCTTTCCACTTTCGTGGATTTCTTTTTGCAGCCGCTTGTCAAGGAGATGCCGAGCTATCTGCAAGATACTAAGGACGTCCTTCGTCTGCTCCCAGACATCATCTTTGACACAGAATCAGACATATTGGTGAGCTTCGATGTGGAATCTTTATATACCTCTATTCCACAAATAGAGACCCTTTCAGCCATAGAGAGTCTTCTGGAGATGAGAACCCCTGACACCATCACACCAATTCACTTCATCATGGAATGTGCCAGGTTGGCTATGATGGAAAATTTCTTCAGGTTCGAGGAGACAATTTATCTGCAGGTCTCAGGAACATCCATGGGCAGCATTTTCGCGCCGAGCTTAGCCAATCTGTATGTCCACCTTTTCGAACAGCACAATGTACTAAGTGAGTCAAATCCATTCAGAGAGCAGATAAAGATATGGAGAAGGTACATTGATGACATTCTGGTAGTGTGGCATGGATCTGTTACCTCTCTTTTGGATTTCCATGTATGGCTTAATGAACAAAACGATTTCTTACGCTTCACAGCAACTTATGACAAAACCCGATTGCCTTTCCTAGACATCGTGATTAGCCCGGACCAAGGCAGACTGGGGAGTGAGCTATACAGAAAACCTTCCTCAAAGAACTCTCTTTTGAGCTTTCAAAGTCACCATCCAAGATCACTCCGGGAAAACTTACCCGTAGGACAGTTCCTGCGTGTTCGCAGGAATTGTTCTGATCTAACTACTTTCAATCGTCATGCAGAAGAGCTATCTTGTCAGCTACAAGATAGACAATACCCTAAGAACCTGGTCAGACGTGCTTGGAAAAGAGCCACCAACAACCATCGAGGGGCACTTTTAGAGCCTCCAGTACCAAAACCACCACTGTTGAGAATGACCTGCGTCAACACATTCAGCACATGGTCTAACCATGTACAAAAAACTATCAGAAGACACTGGCGGATTCTAACTGTAGGGAATGAGGCGCTACCACCACCCCTCTTCTCTTTTAAAAGAGGTACTAACCTTAGAGATAACCTAGTTCACACAAGACCACGGGAAAAATCTACCAACATCACTAATACCCTGTGGAACCTGCCACCGGTACAGGGGCATTTCCCATGTGGCCAGTGCTCTGTCTGTCCTCAAACTCAGGCAACTAAAACCATTGACATCGGTACCAACTCACCTTGGATTCTAAGAAAACACACAAATTGCAACACCGACAGGGTGATCTATCTCATAACCTGCCCTTGTTCATTGCGATATGTGGGTATGACCACACGAAAGATCAAAACTCGCATTAATGAACATAAGAGTACTATCAGACGGAATAAACAAGCCACCAAACTCACCAACCACTTTCTGTCTTTGGCTCATAAACCGGAGGACTTGAGATGGGTGATCTTAGAGCAACCCTTCATCCCCACTCATGTCACAGACATCAGCAGATTTTTGTTCTTGAAAGAACAAAAATGGGTGTTCAAACTCAAAAGCGATCTGTTTGGCTTGAACGACGATATCCCATGGTCATCTTTGTAATCTATATTACGGAGAAAGACTCACATATGATGCAGCCTTTTAGATCTCCATTATTTTTGTACATGAGATATCGCTCTTAACATTTGAAGTGTCTAGTACGGGCACTAAATCAATGGCCACCCCTCTGGGTTCTATGAATATTACATGTGGCATCACTCCCCACTGAGCTTAGGTTCTACTACTCTGACTAACATCTAATCCTAGATGAGGACAACCACCAATGGCTTTATTGGACTACACAATCGCACTGTTTGTATCTCGATCATGCCATTCCATATTCTAAATTAGGTTATGTGGCCCTCTGGTTTATTGGAATTCCTTATTCCTATAAATATGTCAAACTGCATGTATAAACTCGTAAGGTGAAACTCTAACAGCACATAATTTTTTTATATGCAGAACAGCCTTTTACACGCCTCGCGCTTCATAGTACACCTTGAATGCATCACTTTGGCAGACATTCCATCATGTCGCCGTTACCAGCTCTGTACAATTCCAATAGGTGAAACTCTAATAGCATATATTTTTTTGTATGCAGAGTAGCCTTTACACGCCTCGCGCTTCAAAGTATACCTTGAATGCATTACTCTGGCAGACATTCCAACATGTCGCCGTTATCTGCTTTGTATAGGAACTACGATACTCAACTACATTTCCCAAGTTCCCCACGGACGAGAAATCACACATCCTTTCTGTCCCTTTGAGCGTTCCGTAGACAACAACAAAGTCGGACGCCTATTGGTCTATATCAGGTTACTCCCTCGTCCGGTCCGCCACCTCCCCTTCAGCTCAGCTTCTAGCGTGGGGTACCGACGGAGAGGTGAGTCCTGACGCTCCGACATTCGACTTCTGTTCTGACGTTCTGTCTTCTAGTGCGGTATACCTTACACAGAAGTTACAGATGGGACATGAGTCTCTCAGCACAATATGACACGCTGCTATGTTTTTGGTTGTCTCAGCCGTAGTTTTCACTGCTCTAGCTACTGAGACTTGTGTTTAACTATTGGCCGGCTCCTCATCGTGTGCAAGCGTTACAGCGCACATATAAATATGTAAGCACATTATGACATTTGTGCCATTAGCTCCTTATCGTGTGCCAGCGTTACAGCGCACTTCTAAAGTTGTAAGCGTTCTGTGCCATCAGCGTTCGCTTTCCCCTTACTAGACTGTTTGATTCTGCCTTATTTTCATAATTGCACTTACAAACGACACATTGTGGAAGTTTTTTCCCCCCCCTTTATAACACTATGGGATTACCTACCATGGGGCTAATTTTTGTATGCATTGATGCTCTCTTTCTCATAGAGCGGTGCCTCCTGTCCTGAGCGGATGCCAGGCGAGGCGAGGTACATACCCGAATATTGACGGGTAAGTACTTAACAAAAAAATTTTTGTGAAATTTTCTTGATGTTTCTACCACTTTGAGTATACAATACTCACACTTGTATTGTGCTCATGACTGTTAGTACACTGTATCTAGCGTTTTCTGTGTTGGATATTGATAATTTTTAGAAATGATTGACTTTTCTCTTCTATTGTAACTAGGTTTCTGGTTTCCCCTCCCAAAAATTCCAGGGAAACGGACTAGCATAAAAGGTCGTATTGGGATTTCATCCCAACTACTAGTTTACATAAGTTTCCTTTGTTCACGTTTTTGCAGTAGCGCTAAAGGTCCTGATGAGAGCTTGGACTCCATAGTCCGATAGCCGAAACATGTAGACCACCACCCTGACAGTTATTTGTTACACTGTCCACGCACTGTTTTTAAAGTGGCATCAAGATAGCACCAGAATAAAATTGTTTGTGTCTTGATAGCCATTTTTAATAGCACTTTTTCCTTTTATATTCTTGGCACTGCAAACCATCACCCTACTTTTGGTCACCCACGACTGGGACTACCATACAACCGCCATTATCACTCAAATGGTTGGTCTTTATGGTTTAGTTCAGAGCTCCCAAATGATGAATAGCCACCTTTGTGGGTGATGGGAACTCAACCTCTTTGGGTACACCCCAGATGGTTTTCACTCTTCTGAATATACCAGGTATCCACACAGAATATTTTTTAGACCCACAGTATTTTTGGTATAATACAATGACAACCTTACCTTGGCCCGTAAATCTTGTAAAACCCTGGAACGGGCATGGAGACGGCACTATGATCCAGCTCTGAAAGTACAATATCAAGTAGCCGTTAAGAATTATCATAAGTCCATCCACAAGGAAAGAGCTGCCTATTTTTCAGATGAAATTAGAAACTGCAGTAACCCTACAAAATGTATCTTTGCCTTGCTTAAAGATCTTAAATCCTCAGGGCAACCTAATGCATCCCCTCTTTCCTCTAATCAACATTGCAAGGTCCTCATCATTTTTTTCATTAAGAAGGTCGAGGACATTTACAGAACTTTCCCCCACACTGCAATCAAAACAGGCCCCTCTCTTCTGCCCAGCGGTGCTCCCACTTTCTGCTTTTTTGGGGCTCTCCCAAGAAGTGATGAGCACCATCTGCAATAAACTCAAATCAGGATCCCCAGCAGACACCCTTAAACCGGATCAATTACCGAGATTTCTACCTCAGCTTCTCTTTCTTTTCTGTTATATCATTAATCTGTCTATGTCCTCTGCGGTAGTCCCTTTGGCCTGGAAACATGCCAACGTAGTTCCTTTTCTCAAGAAACCTACGCTGGATGTTTCTAAGCCAGAGAATTCTCATCCTATCACTGAAGCCTACAGTCAGTCAATCAGTCAAACAACTTTATTCGGTTTACTGCTGTAAAACCATAAAAGTTCACAAATATATATATAAAATCAAAAGTAATAAAAAAAATCATAAAACCATTTGTCCAATTCATTACATGCAAAAGATTAGTGCATAAATGGAATATCCATTGAGATCAAAATGCTAGTAAAATCAATGCTAAATATATACCTTGTAATTAATAAATAAGGCCCATTTATTTTGTCACTGCATGAGGACTAAGTCGATAAAATGCCCATCAGGATTCTGCCCTTTAGTCATATGACGCCCTGTATTTAACTGCCAATTTAAGAAAATTAAGAACAAATAAAAAAGAGTCTTCAGATAGCAGTTGTAAATAAATCAGACCTGGGCGTGCCTGCCTAAAATGCAATCTCCTTAAAAGAGGGACTATTCGTTTCCTATGGGGAAACGCATAGAAACGTCAAAAGAATAAAAAGTGAAGCAAATCCTGCGGAGACTCACCGTCGCAGCCGCAGGATATTAAAGGCTGTCCTCTATGGCAACCCCTGGGGAAAACTAACCGAAGATGGAAGAAACCCAGGCGAAACCTAGTCAGCAAAAAACGGTCATTTGTGCTGAAAGAACCTAAAAGATAACGCTCTGTGGATGGTGATATTTTCAAGATTATAAAGTTTCTCACACTAGGTTTCTTCAATTCGTGCTCTCCCATCTCTAGTTTCAATAGGCTACTAAAGGAATCCCTGACCCAAACCAGATCCTTTTTTGATGACGTTTCCAGGTTACTGTATAGATCTGGTCTACCCAGTCTATCAAAACTGGACCTTATATATCTTTAACCATGGTATATAATGTGCGTGATCCAGCAACATGCCCTCTTTCAATATCCTCTGGGTCAGCGACAGACCCGCATTACGCCATGTTTTCAACCAGTAAATTAACGGGCGTATGGCCAAAGTGTCACTCAGGTAAGGGACCCCCAGTTCTTCATGCACAACCATGTTTGAGGTCCCAATTGGGACGCCCAATAAACGCTTCAAAAACCTGTTCTCAGCCACTTGCAGATCTTCCATAGCCACATGCCCCCATATTTCGCTTCCATAAGCAGCCAACGCGACACATTTGACCTGGTATATTTGTAGCAATGCAGCTGTAGGTCTTTTAACAAATTTTGTAGCAAAATTAAAAACAAGCATTGGCAAAGCCAATAGGTCTCGCTTTTGGGACCTTATAAGTGTTTAGCCATGCAACAGTTGATGTTGTTGCACTAAGGATATTGTGCTGCATAACTAAATACTTATAAGGTCCCAAAAGCGAGACCTATTGGCTATGCCAATGCTTGTTAGTTTTTAAATTGCAGTCGTTATTTAAACTGTAAGAGCAGCATGTAAACAAACAATAAGTATAGGCACAATGTAACTAACAAAAACATGAAGGGGCCTGTGCTTTTATAAAGTTAGTAATCTGACTGATTACTTGCATTACATGGGTACATAGGAGTCTGCAGCAGCTAAAGGATGGCTCTGCTTGACCGGGAGGTTCCCTTCCACAATTCTGTTCAGCATCCAGTTGTTAAATCAGGGCAGGCCATGTAGAGTGACCCATTAGGGGTGTAACTATAATTAGCGCAACATATGCAGTGGGAACTACACACAATTCTCCAATTATGACTGTGTTTTGCTGCCCTGTAAGAGGCCAGCGTGTCCGTTTTCCTTGTTTGCAGTAGGGCTCATGCCACCCTTGCATGCCACAGCGGCACAGCCGCAGAAAGGGCGATGTTACAAGATGTGTGTTGATCGATTGCTCAGTCTGTGTCATGAACAGTAGAACATTTACCTCTGCACTTTATAAAGCCCCAACTAACCTCTGTTGAAGGCCCAAGCAGCACGTGGTTTTTAAAGGAGGGAGTCCAGAGTAAGATGTATGTGTTGCAGGACACCAGGCCATAAAGGTTGCATTCTCCGCATACTCGTCCCCTTGGTAGTTATTAGCACGGCGGAGAGGTCAGTCCTAGCCAAAGGTTAAGTGCACAATATTAGGTGATGAAATTCAGATTTGGCCGTCTGACGGAGAAGTTCTGTATGTTTGCCAACAGAGCGGGTTGTCTGTCAGATTTGAGAATACAGCAGGATTCGAGCAACACACGTCTGCGACAAGCAATGTTGTGTATATTCAACTATTACCATTTATGAAACGAATACCGCAAACTGTGCAATCCAGTAAGTTGTCTTATTACCCTACTTCATTCATTTTATCAACCTTGGCAGGATGAAATGCTGAGATGGTCGCCCGCAGGTTACAGGCAGCACTCTGTAGTGGGCGCTTATCCCACTGAGCTATCACAAAAACTCAGCCGCTGTCAGAAGGCCACTACTGTATCGGTGCATCTCCCTGTTAACTATGGCTGCACACCTGTCTCTTATTACATGTGATCCCAAGTAAGCTGGCTTAAGATCAGCTGTAGAGACCAGAGTAGGGTGATATGGAAGGTGGCAAACTGCAGGTACACTTGCTACCTTGCTGTCAGCTAGACACCTTGCTTCTACTCCCGGCTTTCTGTTGACAACCTGAAGCACACTGGGAGCTGTATTCTCAAAATATACATATGTGCAAACATTTCTGTATAAAACGAAGAAGAAAGCACTCCACATACCGTACAGCCCGTGTTCCGACCTTTTAGAATTTTTTTCACTGCAACGTTTCTCCCTTTCATGAAGCAAGTCTCAAAAATGATTACAGGTTGTTAGACCTGGCATCATTGGCATGAGTCTCTCCTCCATTTTTTTCTGTTTGCCTCCTCTGTTTACGATGTTTTTGCTGGTTTATTGCTTTGGGCACAGTGCCACAGTGCAAGTGCTCCCTATGTTAAATTGTTACATTGATTGGTGTTGCCATGATTGGCTTAGTTGACTTACTGTTCGGACCCTAGTCTAGTGCACTGCGTGTGCCAAGGGCATGTAAGTTGACTGCTGCTGGTGGGCTTGCAGCACTGGTTGCGCCACCCACAGAAGCAGCTTGTAAAACGTGTCTCAGGCCTGCCACCGCAGCGCCTGTGTGCAGTCCCTGACTGCCATGTCGACTTGGCAAGGAAACCTACTTGCCAGTCTCTAAACCTTCACTTTGCCACATTTCAGACACCTCTATGGTAGGCCCTAGGGCAGGGTGCATTGTTGGTAAAAGGTAGGTCATGCCCTGATGTGTGTGGCATGACCTAATAGTGAATTACAGCCATTTTCGATTTTCACTATTGAAGGGCTACCTGCCTCCAATAGGCCAGACTGGGCAGACTGATTATTAACTCCATTATAATCTATCTGACTCAGGGAGCATGGTAGCAGGTCGAGTTTAGTATCCCTAAACTCAGAATTTAATAACACACCCTTTAGGATGGATGGTTTTTAAATTCTATGTTTGAAAATAGCCCTTTTAGAAAGTGGCTATTTTCTTGTCCAACTATCCACCGGTCTCTGCTGGTTTGGTGTGTGTGTCAGGGGCTGGGTGGCTCCAGAGGTCTGAATGAGTCAGTGTGGGGTGAATGAGGCATTTACACATAGAGTGAGGGAAGAGTAGCCTGCCCTGCCTGACACAATGCTGGCTCCACCTCCTGCTGGGCGACTGATAGCCCTGCTCCTGCCAGTGACAATACTGGCTCCGCCTCCTGCTGGGCGGCTGAGGACCCTGCCCTGCTCAGTGAATAGGCCAGGTGCCTCTGCCTGGCAACACCCACAACAAACCTGAGATGGTGGGAATTTCCCTGCTTGGACAAAGGGAACAAAGGAGAAATGGGGTATAAGAGAAGGACCTCTGAACCAAGAACTCAGATCACTTCTGACAAGGAAACCTGTACCAAGGACAAGAAGCCTGCTGATCTAAGGACTTGCCTCCCCTTTCTGCCAGAGTGCTGTTTTGCTGTGGAGGAACCTGAAAGCTGCTTCTTTATTTTTGCCAAGGAACAAGGAGAGAGGAACTTGGTGTGTACTCTCTGAACACTTGCTAGGAAATCTCCAAGGGCTGGAAGAGTGCCAGTCTCCTGTTGAAGTCACAGGGCCAAAGGACTTCACCATCTGCTGAATTGCTGAATCGCTGGAAAGTATTGTTTCCGGTACACAAGGGAAAATCTGCAGTCTCGACGCCGCCGACGCCGCCGAATCCAGCTCGACATCGTGAGTAACGGCTCCAGTGTCCCGAGCCTTCGACGCCGGCCGCCGGGCCCAATCGACGCCAGCAGCAACACCAGTGAGCAGTGGGTATCGGCCCCGGCTCCAAGTGACCCCGTCTCGACGCCGGTATTGACGCCAGTGAGGAGTGAGTATCGGCTCCACCTCCAAGCGACCCCGTCCCGACGCCGCTGCTGATCGCATCGACTCAACGCCCTTCTCGACGCCGTGAGCGCTGCTCCGGCCCGACATCCCTCGACGCCGCTGCGGATTGACCCGACTCCGAGGCACGATCGACGCCGACCTCGACATCTCGACGCCGTGGATCATCGTTTTCTTCGTTTCTCAAGGTACTGTACTTGTGGGGTCTGTTGCAACTCCAGTCTCGACGTAGCGCTCCTCGCGGTCGACGCCGAAACTTGGGAATCTTGTAGACTCGACGTCGTGTGACTCCTGTGGGGGTTACATTGTTGCCAAAGAACTGTGCTCAGAAGAATACTTTGCTAAACAACTATTTGCCAAGAAGAAACCTTACTTGAACTATTACTTTTCCTTCCAAAGAGTATTTATTAAGACTGTATTATTTATTTTTGTCGTTATTTGGTCTTGTGCTAAGCCTGATATAAAAATACTATTTTTATAATAACTTCTGTGTCGTGTCCATCTGTAGTGTATTCACTTTATTACTGTATGTGGTCATAAATGCTTAACACACTGCCTCTGAGATAAGCCTGTCTGCTCTGCCAAGCTACCAAGGGGGTAGCAGGGGTTATCTGAGTGTGTAATCCCCTTGCCCTGACTAGAGTTGGTAGGTCCCTATTTGTCAGAAGTGTAGACCTCTGCCAACTAGAGACTGCCGGTTCTAACACAGGTCAAAGAAAGACTGCCCTGAACCATGAACTGCACTGGAAAATATAGCTTTGGTTTCACTTTATAGTGGCATTACACTCAAACTAATAACGAGAGCGAGGCCAGCAAGTTCCATATTGACTGGAAGATAAAAAATAACGCTAGGCGCGAGAGCGCGCACGTGCCACAGTGAGCCATGTGGTTTCAATTATCGTGTCTGGGCACGATAATTGAAACCACATGGCGGCCGTGCGGATAACAGCCACCAATAGGCCATGGGCGGAGCAATGCACCCGCCTTTGGCCAATTGCGTGCTGTGTTTGTTAAAAAGACGCACGCAAAGGCCAATAGCATAGGACAAAAGAAAAAGCACACGCAGGAGCATGGGCGAGGGCAGATTTCAAAAGCCCCTACATAAAGTCTTCGCCAGAACAGCGCATGCACGCTGTTACAGGCTCGACCTAACAAGGGGGTTTTCTCGTGTAAAATCACCCTTCTTTCTTTGCTTTAATGGTCCCCAGTTCTGATGATCATCAAGTAATACTCCCAGATATGAGAAAACCTTGGTGCGGGGGACCTTCGCTGTACTTTTTTGTAAGGGTACCTATCTGCATAACAGAGGATTTAGAATCATTAATAGATAGGTCCCTATACAACATGAAGGCGGAAAAGGAGTCAAGTAGGGATTGTAACCCCCTAGCAGTCCTACTTATAAGGACCGCGTCATCTGCGTGTAATAAAACTGAGAGTCCTTGGCGACCTACTTGTGGAAAATCAGCCATGGTGTCTTGTAATACAGTGTCTAGATCATGAATATAAAAATTAAACAGAAAGGGGCCAAAATACAACCCTGCCTTACACCACGCTCTATGTCCACAGGGCGGGAAACGCTGAGATCCTGGGAAAATCTGACCTGTGCCTTGGTTGCTTGGTGAGGACTTTCCAGGAAAGAAACAATGTTGTCATCTACCCCGACAGCAAGCATGGATTGCCAAAGTTTACCCCTGTTCACGCGATCAAAAGCGGAAGACAAATCCATTATTACATGATAATGAGTTATAAAAATGTATCAGGCCCAACTTACGAGGCCCCCTATAAAATACCAATGCCTGTATGCAAGGGTTTTCTAGGGGGCACAACTTTTAAACTGCATTCAATTGCTAGGGAGATGTAAATTGTAAGGCCCCCCATTGGTCTTCCCCCTTGTGATGAGATGGCCGGCACAGAAAATTATTTGTAGCCCTCCAGAGGTGGAGTGTCTCCTGTTAGCCAGGTTTCCTGTACACAAATTATACTAAATAACTTAACATAAACAATCCATAACGGGTCAGTAAACTTGCTAGAAAGTCCGGCAATGTTCCATGATATTAAATTTCTTTTACTGGTGTCTACGGTCCCGTTGTTTAAACATGGGATTTCCTGCAAAATAGCTGGATTAGCTTGGCTCGTGGTATCATGCCCATTGCATCCAAAGTTGTCAAAGGTGTGAAGCGGTTGGCCAACTCAAGTGTAGGAGGAGGTGGCAGTTTCCGCCAATAGTGACCAATATTATTCCTTTGATACGAGTCCCACTTTGGGATCGGGTTTAACGCTAATCGTTCAACGCTAATCGATGCTGTGGTATATGGCTGCTAGATGGGTCTTTAAAAGTAGGCACCAAACGGGGGTGCCTGGAAAGTTCAGGCTTATAAAAAAAAAACAAGAGGTAAGGCAACTATTGATGTCTTAGGGTTTTGAGATGGATTATTGACAGTGGAAAACAAAATCCTTTTGGCGAGGTGAGGTTGATTAAAGTTGATGATAATACAATCGCCATTGAATGATTTACGTGAATTTCCCACCCAATTAACCCTACGGACCACAATATTATTATTAGCTGTCCTTGCTCCCAGTGCCGTGTTACAGAATAGCCAGTGTAGAACCTTATTTTTCAGTTGGGTATATTCTTCTCCTGACCCCTGGGGGAGAGTTGGTACGTTCCCCAATACCACCACATATGGGGTTGACTCAGGTGGTAAATGAATATCGGGCAGGTTGTTCAATAGATTATCAGAGGGGCCATTAAACTTGCTTCTTTTCAGGTGACACTCCCCATGTGCGTTTATCTCCTGAACTGGTTGAGAGCGAACATTTAAATTTCCCCTAACATCCAAAGTCGTACCTGAAACCATGCCAGGATTAAGCGTGGATGGAGGTATGGGCGGTTGGGTTTGAGCTGTGTTACTTGAAGAATTTAAAGAGCGGGGGAAAAAAAACCTTGGATGCGACGTTTGGGGCTCCAATAATTGGCCAATCCACAATTGGGGGGATCCTTACAGAGCTAGCGTTATCCGTGTCACCTCCCGGCAATGGATTACTACTAAGCCTGGAGATGCTGCTTTCGATCAGAGACAGCCGTTGTATAATTGGGCCGAGCTTAGTGTCCAGAATGTCTTTGAAAAAATTCTGCATGGATTCTAAAAAAGGCGTCATGTCTGCATTAATCAGCTCTTGCCTGACAGTTGTGTTCTTGGATATTGTTTCAGCTCTCTGTCTTTTTGCCTTCCCCCAAGATGTCTGGCCTTTTCTTTTCACTCCTAGACCTTGATTGGCCCGCTCTACACCTCCAGGCCTCCCTCGAGTAATTGGTCTGTTGGTGGGTGCAATTACGGGATTAATAATATTTACAGTCCCCGTTTGCCCCAGTTGTTCGATCCTGGTGCCCCCCTGCCAAGGCGAAATGATCAGAACGGTGGGACTAAGAGGTACCGGACGCCGGCTGTGATGATTGATCAGTCCACGCTGGCCCACTGAGTCCTGTAATCCTGTATTGTTAAGAAGATCCTCTGTACTATCAATGTGAGTAGTTGTGCATATTGGCTGGGATGATATAGGAACAACAGGTGATCTAGACAGGCTCCGATTCACCAATTCTATCTCTTTATCCAGCACTGATGCAGCACACTGTAAAAAATAGTCCATGGTTACGATGGGGTCTGAAGAGCCTGCCGTAACTGCTACCCTGCGCTTCCCCATCCCTTCTGTGTTACACCCGTCCTGCAGCTGACACAGTTGGGTACCAGTCCCCAAGAGCCCCCAAATGGTCCCCAAAGTTTGAGCACACTATGCAGCGTTGGAGATAAGTGAAATTAAGTTGGTGAGGTCAATTTATCCCTACCTGCTCAATGGAGTATATTAGATTAGTCCAGGTTGGGGTTAGTAGCAGAAGGCAGTGTGCGATCCTCCTCTGAGCCAGAGCAAGTAAGCCAGGAGCAAAAATATTAAAGCCAAAAGAATATGCCCAGCCTGGCCTCCTCCCGGCTCAGACGGGCGCTGTGGGAGCCCACCAGGACTCTTGAGGGCGCCTCCAAGCGTGAAAAAACAACGTCGGTGGCAGGGTCCGCAATGGCACCTGGGACTAGTAGTCTGTGTCCCCTCTACTCTTCTCTGTGGCAACAGCGGCAGTAACAGGCTTCCCCTGAAACCTACATTAATTCCATTCTTACCACGTTCATCGAAGATAACTTGTTGGACCCCTCTCAAAATGGCTTCCGCCCTCGTCACAGCACTGAAACTGTCCTTCTAGCTGTATCAGACCATCTGAGGAGCTCGCTAGATGTAGGACATACTTCAGCTCTGATCCTTCTGGACCTAGGCGCTGCATTTGATGCACTGTCCCATCAGATCCTACTGCAGCGCTTGGAGGATATCGGTATCGACGGCCTGGCCCTGGGCATGTTCACCTCTTTTTTATCTGAGAGATCCTTCCAAGTGTCTGTCCCCCCCCCTTCTGCTCTCAGGTGCATGCTGTGTATCAAGGGGTTCCTCAGGGCTCTGCCCTGAGTCCTACTCTATTTAACATCTACATTCAACCGCTTGCAGCAGTAGCCAGGAACAGAGGACTAACTGTGATATCTTACGCGGATGACACACATTTGTTGGTTGCATTATCTGACAACTCTGCACAGGATGTGCTCATATTCAAAGACGATTTAACAGCTATCGCAGATTCGATGACCTCTAACTGTCTTCAACTAGATGCCAGTAAATCTGAGATCTTGTTGATGGGTAAAGATACTCATCTGTGGAGTGAGCATTGGTGGCCATCCACTCTGGGCCTTCCGCCTGCCCCAGTTAAAAATCTTGGAGTATGGGTTGATACTGCTTTGACATTTCAGGCTCAAAAAAAACGGTAGCCGGTGTCTGCTTTGGGCTTCTACTTGGTCTCAAACCCCTGCTGGTCTTTTTTTACCCTATCAGCTGCCAGGTGCTCCTCGGTCTGCCGAGAACCTGCTCTACCTCCGATTCCATCCGCAAATTACATTGACTTCGATGGAGAAAGATATTCAGTTCAAAGCTCTCTGTATTTCCCATAGAATCGTGAATCTTTAATCTCCAACATTTTAGCTAATCTTCTTACACCCTATATACCCACCCGCCAGCTGCGTTCTATCAGTCGTCACCTGGTCGTCCTTCCTCGGGTCAACAGAGCACGGGCAGGAGGACGCTCCTTTCGTACTCTCACTCCTAAACTTTGGAATTCCCTCCCTGCTAGTATCAGAAGTATTCAAAATCACGTGTCATTCTGTAAAGCCATAAAAACCCATCTTTTTCCTACATAATCTGTTCTTCTGTGCATCACTCTGTCTGCCCTATGTCAGTTTGAGATTAGCGCTGGGACGACCCTTTGCTGGGGCAGCTAAGAGCTCTATAAAACTTATAACATAACAATTATTTTATAAATATTAAGGAAAAGTAACTTTTACAAGTTATCTTTTCTCTGCCTGACATTTTGGGAGGCTTATTTGCATTGGCTTTCTGGTTACTCCCAGCCAGTAATTAATTTGAAATGCCACCCATCAGCTCACAGGAGGCTGACCTATCTGGACAGAAATGGTTCCTCTGAACTCTACTGAATATGCAGAGTGGGAGGTGTGGGCATCCTTTTTGACACTACAGTGTCAAATCCGCTTGAGTATCAAATACTGCTCGATAGGTTTAACCCTTGAGGCACACTTGAAAGGGGAAAGAATAGGATGCTATGACAATTCTTGTGGATCCACTCCCTAGTTGCAGAAGGATTCTGCTTTTTGCCTAACAGACTACTGTCTCTGAGTTTACATATAACTCTTGGGGCACATTTGAAAGGAGAGAGTAAAGGATGCCAAGACAATTCTTAAGGATCCATTCTCTGGTCTGGTTACTGAAGGACTCTTCTTTTTTCCTACCAGACCTTTATCTCTGGATTTCTTGTAGGTATAGTGGCTACCTTAAACTGAGTTTTAGTGATAGATGTGGGAGGACACTATGATTACCATAGTACACTCCCCATACACACCCCAGCCCTAGGAGCCCAAGTTTAGTGTGGGCAAAGACGTTTGCCATATTAGGTAGAATTGGCCCTGGGAACTTTTACCCCATTGGTTAGAGCATGCTCAGGAGTCATTCTCACCCACTAGCTAGTGCCAAGAATAAATGTGGCACCACCAGGCACCCACTTGCAAACTCTTCCTGGACATGTGAAACATCAGAAACAGACTGGATCTGATATCAGTGATCTCGTAGAAATCTGAAGGATTAGACCTGCTCCCTCTTGCACCCAGGATAAAGAAGTGGAATCCAAGGGTCATGAGGCTGACCTCCTGTTCAAGCTACAGGGATGCAACAAGCTACAAGCGACCTTTCCATAGAAGTACCCAGCTGAAGAGTAGCAACTAGATTGACTGGCCCATGCTTTTGGACTCTGCCTGACAAACTGTGAGTCTCTCAGTTCCTCTCCTGAGGTCCTGTGGGGCTTTAGGACAGTATTACTGCGGTGGGTTGAAACTTAAATGACTAAGCCAGAAGATAAAATCTTTGAGCGGGACAACACTGGTTGGTGTATTTGGCCCACGCTCCATTGCAGTCTTTCTCAAATTGTGCCTAGGTCCCGGTAAACCGCGACCAGTGACTATCATTGACACTTTGTTCTATTTGGCACTATTTCTACATAAAACTTTTAAAATGTATATTTACAGCTCCCGAGTGGATTTTTTTTTAATTTGTGTAATTTGTTTATCAAATTTTACTATATATTTCTAATTCAGTTGAGGGATTTTTATTATTTTGCCTTTATTATTGTTTTAGTAATGCATAAATACTTTACACATTTCCATAAGTTAAGCCTGTCTTCTCTGTGCCATAGCTACCAGGGGATTGATCTTAGATTAATTTACAGACTTTAAGGGTTGACCCTAAGAAAGATTGTGATTATTCCTTAAAGACGGTAGTCACAAAGCCCAAATAATAATTCAATTTCTACAGAAAATAAATGTGCTGATAGAAGGTGCAAACACGCTGACTGGTAAAAGTGCATGTACGCTAAAGGAATGGTGAGGAAAAGAAATGGAGAAGTGAGAAATTGTGTAGAAAGCTGTCTCTGTTTATACTAAACCAAAGTGAGGAATAGTGTGCACAGAGCCCAGTGGAACCCAAAAGGTAGGCAGAGGTAAAGTAGATAGCACCTCACTCTCTAATTGTGGTAGTGTGGTCGAGCAGTAAGGCTTTATCAGAAGACAGTGTTAAGCATTTGTTGTACACAATCAGTCAGCAAATGAAGTCACCCACTCAAAGACTGAACTTCAGACCAATTGGTTTTGTATAAAAATATTCTTTTAGTTATTTTATTTCCTAGAACTAAGCAAGCCTGGCACAGGTAAGTGATAAATACTTTGCAGTAAATATACAGTTTGGATTGCAAGTGTAAATGTACTTTAATTTGATTACAGTAGTGTTACTGATAATGCAATGCTTTTCAGAATACAGTACATACACTTTGTATAGGATTTTTAGTAAAATATCATGTCAGTTACTTTTCAGATTACTTTTCTTACACAGTGCAGTATGCCTGGATACTGCACTAGGACATATCCTGTAAACAGGTAAATAAAAGTGTTTTGGTTATTTAGTTACAGTTTTAAAGGATTTCCTAGATTTTCCAACTCCACACTTAGAAACTTTTCATTGAAAAACAGTCAATGTTATCCAATGGAGGAAAATAGTGTTATCAGTTCAAAGGCAAGTACTTTGTTTTGGGAGTTGGTATTCTGGGGTTAGACTCAGGGGTCCCCACAGGGTCAAGGATGCACTAGGGAGGTCCAGTGCAGAGTGCTGTTTTGGCGTCGGAAGCCCTGTAGTTTTCAATGGGGAGTCGCCGGTTTGCAAAAGAACTGCAGGTTCGGGGACGAAGGTCTTCTGGGTGCGACCACCACTTGAAGAGGTAAGTTGGAATCTTGAAGGTTGGTTAGGCACCGTCGGTTGGGCCACCCAAGCCTGTGGGGCGTAGGGTGCAGGGGTGCCTTTTAGGGTTGGATCTTTTACCAGCTCCTGGTCGTAGTTGGGGGGACCTTCCGTTTTGAGGCTGCAGGCATCGGCTGGAGGGTTGACGCAGGTCTTGGGTCTGGGTCACCAAGTAGACCTCCTCTTGGTGTTGGGTCACTCCAACTCGGGCAGTGGGCGTTGGGTGCAGAGTAGTGCAAACTCACAGATCCTTGCGGAGCTTGAGTCTGTTGTTTTAACAAATCCGGTGTTCACAGGAGACAGAGTCTTTGGGATTGAAGGCAGGTCCTCCAGGTCTCTTGAGGTTGCTGGCTGCAGGACACACCAGGATTTTGCTGGAGCAGGTTCGAGGTGGGGCTGGAGCTCAAGTCAGTGGGAGTCTTCCTCTTGTCAGCTTCGGCATGGCTGTTCGGTCCTTCTTCTTCTTTTCTTCTTCTTGTATATTGTCTGAGGAAGCAAGGTTCAGGGGTGCCCCTAAATACTAGATTTGGGGGCATTATTTAGGGGCGTTACAGGTAGGTAAAAGGTTGGGACCAATGGATGCCTTCCCTGCGGTGGGTACACCCCCTATTATGCCCCCCTCCAGTGGGAGGGAGATATAAGCCTTTCCCTGGTTGACTGGGGCCCCCATCTGCAAGATGGCAGGGACTGAGAGTTGTGCTTCACCTCGCCTCCCCCACCTGCGAGGTGGAGTTGGCAGAGATGGGCACACATCCCTTCCCCACTTGTTTTTCCCCACCGGTTCTCCTGCCCAAATTGGGGGTCAGCACCGGGGCGTACCAGTTGCTTAAAGCAGCAAGTGGCCTGGGGAAGCTCACAAAGGCGGCAAGCCTTTGAATCTTCCCCTTCGTGGACCCTGCCCATCCTGAGGGAGGAGGCTTGGCACCTCGTCTCAGCATGTGCATTGTTTCAGGCCCCAGAGAGCAGCAGGGTCTCGACCCAGGGGTCCAGAAACATGTCTGGTGGTGGCACCTGAAAGCAGCCACTCAGCCTGGACACTAGTGGTAGGTCGTTTTTCAGGGGGCATCTCCAAGATGCCCTCTGTATGCATTTTTCATTAAATCCCACACTGGCGTCAATGTGGGATTAATGTGCTGAGAAGTTTGATACCAAACTTCTCCGTTTTCAGTGTAGCCATTATGGTGCTGTGGAGTTCGTAATGACCGACTCCCCGCACCATATACTCTTAATGGCAGCACTGCACTTACAATGTCTAAGAATGGATTTAGACACTGTACGGGTACAAGGCTCATGCACCTGTACCCTCACCACTGGTACAATGCACCCAGCAAGAGGGGTGACTGATCTATGCCAGGGCAGTGGGTTGTAGGCATGGCACACATGTTGAATCTTCACTTTGTTCTGCACCAAAACACGCAGCCTGCAAAGGCAGTGTGTGAGTTGAAAGGTACAGGGCCTCTGAGGGTGGCACAATAAGTGCTGCAGCCCTTAGAGGCCTTAACTGATCACAGTGCCCTGGGTACCTGTGGTACTATTTACCAGGGGCTGACCTGTGGCCAGAGATGCCAATTAGGTTTTATTTAGCTTTGGGGAAAGAGCACAGACCCTGGGAACCTGATTGGCATGGACCCAGGGCACATCAATTCAAAGTGCAGCAGTAGTCTGGCAAAAATTGGGGGGGTTACTGCAACAGAAACCCAGCTTCTCACAACAAGGGAAGCACATGAACTCTCATGGAGTACCTTTAGAAAAACAGAAAACAAAATCCTGAACATCAACCACCTCAGGAACAATAAAAGGAGCCTGTCAAGTAGTCACCCACCTGCGCTCCGGTTTGTTTCTTTCTTGATGCTGCCTGTTTCCCTGATCCCACCGGGAACTGCCAGAACGGCAAGGAGGTTGGTACCTATCGCACTGATAGCTCCTCAGGGGAAGGGGAATTGGGAGTGAGAGACAAGAGAAAACGCGAAACTGGATTCCTGCAGTCCGACTCTCTGATGAAGTCTCTCGGGGATTGCGAAATATGATAGGACTTCGGATTTCTACTCGTGCCTCTTTCGGAATCAGTTATCTTTTGGAGAGATAATAACATCACTAGTTCTGTTGTACCACATGGATTGATTTCAAATTATCTGTTCTTTTGCCAACCTACCCAAAAAACAGAATGTTAAGAATAATCTGTTCAATAGCTTCCGCAATCTTCACTTCTTAACTACGTGGACCTTTGTAAATAAAATTTCAAACCAAAATATCAAGATCTTCGTTTGAATTCTTGTTTATACCTTGTTTAACAATACTCAGTTTATGTTGCTTCACATACCTGAAATACTTTCATGTCACACCCAAAATGATCCGTAACTAAAATGAAAAAATAAAAGAAGAATAAAGAAGAACAGAGCAACAGTGTTCTGCGTCGCACAAAATGTGTTATAAATGATTATTATAGGAGACGCGCGAGCGCGCCATCCAAGATGGCCGCCGCGTGTGGGTCTTGGCACATTTTTAGCCCATTTTTCATCTACAAATGCCGAATTTCGTCAGAAAAATGCCCTGGAGGAGGTCGCTGCATTTTTAAAACCCTTACCAGCATTGTGGTGCAATTTCACTGGATTCTACATAGTGGAAGTGGGTTATTTCTCCGCCTGGTTCCTGCTCCCTGCACAGCATTCAGGTACAGCCAGGCTTTCTGTCAAGGGGGCGGAGTGAACTTTCAGGAAAGGGCCTGGCTTGGGCCTAGCCACTCCCCCAGCCCATTTTAGCTGCTGCACCAGTCATTTCTTGGTTATTTTCACAGCTTTCACTTTTTCTTACATTATTTTGCTTCTGCACTTATATTTCTGACTCTTTTCAATTGAAAATGGAAAATAAAAGTGCTATTAATAAAAGGAGGCAACAAGTTTCTCCTCCTCCTGCTAAATCTAGAGTCTTCTGAACCCTCACTATCTTTAATATTGGAGGAAATTCAAGCACTTCGTGTCAATACAGACACTATTGCATCTGAAGTAAAAAATGTACTTAAAGATATGGCTAGCCTGTCAATGAAAATATCAGATAATTCCATCAAACTACAGGATAATAAGGTCAACATTGATGCATTTACTCCACTTGTGGCCAAAATTTCACCTATGTGCTCAACATTATTGGACTTAGAAAATCGTAACAGACAATATAATCTACGCATATTTAATTTACCTGAAAATGTTGAGGGAAATAACTGTAGATTATATTTGGAGAATTTATTACCTGGTCTTTTACAAATTAAATTTTCAGAAAAGTTTGAAATTGATAAGGCTCATAGGACTCCTTCACATAGGAAACCTCAACACACAAAACCGCGACAAATGATTTTTAAAGTTCTTCGACATCACCATTTGGTTCTAATCAGAAAAGCAGCTAGAGAAATACCTTCATTGATGGTAAATGGGAATAGAATATTTATTCATCAAGACTTCGCCAAAGAAACTGTCTCAATTCGCAAAGATTTCACTGCTCTTCGTCCTCAACCATGAAGTCTAGGCTACAAATATGGTCTCTTTGATCCTTCGACGATGCGCATTTGGAAGGATAATTTCTCGAAATCTTTTCAGCGTCCAGATGATTTGAGACATTTTTTGGATCATCAGTCACAGCACTCTATGGATACCAATGACTCTGCTACTTGATTTTTGCCAGTTATGCCTTTTCTGGCATAGTCCTGATATTTCTCTATAAAGGGCTCCAGCGGTTCCGGTCTTGCTTGTAAAGCATGTGTGTGTTTCACATGTTATATTTATGTCTTCTATTTGTCGTTTTTTCCATGTTTTTTCACCTTTCCTCTCCTTCTTCCTTATCTGGAGCTACCTTTTTCTCATTCTTTTGATCTTCTTTTATCTTCCTCTTCTTGAACTCTTTTCTCTTTTCTTCTATTATGGCTAATATGTATAATATTAAAGTAGTTTCATTAAATGTTAAAGGATTGCGCCATCGAGTTAAACGTACAAAAATTCTAGATTATCTAAGTAGTTGCAAAGCTGATGTTTGTTTTATACAAGAGACTCATATAGATGATAACATTTTAGATTATGTGATGAAGAAGTGGGTAGATGCTATTGTCTCTTCTCCTGCTAAAGGTAAACAAAATGGTGTAGCTATTTTCTTTGCAAAAAAACGACACTGTCAAATTTTGAGTAAAACTTCTGATAAGGATGGTAGATATATACTTGTTAAAAATAAAGTTCATGACTCATTTCTATTTTTATTAAATGTTTATGGTCCTACAGCAGATGACCCAGTTTTTTTGACTAATCTTACAACAGAGGTTCTAAAGGTTGGTAATGCCCCTTTAATTGTTGGGGGTGATTTTAATGTTATCTTTGACCCTTTACTAGATAGATTATCTCTTCCTAAGTTTCACCCTTCTAAAGTTTATTTTGCTTTCAAATCATTTCTTCAAGCCACTAAATTAGTTGATATTTGGAGAATACATTTTCCTACAGAAAAATGTTTTACATTCTTCTCAAATCCTCATAATTCCCATTCTAGAATTGATTGTTTATTGGTCTCCAGGCAACTAGTTAGTTCAATAAATGCTCCTAATATTGGTAACATTGTCATTTCAGATCATGCTATGATTTCTTTAGTTTTGAATTTGGAATCAACGTATTCTAAACAATCTAGATGGCGAATGAATACTGGTATAATTTTAAATAAGCATAACAAGCCTAAACTTTTAGCCGCCATTTAAGACTATTTTATACTCAATCCTGAAGGTTCTACTTCTATGATTAATAGATGAGATGCTTTTTATGCTTATATTAGGGGTGTAACATTATCTATTATGGCTCACAAAAATAAAACCTTTCATACTAATGCTAAATTCCTACAAAAACAGATTGCGAAATTTGAACGACTTTTTATTACATCCAACAATCCTCAATATACATTTAAACTGCAAAAATTATGTTATGAATTTTAGTTCAATCCTTAGTAAAAGAGCAGGTATTCAAATCTCTAATGCCAAAGCCAGATTTAGTTTCAATGCTAATAGATCCGGCAGACTATTAGCTAATTATTTATGCATAAAAAAGATAAAACTCAAATCAATTCAATTCGTGGTCCACATGGTAAAATCGCCCTCTCTCACAATGAAATTCTTAATGAATTTTTGAATTTCTATTCTGCATTGTATAATAAACCCGATTTTCAGGATGTTTCCTTAGTTGATTCCTTTTTAAATTCCTGTAACTTACCCAAGATTTCCCTATCAGATAAAATTGGTCTTGATGCACCTATTACTAAAGATGAAATCTTATCGGATATAAAATCTCTTAAAAAGAACAAAGCTCCTGGTCCGGATGGGATTCCAGCAGAATTCTATAAAGAATTTCAGTCACACCTTTTGCCTTTTTTACACCAACTATTTACGTTTTTTGGAGCCGCAGGATCTACTTCTGGTTCAGAAGCTTTCATTATTGTACTTCCGAAACCAGATAAAGATCCCTCCCTTGTGTCTAATTATCATCCTATATCCTTAATTAATCAAGATTGTAAATTGTATGCTAAAATACTTGCTACTAGATTGGGCCCCATATTAGATTCTATTATACACCCGGACCAATCTGGTTTTATGAAGAATAGATATTCTGCTAATAATACAAGAACTTTGCTACATATTATTGAACAAAGTCCGACTTTAACGGTGCCATCTGGAATTTTAGCCTTAGATGCTGAAAAGGCATTTGATAAAATCCATTGGCAATTTTTATTTCATACATTATCCTCATTTAATTTTGGTGATACTTTTATTCGCATGATTTCAGCTCTATATTTTGCCCCTACTGCTCGTTTATTTATTAATGGCCCAGTCTCAACTCAATTTTCGCTTTTTAGAGGTACAAGACAAGGATGTCCTCTTTCTCCTCTCTTACTTTTAATTGGCATTGAACCTTTTCTTAACTTAATCAGAAAATGTGATAATATTAGAGGAATCATTATTAAGGATGTTACTGTTAAAACCCTTGCTTATGCGGATGATGTGCTTTTATTTGTTAGTGACCCTGTATCATCGTTCCCCTCATTAATGGATATTATAACAAAGTATTCTACAGTTTCTGGATACACTTTAAATACCAACAAAACTGAATTTTTTTTCCCTTAAATGTATATTGCACTCCTGATATGCCTCCCATGCATGAAATTATTTGGCAAAAGAATAAGTTAAAATATCTTGGGATTTTATTTTCCTCATCTATAAAATCGACAATAAATTTAAATTGTGATTTCATCCTAAATTATATTAAAGATAAAATTTCTAAATGGTCATCATTACATCTTTCATGGTGGGGTAGGATGGATTCTATTAAAATGACTATAGCTCCCAAAATCTTTTATACCCTTGCCATGGTTCCTACTCAATTTCCATTAAAGTTGTATAAAGATGTTGATAAATTTTTGTCAAAATTGTATGGAACAACAAATCTCCTCGAATTAATTACAAAAAATTAAACGTTCCTAAACGTAATGCTGGATTCGGTATCCCAGACATTTTTCTTTACCATAAAGCTTTTATTTTAAAACAAAGTTCATTATGGTTTCATCACTCCTTTTTAAATAATCCTCCTGCATGGCTCTGTATTGAGAAATCAATAGTAAATCCATTTCCATTACCTTCTTTGGTGTCCATGCATAACAATGCTCCATTTTTTCAAAAATGAGTTATTATTATATCTACTAAAATGTTATTTAATGATCTTGACTTAATTTTTCTTTTTCCCATGAACAATACTGATGAGTTATCACTATGGTATAGTAATTTTATTAAATTAAACAGAAATATTAATCTCTGGTTTTCATGGATTAAGACAGGTATTTTTTATCTCAAAGATGTGTATTCATATAAAACTTTTATTTCTTTTGAATTGTTGCAAGCAAGATTTGGTTTAATTAAATCTGACTTTATTAAGTATCAATATTTGTGCAATTTAATTTTAGACTCCTTCCCCATTGCCATTCCTTCTAATGTTACAGCTGATTTATCAATATATATTCAAACAGTTTCTAAATCATCCCATGGGGTTTCTATTTTATATAAAAAATTATCAGATATTCGAGGTAGGAATATAGAGATGATGTCCACCTTTTGGAACAATGACCTTTCACTATCTTTATCTAGTGACAAGTGGAAAGATATTTGGCTTAGTAGTATATCTGGTTGGCTACCGGTTTCAATTTACCAAACCAATTATTTTATCCTCTACAATTGTTTATGGACCCCATCACGTTTATTCCAAGCTAAACTTCTTCCCTCTGCAGATTGTGGCATTGTAAATTACATCCAAGTACATTAAAGCATATGCTTTTTGATTGTCCTTTGGTTTTTAAATTTTGGTCTGAAGTTTGGGATATCATAAAAAAGATTTTTAATCTTCAATTTGATGTTTCCTATCAATTAATAATATGTAAATCTGCTATTATATCACAAAATTTACCTGATTTAGAGAGCAAACTTTTCAATTTCCTAATCTCAGCAGCTTTAAAATCCATTACTTTTTGTTGGAAAGATGTTTCTATATTATCTGTTAATGCTTGGTGGTCGTGGGTTATTTTTCTAGAAGAGGTGCTCAATTATCCATCAATGGGATTAGTCACACTTCATTCTCTTATTAATCCTTTTGGTTACCTGTTGATGTATATTTATCGTTTTAATTTTTATTTAGATTTTTACCCAACTAGACTATTCTTATTAGGAAATATAGTAGCTCTGTATGTATCTTATGCATTAGTTGCTATATTTGTCCCCTCCCTTCCCCTCCTTCCTTTTTCCCCTTTTATGTATATTTTGAATTTGTAATATCTCATTACCTCATTGTAATTTTTTTATGACTTTAGTTACGGTATGCATTGTTATTTAGGTATTTTTGCTAAATATTAATATTTTATGTATTGTCTTTATTAGTTGTATATAAACAAAATTCAAGAAAATATTTTGAACACGATAAATGATTATTATAACCAGCTGTTTAAGCTATCCTGTAATAATGACTTCTCAACAATTATAACTGTGCCTTTACATGGTTTTGTCAAGAACACAATTGTCAAAATGAATCAAGATCCTTTAAAACAGCTCTAGAGTTCTTTAGAGTTCTTGTGAAGTCTTTCGCGTAACTCACATTCTCAATTGTAACCGAAAACTCCTTTGTTCTTTCTTTGCAATGTTCCTCTCCTTTTAAAGAGTTGTCACCTTTTAAACAAATATGCAGTGTTCTAAAAGGTGTCCGATAGGAGAAGCACTGTCTGCTTACTTTACCAAACCAGTACCAAGTTATCTTATCTTACCGCAATGCCTTGATTTTCAGAGACGCATTACCATAGTGACTGCTACGTTGCCTAGCAACCTTTTGAAGAATTAACCTTGTTTCTCTTTTCTTTGCAGGAAATCAGACGGACCGTCGGAGAGTTTCTGGGACCGGAAGCACATCTCCGGATGCCGAGGGAATTCAGGAGGGAATCACCGAGAAGCAGGAACACACCGATCAGGTCCGGAACCAGGTAGGCGATGCGGAGAGTCCACAAAGCGAAGCGCGCGAATCAAGGCAGGTGGGGTTTAAATACCTGAGTGTTTGTCTTCCGTCACGAGGTTCACGTTGAAACTGTTTACACGTTTAACCAGTGCAGCGGTTGAAAGCTAATTTAACTAATAAGCAGTCACCAACGTGAATCCGAAATGGTTCCCCAATAACAGCTAACACATTACTATGCACAACAAACACTGGCAACCACAACTGTATTGCATCAAATGTACACAGTGCTAACATCCTTTGACAATAATGCAGCAACACATCAAGACTCTCTTGCGACACCAAATAGTGTTAAATTAGGGAACAGTATGGTTTAAATCATTGATGAACATCTTTGCTTGGCACAATTGCTAGTGATCTTAAGTCCTCTCGTAACAGAACCAATCTGAGAGATAGTAAAGAGGCTATGCTCCACAGGAGGTACAACGACTAGATGGACAGACTAAATAAAATAAAACTTGTAAATATAAAGCAAGAAAATAAGAGTGACAAAATAAAAAAACAATGGAAAGCAATGGGGAGAGTTGGATTCCAGGTCAGCTGTCTAAATATCCCCAAAACATCTTTAGCAAACAGGCATCAGTGCTGACTGTCAGGATTCGACTTAAAAATGGAACCCAGACTACATCACTTTTACACATGCAGAAAAAAAGTAGTTTTTACCAAAAAGAAAGATAAAAAAAATTAACGAAGTCCATGCTATGTTGGTAGACTAATCTTGTGATCATGTCAACATCACTTTTAGTTGGTCTTCCAATGAATACATCCATGTTTATTAGACACTGATTAAAGGTGCATAAAGGTGAGGAATTCCAGAGGTGAAGCATGAATTATATCAACTGGACTTTTTATAATAAATCCCCAGATAAAGTGCTGTGTCCTCAAAACTACTTGGATTAGCACGTGTACTTTGACACACCAGTCATCAGATTACAACAAAAGCAATGCCTTTTCAACTAATGTGCATTAATATTATTTGTGCATCATTGGCAACGAGCAAAAAATGGATTTATGCTCAAATTCAAATGTGTATACTTCTATGATGCTATTGCCTTTGAATCAATGTTGATTTGACCTATTAAAGTCAGGGAAATGTGACTTATGCTAACTAAGGCTCAGCTAGGCCGCAGTGGTTTTCTGTTCAAAATGGATATTTCATCCTGCTCATTCACTGTTTATTATTCCTGCTGCACGTATTCATGCAAGTCATTTTTATTTCTGAATTACCATGTTCTCTCTAGCATGGGCTCAGTAATGTTTCAGCCTTCAAAATTTCTTTTATCTGCTCACTGGATTGCATTCATTCACAATAGTTCACTGTTGTTTTGTAACTAGTTTGTTCTGACATATCCAGGTGACATCATCATAGAGGGGGATGGATAAATATTCAGTAATGGGTTAGTGCTTACAGATTTACCACTGTGTGACGCTCTTCTTTCAAATACTCCTCTTTGCTGAAAGTGCATTATTTTGCTCACATCATTTTGGCTCTGCACTAGATCGTGCTTTCTGACTGGTATTGGAGGGAAAGACAACCATATTTGAATCCTTCCATGAATGTTGAGCCCCTACAGATTGCCAAACAGCGGGCCTCGTTATTGTACTATATACTGTTACGGCTACGATCCGATCGTGCAACGATGAATGTCACAATTGGCACACTTCAGCCAAAATGTCTGAGCGTTGATAAGAACAAAAGGTGATTGGAGGGAGTTGGGAGAATCGTTTGCTGTTCCTCAAGAAAAAAAAGTATGGCAAAAAGACTGTGCTGAACTTGAATTCTTGTCTCTGGTAAAATTCATGGCTCTGCACTTTCAATGTACTTCTATGAAAGGATTTCCTTTATAAACCCTCTTATTTCAGAGTGAGCCAGAACTCTTAGGACGACTTTCCATTGCTACTTGGGATGCTGTCTAATTTTTTTTTTACTGATTTTGATACTTATTTGAGACTGCAAATATTTTTGATTCTAGTTAATATTCTGCATTGCGCAATTTATGAGAACCTTCATGGCAATGATTTTATGTATTTGTACTTTACAATTTCTGTGTTGTGCTCCTTTGAATTTGTGTAATAAATCATTTACAATTTTTAATTTCGCCCTAGAACTTACTTAATGAGTCTGTTGTCCATTAATCGACTGTATTTAGGGAGGAGCCGGCATCATACAAGGGAGCTGCCCTTCTTGGTCCAGGCGAGCCGCCACCCTGACATGCGTCAATGCTGAGGGCTTCTCCCTCTGAGACCCTTGCATGAGGTGCGGGTGTGTCCAAGGGACAGTCATTGGCCCATTTGAACGAGACCGGGTGAGAGGACCGACCGAGGTCCGTCAGGCACCAGCTCTCATGGGGAGGCCTGCAGATGCTGAAGGCCACTAGAGCATATGAATGCTGTCTGGCCCGGAGGCCCACCAGACTGTTAGAATAGGCACTGGCGAAGGGCCCTGGAGCCAAACAAGACAAGGGTCAGTCTGCCTTTCTCCCTCTCTCCCCTAGCAGAACTACTCACCAGGTATACCTGTGGAGACACCTGGAGGGGGAAGATCGAGCCCCCACCATCCACGCTGGGCCGACCTCACTCTCCACAAAGCGCTGTAGGCAATCCTGCAGCAACCCGGGGAGGTGGTTGCCGACCATGGACCCCCCAAGCACAATAACGGGGGGAAGGAGCAGTGTCACCGGCTACAGGTCATAGAGGGAAGGTGAATGACCCGGGCGTAGCCATTTGGCTGTCCTGGACCAGCAGGCAGCAGACCCCAAACCCTGTGGAGGGGCCGTCAGAGAGGGGTATCAGCACACAGCTTGGGGGCCGGCCTGGAACGGTAGTGGGACTGTGGCAGCTTGGGGACTCGGACACGTGAGCAGAGGTGGTGCGTTGGACAACCTCCCTTGGAGCTCCTTGCAGTACAGGAGGCAATGAAGGGGATAAACAGTGGAGGGCCCCGCACAGCAAAGTTCCTGTGTGAACCAACATTCAGCCGTCTCCCCACACCCAATCACTATGGCCAAGGGTACAGACTTGAGCCCGACAAAACAAGGGAGAATGGACCGGTATACAAGGTAATGGGCCCCCAGACCGGACCAGAGGCAGAGACACCAACCATGCCTAATAGCGTGACGCTCTTACTGACCATAGAACCTATTAAGGGGCACAAGAGGGGAAAATATGCGAAGGTCATTCTGAGGCCATCTTACTTCACCAAGACCTATGCAACGTCTTGGAAAGAGTCACCCAGGTGGAAAGCCGAATATCAGAGGTAGAAGACATGACCTGTACCCTCCGCAAACAGGTCACAGAACTCTCAGCCACTCTGAAAGACATATCCTGAAGGCAGGACAAAAAAGGCACACATAGAAATAATGTACGCTTTGTGAACTTTCTAGAAGGAATCAAGGGGTCCGACATGGGGAGTTTCTGGAAAAATGTGCTGAGAGACTACCAACGGCGCAATTCTCATCTTGCTTGGTTATTGAACGAGTCTACAAGATGCCCAATGTAAAACCGTTAATCACCCGTTTCCTAAACTTTCAAGACCGGGACTTGATACTCCGGGAGATGCAGCGCATTGGGGAAATCAGACACACTGATTCTAAAATCATGGTATTCCACGACTACCACTGTGAAATACAAAACCAACTGTGAACCTTTGACTCTGTAAAAATGAAATTGCGAGCTCTTCACATTCGATATATTTTGCTCTTCCAGACAAAACTTAAGGTTATTTTTGAAGGTAAAACATTTTTCCAGACGCCGGAAGAGGCTTGGACCTGGATAGAGGAACATCCTACCCTGGGCCTGAGACGAGTCCCACCAGACCATTATCGACTTGACACACAGGTGGGAGGCACTGCCTAAAACTCAGAGAATGGGATGCGGCCACTGCAGTGGACTCACAAGCAGCAAGCATCTTAGCACTCCCCTACGAGTGAGGTGGCGCCTCTCCAGGCACGGCCCTTCCTCTAACCCTGCGGGGGAGCTGTCCCAGAAGCTGGACAAGAGGAAACAAGATAAACACTGAAGGGACACCACACCAGATCCGACAGAGCACGAATCCTCATCGGAATCCGACAGCAGCCACCCATTACTAAAGGCAATCACCAACCTGGGGGCAGATCTCCAGGACATGGCCCTTTCAGATCCTGATTTGATGACAGCACAAGATGAAGGTGACAGGTGACTGGGAGGCCAGGCCTGGCGGAGAGCTGGGGGACAGTGAGTTGGCATTACTGCTTTCCAAAGGACTTTTGGCGCACCTGACACGGAGTTCTGCTCTGGACTCTTGTTTAAATTTGCTTCCCCCAGGACTAAGACTGGTTGACCAGTTCACAACTGGGGTTTCTGAGTTACAGGGTGGGTGTTTGAATTGGGAGGGGGTGGGATACAGACCTCTCAGGCCTAACCTGAAAAACAGTTGCCATGTTAACTAATGGGTTAAAGTGCACAGGCAGCGGGAAAGGGTGGCGTGGCGGGGAACTGGGTAAATTTCTATGCGCTAGGGGGGGACTATTCTGTTTACATGCAATGGAGATGGTAGCGAACACGTACACAGAGTCAGGATTCATGAAATTAAGTACTACACCATCATCACCCATCACAGATGAGCCAAGATAACCCACAGGGTGAACATGGGTGTTCGCTGATGACGTGGAATTTCAAAGGGCAAGATCAAAAGGAGCTTGGTAGCTACTTATCGTAGGAGATGAAAACCAGACGTGGTCTTTCAGGAGACAGAGCTACATGTATCACAGTGCAGGTTCCTGGGCAGCGGGGCATACAAGAAGTTAGCACATGAGGGCTTCACCACAGGCTCCGGAGGGGTGGCCATTCTAATTAGTAAGATACCCCACTTCACATTTGACAAATTGTGGATCGACACCAATGGAACATATGTAGCTGTAAAAGAGATGTGGGGACATAAGTACATCTCCCTAGTTAATTTCTCTGCCCCTCTTCGATTCCAACACAGACGCTGGATAAGGTAGCCGAGATACTCATCGAGGCTGGCTCCTTCACACATATCATAGGGAGAGACTTTAACGACTTAGTAGACGCAAGTATAGACCACAAGAGTCAGGCCTCTGGGTGCCACGGAGCTACACCACTGGCAGGATTCAGGGCAACCCTGGGATTGACAGACCTCGGCAGCACCACCATCCCAACAATCGCACATACTCATATTTCTCAGGTACCCACAAAGTATTCTCTAGATTATGTCCTGGTGCCGGCAGGAAAGGTAGAAGAAATAGAAAGTGTGGATTACTTGGCATGAGGTCGCTCTCCCCTCTCACAGTGGCGCAATTTCTCATTGGTCCACGGTGGGATGAAGGCTAATCGCATGGAAAACAAAAGATGAGACAGTTGATTACAAAATTAAGGTTAATACAGAGCTCTATTTTACCAAGAATAAGGATTCTGTGTCATCTGCTGTCACATTGCGGGAAGAATACAAAACTGTACTCACGGACAAGGTACAAAATATCATTGGAAACAAGAGGTCCGAGAGATAGAGGTCTTGGAGGGAAAACTGATGGAATTAGAGGGATACATGGGAACATAAATAGACCCCTGTCTTATGCGTCAAATTCTGATTATCCATAGAGAATATCAGGCATTGGCACACCAAGAGGCAAAGTCCTTGATTTTAGCTACGCAACAATGCCTGTATGATGCGGGTGACAAGGCAGGTAGACAACTGGGATGGCTGGGCAGGAAGGAGGTGGAGGTGCGGTGAATACATACTATAAAGAATGACAGTGGAGATATATATACACCTTGGCAGAGGAGATTGCCAATGGGTTTGCACAATATTACTCTGATTTCTATAAGATAATAATACATTTTTTTAAAACACCTGGTTATTCCAACTGGAACATCCCCGTGCTAGGATCAGTGCTTAATTTGAGCTAGAGCTTTCCGGTGCTGAGCACCGGCACTTAATTGGTTTCCGGTGCTCGGCACCGGCACCTAATTGTCAACACCACACTTAGGGCAGTCTGCCACAAGCTGGCGCTGCTCATGTAATTTAGAAAGGAGCAGTATATCAGCTGTTTAGAGAAACAATATACATTAAAAATTAACTAATACCTGCCTCCCCCAGCCATTCCTTTACCTTTGGGGACCTGTAATAATCTTTACTGTCTGATTTACATGCGAGAGAGAGGGTTAGTAGTTGTTTTGGCAGTGATGACAGGGGCGATGGGTGGTGCAAGCTGCATTGGCCTCCTGGTCATAGCACTGGCACTTAATATTTTGCAAATTAAGCACTGGCTAGGATTACCCTCCACATAACCCGAACAGAAGATTGCTATTTTAGAGAGAAGAACAAAAACCTAAAACGGAAATATCTAAAATGGAAAGAGCAGATTTTGAATAAAAAGCTCTAAGTCTGCCTAAACAAACATGTTTTGAGTCTCTTCCAAAAGTTTGTTTCTGAAGATTCTAGTCCCAAACCAAGAAGCAGAGTGTTCCACACCTCGGAGGCTCGAAAACCAAATGAACAACCACCCAAGCATATTTTCTTTATGATGGGAACCACAACAGGCACAGAGCCAGAAGACCTAAGTCTACAACTAGGCTGATAAGGTTGCACCAGAGGACAGAGATTTTGAGGGCCTTTGCCATTTAAGACTTTGTAAAAGACACACAATTGATGGATCGGAAACAAGCATCCTAGGACTGGTTTCGGGGTTTCACTCCTCATCAGCCAGGATAGCTTGATTCCAGTGGCACTGTGAGCCCAGGACCCACGTCTGTGCATAGCTGGCGCACTTAGGGCGAGAAAGCAAAAGACACACAATTGGTGGACTGAATGCAGAACAAATCAAAACATTCACCCCCAGTCAAGAGGTCTGGGTTAAATCCATCATTCTTTTGCTTACCATGCCACCCCAGTTTAGACCTGGCCATATGCAAATCAGTCTTGACCCTGTGCCTCATGGGAACAGTCCAGCCCGAACTATCGAGCCAGGTCCTCCCCGGACCGGAATCAAGCATCCTAGGACCGGTTTCACCCCTCATCAGCCAGGATAGCTTGATTCCAGTGACACAGTGAGCCCAGGACCCACCTGGCAGTTCGGGCTGGTCTGTTCCCATTGGGCGCAGGGTCACGACTGATTTGCAGATGGCTGGGTCCAAACTGGAATGGCATGGTGAGCAAATAAACAATGGATTTAGGCCCAGATCTTTGTATTGGGGTGAATGTATGACATTGTTCTGCATTCTGTCCATCAATTGTTGTTTTTGCATTTGTCACCCCGAGTGGGACTGGTAAGCCCCGACGTGGGTCCCGTGCTCTCCATGCCACTAGAGTCAAGCAATCCTGGCTATAGAAATTCGAGTTTGGTCTTAAGTTCTTGGCATGGATAGAGCTACTGTATGCAGACCAGACCTGGTGGCTAGGGTATGGGTGAATGTAGAGATGCCTGCATATTCCGCTTTGGAAGAGACACGAGGCAAGGACGCCCCCTGTGCCCCCTATCACTCTGGAACCCTGACATCATCGGTTTTAGAGACAGACCGACGGCATTAGAGTACAACCAGATTTCACCCTACGCACATGATATTCTCTTATTCGTCACCTGCCCGAACACAACTCTCCCACAGGTATTCCGAATCTTTGAAAAATATGGTGCCCATGCATGCTATAAGATTTATTGGGACAAGTCGAGCCTATACCCGGTTGGTGGACATCTGGACACACAAGATCTCCCAGGACATCTGGGTATTGACCACGTCGAGGTTAGTCTTGCAAGCAATATCCGGAGAGTACTACTGGAATTCCATAGCGATGTGGAAAGGTGGAGATAGCTGCCCCTAAAACTCCTAGAAAGGGCTGGCATGTATAAGATGGTCCTATTGCCAAAACTCCTTTATATCCTCCAAAATACATACCACAAATCCTGCAGGACAATTTTGTCACAATAGAGACTGAAGTGCGCATGCTCCCATGGAACGGCGGACATCCGAGAGTGGTATTACACACCCTTCAGAAAAATCAGTATAATGGGGGTATAGCACTTCCAAATATAAGGTCATACTACCGGGCGGCACAATTAATAGCGATCAACGAATGGGGGTACCTACCAGGAGATTACGCGACTTATTCCCTAGAGAGGCACCAATTTCAAACCCGTACAAACCTGCACTTCCTTTATGGTGGCAAGGGGGTAACGGTGACCTAGGGGACTATAGAAGCATAGAAAGCATTGGAAAGACGAATGGGGTGGCATAAACGGATCACCAGAGAACCTCCACTATGGGACGGAATATGACTACCCGAGATTGGGAAGTGTTAGAAATAGGGGTTTCTAGTTGGCAATGGTTTGCACCTTGTCCAACTAGGGACACTTCTTCCTAGTCAGGGTAAGGGGGATACACATCTAAAATAACCCCTGCTCACCCGCTTAGTAGCTTGCACGAGCAGACAGGCTTATGTCAGAGGCAGTGTGTAAAGCATTTGTGCACACATACTGAAATACATTGAATACACTACAAATGGGCACCACACCAGTAAAATAAGTAATCTTTAGCTAAACCAAACAAGACCAAAACGTACTTCTTAGAAGGTAAAAACAGTTCTGTCCATATCAAACTATAGATGCAACACTTTTAACACAAAGTATCTTGGATGTGTCAAAATCATAAACAAAAACAGCCACAGGGAAGGTGATGCGTTGGTTCCTTACACACAGTATAGATGATGCGTCGGTTCCTTACTCCGGGGGAAGTGCTGCATCAGCCCCTTACTGCCACGCAGGTGAGGTGATGCATGGGTTCCTTACTGAAGGGGAGGTGATGTGTTGGTTTCTTAATGTCGAGGGACATGATGCGTCGGTTTCTTACTGCGGCCTTGGTGTCCTTGTAGATTCGACACTCCGATGCGATGCGTGGGGTTCGAGGATGCATCGGGTCTCGATGCAGCAGCAACGGCACTGTGTTGGTCTCTCCAGTCGTGGTCCCAATATGCCTTGGTTCTTGCAGCCGCACAGCAGGGCCGGCGTATGAATAGGTGCGGTGATCTCAGACTTTGTTGATCGTGGATGCGTTGCGCCGTGCGGCGATTTCTCCAGCCGCGGGCAGGTGCTGCGTCGGTTTCTTCAGCGGCACAATGGCAATGCATGGAAATTCTTTCTGCACTGTGGCGATGCGTCAGAAACAGGTGCAGATGCATCATGCTTCTCGTAGTTGCATCTCTTTTCCTGCTCCCAACAGCAGGAAAAACCACCAGAGGCCGAACTCAGCGACAGGAAACCTCTTTGCAGGTCAGAACTCCCAGCAAGGAAGTACAGGGGAGCTGATGGGGAAGTCTTTGTGTCCCTGAGACTTCAGAACAGGAGGCAAGCTCTGCTTCAAACCCTTGGCTACCTTCCTCAAGCAGGGGACACAGCACCGAGCAAAGTCCTTGCCCTTTCCTTGTCAGAAACAGCCACTGCAGGCCAACCCCAGACAGCACACAGCAAAGGGGCAGTACTTCTCTTTCAGTTTCTCCAGATCTTCTCCTTGCCAAAGTTTTCTCCTGAATTCCAGAAATGAGCTAAAAATCTGGGGTCTGGCCCCTACTTTTTACAGCACAAATTCCTTTATTCTTTGGTGGCTCTGTGCAAAGTCCAAACCAGTGCTGTCCTCTCTGTTGCAGCTTCCCAGCAGGAGGTGGAGACAGCATTGTGTAAGGCAGACCAGGCCCATTCAGGTGAAAGAAAATCTCCTGACCCTACTACTAAATGCAGCCGAGTTCAATTCAGCCCAGCCCTGACTCATCCAGGGCGGGCTGGCAGAACACACCTCAACCCCCCCTCCCCCCAGTGAATGCACTTCCCCGGACCCTATCACTCCAAAGCCAGACAGTCAATCCACAAACCAGCAGAGGCACACAGGATGGCGAAGTAAGAAAATACCTACTTTCTAAAAGTGATATTTTCAAACACACAATATAAAAATCATCTTTACTACAAGATGCATTTTTATATTCTGAGTTCAGGCATATTAAACTCCATCTTTCTACCTTGCCCCAATGGGAAGTTTTATGTATATGATGTTATAAATATACTCCCATTCTATCCTATGGGACAGATAGCCTTTTAATAGTGAAAAACTAAATACACAGTATTTCATTATCAGGACATGTCACACACATCAGTACATGTCCTACCTTTCATATACAGTGCACCCTGAGCACAGGGGTATCTTGGGCCTACCTTAGAGGTGACTCACATTTAATAAAAGGGAATGTTAGGGCTTGGCAAGCAGGTGCACCTGTCAGGTCGACATGGCAGTAAAGACTGCATGCAGACACTGCAGTGGCAGGTCTGAGACCCCTTTAAAAGGCTGCTTGGGTGGGTGGCACAATCAGTGCTGCAGGCTCACTAGCAGCATTTGATTTACAGGCCCTGGGCACAAACAGTGTACTGTACTAGGGACTTAGTAGTAAATAATATAAGCCAATCAGGGAAACACCAATCCATAATTACAATTTACACAGAGATCATATGCACTTTAGCACTGATCAGCAGTGGTAAAGTGCTCAGAGTCCTAAAACCAACAAAAACAGGAGGCCCAAAAAGCAAAAAGTCTGGGGTTGAACCCGCTGAAAAAGCCAGGTCTAACAGGAAGCTAAAGGGATTTCAGTAATGGGATACGATAGTGATTTCCAAAGTGGGAGACCTCTTAGAGGACGGAGACCTGATCCACTTCAGCTCCCTCCAACAGAACTACCAACTGACTACCACTCTACAGTTCAAATACATACAATTTAAACATGCATGGATGGCAGAGAACCTCAATACGCTAGACAATCCCGAGTATTAGCCCCAAGAGGGAAAACTGCTCCAAGGGGAAAGAGCGGAGAAAGCGGTCTCATGGACCTACAAGACACTAAGTAACAACAGGCCAGACTCACTGACAAATTTGAGAGCACGATGGGAAACTACAGTGTGTGATATGGATGACACTGATTGGGAGATGGGGCTAATGCACTGGAGAGAGCTAGCCAATAAATCAAGATTATGACTGATCCAATTCAAGATCCGACATAGGATATACTATGATAGGGTCCACTTACACAAATTAGGCAAGGTAGAATCTCCTAATTGACTGTGTTGCAGAACACACAGGGGTTCGTACATTCACACTCTATTAAAATGCCTTAATATAGACCCCTATTGGTCCACCATAATAGAGGAAATAATGAGATACTGGGCGAAAGAAATACCAATAGACCCCAAGTTTGTTCTGTTAGGAACACACACGTTGGGGGATATATTCCCCTAGCCAAACTCCTCTTTTGCAACTTGGGTCTCATAGTTGCTTAGAGGAATGTAGCCAAGTACTAGGGTGCTCCATAATCCCTACTCTAAAGGAATGGAAAACTGGGATGAACATTTATATGGGCGCCGGTCATCTCCTCATGCCTCAGCATGATCCAACTAAATTATCTCTACATTGCCTACTGACTCCACAACATTTGCACCGAGCAGGCAGTACTACCCGAGGCAACTGTGCATGCTGTTCCCTGACAGAAGCTGACTTCTTCCATATGAGCTGGCTTTGCCCAAGGTTAACACCCTATTGGGAGGGAGTAAACAAGGAGGGCCCGATTCACAGAACTAACTTAAGAAAAAATCCTAAACTTACTACCATTTTGGTATTCACAGAAGGCACTTACTCATTTTGGTATTCACAGAAGGCACTTACTCATTTCGGTATTCACAGAAGTTAGGACTCCTAACTTTAGGACTCCTAACTGCCTTCTGTGAATACCGAAAGCCTTAAACTTTGGATTTTTCTCAGTTTAGTAGTAGTATAGTTCGGACTCCTAACTTTAAGACTCCTAAATGCCTTCTGTGAATACTGAAAGTCTTAAAATTGGGATTTTTCTCAATTTAGTAGTAGTAAAGTTAGGACTCCTAACTTTAGGACTCCTAAATGCCTTCTGTGAATACCGAAAGCCTTAAAATTAGGATTTTTCTCAATTTAGTAGTAGTAAAGTTAGGACTCCTAACTTTAGGACTCCTAAACTGAGAAAAATCCTAATTTTAAGACTTTTGGTATTCACAGAAGGCATTTAGGAGTCCTAAAGTTAGGACTCCTAACTTCTGTGAATACCGAAGTGAGTAAGTGTCTTCTGTGAATACCAAAATGAGTAAGTGCCTTCTGTGAATACGAAAATGGTAGTAAGTTTAGGATTTTGTCTTGTTAGTTCTGTGAATCGGGCCCGGAGATTTCAAGGGTCATGGGTCATCAGTTCGACCTCACCCCCTGAATGGACTTGCTGGAGGAGGTGAGTGAACTGAAGATGAAGAGGATTTTCATTGGGGTGGCAATGAAGGTTGCCAAATGCAAGATTGCCTGTGAATGGAACTCTCCTGAACCCCTGTCATTGGTGGACTGAAAGAGGGGTGTTGATTGTTGCGCCAACCAGGAAAGACCAATTTACGAGGCCCGGAGCTGCCCCTGAAGCATGAGAAGATTAGGGGCAAGTGGTGGGAGTATCACAGGCTCAATCTTGCATCTTTTTGAGTATGTATCTTTGTCTAATGCTTGCGATGTTGAAATGTGAAGCTGGTCAATGTGTGACATTACTGTTCATTACAAATGGGTTAAAATAAATTAAAACAAAAATAGAATTGGCAAAAAGAGTGGTGTGTTCATTTTTCCCAAATGGTTGTATTCCACATTCATCCTTCTGTCTTCCTAGTTTCAAGATCTCCTGTTTGTTGACAAAATTGTATCTCCTGTTTTCGTATGCCCATCCTGTGGAATACAAATGTCTTTACAAGTTATAAATCCATGCATAGTTTTTCATTGTAAAATTTCTATAGCACTTTAAAAAAAATGAAGAAGATACAAAGCACTCCGCTTTGCCTTTGGTTCCTGTGTGCCATTTCAATATCCATGTTTTATAGGGTGTTGGATGTAGTCTGCTCCATATGGGAGATGTTGTTTGAGGTGTGTCTAAAAACCTTTGTGTCCTGAAAGCTAAATGTATTATATTTATTTATTTGTTGATCTATATATAGTGTTTTCATGTTACAGGATGGCTATCTCTGAGTAATAAAAGGGTAGTAGAAAATACAGTAAAAGAGGTAGGTAAAATAGGAAGAGTAGAATGCATTCTAAGATATGAAATCAATGCGGAGGATGAGTCAATAGAATAGGGTTACGTCTGCAAAAATATCACTAAATTTGAAGGAATGGGGAATTATGACATGGAAAGGCCAAAGCATCTCTGAAAAGATAGAAATGATTGTGTGCATAAGTAGACATGTTGCATTCCATATTATAGAGAGAATCAAGTCCTGCTAGGGCCTCCACTATAAAAATCTCAAAGGGTGTATCTCTGCTTGATACTACAGCATTTACGGCCCTGGACCTGAGCCTACAGTAGTAGCAGGTCCTGTCAACTCAACACTATGCAGGGAACATTTCTGGAGGTTTGTTTGTGTTTGGAAATGAGGCATTAGTTGTGTGGCCTGTACAAGTAATGGGTCTACATTTGCCCTCCTCTGGGAATCAAACACCCTATTGTAATGCTTGACTCCCATAGGGTAGCGTTGTAGAGCAGTCCAAGGCCAACTCAAGGGAGGTGGTGTGGACTAGTAATCACCATTCGCAGATACACAGTATTAAACACTCAATAAATGACTGTCCAGTCTGTGCTTTTCTTTAGAAAAAGGAAAAGTACATTTCTTACACCAACACTATTCAATACTATGCAAAAATGTACAAATATACATAAGCTGATGGAAATACTTCTTGATGACATTTTATAACTATTCTTACCCCTCCAAAAAGGAGGGGGGTCTAGTAACACATGTTTAAACATTATCTTGTCACTAAATGCCACGGTTTGACGACTGACTGTCCATCTCCTTATGTCAGCATAGGAGTAAATGCAATAATTACATATAACCATCACTGAGAGCACCTAGTACTGGCAATAAAGCATACAAATTTTGATCATGGGTGGCTGACAGTCTCATTATTCAATTAAAGCATTAGCAAGAATAAATGTCTAAGCATGATTGGGAGTCCAGTGTACTCATCATTACTGTCAGCATGAATAACGCAATTTAATCACAGCCCCTAAAGGGCATCACATTTATTATTACATGACTCTGGAATTATAGACCTTCACCCCTAAAGAGTTTCAGCATAAACTATGGATGTCAAACATTACCTCAAAATACACAACACTTTTAAAATTAAATATAAATGCAATGACTACTTCTAACTCCTAGAGGGTGTCTCACAAAATGAGAATTTACATTGCACCCTTCCATGCCACAAGGTATGCAGCCACAGTCTTGTCCTTCATAGCTGTAGAACCAGAGCTCCAGCCATAGAAGAGCTTGAAAATGCATGTAAAAGCTGGGTAAGTGAAGATTTGTGGTCCCACCTAACCTTGGGTGAGAACCCACAATAGGAACGGAGGTGAACAAGCATGTCATGCTGAGCAATTTGGTGATGGTCCCCTCGTCCTCAAACCACCACAGGCAAAGATATGGGCAAATATGACTTCCAAATCAGAGGCTCCGAAAAGTATTGTGGCCTGAGTCTCTGTGCAGCAATGAATGTTATAGCAGCGCTTCTCCCGTTGTGCTGGAGAGAGCCGCGATAAGGTTTTCTCTTTGTCACTACCTTGCACCACATTTATCTCCAGGGGTGCCCTCTCCCATCTGGGCACCCCCGTGCTTGAGAGCAGCTTGGGCAGCTCACCCCCAGCCAGTCTCACCAGCTCCCTGCCCCACCAGAACCCCCACGTGCTGCTGCGGGAGCCGGCACTTAATTTCTGATCTGTTCACTCCTGGGGCAGAGGTGGGTGCTGTGGCCTGCCTTCCGGGTGACACAGGAGTGTGCGACTGCACTCAAACCTCCTCTCCCGAGCCATCTGGGCCCAGGGATGGGGTCCTGGGTCCCTGTCCAGCTTCATAGGAGGCGCAACGCCGTTCCCCATTTTGCCATTTTCTCGCCGAGGCCCAGGCATGGAGTCCAGGGTCCTGGGGCGGCCCCTGCGGTCGCATGCGACAGTGCCAGGCTTCTCTTCATCAGGGCTCAGGGATGGGGTCCTGGGCCCCTATACACCTCCTTGGAGCGCACAACAGCGCTCTTCAGCTTCTTCTGAGGGCGGCCCCTAGGACTGGACCTTCCCCAGGGGCACATCAGAAACTGGTGGCCGAGCCCCACATGCTTCTTCGTAGGTTCTGCCAAGGTCACCCAAACTTCAGACTGGGATATGTCGGGCCCCTATGGACTGATTTTGATGATCCTGGCATCCTTTTGCTTCTGGTGGCACTTTCTCCAGGCCTCCTGGCCTAAAAGAGCAATGAATTTCCAATTATCCATGGTGTCCTCCTCCAGTCCCAGTGTTCCTCAGCAAAAGCACATCCTAGAGAGAGCTCTCCCCTCTGCGCAAGACCTTTTAAGGGGGAGCGGGAGGTGCCAGTAGGAATGCAACTCGGGCCTATCCTGTGGTGCCATTTCACCTCTCCGCCCTTGTTTCAACCTTCCTGCACAGGCTTCTAGGATACTTCAATTTGGTATCACCCAGGAGTCACTTGCCACATGGGCTCTGAGGGTCTCAGCTCCCTCCTTTACTGACATCACAGCCAGGGCCTCCCCCACCAATCCTTCAAAGGAGTCCCCATCCTGATTGAGAGGCCTGTGGCAGGCCTGGTTCCTAGCACAGGATGGCAGCTGGCTGATTGATGTAGAGCAACTTCACCTAGTCTCTCCCTCCTGGAGAGTTGACCAAAGCACTGTCAAATGCTTGCATTGAAGGGCAAAGCCTCTGATCCGGCAGTTGGGGAGAATAGTAAATAATTCAGTCCGGCAGGGTCACACAAGGCTGGGCTCTGGTTCTGAGCTGATTCAGAGGAATATACATTTCTGGATCACCCGTAAGCGGTACAGATATGCTTTAGGACATGGCAGAATATTTTTTTTACCCACAGTTACAGTGAACATTAGTGTCTCTCTGGAGTCTATGGGCCCCAGATAACTGAAGCTGCACCTTAAGGTAGCTTTCCCACAGGAATATAATCTCCCACAGTAAAAACTGAGAAAGTCAAAGCGGACGATCATTACTAAAAGTTTTTAGTCGGTAAAAAAAGAGTGCCAAATGCAACCTGACTGACAACATATTACTTATATTACTTTTCTAAGCTAAAAATGTGAAGATTTATGAAGGGCGAGATGTGCAAAAAGAAGCAGCATGATGGCATAAACATAAGTTGTGACTTTCTGTGCTCACTGTACTACACTTGAACTACATTCTCCCAAAGGAAAATAAATTGGGAACAGGCTACATATATTATTCACCTACTAAAACCTGAAACATCCCCAAGTAGCTGTGGTAACGAGGTTACCAGGGAAAATTCTTCAATGTCTTCAAAGATGAGTCCTTTTAAAATCAATCCAGACTTTACATAGTGAACTTGGTGAAGGCTCGTGAGTAATTCATATTGCAATGTGTCTTATGGAACAGTCAACCACTAACATTATTGTTGCAATTGAGGGTATCACTTTTTAAGCAGAAGTCAGATAGCCAGTTCACAAAAATTAACAGGTTGTAGGTTTATTGTAGAAGATAGGTTGCAGGTGACTTAGTAGAACGCCCCATCAGGAGCAGAATCATCGCTGCTCTGCCCACTCTTTCTAACTGCCACCCGTCCTTACAGTCCCTCAGCAACATTCTATGGCATGATCAGTAGGATGAGCAGACCAGGTAGGGAGGAGTGGAGCTGGGGAGGCATTAGAAAAACATCCGGTTATAGTAATTATTTCCAGTGAGTGTTCTATGTACGAAACGTTTTTATGCTTGCAAACAGTCTGAATTGCTGTTTACGAGAGCAACAATGTTTTAACCATGTGCTGACAGCATTAGTGTTGCTGAATTGTTACAGACCCCTAAATCGAGTTTGCGACTCTACACCAAATTGCTATTTGGAAAGGGTGCACTCTGAGCATCTGTTCCAAAAAGGAATTCGATATGAGATGTAGCTCAATTTGCAACCTTAATTCTGGTCGCAAAACATTGAAAAGTTGCTGACCCTCCAAGTTGGGCTGTAACCCTGTAACTCATTCATAATAGGGAGGGCGGTCCCCTTTGGAACCATTCCCATTTGTAAATTATGGAAAACGCTTCAGGGAGAGTAGGCATGGGCCACAGAATCAACGGCAATTGTCAGTAAAACCTTTAAAAAAAAGAAAACTTTTTTTTACACTGTCCTGTTTTCTTTGCGGAAAAGCGGTTACATAAAAAAAGCTTTCTTTATTTAAAAACAATCACAAGCATGGTGGGCTGCTAACTCTTGAGACCCCCAAACCTGGTATTGTGGCCAATCAAAGTGAGTTGCAATTTGCAACCTATTGCATGAGTATTAAAAAGGTAGGTCACATTGCAACAGACTCAAAATCCAAAGATTTGGAACTGTCCTATTGGTACATAGGTTGGTTTACAAAATTCCACACTGGTGTCAAAAATACTTTTCACAAACTGGGACTATTTTTGTGGCTAGTGTTTTAGTAAATCTGGCCCCAAAGTACTTACAAGCTTATTGCAGTGATTAATATTACAAAGATCTGAATGCATTGATGTGGTTTATTATAGCTCCTTTCTCAGTATTTTTGTTGGTATTGTAGCTGAGTGAGTTCTCCAGTTGTTTTGCATTTTGGACCTCTTCCATGGTGCCTCAACAACTACAATGTTCTGTCTAAATGAATTAGAGCTCCAGCACCTACTTTTTAAAATAAGGCCAGTTGCTGTGGACAACGGGGGAGAGCTGAGCAGACTGAGCAAACCTTTGACCAGGTGCAGGCTGAGTGAAGAGGCCTGTTGCCTGGTTCAGCCTGGCTTCTGCACACAGGTAAGAGGCACTGTGATAGAAGCAACCTAGTCTAAATTGGTATGATTTAACGAGAGGCCACAATGGGCTAACCCGTTCCTCTTCAATTAAGTGTATCAAATGTAATGTTGTCGGTGTGCTCTTTCTGTGTAACTGTGGTTAACTGTAACACCTGAATGAAATACAATACAGGATCAGTATTTTTTCTTGTGTGGAAATGACTGGGCCCAGAATGCAGATTTGTGGTCATTCTTGACCAATTTGGTTTTCTTAACATACGCCATAATATGTCATAGCTCTTCATAAACTTTGCCATTTGAGCTTTCTGGCTAAGTGAGTTAATTGCTTTCCTGCACCAGCTGGCAGATCAAAGGCCCCAGGAGACAAAAAGCCATTCTTTCCATTCCAGGAGGATTAAGAGTTTCCTGCTGGATGAAAAAGGGTGGGGTTGGAATATCCATACCCGCCATCCAGCAAGTGATTCCAAATCGAGGGGTTTTTTGCTTCCAGAAAATGAGGCTGGAAGGACTGAAACTTTCTCTGTTTCTCAACTCTGGGTCCCTTTGAAAAGTTTAGAATTAGAAGGGAATAGGCAGGCATGAGAGCGGCAGAGATTAACTCAGACAGATATGTGCCTTCGTTTGAGGTTTGAGCTGCCACTTACCATCCTGTCCAGAATGCAGCAGAGAACTGGGACAGGATGTGTCCTTTATGTGATAAGGCTGGGATGTGCCCTGTTTGATGGGAGTAAGTCTAGGCAATTGTAGATAGAAAAGGGACTTTCACCACCGAGCAAGTTTTTCCAGAAAATAAATTAAAATGTGATTCATATAAGCTCTTTTTGCCCGATTTTATATCCAGAGAGGATTCTATTCCTAAGGCCTGCATTCAGAAGACTAGGCGTATGAACCTGAATCCAAGGCAATATATTGCGTTACAGGTTTGATCATCAGTTAGTAAGTGGTTTTAAAAAAAGTAGAAAAGTTGCCCACAAGTGGTTAAAAGATGCAAAGTTCATAGGTAAAAATTAGCCACTGTGACAAATGTGTTTTTTAGATTTTGTGTAAAAAAGGGCTGGTGGCTCTTTCTCTGTGGTACTTATTTACTACATAAGCACTTGCCTAAGCTCACTGGTAACTTTAATAGTTATTTTTTAAAATAAATTAATGATTGTGCATCTATGTAAATAAAATGCTTTTTTAACTATTCAGTAAACTGATTTGATTGGCTGTAGAGGACGGTGTGGTTGCTGAGTGGAAGACCCCAGGTAAGCATATCGCACCCAGACTGGGCAAAAATGGCAAGCTCAAGCCCTTGTGGCTAAGCTGCTTCTAGATAGAAGGAAGCAGTAGTTTCAGAGGCTTTTAGAAAGCTGAAATAATTTCTGTAAAGAATCTGGTGATCTGAAGGCCCCAGGGACATTTTGGTTTCAGAGCCTGCCACTAGAAGCAGAACAAAGCAAACAAAATAAAATAATGGACGTAGTGCTTGAACTTTTCAGATACTCACCCCCAGCCACTATTAGATCTGGGCTGAATCCATCATCGTTCTTTTGCTCACTTCGCTACGCCAGTTCAGATCCAGCCGTATGCAAATCAGTCTTGACCCTCTTCCTCATGGGAACAATCCAGCCCGAACTGCCAATCCAGGTCCTCCCTGGACCAGAAACAAGCATCCTGGGACAGGTTAAATTGTGAGTTGCTGGAAACTCCCCACACCAGAGTGCAAGCTTTTGCCCAGTCATGGTCCTTCAAGGGCTCCTCCAAGTTACTGTTCCACCCTTGTCTGGTGGCCATCAAGGTGGTTGGTCTATCCCATGTTAGTGTGCCATGCAGTCAGGAGACCACTCTCCTCACAGAGCCCTCTACAACAGCGCCTCCAGCATTTAGGATCCCACTGGAGTCTATAGGAATCCTGTCCAGAAACCACCAGCTGTCTTAGTAAATTTTGGCAAATTGTAAAAATTGGCCAGGGCCCACTCCTAATGCCTCCCAAGACTCCTCGAATTTTATACACCACTCCCCGGAGTACAGGTCACCTAAAGTTTAGGAACCTCCTGCTATCCATTCCTCCGGAGACATAACCCTCTTGATTTTCACAAAAGGCTTCAACCACCACAAAGGCAGCCTTGTAGGCATAATTACCATTAGGGAACTCATAACCTGGGTACTCGCAGTACATAATAGTGCTTTCCTAGTTACCACTTTATGATTTGACACAGAGAGGGAATGGTATACATTTACACTGTCACTTCCATTTGTGGCTTTCTGAAAGATCCTCAAGTTTGATTCAAACTCTCTACAATAAGATGGGGTTCTATGTTGCAATTAAGTAAGAATGCATGTAACATCGGGTTGTATAGAACAGCAGAGAAACTATACTGAGTTGTGAGTACACTTTATTGGCTGTATTGTAATTCTGTCACATTATATTTGAGCAATGTCCTAAAGAGTTAAAGGGGTTCTATGTGCTTTGGTTACTTCCTCTGTAGGTCTACTTTGGGCCTTCCCAGAGTTCGTCCTTAGAGCACAGAGAGCTGAAAACATTAAACATGTGATAGAACTGCACCCACCACCCTCATAGGCAGTTGTTTATATCTATAGCAGTAATGGATATTTAATTAGCCTGAACACATATCCAGTATAGATTATGAGTCCTTGTGAAGGAAAAAACAGATAATATTTCACAAACAACCGTAATAAAATCCAGTTTCTATTCCAAGTTTTCACTTTTGGTTTATTCTGTGCAACTACACTTCCAGCAAGATATCCGCCAACACGTGTTTCATCTCTTAAGACTTTTTCAAGGGTGGAAATACAGAGATATATTACACATTGTTGATGCTTGTATACAAATTGTAGCTAAGACACAAATAACTGTTGAGTATATTAACGTTTCAAACATACGTGGAGATAATCCCCGAAATGTATGCGAAAAGTGCAAAGAAAATGAATTAAATGGATGGTGAAGAGAGTATATAAAAATGGGAACTAAAGAAGAGCTATTCCAGTGACGGGAAGTGTGTTCAAAAGATCCGTGAATAAGTAAAGCCAATACCTTCACCAAAAATAATGTCCGCAGCTTCAAGTTGATTAACTTCCACCAAGTTGTGATATGTGTAGTAATATAAACATACAGCCACCGGTTGAGTCTTCTTGATCTTATTATTCTTCATTTGTAGCTTCGAATAGTCATAAATACCCACATTTAGACACTGGAGCTACTCTTCTCCCTAAAGTATCTGGAATATTGAAAGTAGACAATATCCATCAATTATAAAGAGAGGTTACCCCGAAAATGCGCGCGATAATGCTCGGATTTAAAGTTCAGTTTACTTCAGAATAGAAATGACAATCACGATTCCAATGATCGATAAGTCCGAGAGTAGGTATGCAAACTGAGCAGCTGTTATCTACCATGAGAGATCACGATTATACCTGGTCTAGAGAACGATGATGGACAGGAGAAAAGCATAAATGTCTCACACATGAAAGATTCTCCATGTGGAACCCTTGGTTAGGTGCGTTTATAAGTACTGTAGGTACACCAAGGCATGTTGTGTGTGTCTTTCCAACACGTGCTACTATTCCAGCTCGACCTGTCAATATGCCTTGGTCTTCTAATCTTCGTTTTAGGCAATACAGAATTTTACATAAGGCGAATACATTCTAATCTCTCATTGCAACATTACATTTTCCCGTTTTCAAACTCAAAGAAATCTCTTTGTTCTCCACATAATAATAAAGCGCATTGACGCGACGTCAGAGGCAGTAAGTGGTGCATTATGACACCAATTGCAATACAAAATGCTGCTTTTTAAATATCCAAATCAATTCTGGTAATTTCACTTCATTCCACTGGGTGTCGTCCTACACCATATAATGTCAACTTTCAGCCAGAGATTGTAAATGTAACTGTAACTTTATTAGTTTCCAGACAGTTCAAGAGATATAGTTCACGATATAACGTTCACGTAACTTTCAGGAAATGTAGACGTTTATGGGGAAACGGCGCCCTTGTGACAGTGTAACAGTAATCAGCTAGGTCCTGTTAGTTCATACCTCTTGGGACAGCCAGGGCGCAGGTCACTGGCCTTAATAAATGGTGTTCTGCCTAATGCAAGGTGCTGTGCGAGGAGTAGTTGCGTTGCAACACTATCAGCAATCTTACAATAAAAACAATAAAATCCTATGTTCCCAGGGGAGCAGTAAAATACAGCCATAAGCATACCCTGGCCACTTAGGGTGAACATAGCAAACACAACAAGATGATGGACGGAGTGCTGAAACTTTTCAAACACGCACCCCTAGTCAAGAGATCTGGGTTAAATCCATTGTTCTTTTGCTCACCCTGCCACCCCAGTTTGGACCCAGGCATATGAAAATCAGTCTTGACCCTGCTTCCCATCGGAACAGTCCAGCCTGAACTGCCAGGCCAGGCCCTCCATGGATCGGAAACAAGCATCCTGGGACTGGTTTCGGGGTATCAGACCTCATCAGCTGGTAAATGTTCAATTCCTTCAGCATTCCGTCCATCGTCTGTTCTTTTTGCATTTGTCGCCCTAAGTGGGATGGGTATGCCCAGACATGGGTCCTGTGCTCTCCATGCCACCAGATTCAAGCAAACCTGGCTGATGAGGAGTGATACACCGAAACCAGTAGTTCAGTGCTGGACAGAGGATTTTAAAACGATGATGTGAGTTTCAGAAAAGGGGTGTGGACAAGCCTTATAGAATGCCTTTTTCAAGATATTGAAGTAAACAAAAAAGTGATGCTTGGGATGCCTGATTTAGTCTCAACCACTTATATTTACTCAGAGCTTCATCCAAGTCCATACTTTTTTTGTTTTGCTCTCAGTCACCTCGAATTCGACCCAGTCATATGCAAATGAGCCTTAACCCTGCTACAATAAGATTGGTCCAGCCCAAACTGCCAAGGCAGGTCCTTCCTGAACCAAAACGCAAGGAACCTAATTCAAGTCTCATCCTAGTTGGGGCTCTTCACTTGGTGGACCTTGGTTCCAGTGGCAACATGAGCACAGGACCCACATTTGGGCATATCCATCGCACTTAGGCCTATGCTCTGAAAAAAACAAAATCTCTGCCACTGGTAATTACTCGAGTTAGGCACACAGGGGTAACCCTTTAACCCAAGGAACCTGGGCCTCGTAAATATATATGAACAATGGTTCCGTAGGGGAAATTATATTTACAATGAAGAAAAATCAATAGAACAAAAACACACCAATCAATGATCTGGTAAGCAATTAATCTTAAAGAATGAATAATACTTCAAAAAACGTAACAATTTATTTTTAGTATTTCATGTGAATTTTAAATCATTCATCAACTCCTTTAGATATGTACAAAAAATGAGAACGGGCTGTATATACAATAGTATTTACAAAACAACGTCGCAGTGACAAAGTGAATAAGGTGACTCTGTGTGATAGTGCAGAAGTGGATATTTACAATATCAATAAAATACAAAGGAAGTTTTTTACACAAAAAGTCCTCGGCTAATTTATGGATAGGTAATGAGCCTTGTATGGCACACGTCCTGTAATCTGTATATACAAGGGATTCCAATTAGTGCAGGACTGTGGAACCGTCAACGTTTCGACCCTGTATCGACCAGTTGTTCTATATGGTCATGTCGGGTCTTCTTCAGGACATTGGGGATGTATAACAGCCTGCATAAAATAGATATAGATCAATATCTGCTGTGTTAAAAGTAAAAATAGGGAAGGTATAAGTTTCCCATAAACTCACCCAATTAAAGGTGAAAGGACCGATGTCAAACAGTATGGCGTGATTACCGCTCAGTGCCAGTCAGAGGAGAATACCTATTGACATATGTGCACATTAGTAATCAAATATTAAATGCCAGTCTTACTTAAACACCATATAAGACACGTAAAAATATTAATTTTTACCAATATCACAGAAGGTCTAGATTCTTCTTCGCCTAGTTATCTACTCTTTTTCTTCTTTTGTCATTCTGGTTAGCATGCCCGCTGTGAGTCACTGCAAACATGAACGCAAATAAGGATATTCAGAATAATAACTATAGAGTTTAAATTAGGCGCCATTAGAGCTTAGTGGTCCATGTGATAGCTCACCTGACTTCAGGGTAATTTATTTAGCGCTGCTGGAGTCTAGGTCATCAGGATATCACTTCAACTAGAATAAATCACAAATCAGCCCTCATTAAATATTGGACTAGTATGATCTGTAAACATTTCAAAATTTCTGAACTCTTGAGTCATATTAGGCTCCGATTCGTACAAAACGCAAGCATATTTAAGTGAGAATCCTATGATAACAATATATCATAAGTACCCCCTCATAATAGCAAGTGTGATCTATGGGTATTTAGAAGAGTGTTATAATTTCTCTCCTTAAAACTCAGACCTGTGACCCAATTAAAGAGTGGTTGTTATGGTGGCGAGAAATCAATTCCAGAGTCCATCAAAAGGCGTAAAATACACTAATCAATTGTCTGCAGTACAATAGTTACTTCACACACCACCTGCGGTCCGTACGGCAAAAGCCAAATAAACTTACTCGGCTATAATTGGCAATCGTTGCTTCACGCACTGCGAGCGTAAAGCCGTATATGAAGGAGATTTCTCCTACCTGATGTGTGAAATGTATTCTCAGCGTCTCGGGGAGTCAGTCTGAAGCGCACCACCAACCCGACTGTGGAGCGTGCAGCAGCTAAATAGTAGCTGCTATGGATAAAGAAATAGGACTGGTGTGGGTGTTTATTTTAATTTTATAAATTTAAAATTTCCACAATTGTTTGTGATGTTAATTTGGATAGTATATTTAAGATGGGTAAGGGCCTAATTAAATAAATTGAATGCTCGAACTACGACATTTGTCAGAATCTAAACCAACCTAGCTGGGTCGCGTGCGATGTTATTTTTGAAGTGTATTAGGACGGGAAATCCGTTTTGCTCAACCGCAAGGTTCTAACTAGCGTACCAATGCGCTAGAAAGTGATCAGTTTATACAAAATGAGACAAATTGATCAACTCCCAAACAAAATAAAAATAAATAAACAGAACCTAGCCTATAGGCATTTCAATACCATATAGGTAAATTCGAGATATCTAGAAACAGAACACATCATGTTTAGAATGCTTGGGAACAATCAATCTATTAAACCACCGAAGCCGATAGAGTTTTCAATGTTCTGTGATCAGAAGCGGTTATTCCAAACACAGTCAGAGGTCATGGATACACTTTAACCTAAGCAATTCTTTGGACCCATGTGAGCCAACCCTATAAATATATAACATTTGGTGGCATTATGACAATTGTTACTTACATTGCATATCATGTAGCATATGAGTGACATAGAAAGACTGTCATTATATATGCGTTTTTTACAATATTTCATCGCACCTTGGTGACAGGACAACAAAAGGTAGTCATGGCATGTATCTTCGGAATAATGTCAAAGGAAGCATATCAATAAAATGGGTTTCATACAAAATAGCCGTAATGTGCATATTGATGTCAATACATGTGCATTTTAACAATTCCTTAGAGTGATCATGAACTTAGACTGTGGATTGTTAGCAAACTTCCCCAAAGCTTATCGCAGACAAGTCAATTGGTAATTGTCTAATTACCTAAAGCATAACATTCCCAGTTGTTTGTTAGTCTCCTCATTTTCGTTGAGCCCTGTCTTTACAGAATCTAGGGAGTGGATCCACCTGCACTCCTTATAATTGAGCATGGAATGGATATTCCCGCCTCTCGGGTGCAGCCGCACCCTCTCAATTACTGTCCATCTCATACTGTCTGGTGGATGATTGAAGTTCAAGAAATGGTCAACTAGAGGTGCACCTTGCGTTCTGCATTTGACCCTGCTCATATGCTGCAGAATTCTACATTTGATTTTTTGTGTGGTTTGCCCTACATATACTTTATCGCATGGACAATAAATTGCATAGATAACGTTGTTACTGTTGCAATTGGTAAATGTAGGTCGTGTGAAGTTCTTTGTACCATACACGAAAGACATACCCTCTATCGATGAGTCACAAGCCTTGCAGTTGCCACATTTTTTATGGCCCAAGATGGGTGGCAATGATAGTTGAGAACGTAAGTCTGATTTAGGGGGACCATGAAGGTAGGCACTGACTACTGTATCTTTTATACTCTTGCCACGTTTGAAGGCAAATAGTGGTAATTCCGTAGTTCCAATTTCCGTGGCTACCAGATTCCAATATTTGGCAATAGTTTTTTTAATGGATTGGCTATCTGGGTTAAAAGTGGTAACACAGACTATTCTATCACTCGTCTTCTCACTTTTTTTAGTCTCTAGTAGAGTTTCTCGTGGGCAGTACCATGCTCTTTTTTTAGCCCGTTTCAGGAGGATGTTAGGGTAACCTCTATCTCTTAGCCTTTTTGTGAGAACAGTTGCTTCCGCAAAATAATCTGCTCTCAGTGTGCAATTACGGCGCAGTCTAAGAAACTGCCCATAGGGCAAATTATCTCGAAGACTGCGGGGATGGTTCGAATTATAGCTAAGAAGAGCGTTTCTCTCAATTGGTTTTCTGTACAATCCAGTATAGAGTACCCCATCTGCCGTTTTCACATTGAGATCTAAGAAGCTTATGGTTTCATTGTTTTCATTCATTGTAAATTTTATGTCGTTGGATCTTCCATTTAACCAGTCAAAAAACGACTTGAGGGTCGTAGTTGAGCCGGTCCAAATCATAAAAACATCATCAATATATCTTTTCCATATATTGATGCTGTCTCTATAAGGATTGCTTTCGTCATAAAGAAAGGTCCACTCAAAATGATTCATGTAAAGGTTTGCTAAGGACGGCGCATAGCTTGCGCCCATGGCAACGCCCTTACATTGAAAAAAGTATTGATTATGAAACACAAAGTAGTTTTTTGTCATTGCGATGTCCAACATGGCTATTAAGAAATCCGTAGGGATTCTATGGGGTGCAGGTCTTGTATTGAGTACTTCTTGTATTACAAACAGAGCATCTTTTTGTGGTATGCTCGTGTATAAGGAGGAAACGTCTAGAGTTACTAAGAGTTGTTTCTCCTTATCAAATGGATGGTCCTCTATGAACTGGATCATTTGAGTTGAATCCCGAACATAGGATTTGGTGGCAATCACAAATGGCTGTAAAAAGTAATCAATATATTGATTTAAAGGTTCCAGTATGGAGCCACAGCCCGATATAATTGGGCGTCCCGGTGGTTTATCAAGGTTCTTATGGACTTTCGGCAGAGTATAAATTGTTGGAATTCTGGGGTTAGTTTGAGTAAGAAATTTGGACTCTGGAATACTAAGGAAACCTGAATCAAGTGCTTGTGTTAGTAAGGAATCAATCAGAATTTTTATTTCGGGTGTAGGGTCCTTTGTGATTGGTTGGTAGCTATCACGGTCATTAAGTTGTCTTTGGATTTCATCTATGTAATCACTCCGATTTTGTATTATGATTGAGCCAAATAATTATCAAAGCTGCTGATAAAGGGGGCTCAATCATAATACAAAATCGGAGTGATTACATAGATGAAATCCAAAGACAACTTAATGACCGTGATAGCTACCAACCAATCACAAAGGACCCTACACCCGAAATAAAAATTCTGATTGATTCCTTACTAACACAAGCACTTGATTCAGGTTTCCTTAGTATTCCAGAGTCCAAATTTCTTACTCAAACTAACCCCAGAATTCCAACAATTTATACTCTGCCGAAAGTCCATAAGAACCTTGATAAACCACCGGGACGCCCAATTATATCGGGCTGTGGCTCCATACTGGAACCTTTAAATCAATATATTGATTACTTTTTACAGCCATTTGTGATTGCCACCAAATCCTATGTTCGGGATTCAACTCAAATGATCCAGTTCATAGAGGACCATCCATTTGATAAGGAGAAACAACTCTTAGTAACTCTAGACGTTTCCTCCTTATACACGAGCATACCACAAAAAGATGCTCTGTTTGTAATACAAGAAGTACTCAATACAAGACCTGCACCCCATAGAATCCCTACGGATTTCTTAATAGCCATGTTGGACATCGCAATGACAAAAAACTACTTTGTGTTTCATAATCAATACTTTTTTCAATGTAAGGGCGTTGCCATGGGCGCAAGCTATGCGCCGTCCTTAGCAAACCTTTACATGAATCATTTTGAGTGGACCTTTCTTTATGACGAAAGCAATCCTTATAGAGACAGCATCAATATATGGAAAAGATATATTGATGATGTTTTTATGATTTGGACCGGCTCAACTACGACCCTCAAGTCGTTTTTTGACTGGTTAAATGGAAGATCCAACGACATAAAATTTACAATGAATGAAAACAATGAAACCATAAGCTTCTTAGATCTCAATGTGAAAACGGCAGATTGGGTACTCTATACTGGATTGTACAGAAAACCAATTGAGAGAAACGCTCTTCTTAGCTATAATTCGAACCATCCCCGCAGTCTTCGAGATAATTTGCCCTATGGGCAGTTTCTTAGACTGCGCCGTAATTGCACACTGAGAGCAGATTATTTTGCGGAAGCAACTGTTCTCACAAAAAGGCTAAGAGATAGAGGTTACCCTAACATCCTCCTGAAACGGGCTAAAAAAAGAGCATGGTACTGCCCACGAGAAACTCTACTAGAGACTAAAAAAAGTGAGAAGACGAGTGATAGAATAGTCTGTGTTACCACTTTTAACCCAGATAGCCAATCCATTAAAAAAACTATTGCCAAATATTGGAATCTGGTAGCCACGGAAATTGGAACTACGGAATTACCACTATTTGCCTTCAAACGTGGCAAGAGTATAAAAGATACAGTAGTCAGTGCCTACCTTCATGGTCCCCCTAAATCAGACTTACGTTCTCAACTATCATTGCCACCCATCTTGGGCCATAAAAAATGTGGCAACTGCAAGGCTTGTGACTCATCGATAGAGGGTATGTCTTTCGTGTATGGTACAAAGAACTTCACACGACCTACATTTACCAATTGCAACAGTAACAACGTTATCTATGCAATTTATTGTCCATGCGATAAAGTATATGTAGGGCAAACCACACAAAAAATCAAATGTAGAATTCTGCAGCATATGAGCAGGGTCAAATGCAGAACGCAAGGTGCACCTCTAGTTGACCATTTCTTGAGCTTCAATCATCCACCAGACAGTATGAGATGGACAGTAATTGAGAGGGTGCGGCTGCACCCGAGAGGCGGGAATATCCATTCCATGCTCAATTATAAGGAGTGCAGGTGGATCCACTCCCTAGATTCTGTAAAGACAGGGCTCAACGAAAATGAGGAGACTAACAAACAACTGGGAATGTTATGCTTTAGGTAATTAGACAATTACCAATTGACTTGTCTGCGATAAGCTTTGGGGAAGTTTGCTAACAATCCACAGTCTAAGTTCATGATCACTCTAAGGAATTGTTAAAATGCACATGTATTGACATCAATATGCACATTACGGCTATTTTGTATGAAACCCATTTTATTGATATGCTTCCTTTGACATTATTCCGAAGATACATGCCATGACTACCTTTTGTTGTCCTGTCACCAAGGTGCGATGAAATATTGTAAAAAACGCATATATAATGACAGTCTTTCTATGTCACTCATATGCTACATGATATGCAATGTAAGTAACAATTGTCATAATGCCACCAAATGTTATATATTTATAGGGTTGGCTCACATGGGTCCAAAGAATTGCTTAGGTTAAAGTGTATCCATGACCTCTGACTGTGTTTGGAATAACCGCTTCTGATCACAGAACATTGAAAACTCTATCGGCTTCGGTGGTTTAATAGATTGATTGTTCCCAAGCATTCTAAACATGATGTGTTCTGTTTCTAGATATCTCGAATTTACCTATATGGTATTGAAATGCCTATAGGCTAGGTTCTGTTTATTTATTTTTATTTTGTTTGGGAGTTGATCAATTTGTCTCATTTTGTATAAACTGATCACTTTCTAGCGCATTGGTACGCTAGTTAGAACCTTGCGGTTGAGCAAAACGGATTTCCCGTCCTAATACACTTCAAAAATAACATCGCACGCGACCCAGCTAGGTTGGTTTAGATTCTGACAAATGTCGTAGTTCGAGCATTCAATTTATTTAATTAGGCCCTTACCCATCTTAAATATACTATCCAAATTAACATCACAAACAATTGTGGAAATTTTAAATTTATAAAATTAAAATAAACACCCACACCAGTCCTATTTCTTTATCCATAGCAGCTACTATTTAGCTGCTGCACGCTCCACAGTCGGGTTGGTGGTGCGCTTCAGACTGACTCCCCGAGACGCTGAGAATACATTTCACACATCAGGTAGGAGAAATCTCCTTCATATACGGCTTTACGCTCGCAGTGCGTGAAGCAACGATTGCCAATTATAGCCGAGTAAGTTTATTTGGCTTTTGCCGTACGGACCGCAGGTGGTGTGTGAAGTAACTATTGTACTGCAGACAATTGATTAGTGTATTTTACGCCTTTTGATGGACTCTGGAATTGATTTCTCGCCACCATAACAACCACTCTTTAATTGGGTCACAGGTCTGAGTTTTAGGGAGAGAAATTATAACACTCTTCTAAATACCCATAGATCACACTTGCTATTATGAGGGGGTACTTATGATATATTGTTATCATAGGATTCTCACTTAAATATGCTTGCGTTTTGTACGAATCGGAGCCTAATATGACTCAAGAGTTCAGAAATTTTGAAATGTTTACAGATCATACTAGTCCAATATTTAATGAGGGCTGATTTGTGATTTATTCTAGTTGAAGTGATATCCTGATGACCTAGACTCCAGCAGCGCTAAATAAATTACCCTGAAGTCAGGTGAGCTATCACATGGACCACTAAGCTCTAATGGCGCCTAATTTAAACTCTATAGTTATTATTCTGAATATCCTTATTTGCGTTCATGTTTGCAGTGACTCACAGCGGGCATGCTAACCAGAATGACAAAAGAAGAAAAAGAGTAGATAACTAGGCGAAGAAGAATCTAGACCTTCTGTGATATTGGTAAAAATTAATATTTTTACGTGTCTTATATGGTGTTTAAGTAAGACTGGCATTTAATATTTGATTACTAATGTGCACATATGTCAATAGGTATTCTCCTCTGACTGGCACTGAGCGGTAATCACGCCATACTGTTTGACATCGGTCCTTTCACCTTTAATTGGGTGAGTTTATGGGAAACTTATACCTTCCCTATTTTTACTTTTAACACAGCAGATATTGATCTATATCTATTTTATGCAGGCTGTTATACATCCCCAATGTCCTGAAGAAGACCCGACATGACCATATAGAACAACTGGTCGATACAGGGTCGAAACGTTGACGGTTCCACAGTCCTGCACTAATTGGAATCCCTTGTATATACAGATTACAGGACGTGTGCCATACAAGGCTCATTACCTATCCATAAATTAGCCGAGGACTTTTTGTGTAAAAAACTTCCTTTGTATTTTATTGATATTGTAAATATCCACTTCTGCACTATCACACAGAGTCACCTTATTCACTTTGTCACTGCGACGTTGTTTTGTAAATACTATTGTATATACAGCCCGTTCTCATTTTTTGTACATATCTAAAGGAGTTGATGAATGATTTAAAATTCACATGAAATACTAAAAATAAATTGTTACGTTTTTTGAAGTATTATTCATTCTTTAAGATTAATTGCTTACCAGATCATTGATTGCTGTGTTTTTGTTCTATTGATTTTTCTTCATTGTAAATATAATTTCCCCTACGGAACCATTGTTCATATATATTTACTGGTAATTACTCAGCTGTATCCAAGTCGTCTTTTTTTTTTTTGGCCTCAATGCCTCGTTAGATTAGAGCCAGCCAGTCCAGTCTGAATTGCCAAGCCAAGTTTTGCCTGAACCAGAACACAAACATCCCAAGACCAGTTTTAGCTTTGATGGGCCTTCTCAGTCAGGTGCAGTTTGGATCCATTGGAACAATGCCTGGCAAAAGCGGAAACAATCTGCACTAGACTGGCAGACACAATTGAGAGTCTTTGCAATTTCAAAACATGTGCTATTTCTGCCATGATCACACTAGCAAGAGAAGTTGAGGAATTGGATAATTCCACACAGACCTCGCATATATGAGTCTTGGGGTTTTCTTGTAAGATGATAAGTCCAACATAAAGGAGATTGTGGGGTACATCTAAAGAGTAGATGTGCAGAAAACCCACTGCCCTAGTACACTGGAGGTTCATAGGGTGACTGGCCTACCAACACAGGGCCCAGAGATAAAAACTCCAAAGTATGACACTTCTAGCCTCCCAATGTGCCCTGCAGCAGAGGAAGTAGGTGAAATGCAAAGACTCCAGAAGCCAAGGACTTTGCTATAAAGGGAGCAGAATATTGAGGTTTCCCACCCTGAGCAGAATCACTCAAAACAATTGCACAAACCTTCAAATTGTGAAACTAATGGCATGTGGTTGCAATACACTACTTTTGTATACAGAAAAACTCCAAGTGTAATCTGAAGAGAAGATCTACATTCTTACAGATCCCTAGGCAGCTAGAGACTTCCTGGAAGGCAAAAAATAAGATTATCGGTCTTGAAAAGAGGACAAAGGGTTTGGGGGCATACTATACAGAACAGGAGCATAAAACAAGCCCCTGCAGCCCCTGCAATGCAAGGGTGTCAACAACCCCTCAGGGGGTCCACATTCTGACTAAGACCAATGAATATCTGTGTGATATTGGGACCCGGGAACCCCTATTCACATGTTGCAGGAAAGCCCCAACATTTTGCGCAGCACCATAGTTTAGGAGTCTTTGTGTGGCAGCTGGATGAACCAGCGGAACCCAGGGGATTAAGCTAAACATAGTTATTGTGTGCGTTAGAAATGGGTGTCTCTAGTTGGCAGTGGTATGCCCTCTGTCCAAGTAGGGACCCTTCATTTTAGTCAGGATAATGGAGTTACACACCCAAGATAACCCCTGCTCACCCTCTTGGTAGCTTGGCACGAGCAGCCAGGCCTATCTCAGAGGCCATGTGTAAAGCATTTGTGCATAAAACACACAGTAACACAGTGACAACACTACAAAGGGACACCACACCATCTTAGAAAAATAGCCAATGTTAATCTAAACCGAACAAGACCAAAACGACAAAATCCAAAATACTTCACTCAAAATATTACTTTTAAAAGGTTTAAGAAATTCTGTCCATAGAATTCTATGGAGGCAGTGATTTTACACAAAGTACCTTGCATGATTCAAAATCCACAAAGAGAAACAGTAGTAGAGGAGGGAAGCATCAGAAAACACAGAGATGCATCGTTTCCTGAGTCACTCTGGAAGCGATGCATCAGCTCTGCAGCATGCAGGAGAAGTGTTGTGTCGGTTCCGGACAGTAAGGAGAAGCAATGCCTCGAAATTCGAAGACGATTCTAGTTTGCAGGTGATGCAGTGGAAAACTTGACACACAGGTGTGATGCGTGGGAATCCAGACGTGCTGGAGGTTGAGGGAGATGTGACATACAGATTCTTTCAGCCGTGGACCGGTGATGCCTCGATTCCTTCAGACGCACAGCAGGGCCTGCATCGGAGTCAATGCAGTGGTCTCGGAGATCAGAGACACCTTGCGCTAGACTCAAACTGTGGAAGGTCTTTAAGGCCGCAACTGGTGCTGCGTCAATTTCTTCAGCCGCATGGGGTAGGTGCATGGAAACTTCTCCTGCACAGTGGTACTGCATCTGAAAAAACAGGTGCTGGAAGGACGATGCATCAATTTTGCAGTCTTTTGCAGCATGAACAACCTCTAAGAGCCCAGAACTGGAATTGGCACCACTCGGCAGGTCAGAACTCCCACAGTGGAGTTCAGGGATGCTGCAGGTGAAGTCCTTGATGTCCCTGAGACGTCCAACAGGAGGCAGGCACACACAAGCCCTTGGAGAACCTTGGAAAAGCAGGATTAAAAAGCAAAGTCCAGTTCTTTCACTGTCCACAAACAGAACCAGCAACTGCAGGCCAACCCAGCAAAGCAAAACACAGTAAAGGGGCAATACTCCTCCTGCCAGGTCTTGAGGCCCTTGTGGGTGAGTAGTCACGCTTTACAAGCCTGTGATTGATTGATTGGTTCAGCTCTTCTTCTTGGCAGAGTCCTCAATCCTGAGTGTTCTAAAAGTCTGGGGTTTTAGGTCCAATACTTATACCCCTTTTGACCTTTCAAGCAGGCATTCTTCAAAGAATAGTCTTTGTAGTGCACAAGTTCTTGCCTTGACTTGCCCTGTCTTGGCTCCAGACACACTCCAGGGGGCTTGAGACAGCATTGTGAGAGGCCAGGCACAGCCCTATTCAGGTGTCAGTGACAACTCCTCCCACCACACTAAATTAGGATGGCCCATCAGCACCTCAACTCCCTTTGTGTGACTTTCTAGAGTGAATGCATAAACAGGCCCCTGCCAGTCTACACCAGACAGCGATTCCACAGACAGGCAGAGGCACAGGATGGTTAAACCAGAAAATGCCCACTTTCTAAAAGTGCACAACATGAAATCTAGCCACCACTTGAAATGCTATTTCCTATTTAAACAGACAAAGGACCTAACCATGATTCATTGGTCCTGGTTATTTATATAACCAATTATTACATTTGTTTGTGATTTTTCAAATATCATATACGTCTGAAATTAAGATAACACTTTTTGTTCTGACGCAATACTTTACATTGATTCAACGTGGAAAAAACAACATTACATCAAAAACATGAAAACGATAATACGTAAACATAACATTCTAAAAGGTACACCAGCCAGTCATTGGGAAAAATTCATGTATGCAGCAATCCTAATACATGTAATCTATATAGTCCTTTTGGTTAGGATGCTGCCCATTGGGAAAATATTTTTAAGCAAAGCCAGCTGGAGTAGAGTGTTACAAACCATCCCTCAAGGCTGCTTGTGTTCGTAATGTAAAGGTTCCTCAATGACAGAGAAATGCCAACGCGTTTCGAGACCCAGTAATATTCCTGGGACTCTGTTCAGGGCTTTGACTTGGTGCGATCTACAAAATAATAAAAAAATCACGATCTTGCTATTTTATAACTAGTTCCCCTTATCTCATTATTCTTTATGTCAGATTTATGAAGTGTACTGCACTATACCTGATTAGCGCTCTAAGCTTGATTGCTAGAAATATCTTCCTTACTGGTGTAGTGAGGATATGAATTCTCAGGCGGTTCTATTGAATAATATGACAATAAAAAAGGTACCGTAAATACGTGAAAGCCGTGCTAATCTTGGCCCATCCCCATACAGAAAGTATTTTTTTTCAATATCTACCTTTGATATTAGAGGGCGTCACCACAGGAATTTTATTCTTGTCAGGGTAACTATGCCTCTTCCTATAAATGGAAACACACTGTTTTAGAAGATTACATTTATAGTCCACTTTCCAGTTGTTTGATCGATTTAAGTGGCAATGCTTTAGCTGACTTGTAAATCTGGAGGGCTTTGGCTGTCGTGAGTAACTCCCCGAACATGCTCAGCGTGTAGCGTTTTCAACAGTGACTTTTCATTAATTTCTTTCTATTTGAGAAAAACCGGCACGCGATTAAGAAAACATTTTGAAGCGAAGCAGTGCAACATTGTATTCAAGCGGAGCAACGGAGGCTTACTTCATTCCGTTGCGACGTTCCTTCATTGTCTTTCCTAGTTGAGACGGTGGCGGTTACTTCCTGCTTGGTGTGCTCTTAAAAAAAGAGCTGAGGAAGACGGTCACTTCTGGTTTAGATGTGAATTGCTTTTTTGGAAACGACAGATATTGAAGTGACTTTGTCGCTATGAAAACATCCTTTTGAATGTAGGGATCAACGGCACCAATAAAATCTAGTTTAGCCTTCCCAAAACTTACACTTTACATGTAAGCGATCTGTAAAAGATACTCCTATTTCAATTCTGATTATGATGCATTTTGGGACTTCGAGCTCTAGGAGTAGAGGCCATTATGTCCTAGATAGTTCTGACATTTTGTTTAAGCCATTATTCGTGCTGTTGAATTTCAGTATGAGGTATGCCTCTTTTTGTAAAAGGGACACTTCTGTATCTCACCTCGAGAATTTTGTTTGATCACTGAAAGTACTGCCTATTTTAGTTCTTTTTTTCACTATGTTTCTTTTCCACAAAACAGGTCAACTTGGGTGCTGTCATCACCTTTGTTTTGATTCTGGAGCAGTGTTGCGCTGTGCGTTGATTCACTTGTTGGTTTGTTTTGCCAATATATATTTTGGGATACCAAAGGGGATGATGGACGGAGCGTTTGAGCAAATCAAACACTCACCTCCAGTCAACTGATCTGGGTTTAATCCATCATTATTTTTTAGCTCACTCCACCACCCCAGTTCAGACATGGCTATATGCAAATCAGTCTGACCCTGTGCCTCATGGGAACAGTCCAGCCCGAACTGCCAAGCCATGTTTTTGCTGGACTGTAAACAAGCATCCTGGGACCGGTTTCGGGTTCATAACCCTCAGCCAGGCTATTTTGAAGCCAGTGGCAAAGTGAGCAAGGGACTCCCGTCTGGGCATACCCTGCCAACTTAGGGCAAACAAAGCAATACCAAAGGGGATGATGGACGGAGCGTTTCAGCAAATCAAATACTCACCCCCAGTCAACTGATCTGGGTTTAATCCATCATCATTCTTTAGCTCACTTCGCCACCTCAATTCAGACCCAGCTATATGCAAATCAGTCTTGACCCTGTGCCTCATGGGAACAGTCCAGCCCGAACTGCCAAGCCAGGTCTTCCTTGAACTAGAAACAAGCATCCTGGGACTGGTGTCTGGGTAACACCCTTCATCAGCCAGGCTAGCTTGAATCCAGTGGCAAAGTGAGCAAGGGACCCACGCCAGGGCATACCCTGCTAATTGGCGAAATGAGCTAATGAATGATGTATTCAACCCAGATCTGTGACTGGGGGTGAGTGTCTGAAAAGTTTCAGCGCTCCGTCCATCATCTCCTTGTGTTTGCTTTGTTCGCCCTAAGTTGGCAGGGTATGCCCAGACGTGGGTCCTTGCTCACTTTGCCACTAGATTGAAGCTGATCTGGCTGATAAAGGGTTTTACCAAGAAACCGGTCCCAGGATGCTGGTTTCCGGTTCAGGGAAGACCTGGCTTGGCAGTTCAGGCTGGACTGTTCCCATGAGGCACAGGGTCAAGACTGAATTGCATATGGCTGGGTTCAAACTGGAATGGCATGGTGAGCAAAAAAACGATGGATTTAGGCCCAGATCTCTGTACTGGGGGAATGTAAAACATTGTTCTGCATTCTGTCCATCAACTGTTGTTTTTGCATTTGTCACCCCGAGTGGGACGGATGTATGTCGTTACAACGCACACTTTTACAACGCATGCACTTACAACGCATTTTTTACAATGCACAATCCATTACAACGCATGACATTACAACGCAGGACACTACAACGCATTTTTAAAAACTACCTTTACAACGCATTTCCATTACAACGCATACCACCTTTACAACGCATACCATTACAACGCATAATATTAAATTGCATTTAAGGTAAGTATTAGATAGTATAGGGGTAAAAATTACTATTCTAACTCCAGGGGGTGCAACAGTAGGGTAAGTGTTGGATAGTATAGGGGTAAAAATTACTATTCTAACTCCAGGGGGTGCAACAGTAGGGTAAGTGTTGGATAGTATAGGGGTAAAAATTACTATTCTAACTCCAGGGGGTGCAACAGTAGGGTAAGTGTTGGATAGTATAGGGGTAAAAATTACTATTCTTACTCCAGGGGGTGCAACAGTAGAGTAAGTGTTGGATAGTATAGGGGTAAAAATTACTATTCTAACTCCAGGGGGTGCAACAGTAGGGTAAGTGTTGGATAGTATAGGGGTAAAAATTACTATTCTAACTCCAGGGGGTGCAACAGTAGGGTAAGTGTTGGATAGTATAGGGGTAACAATTACTATTCTAACTCCAGGGGGTGCAACAGTAGGGTAAGTGTTGGATAGTATAGGGGTAAAAATTACTATTCTAACTCCAGGGGGTGCAACAGTAGGGTAAGTGTTGGATAGTATAGGGGTAAAAATTACTATTCTAACTCCAGGGGGTGCAACAGTAGGGTAAGTGTTGGATAGTATAGGGGTAAAAATTACTATTCTAACTCCAGGGGGTGCAACAGTAGGGTAAGTGTTGGATAGTATAGGGGTAAAAATTACTATATTATGCGTTGTAATGGTATGCGTTGTAATGGTAGTATGCGTTGTAATGGAATGCGTTGTAAAGGTAGTTTTTAAAAATGCGTTGTAGTGTCATGCGTTGTAATGTCATGCGTTGTAATGGATTGTGCGTTGTAAAAAATGCGTTGTAAGTGTAGTGCGTTGTAAAAGTTGCGTTGTAAAGGTTGTTCCCCGAGTGGGACGGGTATGCTCAGACGTGAGTCCCGTGCTCTCCATGCCACTGGAATCAAGCCATCCTGGCTGAAGAGGGGTGAAAACCCGAAACCGGTCCTAGGATGCTTGGTTCCAGTCCAGGGAGGATCTGGCTTGGCAGTTCGGGCTGGGCTGTTCCCATGAGGCACAGGGTCAAGACTGATTTGCATATGGCTGGGTTCAAACTGGATTCACATGGTGAGCAAAAAGACGATGGATTTAGGCCCAGATCTCTGTACTGGTGTGAATGTATGACATTGTTCTGCATTCTGTCCATCAACTGTTGTTTTTGCATTTGTCACCCCAAGTGGAATGGGTATGCTCAGACGTGAGTCCCGTGCTCTCCATGCCACTAAAATCAAGGTATCCTGGCTGAAGAGGGGTGTAACCCCGAAACCAGTCCTAGGATGCTTGGTTCCAGTCCAGGGAAGACCTGGCTTGGCAGTTCGGGCTGGACTGTTCCCATGAGGCACAGGGTAAAGACTGATTTGCATATGGCTGGGTTCAAACTGGAATGGCATGGTGAGCAAAAAAACGATGGATTTAGGCCCAGATCTCTGTACTGGGGTGAATGTATGACATTGTTCTGCATTCTGTCCATCAACTGTTGTTTTTGCATTTGTCACCCCGAGTGGGACGGGTATGCTCAGACGTGAGTCCCGTGCTCTCCATGCCACTGGAATCAAGCTATCCTGGCTGAAGAGGGGTGAAACCCCGAAACCGGTCCTGGGATGCTTGGTTCCAGTCCAGGGAGGACCTGGCTTGGCAGTTTGGGCTGGACTGTTCCCATGAGGCACAGGGTCAAGACTGATTTGCATATGGCTGGGTTCAAACTGGAATGGCATGGTGAGCAAAAAACGATGGATTTAGGCCCAGATCTCTGTACTGGGGTGAATGCATGCCATTGTTCTGCATTCTGTCCATCAACTGTTGTTTTTGAATATATATTTTGGGACATGGGCAAAAGGCTGCATAAATGACGTTCTTTGTTTTGCAGTTGGAAAATTCTTTGTGAGGCCACTTCTGGGTATTGTGTCTAAATTCACTTACTTCAATTGTAAATTTGCAGACTGAACAATTGCCTCATTTATGGTGCCCCTCGATTAGTTTTAAATTCCATTGGGACTGTAAATCCTTCTTTTGACTAGGCATAGCCATCTCCGCTCTTATAATGTGTTGGCCAATACTGGCATTCTTCCTCATTACGAATATAGGGCGTTCAAACGGACATTCCAGATTTTGCCAATTGTTCAGGACAATTTGGCAAAACTTGTTGGTATGTGGACCGTAGGTCGGAACACAAACCAATTTCTCTAAGAGCTGTTTTGTTTTATTCATCAGTAGATCTTCACGTGGAATACACCAGGCTCTTTTGATGGCGTGTTTAAGTAATTTCTTTGGATACCCTCTACATTTCAGTTGGTCGCAAAAAGCTGCAGCATGGATTTTAAAATCTTCTTTGAGGGAGCAGTTTCTCCTGATCCTCAATAGTTGACCGTAAGGTAAATTGTGAACATCTTTCTACAAAGAAACAAGGAAAGGTCCACTACTTCCTCTTTCATGCTCCTTTGTCTTCATGATCTGTGTGGCGGTAATACACATGGCTTCTTGCCAGATCATACCCCTTGAGAATGTACCTGCCTAGTGTCACTAGCTACAAAAGTGCATTTTAGGGAAAAGGAGGAAGGCCTATTCCAGAACAGAATCACCTATGAGAAGGGAAATTTTTCTCCATACTGAGCACTTGTAAGTCACTGACAATGATTAGTAGTAGTCTGCGGTCCATCTCAAAGAACTGTGACGCAGCTTCCTGAAGATGGGGCTTAATGCTTCCTGCTTCTTCTGTGGCATGGCTACGTCAGATGGTTTGAAGTTCTGCTGGCCTGTTCTGTTACTGACCTTGCCTACTTTGAAGACCTCAGCCAACTCGAGACGTCCAGACACGTAGATGAAGAATGTAAAGAAGCCCTCATTAACAATCAATGAAGACAGGAGGAGAGCAGCACAGGAGCCATAAATCTAGCTGAGGGGAGGGCAGCACTCTTCTCCATGTACTAAAATCTGTTTTTTATGTTTTTTCACCCTGTTGTGGGATGACCACCGCCATCTTCTTAGACTTTTCTTTTCCACCAAAATATCAGAGAACATTGTGTAAAAAACTGCTCTGAAAAGCTTACATTCTCATACTGTATAACATGCCACATCCAAACAATGAAAAACAATTTTCTCAAGATCGCCTTAGTTATTGGTTTTCTATTGTCAAAACTGTTGTTTGGCTTCCTGGCCTAATTCCCCAGCATCCCCTTGCACATTTCATCTGCTTTGAGCTCTCAACCCTTAAATATTTTCCCCAAAAATGCAAAGACCTTTAACTTCCCGGATAGAATTGTTGTGGCTAAACCTCATTATATCAAACCCAAATCATACCACACATATCATCTCTTTTCTTCTCACACTCTCCCCACCATGGTTTCTTTCTCAAAGCTCCACTCATAAAGTCTTACCAAGCCTGTCTGAATGTCACAGCTAGGGACAGTCCTAACGACTCAAGTAGGCGTAAAGAACACATACTCAGACCTGCTACTGAGAACCACTACATTGAATTATATCTACTTTCAATGAGAAAGTGCTTCATCAATTTTATTCAGCACACCAGGTACATGTCAAGTTGTAAAAACCTCATTGAGTCACAGAACCCCTAACACCATAACTTTCAACAACCTGCTAATTTACTTTTTTTTTATGGATAACTTCACAGCTGGCTTATTACCTACCACAAACACCACTGTTGTATTGGCTAAACACCTGTTCAACAATGTCAAAGCCACCAAGCTTGAATAAAATTCAAGAAACTGTCATTTGTTCTTCCAGTGCATTGACCATCACTTAGAACACCATTCGCCCTCTCAATATCTCCCATATCCTTTCGAACCAGCTGCATCCAGTTGTATTTCTCACTGCCACTCATGAAACTCCTTCATCTAGCTACATACACCTATCAATAAAATCATCAATGAATTGTCTCCAAAAATCCAAATCCTCTTGCATAGCCATGTCCATCCATTTCCTTTGATGTGGCATTATATGGCATGCAGGGGCCATTATCTACCATCTCCTGAAAGATAATAGTCTGGGCAGAGATCTCAGAGAAGACACGTAAGTGGTGGCTGAATTCAGTTACTTTAGATTCCAGCGTAGATTGGGTGGGCTGAGCCAGTGGTAGCTGGGGCACACTGGCGGAATAGGACTAGGCATTCACATAGGTACTATAAGCTCGTCCAGGTCAATACAAGCAGAGTCAGAAGTCATACTGCCTAGCAAGGTTGTGTTCTAAGGCTCCGACTTTCTATAGTCTGCATTCTGTCCTGAACGTTTATTCTGTTTCCCTTTCGTAGTTCCTCTCGTGTTAGGGTTTCCCTAGTTGTGTGTTGTTGCTTTAGCCAGAGTTTGCTCCCCAACAAACTCCTAACGCTTATTGGGGCACTTCCTGATTAATCCAGTACTCATCAATGCTGTTATTCGGGAAGAGTTGGAAAGCTCATCTTTCGCGACGTAAATACCTTTAAAGTATTTATCTGAAGTATAATTCGTTTCCTTTGCTGTTTCCTCCACACACACACTGGTTCCTTATCCTTCTGCGAAGACCTCCCTCCTCGGGCCAAACTGTTGCAGGTAAGATCTTATGGTGTATCTGAGGCCGTACCCATCTGCTCTGTCTCATTTCTCTTCACTGCGTTGTATCGTTCCAGGAATGTTTGCTCCGTGCTCCTGGGTTATACCGTCGTGGATGTTTGGGGCATACATCCGAGTACACCTGCTACCGCTTGATTCATGCCAACAACCTCCTGTAATTGACCTTTGCCCTGTGTAACTATCCCGGAGGCAAAACGGAGGTGCCCTCACACTCGCCATGTTGTCTGCAAATCACATTTCGTCACATATTGTAGTTGAAGAAGTGACTCTGAACTTGCCAATTATGTCTTGAGGTAGCCTAAATTCTATGGCCACTGAATGCAACTTTATGCTCATTAGCACAAGCTTCGCCCCAGGTATGTTGTGATTTCAATAACACTTCCACCGACACGGTTCATCAGCAGTTCACAAAACTCATCAGCAATTTCTCACACTGCCCTCCACATTCTGCCCTTAATCTAAACAGAAACACAACCTAAAATATTCTTCACTAAATATGTATACCAGATTTCTTTTGTCATTTCCCAGTCTAGACTTGTGCTAAAGATCTTCAAATTGCGATAGGCACAGAAGGTCCCTTCGCATGGCTTTGGCACATATATCCACCCTTTACTTCGTATCACCTGCAATTAGAAATCGTCTGGTGCGTAAGAAGTTAAATGCTAATTTCACATCCCACGTCACCCTTGGAGGGCCCTTGAATTGCACACTCTGCCCAAATGAATAGCTCTGTCCACATCCAGATACTACACAGTACGCTCTTCCGTACTAATGAAGTAATTAACAGGCTTCCCATCTGACTATGCCACAAGTATCAAACTGTTAATTCTAGTGCTATCACCTTTATCAAATTCTACAAAACAATCCTCCAAATTCTGCTTCTCCACCTCATGCCGTATTTAATTTGTCCACGTGCCGCATCACATTATCTGAAATCGCATCCGTTATATTTATGCACACCTAAAAGATTGTCACCCAGTAATTCTATACATCGTATTTTAGGCAGGGCACGAGTCGTGGTACCACGCGTGTGGACGGCATCCCCCCACTTATTTTCCAGGGTTTTCCAGGGTGGACGCCGTCCACCCTGCTCAATCAAAACGCCGTCCACCCTTCCCAAATACGCGCGCACAAAGTGAAGACCACAAACAACAATGTATTTCCGGGTGGCTGGCTGAATCTGGAAATTTCTCGGACTGCCGCCAATCATCACGCCCCATGCCCCTGCACCTACCAGGTTCACCGTTGCCAGGGTACCCACCAATAGACGCCGTGATCTTCAACCAATCGGTGGGTGGGTCTGCAACTCGGCAGTCCCGCCCTCCTGCTCCAAGCCCTTTATTTTTCGGGATTTCCTGCTTTGGCTCCTTTGCTTTTTCGAAGTGACCCGGAACCGGATGTTGACGTGGCTGTTCTGCCTGGCCTTGCCTGCTGCCTGACCTGCCTCCGCCTCCCGCTGCAGACTTCTCTTCACTCGATAGTAAGGGTAGCAATAATGTGAATGGCGGTTGTGTTAGAGTATCAGTTGTAGTATTGTGTAATGGTTAAACAAGTAGTAATGTGTTTGTGTACTGCAGTATATAGTGTAGTGTATGTTTTTGTGTGTTGTAGGCTTCAGGTATCTGTATATTAACGGATGCAGTACACGTGGTGCTGTTTTAATATTGTTTTATTAGAGAATTTGTTTATGTAGAGCACAGCTAGAGAACCATGTTAGATTCACGGCGTTAGCTCACCGACCTGTGATTCTGGGCAAATCAGTTAATATCCCCACGCCTTCCAATAGGCAATGTGTTCGTGTGACTTTTAGACACACTCTGGTGTTTTGGAGAGGCTATGTTGTAAATACCCTCGACTTGTAAAATGGCACTGTCTATGCCACCGGCTTGAGCTCAGTGTAGCAGACACGGTTGATACAGTGCCAGGCCTTAAGCACCTTGCATCATTTTTTGAAAAACTGTATGCTGTGTACCACCAGTCTCCCAAAAATCAGCGGGAACTTTCCGCATGTGCAAAAGAGCTAGAGATTGCGATTCTGAAAATTGGGCGAGTATTTTCAATCCGGTGGATTGCTTCTAGCAAAAGGGCAATACGAGCAGTGTGGGAGTCATACCCAGCCCTTCACCAGCATTTTGTTCAGTCCAGCTTAAGTACTTCTCGTGATGCCAAACACCGGTCTACTTTCAGTGGGCTGAATAGAATTCTGACATCTTCCGATTTTGTGCTGAATCTAGCTGGTGTTACAGATGCGGTTCATGAAATTGGAACACTGTCGGAAGCACTTCAAAGGGATGAGGTAACTCTGCCACGAGCTTACCAGCTCATCAATCGTTCAGTAAGGGCAATTGAAAAGCTTAAGGAGTTTCCAGGGACACACAGGAAGGAGGCTGAAAAAGCTATTGAGAGTGGCACTCCTCTAAATAAGCCAATCAGCTGTGAGGACTCACGTGGGCAGGTCAAAATAAACCTTCCCCAGTTTTATCAAAATCTGGCAGATAACTTGCGCTCTAGGTTGTATGCACAGTCTGCAAGCAATAGGTCGGCCACATCATCTCGGACAGATGAATTTTTAGCTCTTACATCAGAGATAGATGTTATCAACCCACAGAAATGGCCATATGACATTGAGAGCCCATGGTATGAAGGTGAGGAGAGACTACAAAACCTGTGCAGGAGATTCTGTCTTAATTTCAAAGGCGTATCTGAAGGCTTCAGAGACTATATTGATAATGGTGGTAATGACATTCCAGAGAAACTGCAACCTGTTTTGAGGGCGATAAACACACTTCCTGTGACTTCAAGTGACTGCGAAAGGGGTTTCAGCACAATAAACTTGATAATGTCACCCATACGAAACTGCCTTGGTATCGGACGCCTTTCCTCATTAATGTTCATTAACCTCATGGGTCCTCCTCTGCCTCTTTGGAATCCAGTGCCATTTGTGAACAGGTGGTTGATTGCCCATCGCCATGCAGATGATACTCAATCTAGAAAGGTAGATCCTACAGCCCAGCACAATAAAAGATATGCAGACGCATGGTCGTTTTTTAATTGATAGCTTTCAATGATCTAAGCGGTCTCACAAATTTTCCATGGCCAGACATCCTGTGGCAATAATAACATGTCCCATAATGTCTGCAATAACAGATGTACAGAGTATCAAGCTGAAACTGTACAGTGTGCACCTTGCATTTTTTTCTCTCATGGTCCCAGTGTATTATACTTGTCAATAAATTTAAATGTCGTGTTCTCGGTAGCGTAATAAATTTTAAAGTTTTGATAATCACTATTGTAGTTTCTAGTATGTGGTTTTCTTTGGCTTTTTTCAACACAAATTCTGCTTTTGTTCATGGTCCCATGTTTTAGTATGCCTCGCTTACAGCACTTAATGGCTTGACTAATGTAGTTGTACACCAAACTTCATCCACATTTGGGCTGCTAATTCCTCCATACAGGGACCTTAAGTCACAGGCTTAAGTACCAAGCAGCTTCAATTGTTAAATCTTGCAATATATGCAAATGATGGATCTGCCTCACAAGTGATGTCACTTCCTGTCGTGATGTCACTTCCTGTTGTGATGTCACTTCCTGTCATGATGTCACTTCCTGTCGTGATGTCACTTCCTGTCGTGATGTCACTTCCTGTCACGCCGCCTAACTTGGAGAGTCCCCCCACTTCTTTTTTTAGGACTTGTGCCCTGATTTTAGGCCTTTCACGCTGACTTTCCTCACTCTACATCAGGTTAGTAACGGCCTTACCTCAAAGGGCTTCACCCTTATTCCCCCCCCCCACCCCCTCCGACCGCCGTCCCGTCCCCGCCGTGTGTGTCAGCCCGGGCTGAGACAGCTTTCCGGGTACGCACACATAGTAGTTTTTGAGCTGCTGTGGGCCGGCTGGGCTGGCGACCGTCTTATTGCAGCCGCACCTGAGTACCTCACAGGTCTTTAAAAGACAATGTACTTGTTAAAGAGGCTTTGTTGCTTTTTCATACCTTCTTAGAGTCCCTGCATCTCCACTCTGCCTATTGCTGGAAGAATTAACCCCCCCCCCCCCCTACCCCCCCCCCAGGAAAGTTGCCTCTGGTTGTGCTTCTGCTCTACACGAACCTCTACATTTCATCTCATCCATGCCTCATTCACCCTAATCCTCGTTTTTTATCTCAAAATTCCCCTCCAACATCTCTTCCCAGGTGGCAACAGCTCCTTCACCCAACTCTGGAGTCTTCTGAATTCGAGTCATGTAATGTCTTCATCAGCATGTCCTCTGCCCACTTTTCTTCACCAATGATGCGCTTCACTCCTGTTCACGGGCGCCCCTTCTGCGTCAGATATTGTGGCCTCAGGTAGCCCACACTAATTCTCCACTCCTGTCTCTTCGCCTGCGTCTCACATCCTAGTATTCTGTCTGCTCAGGGCCCTCGTTGCATCTCTCCAGAGTATAGAATCATCGTCCCGCCAACCATTACCCCCAAGAGACTTTACCATCACCTCTGCTCTTCATGACGTCATCAGCCCTAGCCTCTTGCTCTTATGAGGTTCCTTTGCTCATTCGGTTTGTCTCTGCTGGAAACGCCACTATCTCCCACAAACAATGCAGACGGCCAGTCCTGGACCCTCCACCATCACCGTGCTGCCTCTGCCCGGTGCCCCCAGAGCCAATGTCCACTGGCCGATTTCCACATCCACTTTCAAGACAACAATCACCGCCTGCACATCAGGTACCATTTTTTTACTCTGCCATTGGTTCCTGCCTTTCTACCATTCACTCATCTGTCACAGTTTTGCCCCAAGGGAAATCTGGCAGTGATTTTCCTCCCCAGCAGGTATCTCCCTGCAGGGACGGCGAGGTCACCCAGAAACAGCTCCGGCTTCCTCCGTTGTTTTTTCTGGGACTCGTCTCTGGTGAAAACTTAATTGTCAAATGTGCCCCAGCCTTGTCTACCTTCGCACCTTTCCGGTGCACTAATCCTTGCTTCCCCTCACATTACCATTCATTTTCTACACAATGTAATTCAAAAGTATGATGGAAACAAAATGTTAGTCCAATCAAGGCACTTTCCTTGGTGATGCACAAATGATAAACATTTGTGAAACCCGATTTTCACATTTACCATATAATTTATAGTAGGTAACCACAATGACTATTATAAGCAAACACTCGAATTAGCACGTCATAATGAATTAAGTTAGCCTAATATTAATGCCATTTGAATATCTAAGTGTATGTGTGCTATATAGTTTAACTAGTAAAAATGTATGTGCATATTTAGTGGCAATTTCAATGGAAAATGTGCTGACTGTAAATGATAGTAAGCTACCACTCAAGACTTTAGTAATATATGCTCAACAATGTACTCCAAAATGCATCACTGGCAACATAACACATCCTTACCTCTCGTCTGCTGAATTGTGTGGCTCATATGCTACACTTCTTCTAAGGGCCATATTACGAGTCTGGTGGTCCGAGGACCGCCAGGGTTGTGGGGTACAGCAGTGGCAATCCAGCCACTGCTGTACCAGCGGTCTGACTGCCATATTGCGACTTTGGTGGTTACACCGCCATTGCACCGCTGCCTGGGAACAGCCGTTCCCTGGCAGTGGTACAGCAGTCATGGGCTTGGTGCAGCACCACCAGGCATACTATAAGTTTCAAGACTGCCTGCGGTGTCATGGAAGTCTTTCCTCAATGAAAAGGCTGGTGGTCCTAAAAACAAAGAGGTCTTACAGGGCCCCCTGTTGCCCATGTGCATGGCGATGCATACAAGAGGGCACAACATGTGCCCCCGTGTGCATGCACCCCAGTTCCTGCACAGCATGAACTTTGTAGTCCATTCCATGCAGGAACTGTTTTTGGCGTTCCCTATGTGGTGCCCATTTTCAGAGGCATTGCCGCGGGACTGTCAAAAACAGCCCGCCAGACACAAGGAAACTCGTAATCTGGTGGACGGAGCTACCACAGGTTTGGGAGTGCGGGAGCAGGCCGCTGGCATGGCGGTCTGCTCCCGCACTGCCAAACTCGTAATCAGGCCCTAAGAGTGGTGCTTAGATTTGTCAAAATTCATGAATTCAGTGATGTAATACTGATGGCAACACCCCACTCTGAAAATTGTTCCTGCACCACTTTTTCACTCCAATGTTTGTGTGAACACTACGCTGGCTGATTTGCCATTTGGGGTGCTCTCCTTCTCTCCATCCCAGGACCCCATATCATACCTCAGTAAGTAATGCTAGCCTACTCTGCGGCCAAAAATATCTTCTTCACTTCATCGTGGTAGAAACCTCAGGTATCATGTCCTTTAACCAGTCAATGTGATGGCCACCTCTCCATCTGCAGAATAGAAAACGAAGACAATTTCAATTTGCACCATTACTCAGCTTTGCTGCTCCTTCATACCTAACTCCAAGTAGAGGTGGACGAGCCACTTAAGACTTGAGCTAAGCTCCAGCCAGAAGCCTGGCACTGGCTCAGCACGAGGTCCTTTTGGACTCTTGAGCCCAAAACGAGCAAAGCATTATACAGATTCTGTCTGCTACCCACGCTCTAACATCACGCACAAGAAGTAAAAACAGAGCACAAGTGTTTGTTGTTATAAAGGAGGGAAAGAGGTAGCCATCCAGGTGATGAATTGCATAATGTGGAACTAGAAAACTTGGGACCAGTCCTGGCTTCTCCTCTTGACCGAATTGTTTGATGCTAGGCAAGTATTTTATCTTAGAGAGCCTCGTTTTTCTTCGTTAGAACAAATTATAGGGTCCAATATGTGGGTTCAGGGACTGCACTGTCCAAAAATAATCTGATGTGAAACGCTTATGCATGTTGAATCATTTTTTTTCTTAGTTTTAAAGAGACTATCAAATTTTCACATGAGTTTTGTTGTATGAGTTAGATGTCAACTATTTTTAGGGCGCGCCTCTTAAAGCCTAGCCAGACTCTTGGCTTTGCTCTAGGTGGCTTGGCCACTCACCTCTAAGCCCCACAGAAAGCCCAAAATGTCAGAAGCTGCGACCGGGCATTCCTCCGAAGCACTCGGGTCTCCTCTCCTGCTATTCCTATTAACAGATTGGTGCATATTTCTTTGGGTCACCTGTAGATTTATTTTGGTGAATCTGGTTTCTAAAACAAGGGTAATAAACAAGCGAATGGATGAATATGCAGCAGCAGGAAGAGCCAGCCCTCTGAGGTAACCTAGCAGCCAAGGCACTTGAACCAGCGAGCCTACACGGGACCACCAGTGAGAAGCTTGTTGATCATTGCAATCTGGGACGGCCTTCAGCATGGGTAAGCTGGTGCCACGCCTAGGATGGCAACCTTTAGAGGGGGCACAGGTAATACAGCTGTCACCCTCACATCTGGTTCCATTGAAAATGGCTCTTTTTGTTTCAGCAGTTGGAACCATGATCATAAATGACCAAAATCCTCACCCAACTCCCTTCTCCCTCTTTGATATCCCACCCTCTGTCGGGGCACATCACTTGCCATTTGGTATAGGAGGGTAAGAGGGAGGGATCAGGGAAGTGTGTGGGGGAAGCAGGCCAGTCACTGCTCTGGAGTGCATCAGTCAGGGGGTTGCCAGTGCACACCAAAGAGCCCTTCCGGAAGATCACCAGGATTAGGGAGGCAGACAGGAGTGATCAGTATGCCATCAAGCAGACAGGGAAGGTGATTGGGAGCAGAGAACTCTCCATTCCCAGCCCCAATTGTGTTTCTTTTTCCCCAGATCCGGGCACAGACAGGGTCGGTGAGGGATACAGCCTAGGCCCAGTGGCGGCTCCTCCTCTAAGGCGGTGGAATGTCGACCCACTGCCAGGAGCAACAAAGAAAGGGAAAAAAAATGATAATAACGGAATGTTATTATCATTTTATTTTTTCCTCCTGCTGCAGCAGAGCGAGAGGAGGCAGGCAGAGCTGCAGGGGAGGAGTGGTAGTACCTCCCCTTACGTACGCAATGACTGTTTGGTCAGCCCTCTCGGGCCGCCCAAAACAGTCATGCATATCTCCCTGTTCTCCATGCAGGCTGCAGTACAGCCTGTAGGGAGAACATGCCCATCCCTCCAGCCCCTGGCTGAGCGCAGTGTCAGGGCCCTCAGACCAATCACAACGCTGCATTGCAGCATTGTGATTGGCTTAGGGCTGGGAGCCTGGCTGCCTGCTTCTTGTTCCGACCTGGAGTCAGACAAAGGCGAGCAGGAGAGAAGACACAGGACCCGGCGGCAGCGCAAGGTAAGTTTTCTTTTGTTATATATTTTTTTTAAAAGAGCCCTCCCCCCACCAGCGAGGCGTGCCGGACGCCCCTGCCTAGGCCCAGTGTGAGCTTACAGAGCTCAAGGTACTTAATTTTAATTCTGGGTATTTATGAAAGTCTGTGATTTCTTTTTGCAATCTGGCACTCCTAGTTTTGCTTGCCCCTCATTATAAATGTAGGACAAGTTGTAGGATGCAAATTAAAAAAGATTTGTTCAGTGAGCTAATGTTTTTCTATTTGTACATCTACTCAGATGTTATAGGCCATAGCAAGCACCACAGTAGTGATGTTTCCCTTATGCAAGCAGAGTGGCTACAACAATAGTGTTAAACCGAACATCCTTTAGTGCACTTTACCCATGCTAACCAGTGGTGAAGTGCTTGTACTCTCTCCCTTAAATATGGTAAAATTGGACTACACCTAATTGGCACATTTAATTTACTTTTTCTTACCTAGTAAATGGTACTAGATTTACTCAGGACCTGTAATTCTATAAGTGGGCAGCAGCACACCTGTGTCACTCTCTAAAGTAGCACTGTAAAATAGGTCTCAGGGATGCCACTGTAGCCTGTAGTGCAGTTCTGGTTTAAAAGCTTTATTAAACAGAATGTCAGTACAAGCATATCAGCAGAAATTGAAACAATCAGGTAATAAGAATGTAGTAAACAGTAAATAGCTAATATCATAAAAAATGAGCAAAAGCATTTTATACGCTTTTTAAGGAGAGAAGGGAAAAGGGAGGGAAAGAGAAGGAGAGGGAAAACTAAAAGGGAAGAAAGGGAAAAGGTGACAACAGATTATAGAAATAATGAAAATTATGCTTTAAAGAATGGGTGCTGTAGGCAAAACAACAGTCAAAAAGCAACTAGAAGAACAAGTAGAACAATAAATAAATCCTGTAATATTGATATTGATATAGAAGAAAAAGGAGTAATTCCCTCAAGGCAGTTTAAAAATTTTCCGAAGTGGTAGTTGATACATTCTTCTGAACCAACTGATCTAAGTATGAGGTAAGAGGTAACCAGAAGAGATCCCTGTTCAGTTGAGGACTATAGGAGGAGGCAAAAGCGGTGACAAGACTGTGAAAATGACATAAGGAGTTCCACCAGTTACGGACGGAGAGTTTTGTAAGGGACTTCCAATTAGAGGAAATGTGTTGAAAGGCTAAAGCCAGCATGAGATCAAAAAGGCCACGAGAAGGCAGAGGAAGATCTAAAGAGTCAGATAAACTGCCTAGAAAGGGTAGATATTGAATATGGAGATGAGAGTATGAAAATACGAGAGATGTATAACCAGACAGAATTCCAGAAGTGAGAAACAGATGGACATAAGAATAAAAGATGGAAGAGATTAGCGTTAGGGGCAGAACATGTCCAACAATTAGAATCAGGAGAAGAAGAGAAACGAGCTAGAGAGAGTGGGGAAAGAAACAGTCTATGATAAAGATAAAATAAAGTTTGAGTGAGGGAGGAGGAACGAGAAATTTTAAAAGATCTGGACCAGAGCTTATCCCACTAGGCAACGGACCAAGCACAACCCAAGTCCGCCTCCCAAGAAAGTTCCAGTTTAGATTTAAGACGATCAGGATTAGGAGATGAAAAGAATGTATAAATGAGAGAGGCTTTGGGAAGGGTTGAAAGAATTTTAAGAAGAGGAGCTTGGGAAACAAAGGAAGGAGAGGAAGGAAGAGAGTAAAAAATATCGAGGATAAGTGACATCAGAGTAACAAACTTTTGCAAGAAGGAACGGGGACAATGAAAAGACATCTGGAATTGAGGAAAGGAACAAGGAGACGCTCCATCAAAGAACTGGTTCACCCATATGATGCCCAAAGACCTCCAGGACTTCCAAATGAGGGGTCTGTTGTTAATAAGAATGAGTGAGTTATACCAGATAATGGAATCCAGGAAAGATTCCCGAGTAATAGTCGTAGGGTTGAAAAGAGGCTTCAAAAGAGAGGAGGTATGTTTAAACAAAAGAGATGATGAGTGGGGGGCCTTGGCAGAAAAACGTATAACCTCTCCAAAAGAAAAGGGCATCAACAATATTTGTTCGATGTGAAGCCAGAGAGGAGCGAGGGGAGAAGGAACGGATGCAAGCCATCTGGACGCCTCACGAAAAGAGAATGATTTATGGTAAAGACGGAAGTCTGGGAAGTTGACACCACCATTGGACTTGGACTTACGAAGCTGCGCTAAAGAGATTCTAGATTTCTTTTTGTTCCAGAGAAATCTAGACAAACAAGAATCAATGCGTTTAAAATGGACTGCGGGAATATGAACGGATAACATGGATAAAACGTAAATTAAGATTGGGGCTATCATCATCTTGATTGAATCCAACCGCCCCCACCAGGAGAGAAAGAGGGGGTTCCAGGAAGAAAGTAAACATTCAATACGGGACAAAACCGCAGACATGTTTAGGGTAATTGAAGCGGAGATGGAATTGGAAAACCATACTCCTAAATATTTAATTTTGGAACTATTCCAAGCAAAACCAGTAGGGGAGAAGGCATGAGGAGTACAAAATTTTGTAAGAGGAAGAATCTCGGTTTTATCCGAATTGATTTTATATCCCGAGACCTGAGAGAAAGAGTCAAATTCAGAGAGTAAAGGGGAAATGGAGGTTTCTGGAGCAGAAATAAAGAGGAGTATATCGTCTGCATAAGCAGACAATTTCAATTGATTATCCCCATAAGGAAAACCTGAAATGGAATCATTAGTGCGGATAGAAGACAAAAAGAGCTCAAGGGCAAGAACAAAAAGTAAAGGAGATAAGGGGCAACCTTGACGAACACCCCGCTGAAGAGGAAAATATGATGAAACTTGACCATTGACCAGAACCGAAGCCTTAGGAGAAGAGTACAATAAAGAAATAAGAGAGATAAAATGAGGGCCAAAACCATGCCAACGCAAGGAAGCAAATAGGAAAGACCAATCAACTCTATCAAAGGCTTTTTCAGCGTCTACAGAAATAGCCGCTAAAGGAATAGAAAGGGACGAGACCTGATTTAAAACATTAAGAAAAAGGCGAGAATTATCAGAGGTAAGCCTACCCTTAACAAAACCACATTGTTCTTTACCAATGAGGAGGGGCATTAAGGGATCTAGGCGTAGGGCAAGTACTTTAGCAAACAGTTTATAGTCCACATTTACTAAAGAGATCGGGCGATAGTTCTTACAGAATTTGGGATCGCGACCGTCTTTAGGAATCAGACAGATGGTGGCTTCTTGAAATGTACCCTCTGCCTTACCCGATAAATAAAACGATTGAAAGAGAGAAAGAAGTTTGGGAAGCAAAAGATCAGAAAAGTGCAAATAAAATTCAACTGAAAAACCGTCAGGGCCTGAAGTTTTACCTTTGGAGAGAGAATTTAAAGCCGTAGATAGCTCATGCAAGGAGAGATCAACTTCCAGGTCTGGGAAATTAAGAAGAGAAGTTGAAGGCTTAGGAAGGTTGTCAAAATAAGCTTGGATAAGAGAGGAAGAGGGAGACGATTCCGGTGTATAAAGAGTACGATAAAATAACTGAAACTGGTCAAGAATGTCTTGAGCTTTATGCAATAAAGTATTATCAGAAGAGTAAATGGAATCAATAAAAGAGCGTTCCTTGCGCGACTTGAGATAATTAGCTAAAAGCTTCCCTGCTTTATTGCGACCACCGTAATTTCGGGCGCTACTGCGACGAAGCATAGACGAAGCATTATCGGTAGTAGATTTATTAAATTCTAGTTTGGCACGGATGAGATCCGGAGAAATGGAAAGCTTAGGGGAAGAATAGAACTCACGTTCCAAAGATTTAATGTGGGCTAGAATATCTTTCTGCTTCTGAAGAAAACGCTTCTTTTTCTTGGAGACTAAGTCAATAACAAACCCGCGAGCCGTGGCTTTAAAGGAATCCCAGAGAAGATGGGGGGAAATGTTAGAAACGTCGTTTAACAGGAAGAAATCAGTAGCAAAAGAACGTAAAGAAGAGGAGAAAAAAGGGTCAGTAAGAAGAGAATTGTTAAATCGGCAACGAGAAGGTTTGGGATGCGGAAGAAGGAGGTCAAGGTCCGCTACAATAGGAGCATGGTCTGAAATGAGTATAGGTTCAATAGAAGAAGAAATTAAATTTTGCGACAAAGAGAGAGAAAGAAAAATATAGTCAAGGCGAGAAAAAGATGAGTGCGGAGGGGAGAAAAAGGAGTAGTCAAGGATGTCAGGATGTGAAAGCCTCCAAGAATCAGTCAGATGTGCTTGAGAAATAGTATCGAGAAATTGCTTGTGAGGTTTGTGAGGTACAAATCGAACCATTGACTTACGATCAAGAAAGGGATCCACAATCTGGTTACAATCACCACCTAGAATGAAAAAGTCATCTTTGTATTGAATACATTTGCTCGTAATTGAGGGCCAAAAAAGTAAGTCGGGTTGTGTAGGGCCATAAACATTAAACACAGTCAGGGGAATAGAGTTGATTAACATCTTAGCTAAAATCCACCTACCATCAGAGTCTGTTTCTTGTAATAACACTTTACATGGTAACTTTTTATGACATAAAATAGCAACACCATTTTTCTTGTTAGCAGAAGGGGAGAATAAAACCGTACCCACCCAACCACGCTTTAGCTTGAGAGACTCCGCCTCAGAAAGGTGGGTCTGTTGTAGGAGAACTACGTCAGGATTATAAGAAGCAAGATGGGAAAGAATCCTCTGACGTTTGATAGGGCTGATAAAACCTTTAACATTCCAGGAAATTACTCTGAATTTAAAAGGCTGAGAACATTAACAGGAACAATACCTACAACAACAGGTAAAAAGCAAGAAAGATGCATAAAATGACAGAGAATAAAGGGAAAAAGAGAAGGCTGAATTGAGGGAGAGGAAAGAAGAAATAAAGAGTGTAAAGCAAAAAGGGGAAACAATGATGGAGACGGAGGAAGATTGAAAGCAGATAAAAAGAAGAAGAGCGAAGGGAAAAGGAAAAGAGAGGGAGGAGAAAAAGAGAAAATTTCAAGAAGTGACAGTACAAATCCAAAAAGGACGACTGAACATAACATACCTGAAGGGGACACGAAGAAGATATCGGGACAGTGGAGAGACGCAACAAGAGTGACCTCCCGGAACCAGGAGACCAAACCGGACCGCACCAGGACGGGAGACGATGAGCACAACTCGTAAAAAGGGAAGAGGGGAACACAACAATCGATCTGAATAAATACAAATAAATAAATAAATTTAAAAAAAAGTGCTGACAATGGAATAGACACAGAAAGAAATGCATAAGAGTGGAAATGTAGATCGAGAAACAGCTAAAAAGTGAAAAGTGATAACAAGCTTGGGAGAGAAAAAGGAATGAAGAGAGAAAGAGAATCGACAACTTAGTGAGAAGCAATAAAAGTAAAAACATCAAAGAGAAGATCATAAGAAAGAATCAAAAAGACGAATTATCAATCTAAGAGACAACGGTAGCATAAAAATATTATAATTGAAAAACCTGCAAGAAAAGAAAGATTAAACATTCAACCACAAGCAGAAGCAGAAGTATCCATGCCAGAATTTGATTGAATATGAATAACATTTTTAAGTTCCGCAGGATCTTGAAAGTCCAAGTTTGATTCTGATGGGTAACTTTGAAGGTACATGGGTGGAATAGGCCGTATCTGGCACCAAGAGTGCGCAAAGGAGCAGGAAGACTCAAAAATTATTTTCTTCTGGCTGCAGTGACATTGGAAACATCCTGAGTAAGAAAGACCCTCTGGCCCAACCAAGAGACTTGACGTTTAGCTCTAGCCGCAGAAAGGACCAGAAGTAAATCTGTAAATTTCAAAAAAAGAATGATGACTCCTCGAGGCTTAGTAGAGGTGGATAAACGAGGACCAAGTCTGTGGGCTCTTTGTATACTCAGAGAGGTGGTTGAAGGCATGTCTAAAAGCTTTAAGAGGAAGGAGGAGAAAAACGTGACAGGGTCATCACCTTTCAAAGACTCCGGCAGACCATAAATGCGAAGATTGTTCCTCCTATTTCTGTTTTCTAAATCCTCAGTGTGCTGCTGAAGGGCTAGAACAGATTTTTCGAGAGAAGAAATACGCTTAGAATTGACTTGGATGTCTACAACCTGCTGCTCCACCGAAGACATTCTGTTATCCATAGACACCCATTTTGCTTCAAAAAGCTGCATTTTCGTATTAGTCTCCTCCACAAACGGGCGAAGAGCCCGAATCTCTTCCAGCAGAAGCTCCATAGAAATGGGAGGTGGCGACTTATCCGGAGAGGGGGGAGAGTCCTGTTTCAAGCGCTTCGAGGATGCAGAGGAAGGAGGTGTTTTGTTTGAGGAAGCTTGTGGCGGGGGAGAACGGATGGGAGCTGCTGCCGCCATCCGGGCAGAGACTGGAGAAGAATCCACAGTTGAGGAGGAAGAAGAAGGCGCCGTAGGAGGACTCTTCGAGGGCACAAAAACAAATTTTGGGATGCGTAATTTGCCCATGAATAGCAGGACGCAAAAATAGTAGGCCAGAACAAAATACAATGTGCCAGGGAGGACCAACCAATTAGAAGATAGAATGACAGGTAAGTCATACAGCACAGCAGCCAGCAGAACACGGAGAAAAACAATAAAAGGCCCACATCCAAGGGTGTAAAGGGAGTACGTACGTAAAAAGCTCCTGAGGTAGGTAAAATTCCACAAGGCTGACGCAGTAACTTAACGAAGGAGCCAAAATGACGTGCAGCCAGTTAGTGCGAGGAAGCAACTACCATGTGACCACTGCGCCTCTGGCCTGGTTGCCCCCTCGCTCCTCTTCGCTCCTGCTCCAGAGCTCCTTGCTGAGTGTGATCTTCACCGCCGCCGATAGCAGCGCCCCAGCCGCCGCAGGGCCGCCCGCTCAGCCTGTTCACGTTTCCCGCCGCTTCCTGCCTGCGGCCCCGCCCCCTCGCCAGAAGATTGGTGGACGCGACCCCGCCTCCCAGCTGACCCGCCCTCCCTCCCGGATTCCTTCTTATGTCGCCCCCTCAGCGACCGCGCAGCGGACGCGCGCAGCGGAAGCACCGACTGAGCGCCGAAGGTGTGCCAAAGGTAAGCCCGTCTGCGCCCGTCCGCGCCTGGACCGCGCCCAGTGCCAGGACCCCTGGCCCCCGCAGACCCCAGCCCACCCGCCGGACCTACGACGCCACCGAACTCTACGCACTCAACGCCGGAAGAATCCCGGGCTGCTACCGAGCCACCCCAAGACGCACCCACGGACCCTTCTGCTGCAACGCCTGCAAGTTCACCTGCATACGGACCTGCACCACTCCAGCAGTGCTCAAGACCTCGACGAGCAACAGCAGCAGCCACCTAAAGTGCATCCTGCTCAACACCCGCTCCGTCCACAGACACGCCGTCGAGCTCTGGAACCTGCTCGACACTACTTCACCAGACGTCGCCTTCCTCACGGAAACCTGGATGAACGCCTCTTCAGCGCCCGACATCGCCATCGCCATCCCAGACGGCTACAAGATCATCCAAAAGGACCGCATCAACCACACCGGAGGAGGCATCGCCATCGTCCACAGGAACACCATCCGCATCACGACCAACACCGACGACACCCTCGCAACCGCCGAGCACCTGCACTTTCAGGTCCACATCAACCGCAAGACCTCCCTCAGAGGCACCCTCATCTACAGACCCCCGGGACAACGCACACAATTCAGCGAAGACATCGCCGACTTCATCAGCCCGCACGCCCTCTGCTCCGCTGACTACATCCTCCTAGGGGACCTCAACTTCCACCTGGAGAACAACAACGACCGCAACACCACCACCCTGCTGGACAACCTCGCCAACCTGGGACTCAAGCAGCTGGTGACCACCCCCACCCACTACGCCCGACACACACTCGACCCCGTCTTCTCATCCAGCAAGGACATCGTCTTCAGCCACGCCACCGGACTCCACTGGACGGACCACAGCTGCGTCCACTTCAGCTTCGGAAGGACCACGACCCACCACCACCAGCAACAGGTTGCACGCAGGAGCTGGAACAAGATCACAGCCGACCAGCTCACGACCTCCCTGAACATGAACCCTCCCACCAGCACAACGAACCCTAGCCAGGCGGCCACCAACCTCACGAAGTGGATCAGCGACTGCGCAGACGAGCTCGCCCCCCTGAGGACCCCGCCTAGCAGACCCGGCAGCAAGAAAGCCCCATGGTTCACCGACGAACTCAAGAGCTCCAAGAAGAACTGCCGAGCCCTCGAGAGAACCTGGCGCAGAGACCCAACACCGGACAACATGACTGCCCTCAAGCTCGCCACCCGAAAACAGCCCCAACTGATCCACGCCACCAAGAAAACTGCATTCAAGGAACGACTGGACAACAATGCACACAACAGCAAGGAACTCTTCAACATCGTTAAAGAGCTCTCCAACCCAAACGCCGGAAACAACGACATCACCCCTCGCAAGACCTCTGCAACTCCCTCGCCTCCTACTTCCACAACAAGATCGCGGACATACACAACAGCTTCAGCACTCAACCAACGAACGCCACGACCGAACCACCGCCCCCCACCACCACCCTCCGCGCCTGGACTCCGATCAGCACCGAAGACACCGTCCGCACGATGAACTCCATCCACTCCGGATCTCCGACCGACTCCTGCCCTCACCACGTCTTCAACAAAGCCGACGCTGCCATCGCACCCCACCTGCAGAACATCATCAACACCTCCTTCGACACCGCCACCTTCCCGGAGAGCTGGAAGCACGCCGAACTCAGCGCCCTACTCAAGAAGCCATCGGCCGACCCGACCGACCTCAAGAACTACCGCCCCATCTCGCTGCTCCCGTTTCCTGCAAAAGTCATCGAGAAGACCGTCAACAAGCAGCTGGCCGCCTTCCTCGAAACGAACGGATCCCTCGACCCCTCGCAGTCTGGCTTCCGGGCCAACCACAGCACCGAGACCGCCCTGATCGCAGCCACCGATGACATCCGAGCGCTGCTCGACAACGGAGAAACAGCGGCCCTCATCCTCCTCGACCTCTCCGCGGCCTTCGACACTGTCTACCACCGTACCCTAGTACAACGCCTCAGCAACGTCGGAGTCCAGGAGAAGGCACTGGAGTGGATCATCTCCTTCCTCGCCGGAAGGACACAGAGAGTCCGTCTCCCTCCGTTCAGATCGGGAGCCACTGAAGTCATCTGCGGCATCCCTCAAGGCTCCTCGCTCAGTCCAACCCTCTTCAACGTCTACATGAGCCCCCTCGCAGACATCGCACACCAGCACAACCTCAACATCATCTCATACGCCGACGACACCCAGCTGATCCTCTCCCTCACCAACGACCCCGCCACCGCCAGAGCCAACCTTCACGAAGGGATGAAAGAGGTAGCCGAATGGATGAAGAACAGCCGCCTGAAACTGAACTCGGACAAGACGGAAGTCCTCATCCTGGGATCCTCACCCGCCGCTTGGGACGACTCCTGGGGGCCCCCCGCCCTAGGCAGCGCACCCAAACCAACAGACCACGCACGCAACCTGGGCTTCATCCTGGACTCCTCCCTCTCCATGACCAGACAAGTCAACGCCGTCTCCTCGTCGTGCTTCAACATCCTGCGCATGCTACGTAAGATCTTCCGGTGGATCCCCACCGAGACCAGGAAGACGGTCACCCAGGCCCTCGTCACCAGCCGTCTGGACTACGGCAACTCCCTCTACGCCGGAACCACCGCCAAACTCCAGAAGAGACTCCAGCGGATCCAGAACGCCTCAGCACGACTCATCCTGGACATCCCCCGTCGCAGCCACATCTCCGGACACCTGAGAGACCTGCACTGGCTCCCGGTCAACAAGAGAATCACCTTCCGTCTCCTCACCCACGCACACAAAGCCCTACACAACCAAGGCCCAGGATACCTCAACAGCCGCCTCAACTTCTACGCTCCCAAACGCCAGCTTCGATCGACCAGCCACGCCCTCGCCGCCGTCCCCCGCATCCGAAGAGCCACCACAGGGGGACGGTCCTTCTCCTACCTCGCCGCCAAGACATGGAACTCCCTCCCCACCCACCTCCGCCTGACCCAGGACCACCTCGCCTTCAGGAAGCAACTCAAGACCCGGCTGTTCGAGCAGTAGCGGACCCCCCTCCCCCAGCGCCTTGAGACCCTCTGGGTGAGTAGCACGCTATATAAATGCGATGATTGATTGATTGATTGATGTGACAACCACAGGAAGCAATAGAAATATGACAAAAAATAGAGAGAACAGGAGGGTGCCTCAGACCCAGGCAGAATCTCCAGTCAGCAAACGCAGCACCACGAACAGGCGCAGGATGTAATCAGTAACTCTATTGTCCTTTCCACAATAAGACAGATGGTATTTAGGTGCCACAAAAAATAAAAATAAAAATGTCATAACCAGGTTCTCAATATGGTGTTTTTTTGGAATACACATCAATGCCTGGACACAAAAATGCTCATAGCCCCATTACAGAGGCTTTGGTCACAAGCTGTGCATGAATGAGCTGCCGAGAAAGCGACGTCCAAGATCCAAAATGGCGGACGCGCTGAGGAGATCCCGTTATGCGGGATAACGAAGCATTTCAGTGCGAGCGGAAGCGCTGCCTGGGCTCACCCGAAGTCCGAGTCATTCCGCTGCCAGCATCATTAAGGGGAACGAAAAGGAAGCAAGAACTCCGCCGCAAATTCCAGGAGACCGTCCCGGTGTATCGGAGCTCCGGTATCAGGCGGCCATCTTCGTCGGCGCCTAAGCCACGCCCCCTGTAGTGCAGTTCTAAACCACCATTTTGCCCTTCCTAAATAAACCTTTTGCCAGACCAATTTCATCCTTTTTAATACTTATAAGTCACCCCTAAGGTAGGCAGTAATGGCTCTAGGGCAGGGTGCATAGTTTGAAAAAAAATTCTGCGCTTACATTTACATGCTTTGACAGTGAAGATCTCCTAAAGTCCCTTTTCACTGTAGCCAGGCTATCTCTCCCATAGACTAATGAATTACATTGCTACACCTAATGAGTGATAGCTTCAGTTTTGGAACAGGTAGAGGTATACTTCTTACTCTCATTTGGATTGCAATTTAAAATTCTCTATAATGGTAAAGTCGGATTTTAAGTTACCATTCTGAATATGCCACTTTTAGAAAGTTGGCTTGACTGCTTTTGTGCCAAGCTACCTTAGGGTTAAGCCCAAGTTTATTCAGTGACTTTTGTGTTTCAACCTGATTAGAATTCTGTTTAGCACTCAAGTGGGACTTACACCTGTCTCAATAAATAATAATTTTCCTACAAGTAGGCAATCTTTTCTCGTAAACACATAAAAATGTAACCACTTTTGCAGAAGAACAAGCAACTTCAAACCTTACAATGGCTCAGTGAGTTGAACGCTTACTGCTACCATATGAAGGCATATGAAAAATACTGGTTAAAATGCTGGCAATGTAGATAAGGCTTTCTAGTCTTCTGGGGTCAGTAAATTGAGTACCATAAAGTTATATACGGTGCTTAAAAATAGCAGAAGCACAGTGTGAAACCCTCTACAAAAACAAGTACTTATTAGACAGGACTGTAGAAGCGCAACAGTTATGGCATGCACACACAGAACAAACAGTACAGGCAGCAAGAGTATTTCTTCTCTAACATACATGCTAGTTCAGCTTAGTCAGTAGTCGTAGACATGCATGTTACTGAACAGGTAGCATCCCTGCCATGCCTGACCCACACATAGACCAAGTAAAGTCAGAAGATATAGAAGTTTCTCTCATACACAGAATGCTTCAGACTGCATTGGAACCCCAGAGGTGGCTAATTTGCCCATTGCACCACAGGAGCCAGGGAGGTATGCTGTTTTGTATACTGATGCAGGTCCCCTTCTTCTCGTGAATGTGCATTTAAGTTGACATGAGGCCTCAATATGTTGGAAGTTTATCGAAAAGACCTGTGTATGATCTGCATGTCACGATCCTAGCATGGTAGATCAGGAACATAATATGCCTGCTACAAATACCTGTGAGCAACCTGAAGGCCACACGCTTGTTTTTCAATCTCACCCATATAACTGGGTAGGTTAAGCACCCACTGCAGAGTTCGATCGGTGTTTAAACTTGTATGTGTCAGTTTCTAATCCTCAAGGGTTCAAATGAGTGTCTTCTAGTTCCAAGCTTAACACTTAAATGCATCAGTCTTCCCTTTGTGAAATTGCTGTAGTGTGTCGCACATCTCTAAGATATAAATAGGTAGCAAATGTAGAATTCCATAAATCTCTAAAACTATTTATCACCATTGTTTTGGGCCCATTTGGCAAGCCTGTTTGCTGGTGGGTTTGTATTGTAGAGACTCAGCACAGTTCCTACCTTTACCCCGGCCCGAAGCTGCAGAACAGTTGCACCTGTGCACCTTGCTACACACACTTCAAGAGGACCTCCTGAACAATCACTCACCCAGTTCCTATGAAAGCTCAATACCCATGTCATACAGTATGAAGTCTCACAAGAACACTAAAGTTAGACTACATTATAACAACCTACACTGTCTATGCAGAGGGACATATGGCCCATCCATCTGTTGCGATGCACCTTGCAGTGAGAACCTAAAACACATATAAAGCACGAGGTTTGTCCAGAACCCTGCAAGACTCTCTCTCCACTGCAAACACAACTTTGGGGAAAATCCAACACTCCACACCAATATACACTCACTCAATCGGATCAGGCGGTCTCTGCACAGCCCCACTGGAATAGCTCTGATGGCGCTGAGTTGGGCCAAATTTTAATAAATATGGTGCAACCTTTCAATTACCATCACTCACAGATCAGGACCTGTTCCCGCGTTGATTTCTCTTATCAAGAGATGGATCTTTGGCACCATATTATGATCAAAAGAGCTATTTTATCATTGCAAGCAAACCTTAAATGCAATTCCAAATCTTAGTAAATAATGAAAATTGTAAGTAGTTTCAAAGGGTTTAATTTCCTATTAAAAAGTTTAGTAAATTCAATGTTTTTATTCATTAGTCAAATATCAATCAGATTACAGAATTGATAGTAAAAAATATGGTTAGCGCATATCATATTAAATTAATGCAGTCAGCGTGTTCTATAAAGGAAATAATCCCTATTCTAAGAATGGGGCGAAAATGATGTCAGTCAGAACCCATGAACAGCTCAAAAGTGAGATACAAGAGTGAGAACAGAGCATGAAGCTCATAATCAATAATTAATAATTGCAGAACCTCCCATAAAGAGAGGTTCAAAATATTCAGTAGAATCTTAAACCAGTGTTAGACCTGGCACCATTGGCGTGGGTCACCCTTCCATTTTTGTCTGTGCCTCAATGTGTTTTTGTGTTGGTGTTAGCTGCTCAGGGCACAGTGCCACTGCCATCCAGTGCCACAGTGCAAGTGCTCCCTATGGTAAAATGTATTATGTGAATTGACTTCCACGTTTGGTTTATTTGGTTTACTATCAGTCCCTAGTAGAGTGCACCAGGGGTGCCAAGGGCTCGTATATCCAAATGCTGCTAGTGGGCTTGCAGCACTGGTTGTGCCACCCACCGAAGCAGCGGGGTAAAATGTGTCTAGGGTCTGCCACTGCAGAACCTGCGCGCGGTCTGGTACCGTCGCGCTGACTGAGCAAGTGTCCCCACTTACCAGTCCCTAAACCTTCCCTTAACTACATGTTAGTCACCCCTCTGATAGGCCTAAGCGCAGGGTGCATTGTAGGTATAAGGTAGGACATGCCCTGATGTGGGTGGCATGTCTTAGTAGTGAATTACAGCCATTTTCGTTTTTCACTATTGAAGGCTACCTGCTCTCCATAGGCCAGAATGGGCTGCTGGGATCGCTACACGCTGTGACCCCAGTGGACTCAGAGAGCATGGTAGAACGTCATGTTTAGTATGCCTGAACTCGGGATAATAAAATACATCTTTTAGTAAAGGTTATTTTAATATCCTGGGTTTGCAAATGCTACTTTTAGAAAGTTAGCCTTTGCGTGCCTGACCATCTCAGTCCGCCTCTGCTGTGTGTGTGTGTTCTGCCTAGCAACAGTACAGGAGCAGGGCTGGGGGATTCCAGGAGACAGGTTGGCTGCCAGGTGGTGGGTAGAGAGATTACACCAGGATGGGTGGGAGGAGTGCACCCTGACTCTTGAATAGACCTGTGCTCTGCCACCACAAAGCCGGCGCCGCCCCCTGTGGAGCGGCTGATGTCTCTGCCCTGCTGCTGTAAGGAACAAGCCGAGTCACCACAACAGAGTGCTCCAAAACTGGACTAAGCCAGGCCCAGGCCCCCTGGCGCTAAAGAACAAAAGAATCCCTGTATAAAAGTAGGAGCCTGGCTCCTAAGAAATCAGATCCAGATTGAACCACGAAGGAACTCTGCCCGACTAGAAGGACCTGGAAGAAGCTGAAGGAGGAGTAACTTTCCCTGACCTGAGGGACTGGCCTGCAGTAGGTGCCTTGCTGAGGAAGGAGAGGAAAAAGACTGAAAGAGACTTTTGCACTTTGTTCTTCAACTATCTCCAAGGGCTTGGAAGAAGAGCTTGCCCCGTGAACTGAACCCCAGGACCAGTGGGTTCACCGTGTCTCCGCTCGTCTGAGAATTCGAGCCGTGTGCTTTCTCCCGCCGGAGTGCCCTGCGCACCTTCGCATCCCTCCTAGGGCCGTGACACCCAGAAGCCTGGCCGCCTCCACTCGCCGAGAGCCCCGCTCTACCTGAGTCGCTCTGGACCCATCGAGTCTGGCCGTCCCGCTTCCCTGTCACCTGCCTGCTACTGGAGCGCGCTTGGTGCCCTCTCGCCCTCCCGCCGGATTTCTAGTGGGGAAGTGAAATCCAGCCTCGGACGGCCGCCCGTAAGTCGTAACGTATCCGGCCGCCCCGCTTCACCTCCCAGCCTGAGTCTGACCGTGACGCCCTCTGCAGTGACCTCCCGCACAGTCCGTGTCGGAGGCCCTGGGCCGCACCTGTCTACCGAGAGCCGCCCGCTGAATTCTTGATCCGGAAGACCCACGAGGTGCAGAACCTGCATCTCCCCCGAAGACTCGTCCAAGCACATCGCACGTTCCCAGGTACAGTGAACTCTCTATCGGACTCGGGGTCCGCAACGTTCTGATTTCCCGGTATCACTGTACCCCGGGTGCACTGCGCATCATCGTGACTGGACCGACTCAACCGAGCCCTGTGAAGCGCTCGTGATCGAATAAGTTACCAAAGAAAAGAACAGTGCCTAATTATCATCTTGTGGCTTCCATTTCGCAACCGTTATTGATGGTCTTGTACATGCCTGCGTAACCAAGAATCTTTTATATAAAGCATCCGTATTTTTGATACAACTTACGCCTGGTGTCCATTTGTGGGGGATTGTTGTGGTTTACTGTGTGTGATCATAAATGCTTAACTGACTAGCGCCCTGAAGTTTAGCCCTGACTGCTCGCGCCACACTACCTATAGGGTGAGCAGGGGTTGTTCTGAAGGGGTAATTCTCTCGCCCTGAATAGAAGAAGGGACCACTGCTTGTCACAGGTACCTACCTACAAAGGATTCTTTGAAACTGCACTAGGAACACACACTTTATAAGACAGCATAAAATCATCGTTGCAATACATGTTGCCTTGTTCTTTCATCTTCAGCCAGTAAGAATTCATTATTCTCCTGGGAGCACATACTTATCTCCGGTTCTCATACGGTCTTCAGTCATCCATGCAGTCTTTAGCTCCGCGTTTGCAACTTTTGTTAATAAATCTAACTTCTCATGGTACATTTCTAGTTCAAGTTTTATTTTTAAATGATTTCACTACATATCCTAACCTTCTAATAAAGCAAAATGTATTTTAACTAAACAATCTCTGTGAAAGCATTACAACAGCTGCAAGAAAGGAGATTATTAAGAAGGAAATTCAGTCATTAGAAACACAAAATGTTAAAAGAAAAGGTCATGACATGAGCAATGCACTCTTTAATATGTGTGTTATCTCTTTTCTCCGCAAGTAAAACAAATCTTAAGTCAAATTATAAATGTTTTTCTATGTCAACAGAAACATTTAGCAGCTTTTGACAGAAACAAAATATGCCTAAAGTAAACATTTTCTACACAATATCAGTGAGGAAATTATGAAGAAGAGGTCAAGTTCAAAATTACATGCTGTAATTTGTGTGAAGATTCTTCATTATTTCACAAAACCAAAGACAACATTCTTTTCTATGTTAACTGGAATAGTTTACAGAATTTCAAGCAATCTTACTTCTAAAAGACAAGGTTAAGCTGAGGTCAGCCTATGAAATATTTTATGTAGGTCCTTGCACTTTTGATTCAAACCATTATTAAACAAGCTGTTTAAAGCATGTTTAAGATCTGCATTAACAAGCATGTCTGTGTACAGTTGTTTTCACGCATTTAAATTTCGTGTCATTTTCAGGTTGAGCCTAGGCAGCACGTGCGCTGCTCTGCAAGGCATGCTGTATTCAGGTATGAATTTGCAGCTCCGCCCACTTTAAGTCCACTCTCCGCCCATCTTTTCAATTGGTTGCTGTGACTATCATCTGTAAATGTTGGCTTTTGATTGGTTAATAGGCTTATTAGACCCTCCTTAGTACCTCCCTGTATTCTCTTGTAATCTCCCATTTTATGTGAGTCCTTGATGCATAGCTTGCATTAGCCCTTCTGCAGAACTCTTTGCTTAATTAATCGAAAAAGCACTGGTGGGATGCCAGCTTTAGCAATAGCAGGCACTTTTCTTTGTATTTGCAGTGCGCTTTCACTTTCACAATGGGGCCACACGCACCACTATCTGGACGGGCGGCGCAGCTCGCCCTAATCGTTTTTTTTTTTTAATTTACATTTGTCAACTTAAACAAATGCTTTTTTTTCTGTAAAAGCGCACCATCTCGCATTTACGAGAGTCTAAGTTATTGCATTGTAAATGACAATGCCTTTTATTTATGTTTTAAAAACCAACACATAAATAAAAAGCAGTATAATTTACAATGCTAATAGCTCAAACTCTTGCAAATGTGAGACTTATTGCATTGAAAATATTTGTTAATATAAGCTGAACGTTAATTCTGCACACATTACTTATTTTTGTCAAATTATTAAATCTACCCTCTCAGCTCCATGTGTTATCTGCCTCAAATTAGTTCTCTTTCAAGCTCCATTCTGGCCTTTTTCCTTCCGTATAACAAGCAATGTAGCCCAGAGAAGCCACATACATCTGGATTTGTTTTGTTGTCAGTGTTGTGCAGTCGTGTTCTGCAGGGCCAGACTGGAAACTAAAACCGGCCCTGGCAAATTGTTTGCCAGGGCCCGTTTCGGCCGATTTTGATATGCTGCAAAATCGGCCCTGTAACAATAACAGCTGCCCGGGGGCCCAAAACTGGCCCCCATCCTGGCGGCCCACCAGGGTAATGCCTGGTGCCCCTATGGCCAGTCCCGGCCCTAGTGTTCTGCATGAAGATAGAATATTTAATATAAAAAATGTAGAGTGCGCCAAATTTGCTTTCATTCAGGGCATTAATTAAGCTGATGCCAGCCCTAACTGCAATTATAAATGAGTTGGAAGTCATGCCAAATGAAGTTCACTGAAAGAGCGCCTACTTTTGGGCCGATTCCGATCCGGGTCTGAAAGCACTCCGACCGAGTCGGATCCAGAGTGTTTTCCGACCGAGCCGGACCCCTACAGTCTGACCGAGCGAGTACGATGTGCACGTATGTTGTCGGACTCGGTTCGGTCGGACTCCCATAGAAGTCAATGGGAGCGGGTCGTACGACGAGTACATGGGCTCCCATTGACTGAATGGGTACGTCTCGAACAAGTGCACCCCCTACAGTGGGTACGTGTCGGTGCCACCCGCACCGTACATGCCTGTGTTGGGGAGACCCATAGGTCACCCCCTGTGTCCGAGTCGTAGGGCTGCGGGTGTCAGGGGGTCCGACGCGGACCCCCAAAGTCCGACTCTGGGAGCTTTTGTGAGCCAGACACTCCGGCTCGCACAGGCTGTCCGACGCGTGCATCGTACTGGCTCGGTTGTAAATCGCATCCATTTCACGCCATTGTTAGCTTCCAACCGGGACGTACAGAGCGGTTCGGACCAGGAAATGACTCGGTCTATGATTTTCATGTAGCTCGCATCGTACTTGCTCGCTCATACAGCTGTACGAGTCGGCCGAAAAACACGCGTTCTCCCCCCCCCACCCACACCCCATCGAGTGTGTCAGCCCGGGCTGAGACAGCTTCCCGGGCACACACACAGCTGCACCAGAGTACTTTACAGGTCGTTGAAAGACCAATTATGTGTTAACAAGGCTTTGTTGATTTTCACCCCTTCTTAGAGCCCCTGCAGTTTCACTCTGCATATTGCTGGAAGAGTCAGCCCCCCCACCCAGAATTTTTCGTAGCCCCCCCCAAATTTGGCTCTAGTTGCGCCTCTGCTGCCCAGAGAAGGTAACAATAACGATGTAATGATAACTCCAATGATTCATTTTCTTCCTAAAGAGAGATGCAGTGTCCACTTCTCCTGCTCTGCAGCTGCCCACTACCCCCAGCAGCTGCCCCACCCACTTTCTTACTCTGTCTCGCTCTCTTTATGTCTTGTTCCTCCTCGCTTACTGAAACTATTCCATTACAAATGCTTGTTTGAGGTAGTATCCCGTAGTTAAACTTTAAATAAGCCCATAGTGTATTTGGCTATACCAGACGTTTTGTTATGTAACACTGTAGTTGATCCGTGCCTTTTTTCCCCAATCGCAGTGGTTTTAATTAATCAACCTTAGAGGGATGAAAAGCTGTGCTGGTCACAGTGGCATTGGAGTCCATGGGTTTCAACTGCTTTACAGATTTCCTCAATAGAATCATTACCTCACTCGGCTATTGTAATGTTTGTATGCGGACCAGATGCATCAGATAGTAAGACATCTCAGTGGATTAAGGGACTTACTGCAGCGATCCGTGTGTAATCAAAGTCTCTGCTTTCTTTCAAACTGATGGAATAGCTCAGTTGGTCAGTGTGTTTGATGCAATGCACTGTGCGTGATCTGTATGTCACATGGTTGAGTTCAATCAGAGTGCTCCGTGGGCTCACGCATTTGTTAGAGATTTAGTGACCACCTGTAGGGCATAGGTTCTGTTACTGATAAGAAAGCGAAGTGTGTTATGCACATGCTGCAATCATCTGCATGTCGTGTCCGTAGGATACATTTGAATCCCTGCAGGGCCAACTCGTATTTTCATTTTTCAGAGGGCGATCAAACGAGTACCTTTGGGAAGTAATTAACACAGTATTTAACGCTAATTAAAGGGTAGTTAACAATTACTTTTATGTTCTATGCTGTATATGTGGGCATTATTGGCTGAATGTTCACATACACTTCAAATATATGAAATGTATTGTCCATTCAGGAGACCTGTTTTCCGTACCTGCTATAGAGGTGAACTGCAGCACATTTTTTTTTTGTATGTCAATCAGCAGAAATACTATGTTTGCCTGTTCAGAGGGCTGGAGCACGGAGACACAGCTCTGTTGGGCCCTAGCTGACGTGTGCTCTTCTGCTGCAGCCCCCCGACCTCCCACCCCAACTCCCAGGATACCTAAGTGCCTAAGATAAAACTGGTACTGTGTGTCCTCGGGTCAGTGGTTACAGAGAGGGTTGGGCCAGCTCTCTGCACTACTCCCCTGTGGGCTGGGCAAGCTTTGGTCGAGCAGGAGAAGGGGTAGATCTGCCTATGGCGGCGAGATGGAGTAAATTGGTGATACACCCTTCCCAGGGCTGTGCAGTGTGGGGCCACCAGCTAGATTCAGCCTCAGAAACATGTCTGCTCCTTTCAGTCAGATCACTGAATGCCCACCCACTCCTGTTTGTGTAACAGACTAACATATCCACCACTCAAATTAATTTCATATTTCACCACACTAATTCGCCACTAATCTTTTATGGGTTCAGGAGTAACGTGCTCGTCGCCAAAAAAGCACTTCAACACCCCATTCAGGGGTTACAAGCACTATATAAATGCAAACCCTTTTCTCTCTTCTATCCCTACACTACCCTTTTTAATCCAATTAACTGACTAACATATCCACCACTCAAATTACTTTCATATTTCACTATACTAATTCACTGCTAATCCTTTATGGGTCCCGAAGTACTGTGCTACTCGCAGAACAAGTGCTTAGACGCCTCGTTGGGGGTAGTACGCGCTATAAAAAATGCAGTTGCAATACAATAAAAGATAGAGTGGTCTCAAAATGGGCAGATTGATTTTATTCACCAAAACATATTAGCGCCATTTTACTAAGTTTGCCAGTGAAGCGCTACTTGTTTTCTCATCTTTCTTTGAACAACGTTGTTTCCCATGGGTGGGGAAGGGCACCATTCGTGGAGGTTGGGTGCGTTATGGTGGCAAGTATATTATGTTTCTAAAAGCACTTGCTTCCTCCTTCCAGGCCTCCAGCAATTTCGGAAACAATAAAAATGTAATGATAACTCCGGTGATTAATGTTCTTCCTAGAGAGAGATGGAGTTTTGTCAAGGGGAAGTTTTGACTCGTGGAAAGGTCGCGCAGATGGTTAATGTGCTAGCTGCAAAGAACATGTACCATGCAGATCACAAACTGCACATAAAGTAAACAGGTCAGTGGGTTACTGCTTTTGTCAAAGAGATCCTTTTATTACTTGCAGTTTATAAGTCAAATTCCTAACATAGAACAGTGAGCTAATAACTGTCATCTAAGAGCTGCAATCAAACTGCAAGGTATAAATTAAAGAGTTATGTTTTTTCCCCAAGTCTTTGACTATCCTAATGTTGCAAAGGGTGTTCATATGGATACAATCAATTTTGATTATAAAAAAGAACCCCAAACCATGGTATTACATTCTAAATTCAGAGTTTGTGTTTCTCCAGACCAATCACTATTAAACTATACTGCTTACTAGTATAGTGTCATGTGACTCCTACACCTTGTAGTACTTTTTCTTATGTATTTCCTATAGAGTGATTTACACACATATGTTTGATTGTCTCTCTGTAATGTGTGATGTAAAGTGCTCCGACACCCTACACTGGTATCAGTGGCGCTGTACATCAAATCAAAAGCATCTGAGCGAGACAGTGGTTATGGAGACTCGAGGGGCACTGTTGAAGGGTGGTAGTGAGGGTGTCCATGGCAGAGGAAGTCATTGGGGGCACCAACAAACATTGTCGCACAGGGCTCCACCAGCGTTAAAGCCGGCCTTGCCTTTGAGACCAGTCCACTGCAGCCATTGGTACCTCCATTGGCCTTGTTTCAGCAGTAGTAGGTGCAACTCACCAGGGGTCGGCGATGCAAGATTTGCACGCACACCAAACTTAGTTCACAAACTTCACGGTCTCTCTGCTTTATGCACAAGCACTTTAAACATGTGCTGCCTGCTTTGGGACCAGTGAAATTATGTAGCAATGGAGGACACAATTATTCTGCAGTGATGACTAAATTACGCAGCAAAAAAAAGCTGCAGCGTAATGCTGTATATTTTCTGCTACTTTATTATTTTTAAATTTTTACACATGCTCACACTCTGCAAAGATTTTGCCTTATTAGTAGCAGTGCATTATACAAATGCAGCAGTGAGAAGCGTGATCAGTCAACCTTTGCAAAGGGCTGTCCATTGCTCAGAAACAGAAGTCACGTTTGTTTGTAACTTTTGATCCGTTTGAGCTACAGACAATTCATTATTTAAAATCGTTAAATTATACAGCAGGTGATGCATTATGTGGCAAATATTGCAGAGCCATAATTGTATAGAAAACATTTGCAAACTAGGATATTTTGCCATTCATGTTTGAACTGCTCTTGTGGAAAAAGGGAGAAGTGCTGATGACAGAAACTCCATGGCTCGGAGACAAATGGCTTGTGATTCCACTTTTAAGTGTATTTGGGACATTCTGTGATTGGAAACAAATCCCACTTTGTGAATGTATTGTAATGTCAATAATTCATAATAAACCTTAAATAAACGTGTATCCATTGGCTGAATTAAATAAAGTAATACGCTGTAGCTGGGTAGTAAAATGCCAAACAAACACTAAAAATGTGAATGATTTGCTCTTTCTGGCCACACCTCTGACTTCTCCCACTGACCCAATCCTTGGGTTGTTCCCGCCCCCCTGATCTCCACCCACAGTTCCCCTACTTTTTTCCCCCACTTCGACCACTGCGCCTGGGGAGTATTCGAAGGTGAATGGCATAGTTTTATCAGAGACCACAAAGAAATGCGATGTCACTAAGATGAAAAATGGTCTTCGGTTGCGAATGCAACAGCTTTTACAGGGCTAAAGTAATAAAGTGCTCTACATGTTGGCTTTACTTTACTTTAAAACAAAGGGCAGTCCTCGCATTGTAACACTCCATGTTCATAAATGCTAGTCAAAGGGTGCGTGGCTAACTGCTGAAGATGGTGGAAGGACTTCTCTAGTGCTCCTGTAGTGCCCCAAGGACGCATCAATAATCCGGCATCAGTCGCACTCTACACTAACACATGCTGCTGCGCTGGTGAAGGGTAGCCCTTTTCTGCACCTCCCGGTGACAATTTACTTCAAATTACACCGCAGCAGACACTGCTGACCGGTCTTGGATGGTGCAGGCTGCATGGCGAAGGGCCCAGCCTTGTTCCGGAGGGCGAGGATAGCCTTTCTTTCTTATTCCTCACACGTTTCGGTGGCTCCTCAGCAGCACAACTGCCAAAGATACAGGATAGGGGAAGCCTTCCTTGCCCTTCCTTCCCATTCAGGATTCCTCTGAGCGGCCTTGAGATCATAGGGTCGCGTGCAAACCGGAGTACAACTGCTGGCAACTGGGCCGATGCGGTCTCGGCCGAGGGATTGCCTGTCCTGCCTGGTCTCCGCAGCCAAAATTACAGAGAACACTGCGGAGGCCCGAAGGTGTGGAATTATTAACTGATCGCGCGGACATAGTCCGCAGGAGTTACTGCCAGACTGCTGACTCCATACAACAGCGGATTGACCCACTTAGATCTGGCCCAGGGGCCTTGATTCCTCAACTGTCTCTCAGTTGACATACTTCCCAGAGGCATTATCGTGGATAACAGTGAGTCACAGGGGCCATTGGCTGAGCGTGTGGCCTATGAACACCAAGCGTGGTTGTCAGAGGGTGGGGCTACTCGTAGGCTCACATGCATCTCTATGGGTCGCACTGCCTCCCTTGATCAATTTCTACACAGAAGTGTGCTCGCAGATGTTTGTGCTTCCTCCAACCAGACTCCTTGGACTGTTTGCATTCCTGTGATAACATTGGGCTTTATCTCTGCCATACAACGGCAGTGCACTTCATTTATTCCAAAAGACCAACACAGCGCGAACCAGCCCTGGGGGGTTTTGCCATTACCTGCGACACAACTGCGGATGGACACGCTTTCGCACCAGTGCAGCGGAGGTAGATTAATGGCAGTCAAATGACACATTCTCACGGCCTCACGTGGCTGCAGTGATTGCAGATTTTCCTGCTCCAGATACTAGACCTTATCCTGCAAGAAATACGAGATTAAGGGGCAGCTATAGCACACTGAATTGGTACAATAGTGACAGACTTGGGGCTTCTTAGGGCCTATCACTGTAAACTATCGGCAAGTGCATCAAAAAGGCGTTATTCACACTGGCTCCACAACAAGTGGTTCACTCAGCTGCACTTGGTAATCTTCGGGGCCAGCTCCGCATCTTACATGATAGAGCAGAAGATGCTGAAGGCTGTGCAGTGAAACAATGTGCGTATTTATGGCTTGCCAGAAGGGACAGAGGGACTCAGTACCAGACTGTTCATTGAAAACTGGCTAAAGATAAGTGCAGCCCCACAAGGAATCTCTGTGATGTTTGCTGTGAAGAGGGCACATCGCTCACCTCCAGGGGTGCCTCAAGGACCTGTTGTAGCTCGCATTCTCAACTTTAAGAATCAAGACATTGTGTTGCAAATGCTGAGCAAATGCACCAATAGTTCTGTATAACTCCAACATGGCCCTTTTCCCTGACTACACGCTGGCAGGCGTCATTTCTAGGTACAGGAAACCAACTCTGGTCAGAAAGTCTTAATTACGTACTGTTTCTGGCCCGCTTGAAAGTTGTTCATGATCAACAAACTTTGTTCTTTGACACCACTAAGGCTGTGTGGGACTGGTTAGAATGGCACTACCCTAACGCCTGTCATCCCTCTCCTCTGGAAAACATCATCCCGAGATGTGCGACAATCTCCCTGGCGACACCGGCGTGAGGCCCCTCCTCTTCCAATCCTCTAGAGCAGTCCCTTTTTGCCAATAGCAGGCCTTGGAGGGTCAGCAAGCTGGGATGGCAACAGTGGGGTGGCAACAGTGTCTTCCATCAGAAAACATCAGCTGTCATCTCACTCTAGCTTTTTTAGTGGTAGGTTTTTTACAGGTTTGCTCCTCATGGTCCCGCATTGGAGGCCTCATTGGTCTACCCCCACAACTGTTGCACACGTTTATACTTTGCTAACAGGTTTACACTTTTGGGCGAACGATTGTGCTCCACTGGATCGAGCATTGGGGTATTGTTGTATTTTTCTTTTTTACCATCTGTTGTGCACACATGTTTTTTTTATAGCATAGAATACTTGGTGAGTGGTCCAATTAGGTATGCTCCATGTCTATTATATTTAAATGCCAACTGTTACATATAGATATAAAATTAGGGCTATGGGCTCTGCTCACAAACGTCACAGGATTCAGTCCCAGCTCATGGCCGTAAGGCTCACCTTTCCTCTGCTGAAATGCGCAAACTTTGCATAAAATGGGGAGGGCAATTGCTTCCTACAATACATTCTGCCTTTGCCCGTGGAGCAGCTAATGGGTGCGGGTGATAGGACCATTTGAAGTTAATGATTCTAAGATAGATGCGCATGTCCGATATGTCATTGTCCATGGGGTTCTAGACGGTAAGGAAATAGTTTTTAGGCAGTATTTATGTCCCTAATACAGAACAAGATGTCTCCCTGGCACATTTGTCCTCTGTACTGGCTGAATGGACCAAACTCCCATAGTTAGTTGGAGAATACTTTAATGCGTTTATGGATATAAACCTTGGATCACTTCCACACACCCCCTCTCCAAAGCGCTAGCCCGGTCAAACAGGCGAAAGCTCCAGGTGATTGTGTGTCAGTGTGGTCCTCGTCTGATGCATGGAGGACACTTGATGAAGGGACAAGCGAATATTCTTTCTACTTCCCACCACAAACTACGTGTCCAACTAGACCGTTTCCATTCCCTACACATATGCAAGCACAGATTACTAATTCCACTTACCTGGGTAAAGCGGTCTGACCACAAATTCCTGGAGCTTACCGTGTCCTGGGTCCGGCTTACTCCCCCTGTTCTGACTTGGCGATTGAAGAAGATATTGTATTTAAGGATACCCTGGAAACAACCATTAACACTTATTTTGCTGATAATTTCGGCACAGCTTTGTCCCCGCTGATAGAGTGGGAAGCGTTTAAACTAATAACATGTGGGGTAATTATTGCCGCAATGGCAGGGGCACAACAGACGGTTTTACATGATTTCCAGCACACTGAAATACAATTAAGGGTACTGGAACGTGACAATACACAATGATACTCATGTAGACAGATTACAGGAATGTTGAACAACTTACGCAGAACTCTTAGAGCACCTTTGGGTCATAGGTTATAATGGAAATATGCAAAATTTACATACTGATGGGGAACAAGAGCTGGTACCCCCCTGGTCCATAGGTTTCGGCCAACACGGTCACCTACTCCGTTCTTTCAGTGCTTACACCTTTCAATACCAATCGTTCCACTCACATAGATAATAACACACCCTTCCAAGAGTATTACGCCAAGCATTATGGGAATCACCTTGTCAAGTCTTCCACCGACCTAGATACCTTTCTTAATGCTGTGCAGTTGCCCCAGGTCCTAGCACAGAGTTGGGGGGTCCCTTTGCCACATGGCAAAATCTGTCATGTGATTAGCGAGCTTGCACGTAATACAACGCACAGGATGGGTTGTTTATATATCAAATTTTATACCACCTTCACATCCAGACTATTTCCACACCTGGAGAAACTTTTTAATCCTTCTTTAGAGGCAGACTCCCTACCTCCCACTACATGGCAAGCCCTAGTTACTTCCTTACTTAAACCTGGCTGTAACAGAGAAGACGTGTCCTCCTATAGACCTTTGTTCTAATTAAATTCAGAATTCAAAATAGTGAGTAAAGTGCTGGCGGGACGATTACTTCCTTAGCTCCCCGAATTAATCCATGCCAATTAATGTGGATTTGTTCTGCATGCAGCAATTCATTGGATGCAAGAAGGCTGCCTCTCCCCGATATTCAGAAAGCATTCGACACGTTGGGGTGGATCATATGTTTGCAACACTGTTCGAATTCAGTATTCCCCACAACTTTATAAGGAAGGTCAGGCTTTTGTACACTAACTCCACTCTGAAAGCAAGGACTGGCACAGATATATCATCTCTGTGCTCAATATATTGTAGAACTCGACAGGGGTGCCCATTATCTCCACTCCTATTCGTATTGGCCACCCTACCCTACTTCATTAGTTTGGTGGCCTATCTGGCTGCCGTGTGAGCCACGCTAAGTGCCATGCATTCTCATTCCAGGAAGACTTAATCAGTAATACACTACTCTTGTGAGCACAACATATCCTGGTTGAACACCACACGTTTCGTTATTTAGGTATAGAGGTCTACAGGACTACCACAGATTTATTAGATGGCAATTTAATAAAAGCAATCATTTCGCTCCGTTCACAAATACATTTTGGGAGACTGCCTGTATCTGTGGCAAATTCAAAAAGGTAAACTTGCCAACAAGGGATTTTGTTTGGAATAAGATAATTATTTGAGAATTTCAGAAAACTTAATTTATAAATGTGTTGAAATAAATTAACACCACAATGAAATCAATCAACTGATCTAATCATCAGTTATTAACAACAACACACACGGGGATTTTGTTTTGTGATTTAAACACAGTGATCTTTATATATTCATCAGAGATAAAAAGGAGTACAGATGAAACAAAGATTTGAGCAATATTTCATGAAAGTAGGGGGCGATATTAAATCCACATTTCATCAATAGAACATCTATTCCAACTTAGTTTGAACAGAGACAAAACTCATTATTGAGAAAATAGTCAACTGTACATAACAAATATACTGAAAATAGATGGTATAGTCGACGTTTCGGTCTTGGGTGGTGTCAATCCGTCAGACCATCTTCAGGACGATTATTGCATAAACAAGACTCTTTCTGAATCTTATTAGTGTTCTCACGAGACTTTGTTTAAAATCGTGAACTAAATATTTTCAGTGGTGCAGTTAGTCTTTGACAATTTTGACTGCCAATTTGTTTAAAAGTGGGAGTCTTTCCTCCTGTAATTTCGCAGATATCTAACGTTTGTATCGAAGTACACATGGGGGTCCGTCCGAGTCCATGTACGTGGATGACATGATTGTATACGTTTGTTAACTTAATATGGACTTAACACCCATATCTACCCTACTTCATTAGTTTGGTGGCCTATCTGGCTGCCGTGTGAGCCACGCTAAGTGCCATGCATTCTCATTCCAGGAAGACTTAATCAGTAATACACTACTCTTGTGAGCACAACATATCCTGGTTGAACACCACACGTTTCGTTATTTAGGTATAGAGGTCTACAGGACTACCACAGATTTATTAGATGGCAATTTAATAAAAGCAATCATTTCGCTCCGTTCACAAATACATTTTGGGAGACTGCCTGTATCTGTGGCAGGCACCTTTGTATTGGCCATAATGGATATTTTGCCCTGTTTGTTTTGCCTGTAGTTGTTCCCGCAGTATTCTTTGGAACGTTCACTTTGTTACTGATAGATTTAATATTGGGGATGGGTGAGCGGAGAGTGTGCCTCCCGAAACTGCAGTTGCTGCCTGAGGAGGGACGATTGACAACTCCGGATTTTAAGGCTTATTGTTCCGCAGGACAATTGCAATGGATATCCGACTGGTTGGCAGTCCTTCACTTAACCGAAATTGGCTATACACCAAGTATGCTGCCACTCAGCACACTGAATACATTACTGCTGCAAGGAGTGGTGCGGCTCCGCTCACCTACCGTTACTGATCAGTAATGCGTTTAGCTATTGGAAATACGCTATTCGATACACAAACGCCCCCCCCCCCCCACATTAAGCCCCTAACATACTATTACAGGGTCTGCCAACGTTGGTCAGACTGGAGCCCTGGGAAGCTGCTGGGATTACATCAGTAGGCGACATGTTCACAGAGGGCGTTTTGATGTCTCACCAAGGCTTTACTCAGACCCATGGTTTGCGCAACTCCCTTTTCTCGTCAAATGCCAATATCTTCCGATATATTCATACACATTGGACACAGACCAGGACAGAACTGGAGATACATTCTTTGGTTCAGCCTGTATATGAGATAGGCACAGGCAGACATGGTTAAATGGTTAAACAAATTCCTAGGTGCATACTTACACATGTCCTTGGCACTTTTACAAGCCTGATGGAAGGAGGATCTGTGACATGCTCGAAATGAAAAGGAGAGGCACTTTCTACACAAATACTCACAATTTGTGGCTTAAATGCACTCAATATTCATCTTACACAGGGCATTTTTTACGTCATAGAAACTTCATAAACCTTTTCCCACAGCTTTCCCAAATTGTCCTAGGTGTCAAGCAGACTCTGCAGATATGTTACATATACAATGGGCATGCCCTTCTTTGGCATCTTATTGGGCAGATGTGCATAATACAAAACAGAATGGTTTGCTGTTCCTACTGAATATTACAGGTCGATGTGTGTAAGGAACACTACTGTGCTCGCTAGGGGTAGGAGAACAATATCCTCCTTTTGGAAATGGACCCTCACACACCCAGTCAGCTCGGTGCCTTGCTTCATCATTGGGTCTGCTCCTCGTCGGGTCGGGGCTGCAATACCCAATCGGCACCCATGATGAGGCCTTTCAGCGGAGATCTTTTTTCCTGACCGTTGGGTGCAGTGTGTGTGAGGGCCCGAGTGAGTGTAGATGTGAAGTTGTGAGGCTAAAACAGTTAGTAGAGGTCCACTCAGAACAACTTTAATGAATGCCGTCCCTATCCTGATTAAAACAAACAATGCGCGCACTCCTGCTGTAAGGTTACAGAGTTACAGAGTATTGCGCTATTGAAATCAGGCCAACATGTTCTTGCCCTACGTCAAGTAGATGGCAATTCTTCAGGACCGATGTAAAATCTATCTACACTTTTTGATGGTGGTCCAAAATAGTGAAAGTTAGTGACCACCCATACAGCACCCTAAAAAGTGGTACCTGTAGATCTAGACCATCAACTATAAAAAGAAAGAATTGTAAAATGTACTGTATCGTTCCTAAACAGTATTTATAGTTCCAAAATGATAGTGTAACATTTTACTACAAGTGCTCAGATGCATGCATCACCCTCCGGTGTCAGTGACCATGCACGAGGCAATTAAATACACAGCAAAAAATAGCAGCAATGAGATAGTCGTGTGCTGGACACGTATATGGACTCACCCGATTAGGGTCAATAATGTGCGTCAATGTGTACCGGCAGGTGTTGACACTGAATAGTGTAGTGTCCTACAACGTGGAGAAATGTTAAAAGGTATGTGTATAGGGCATCAGCGCTGTCAAGGCAGAAAACTCCATTCAATGTAAAAATTGCTAAGGATCTAGTGGTGTAGTCTCTTTTGCAACAACCGACAACATGTATAGATGTGTGTAGTCTCTGCTCGCTAGTGTCCTAAGGGACCAAGTAGGCCTCACGCAGCATCCCCCAGACCCGAACCCCCACATCCAACCCAGGATGTCGAGTAGGGTCAAGGTGGGTGTCGCTGATCCCCCCCAGATCCCGTAAGGCAACGACGACGCAATAGTAATTCCGCAAATGAGCGTCCTAACTAGGCGCTTACGTACTCTTAATCCAGCGCAGCTCTATTGCTCTCTACCCAACCCTCAATGAACTTGTCACTGCGGTTATCTCCCTGTAAGCGGTAGTCGTTGGGGCCGAGCCAGGACCAGCGTCTTTAGCAGACAGCCGAAGTGTACGTTAATTTGTCCTGTCAAAAGTGCTTGCATACCCATACATTCATGCACTGAGAAGTACGAAGTAAAACTCACGCCTTGGTAGAAAGTCCAAGCGTCTTGTACTCAAGTCTTAACGTCCGGTGTTATGGCAGAAGACCTACCCCTCACCTTGCCGGTCCCGGGAGGTGCTGCTAACCTGCGTAGATACTGCATGGTTATACCTCCGGTGTGCTACAGGAAGAGACGGGTCTATCGGTCACATCATGACGGACGCTAGTGCACTAACATCAATCTCATGGGCGCCATGTTGGAATTTTGTGGGCTGTGTCATGCCCTCACTTTTGAAGAGACAGTGTATACTCGTAATCTTAAGGTTTTTTCTAAATGCATCAAGTCGCAAAGTAACAGTACCGTGCTCCCGTAATTGACACCAGGGGTGCGAACTAGATTAACCGCTCAGTGAAATGCCCTAATTTGTGAAGAGACAGTGTTCACACATAATCTTAAGATTTCTGATGTATCAATTTGCAAAGTAACGGTGCTGTGCTCCAGTAATTAACACCAGGAGTGCGACCGGATGTTCGGCTCTATACGTTCATAAAGGGTGTCATTCTGGACACGTCAGGTATGTTCGTATGTTCATCAAGTAACCCAGGTCCGAGTTATTGATCTAGATATAGTGTTTGCACTAGCTGCTGAGTCTGTGTGTTGTGGTGAACTTAGTAGACAGGTAGATATGTCCATAATAATTCACAATGGAGCCCAAATGAAAAATGTTAAATAATCACAGTCAAGGAGTTACCTGAAAGTATTATTCACAAGAGATACTGTTAATCATTACGTCAATAAGGACCAGGGATGTCCTCATTCAATCCCTTCTTATCTGAAGCTAGTCTCAGCACCCATCTCTGTTCAATGCGGAACAGTGTGTTCTTATTCATGCCAGGGTGTGTTTCAAGCACGGTCAAGCGTAGTGAGTCAGGTGAATGTTTGTTGTGCTCAAAATGTGTTGTCATCTTCGTGTTTGTTTTATGGCATCTGACGTTGCTCCTGTGTTCTGTAATCCGGGTTCTCACCGGTCTCGTGGTCATCCCTATATATAGGAGTCCACATGGGCAGGTTATTAAATAGATACAGTTTGCAGTGTTACAATTGGTATGTTTATTAAACTTCCACTTAAACCCATTGATGAATGTTATTTCTTTCGTGACTTTTGTAAATGGGCAAACTGAGCATGACCCACATGGGTAGTGTCACATAATTGGTGGTAGGTCCCACAGGGATCTCTGTATTTTTGTGTGCTGAATTTTAGGTCTGGTTTGTATGAGCATTTCCTTCAGATTGCTTGTACATTAGAACTCAAATCTAGGCACGGGGAGGTCAAGAGTGCCTGTGTTTAGGATTCCCCAATGTTATTTGATGACACTTCTCACTCGATTTGAGTCAGTGGTAAAAGTGGTGTTCCGTCTGTTTTCCAAAAGAGTTTCTCGATTGTTGTTCCTAGCCCTCTTCCGAGAGAGTGAGACATTACGTTTAGGGGACTCTCTTTTACGTAAATCTGTTGCTAGGGTATCGGACTCCCTTTGATAGTATGCCACCGAGCTGCAGTTGCTTCTAATACGGAGGAACTGTCCAAAAGGTAAGTTTTGTTTCAAGGTTCTGGGGTGGTGGCTGCTAAATAACTGGCTGTTCTTATCGGTTGGTTTTTGATAGAGTGTAGTGGTGATAATGTCCCTCTCTAGCCTGACCAATAGGTCTAGGAAAGGTATGTTGGTTTCTGAGACAGTACTAGTGAATTTCAAATAAGGGTTCAAGGTGTTAATCCATTCACAGAACTCCTCACACCTAGTACGAACCTTTCTGCACTTTTAGGGTTTACCCAATGGAATACTGTAGAGCACTGTTTCCTGGGTTAGTACCCCTGACCTAAAAATTCTAAAACCATGGCGCAATTTGTGGACTTGGCACTTTTTTAGCCAAGCGTCACATCACCAGATGCCCTTGCGCCCCTTCACGTACAGCTTGCGGGATGAGGTAATACATTTGGGCTACATAAGGATGACTTGCTGGAAACATTTAAGTCTCAAGAAGATGTTGACCAAGAGCCACTGCTTGTATGGTAACTCCTACAGTGTATTGGCTAGGTCACCCGACTTTCGCAACAGACCTTACTACACATTGTATCAATTCTATTTCTTTCCTAGACCTACTGTGATCCACGCCGATCCCAATTTTTACATTATGTCCTTTAAGAGTTCGGCACAGCTGACTGTAAGTTAAGGTTAGGAAAAGGGGTAGATGTTCAATGCAATGTTTACTTTTGTTTTAATTTTTATATGTTTCTCCTGATTGCCTACTAGGAGATCAAATATTGTCTGACTATATTCATAATGTTATATATTGCTCCAGAATGTTCCCAATGATGCTTACTACATACAATTTTGTGGGATTGGAATAAAATATCTTCTACATGTGTGTGCTTTCTTTGTTCAAAAACGTCAATAAAAGTTGTTGAAAACAAATATAAGAACGTAAATGTTAGTCAAAAATTGCTCACAAACTATTTCATCTTGAGCAATTGTGTCAGGTTATTGTGAAATGCACAATCAAGCATATTTGGGCAGAATCTGAAGACAGCAGAAAAGATACTTTGTTATAAAAAAAAGTAGATTCAGTCTTGACAGAAGAATGTAATACAATGCAAACTTTAATGTCAATATATACAGAGCTTTAAAGAAACATCTTTTTAAAAAATAAAATGAAATAAATACAATATGGTACAAAATCCACAATATGTTGAGGGAAGGGAAATTATGAAAGTTACTATTTCTGAACTCTAGGGATTGCGTTTTGGTTTACTTGATCTGTGGGAATACCTTCGGTTACATTTCACTTATTTGCAATGTAATGTCTGCTTAATGCACGCCTCTGTAGCAGGTAAATTTCATTGGATAAAACTGTAATCAGAGTAACAGAGCAACAACAGGCATGGATAGGTACTCAAAGCAATGTCACAAATCATGTTTTAAAAGAAATATCTGCCAACTACAAGACATTTTACACTTTATTTCTGGTATCAAACATGTATTTTCTGCACACAAAAAAATCACCTGCCTAGAAAGAGTATGCAACGAAACAGAAAAACAGAAACCTATTATACGTCTGAATAGGAGTCACATTTTTAAAATACGACATTCAGTTTGGAGTGTACATTGATTTGGTCCATTTCTAAAAAGGATGGAGCTTTGATGATGACTTTGTTGTAGACCTTGTTTAAATACAACAATAAAAACGTGGGTAGATGAACTTCATTTCATACAATAAAAGGGCCATCAGAAATGTTAAAGCTAACCTGGTGTTTTACTGTGGGATTTTATGGCTGTTTTCACATTGCTTTTCTTCACTTGGGGATTTGATGGTATTTGAGTATATGCTGGTCCAGCAGCGCAACCTAAGGGCTCCTGAGAAGTATTGCAAGATGTACAGCAGAGATTTGTTTTGACACATTATTTTATACAACTATGCCTCACTATAGCCTTTTAAAACAAATGTCTGTCATAATGCGAGTTACAGAACCTGCCAAAACTAGCACTCAATTCCTTCTAAACAGCAATATGCAATTTTTTGTATGTCTGTAAAATGGTTTAGAAGAAAGGGTGCCAATTGGTTCTAATAATTGTCCCAAGGGCAATGCTCTTTTCAAGTTAAAATGCATTTTCTTTGAACGGAAAGACAGAAATCTACATTTAACTTGTATAAGCATATTATATACACCTCATTCCCTTTAATAATGTATTAGATTTTCCTAACCCTAGAGCTAGAAAAATCCCCATTATCATGGGATCACTAAGTTTAAAAAAAAGACACAGAAATCCACAGGCAAACATGAAGGGCTACCTTCAAAACACAAGCCACTGACGTTTCCATGGTTTCCTTTCAAGGTTTTCTTATCAGAAGATTAGACTAGATGGGTTTGAAGCTCAAGACAGATGTAGATGCATCTCTCCATGGTTATAAATACTAGCGCAGAGAAGCAATGTTACTTTTATTTATTTACAGAGTTTTATATAGCCGAAACTTCACCCAAATCGGGTATCAGAGCGCTTTACATAGCACCGGTTGCATTACATGAGGACACATTCATTTTTATTAGGCACGGGAGACTAAGTGATTTGCCCAGAATCACAGGATGTTCAGCGTCATTGCCGAGATTCGAACCCAGTACCCCAGATTCGAGGTCGACCGCCCTAGCCGTTAGGCTAACTCCTCATTGTAAGTAACATGCTGCTCTCGCTCAAGATGTTCCTAGGAGGGGTCCATCGCTTTCACTAAAGAATGCCAAGCATAGCCAACTAAATGTGGAGAAGAGAACTCCTTCTCTAGTTTAAAATCAACTGAAACACATCATGGTCTAGCCTAGTTTACGCTAAAGAATTAAACTCAAATACTTAAAACTCTGTAGCCATAATGTAAAGAAACTACAGCAGGTAGCCAGCGCTGTCAATCTCCACAATGGGCACGTCAAACACATGAAGCAGATGTGGTTTTACCTCACAGAGAACGAACACCAGTGTATTCAAGGATCGTCTTTGAGATTCCAAATGCTCAGAACAGTACATAATGCCACCCAAAAGCCAGTGGGCTGTTTGCTAAAGTTGTCATCAAGGATGCATCTGAAGTAAACCTGAAAAAAATGCTCCTCAAGGCCAGCTCGTTACATTAGGAATAGCAGGCCTGTTGTAAAAAGCCCTTTTGGTTTGCAAGACCTGCGAGTCAAAAAATCACATGGTTTGCTACTGGAAAAGGGGTATTTTACAATGCAAAAAAATCTTTAGACGAGCTGCACACGAGTTTCAAACTTTTAAAAGGGATTTTGCAACTCTTTCAGAGTGACAAATAGGAGGTGATGTGAAAGGGGCATCAACCTCTAATTTGTGATTTGGAAAGAAATTGCAGAGACACAAACCAGTACTCAGTTACCAACCCTCATGGAATAGGTTTCACTTTGGAAATTGTGTTATTCTACGTTATAGTGGAGGGGAAGGAGACAGCGGTTTGATGTCTTCCTAAATGGGAAACATTTATTCAAAGCAGCATTTGTTCGTTGAATGGATATGGCTATGTTTTCTTTTTTAAGTTTCCAATTAAAAAATAATAATACAGAAACTGAAGTGTGCCATCGATCCCATCCCGGCACTTGCAGCCAGTCACATAGGGCCATAGGTAATGATCTGTCTAATTATTATTAATTGAGCATGTAAATTTGTGAACCCCTGTGAATTGACAATTTGCGGTTTGACCTTTTGGTACATCGGTTGCATTGCAAATTATGTGCAGGTTTCAAAATGATTCTTAATAGAAAATTGGTTCATAGGAAAATCTTCACTACACCTGCCCTCAAAACATGGTGCGCAAGGCCTGTCTGTGCGTGCCTTTGGGGACCTGGATATGGCCAATAATTATACCCTCTGCACTGTATCTGCAGCACCCTGCTGGCATGGCCTGTTGCAAATCACTAGCAACAAGGCACACCCTTTCAAGCTCCACACAACGTTTTCATGTCATGCAATATAAGGTCAGCATACCCTGCTGATGTGAAAAGATCACAAATAATGACCTGTATACATACAATGCCCAGTACCCATCTTTTCTATTAAAAAAAAAAAAGTCTGACAGAGCATGAATTGATGGCCAGCAGACACTATCCACGGGGTATGGCCTCTGGCTATGTTTTGGGCCTGGATCTCATGTTTACTGTTTTCAATGTGTCAACATTCAGTAGGCAAAACGCAGGACCTTCAGCAATGTCACGTGGCCAGCATCCAGAGAAAGAGCTGAGGCCAGTGTCTTTTGTGATGTTGCTCCTCAAATATTCTGTATGGTAATTTGAATGGGCAATACCATGTTTCGGACTATAACCTCGAATCCTCACCTCCTCTACCAATTTGCACAGAACATCCCAAATTTGAAAAGTGTCTTGTCGATTGCGAAAACTTTATCACATTTCCATGTCAACATATACGTCATAAGCTTCCTCTGTGGAGTGCACACAATACCAATTATTAGCAGTACTAGAACATAATGGTACTGGGTAAGGTATTTTTTTATTTTTTTTTTATTTTAGGTTTTTTATAGAGCGCGTAGTCACCCTCGAGTATCCCAGCGCTGAAACCTCGGACTCCTAAGGGGGGGGCACAGGAAAGCTTCGAATAAATCAGGGAAAAAGGAGGGTTTTGAGGGACTTCCTAAATCGTAGGAGGTTTGGTTCAGCTCTGAGATTCTTCAGTCATGCATGGCATGCTGTAGTGTATGTGGAGAGTGAATGCAGAGTAAGGATTAGGGTTAAGAGATATAGTTTAGTGTCAACACATAAAGGAGAGCAGAACATCTCACTGGCAGCAAAAGACATGGTCGCTCCTCTGTAAATCACCTCTGTTGGGATTGGGTGTGTTCCCTCGACCTCACACAGATTCCTTTTTTAGTAGCCAGTGAATCACAGATAAGGTTTGGAGACTGGCATGTGGAGCTTGATCAATAAGTCAGACAGAATTGCTCAGCTACTTTACACCATTCAGAATGCAGCAGAATGTTTGTAGTAAAATCAGAATTGCATATAGAAATGTTACATATCCATAAACACTTTTTTGTTAGAATTTAAAAAAACAATGGATGGATAAACCTTGAATCAAAAAAGGCATGGGGGAAAGCAGTGGCTCTGTATCATGTTATGTTTAGTGCTTGTTTATCGTGTTGGTTTTGGGCCAATATTCAGTAAAACCTTCTCTGGGAATTTGAATCTTGAATTAAATAATGCATGCTGAAACGGCTTTCCTTAGCCAATCAGAATATAACCTTTCAGGATATAACTTACCCTCCATATATATTTTTGTAACAGGTAAACTGCAAGTTTCTTAAAAGAGTCAAACGTTTAACTAATAACATATTATATGCAGACGTGACAAGTGTTAGACACAGTTTAAGCAATGTTATTCTTCATGTAAAAGTTATAAAGTAAGGTATTCAGCCAGAGCTTAGTCTCAATTGGGCCAAATAATCTTCCTCTCCAAACGACTAACAAGTGAAACTGGGTTATGATAAAATCATTTAACCTTGGCACTGTTGTAATAAATCTATGAATCTGCCTTTAGTACTATATGTGTTCTTTGTAACATGTTTCTTTTGGCCTACGTTGATTGCACTGGCAGGGGATACATAATACATATGTAGCTGAGCAGTGTAATATGCAATTTATTGCCGTTGCAAGACGTATGAGAGAGGAAGCCTTTAGTGGGTCATGAGACGTCCTGCCGTCTCAACCAATTTAATAAACAAGCTGTTAAGCTTAGTGGATCTGCATAGATGGTTTATGTCATGCTGATTCTTCATGTATAGAGGGTAGTAGATCTAAACAAAGGTATTCAAAAAGAAGTAGAGCACAGTGGACTAAGTATGTGTAGTATGATAAAATACCCTTAAGGGGGATTTGTGTGAAGTGGATCAGTCTTCCTCTGCAACAGAATGGACTGTAAAGAGGAGCCGGGGTAGCAGTAAGCAGTGATTTCTTAAGTTAGTCATTTTGCACTATGGTAACAACTTAAATATCCTTCAAATGAAAAATACTGAGGGAATGTTTATCTTTTGGTACATTTGTGTTGTATTATGAACACAATCCTGTTAATTTAATTACAGCTCATACTTTCTTAATGTACAACACACTAGTTTAGTTATCTCCTATCTGGCCAAGATTCATCAAAAGGGGGATGCACATTTGCAAACAACATTTGGCTCCTCACAAATATGAGCATGCACGGTTTCTGTATAAAGGTTCCAGTTTACAACATGATCTACCATCGAGGCATAGATAAGGGCCAGCAACTGCCTGTTTCTCTCTGTCCCTTCTTGTATAAAACAACAATGCACACCACTGCTTTACTTTTCAGTAGCTTCCAAAAGACGCATGGAAGAGGGGGACAAAAGGGAGTCAGAAGTACTTCGCCCATTTCCCCAGCCTCTTAATGTCTGTAGCTTACTGTGCAAGTTCCCCTGCACATGCCTAAAGGAGCCCATACAGAAAAATGCAAAGAATATAACGTATACCAATAAGAAAGTATAGGGGCTTAAGTCCAGGACACCTGTTAGGGTAGTACACATTAGGATCGCTGCACATCCTTTTGGGAATGAAGAATATATAAAAATCTGTCATACTGGCAGGCCCACCCCATCAGCACATTTTACAAGAGGGAGGGGAGGCAAATGTGTGAGTGCAGAGCAATTTATCCACAATCACCACACTTTCCACATGCCCAAATTCGTTTTAAGTTGCAAATATGTACATTTATTTCTAGATCTGGACAAATGCAATTCAGGAAAAAAGTTGGTTAAGCAGGCTTTCTCATGTATGTCACAATCCACATCAGAACAGCAAACCACTTTTGCAATGGTTTGCTCAACATATTGAGTTTGAAACCATTTTAATCCAATGCTACATGTCGGGCCTACATCAATGGGGACATTGTGCATCATACTAAAAAATAAAAAAAATTGCCTTTTAGCTGGCTGCCCCGGACTATACCAGTTGTTTAAGTCCCTGAACCAGAGTTATAGGCCCGAGCCGCAGAGGAGGGCCTATAACGAGGGAGAGGACATTTAACAACCTGTAGAGCCTGAGGCAGAAGGGCTATAAGGCTAATAGAACATTCCACCCCCTGAGGTTAGAATGTGTTGAATTACAATGGGAGAAACAGAAAGACAAACATTGGAATGTGGGAGCAGAAGACTTATACCAGCCATTATAAGCTTGGAGCTACTCTACTGTCTTCAATGGAGCTCTCAACATCCCAATGTTCTAATTCGAATTATGATCCTCAGAATCACTTATTTGGGTTATTGATGCAATATCTCTTATGGTAAGCTTCTAAAGTGGTAAGAGGTTTTACACATTTTAGATAACAGCATTCAGTAGAAGCTTTCTCTACCAGCTACCTAAAAATCACGAAAGAAGCAAACTCACCAAATTAAAACATGATTCTCCTTCCAAGACAAACAGTGAAACAGCAACAGAAGAGTGGCAATTAGTAGAAAGAGAGGAATGAATAAAAACCTTTGGCTTTGCGCAGTCATATTTGCGAAACACTAAACTTAAGCATTTTAACAAACAGAAAATGTGGCTTTAATTAGGGATCACCAGTGATGTTAACAGGCAGAGAAGTGCAAGTAACAGCGAAAAGAAGTAAAATCGAACAACATGCTCAAGGGTATTTAAGGTTGATTTAACCCATTTCACAGTTACTGGGTACAGATGATTCATTTCTCTGCGTCTAACACAGAACAGCTTTATGTTAAATATACATTTACCTATTATTTTAAATAGCATTTCAAAATAACCCTATGCAATTCATATTTTTTTTTAAATTACATCTCTCTAGATAATGATACTATTAATGCAGAAGTAACATGTTTGATACCAGTTCTTATTTAGGAATCAGTGTTCTGCAGCAGAGCTAGTTCCTTCAGTGATTTACTCCTCCATTTTAATGCTTGCCCCACCAAAATTTCTGTACAACAGTCATATTCTCTTATGGACAAGTTAAAGTGGCGTCGTAGACTCAGTTTCAGTGTTGGAGATGGCCATCTTCTTGGCTTTTCTATTCTTCACTGATTTTGAATGGTTTATTTGACCATTTCCGATCAATTAATTTCTGTAAGCTACAGACTGTTGTTAATATTAGTGCATTAGATCATCAACAATACTCTGCCTTCCAATAGTGATGTTACAATACACCATCACATCAGAGGGGCAGCTGAAGCCAGTCACTAGTTTCATAGTATGAATCAATCTGGCATTAAAAAAACATAATATTAAAAACAAAGCTTCATAATTTACAAAAACTAAAGAAAGACAAATGGTAAAATATACCAACAGACATCACTTCTAAATATCTAAGGCACAGGTACATTCTAAACTGAAATTCATCCAACACTGCCATCAACCAAACAGCATCATGGGAAGAACACAGAAAGGAACTAGCAAACGGTTCTAACCTCTCTAAAAAACTGAAACTGTAGTTAGTTACCAATGATTTAAATATGCAATTTTATCATCCTGTATTTGGCCCCTAAATTCCAGCACTAGATGACAGCAAAAGAGACAACGAAGACAGCACACAGAACATAATTTCAAAAATATGTTAGCCCTCAGTTCATAAATTTCCCAAGCACAATTGCAGCAAACATGTGTCCGGTAAGGCACACTTAAAACAAAGAAAATATAAAACTATTATCAACTGAAATCACTGTTCTCAGCTAAAACTTCATTTTCCTTGTAATATTAAATAATACAATTTAGTTTTATGTTAGGATCAGGAATAATTCCTGCTAAAAAGCAGCAATATTGGGGTCAGATATTTGAACAAGTACATTTAAATCAAACAGCGACTTCGGCTATTGTACTTAGTGAACATCTTACATTTGACTTCAGGTCACACTTGTACCACCCAGTATTAAACTATATCATAATTATATTACTGGATTTTAATTGTGCATTATTTTAGAGAAAACTAAAACTTATAAAACACATTGTATCTGCTAATCCCACAAACACAGGAACAAAATATCCCACATTCCAAATTCAACCCACATAAATTCATTCTCATACTTTTCTACACACCAAAAAAGATGTCTGAAAAAAATAGCAGTGGCATTTATGCTGAAATAAAATGTCATATTTTAAGCAACAAGTCTATTTTCATGGGCAATTCAGAAGCAGCTGCATATGCATTCCAAAGCAGCATCAAGAGCCTATCACCATCCGGGCATCACCATTTTAATATTGAAGGTGCACATTTACTTCTAAGTGCACTCGAGCACAGGCAAAAGGTCCTTTACAGTAAACCAGCAGTCTCTCAAAATCAGTCTTCCAATTTGTATCCATAAACATATGCACAGACCTTAGAAACACACGCCGTGAACACCAAACCTCTTCAGTCTGTGAGAGACATGCGGTGTGGCACATAAAACATGAAAACAGAACGAATATTTCCTCTGTTTTGGGCACAAGGCAATTAAAAAAGGCCCAAAGGTAATAACTTGTGACAAATTACATTTTGACCGTTAAAGCTTAAAATAGGATTAGTAGGTCCAAATACTGGCACTGTATGGCATTATATTTTGATATGCTTCCATGTCATCCACAATGGTCCCCAAAAACATTTTTCAAAACAAACCCTGAAAACTGTACAATATGTAAAATATTAATATTTTCAACTAAGTCCAGCAACACTTTCAGTGTACAGAAATTTACAATAATCTTTGTGACGTACCCTGATATTCAACTTAAATAAACTAAAATACATTGACACTGTCCTTCATAACAGAACACAGTATGAACCTGTCTTTTGTAAAGGACCTATTCAGAATATTCAAGTAATGTAGGAGGAAACGATGAGTGCCTTTTGACCACAGATTGGGCCGAAGGTCACCTTCTATTTCCTTTGATTCAGTTTGTCATTGATGCCATTGAGCATCTACAAGTCTGTTGATGTTAATTTTTTCATACTACGTCTCTGAGCTAAACTTGATGCTGCAACAGGTTCCAAAACTGGTTGAAAGGTCTTGTTATTCAATGCAGAATACGTGGCAGCCATTGCACCCTAAAGATACAAAAGACGATCAAATATTAGAATTAATATTTTGAAGAAGATAAAAACATTCTAAAACAGAAACAATACACTATCAAAGTCAATGAAAGAGTGCATAAATAAAAACAAAATGTTGATGTAAAGAACGGATTTTTTTTTGATAAATCAAGTCTCTTATTCAGAGTGTTCATATACAGGTCAACACATTGTCCCCCAAAACACAGATTCACAGGAAAAAAATAACCCCACCCCGTCCCAATATAAAAAAATATCCATATAATACATACGGCATATGATTCTGATATGGATTTTATTTAGCCAGACAAATGCAAACTAAAGTACAGTTGAATTATTAGTAATCCTGTACAGTTAAAACATTTTAATTATTAACCAATACTTGTCAAATATCTTTAAAATATACTTGCACAATTGCTAAAATACATCTGTTGGACTTGGCCCTTTTGGCAGGTTCACCCCTAAACTTTTTGCCTGTCTCCTAGCCTTTTCCCTGTGTAGTGTTGGCGGTTTTAGACCTCTGGGCACTTTAGCACTGTGGCCCAGTGTAAAGTGTGTGTGCTCTCTGAGTGCGTGTGGTGAGATTGGCCTACCCTCCCATAGGAATGCATGGGGGATATGAGTATCCATGGTAATTCCTGGTATGAGAGGAGTGCAGGGGCGAGTTTAGTATGTATGAACTCGTGAGAATAAATGCTGTGCAATGGTGTGCGCAGATTTATTGTGACTGGTGGAGGAATGCCACTTTTAGAAGTTGGCATTTCTGTGTGCTATGTGTCTGCCTGCCTGATGTGAATTGCATGTCTGGCTTGTGATTGACAGGGGCTGGTGAGGTGTGGGTGGCTGCAGGAGTGGCAGGGTGAGTCAGCGCTAGGCTGAATAGGGACATCTGCATCCTGAGTAGTGGGAGGGGAAGTCCCTGAATAGGATTGTGCCTGCCAAGTGAATGCTGGCTCCGACCCCCTGTGGTGTGTCTGATGGCGAGCCCCCACTGGATAAAGGGGAAGAGGAGCTGGCTAAACAGAGTGCTTCAAATTCCCCCTGAACCAGTTGCTTCTGGTTTTCCCCCCAGCCCTGTGCCTACACACAAAGGAAATGTTGGTATAAATATAGGGGCTTTGACCCCATGTCTAAGTTGTGCTGTTCCTGACTAGGGGGGGGGGGGGGCCCTGCTGCTGCTACTGGGCTCCAGGAGGAACCGCCACAAGGGACTGCCTCCCTGCTGGAGGGCCCTGTGTGCTGGCCTGCCTGGGCCCAGCCTTTTGCCCCCCCCCCCAGACTTTAAACTTTCAAGCGCCTGTGAGCGCTTTTACTTATTTTTGCAGAGCGCTTGACTTTTGTCCTTGTGAGCGCTATATGTCTGCCCAGGAGGACTGCTGGTGACCTGCAGCGCGAAGCTGCCTTGTGTGAGATTTACCTACTTGGCATGGGGAAAGCAGGAGCCCACCCCGCGTTATTGCTGCCTTTGGTATTTATTTACGAGCGGGTGCCACCCCACATTGCTGTGTAATTCGCGGGTGCCCACCCCGCATCTCTGCCGTGGAGTCACCGCCGCAGGAAAGGAGTTGAAGTAACGGTGTGCCGGGCCGCTGCGACCCGGAAGCCAGGTGGCCCTGCCTGGTTGTGGGCGGGGCCACGTAATGCGAGGCGGAAGCAGCCCGGGAGCCTTGCAGGCTCCAGAACGAAGTCCCGGTCCCGAGGAGGGGGACCGGGTAAAGCAAGGCTTGATGGTGGTGCGGCGCTCCCATAAGTGGAGAGAGCCCTGCAAGCGCAGCTGCCAAGGAGGGAGGCGGAGCGGGGGCCCTAGGCGCATTGTCGGTGCCTGCCCCTGCCGCATAGGTCAGCCTCCGCCGCCGTGAGGCCAGAGGAGTCCCCGCAACAGCCCGGTGAGTGGGGCTGATTCCTCACACTTTTGCTGCTTTTTGCAGCCCTAGGGCTAATTGAGTAGCCCTACCTACGCCCTGACGTTGCGGGACATTGGGCCTTTGAGCCCCTGAGACAGGCCAGTTGGCCCGGGGCCAGTTTCCGTGTGTTGTGCCCCCTTGTGTTGTGCCCCCTATTGGGGCACACTGTGTTCATGCTAACTATTGCCTAAGGTGGTTAAGCTTGCGATGCCCAGTGCATCTTGCGATTTGATGCCTACAGTGGTTTATTCTTATGAGATTATTGTATAATATGTTCTAGGCCTAATGTGAGGATAATTCGGAGGTCAGGTCTTTACCAGTAGTAACTGGTTGTGTGCTATTTATGATTACTACTTGTGCATTTCTAAAGGTTCCGACAGTGGCCTGATTGGCCCGGCCAGTTGTAATTAATCCCCTGTAAATATTGCCCAGTGCCAGTTGGCACAGTGTACATTGTGTGATTATGATCTAATGTGTTTATGATAATACAAAGGCTATTTTTATATATAACCTTGTGTGGAGTTCCTTTTGTGGTGTGCCTAGTGTGTTTCTGATGTGTGTGTGTGTGTTGCGCAAACGCTTTACACATTGCCTCCGGGATAAGCCTGACTGCTCGTGCCAAGCTACCAAGGGGGTGAGCAGGAGTTATCTTTGGCGTGTAACTCCCTTGCCCTGACTAGAGTGGTGGTCTCTATCTGACTTTGGCGCAAGCCTTAACCAACCAGAGATCCCATTTCTAACAACATGCATAAGAAGAAACAATACCAGCTACAGTAAACCTATGGTCGGCATTCATATACAGCTCTATTCACTATGGGCCTAAATCACAAACTAGGGCTTTAAAAAGTTTGAAATCCACTTACGTAGATGTACTTCTATGCTTGGAGCACATTATGACTTTTTGAAATTTACAAAGAATCTAAACCCACTCCAGTAGTACTAGACTCAATTTACTCATAAAATGTAACTTGTAATTTTGAGGGTTTACTTCTCTACAAGGAAAATATATTTCCCCCTAAAGAAGCAATGTCCTTTAAACCCACATAAAATATGGGAGGGTCATCTTCCTTTAACCACAATGGAAATGTATTGAACTATGCCTTTCACATAGTTTTATATGTGTTCCAATGGTTATGAAAAACCACTTACAACGTGTTTTAGAACAGCAACAAACATACTATCTTCTGTGTGTTCAATGCAATTTCTAGAGCCAGTGCCCACCCAACCATAAAGCATACATTTATGACTGTGTAACATCTGGCATATTGGAATATTTTCAACTATAATAACTAAGTTATGGTCTTAAATTACTCAAATCCAGATGCAGAAGTTACTTACCTTCGGTAACGATATATCTGTAAGAAACATTAGTAGTGATAGATTCCTTACCTTAGAATTACCCCCAAGCATCAGACTTGATCTGGAAAGTTTTCGTCAGCAGTACCCCTACGCGTCGAAAGGCGTCATCGTGCGGCTCCACGTACGTCGTTGGCATCGGGATGACTTCGCTGGAGCTACTTTGATGCCCCACATGCGCTAACGTCAGTTCTGTACACGACTTTCCGCGCCAGGAACGCAGAGCCATGCAAGAAACTGACCACTGATGCCATGAAACTAGGGCCCTGAAAGGGATGACCTTAACCCTAGAAATCAGTTTGCAGAATGGGGAGGATGGGTGGGGCGGTAAGGAATCTATTACTACTAATGTTTCATACAGATATATAGTTATCGAACTTGTGCATCTGAAAGAAACACGTAGTGATAGATTCCTTACCTTAGAATAGATATCCCATCAATACCAACCCCGGTGGTGGGTCTGCGAACCAAGATCACACTAGAAAGTCCTGAAGAACAGAACAGCCAAAGAAGCCATCTCTCCGGACTTGGCTGTCCAGGCAGTATTGCTTGGTAAACGTGTGCAGCGAGGCCCACGTAGCTGCCTGACAGATGTCATGCAAGGGAACTCCCCATTCCAAAGCAGTAGTGGCTGCCATCGCCCTGGTAGAATGGGTGCGCATCCCCACCAGAGGCTCTTTTTTAGCCAAAGAACAGCAAGCCTTTATGCACAGAACGACCCACCGAGAGATGGTCCGCTTGTGCATGACCCGACCTTTCTTGGCGACCACGTGGCCAACAAAGAGCTGGTCATCCACCTGGAACGGTTGTGTGCGGTTTAGGTAGAATGAGAGCGCACGTTTTGGGTCCAGACGGTGGAGCCTCTCTTCCTCTTTCGAGGGATGTGGAGGTGGAAAGAAGGTGGGCAAAGTGATGGTCTCCTCGATGTGAAAGGCAGTGACAACCTTCGACAGAAAAGATGGACGAGTCCTTAGAACCACTTTGACCGGATGGACAGAGAGAAAAGGAGGTTTAGAAGAAAGAGCCTGGAGCTCACTCACTCTTCTGGCAGAGGTAATGGCCACCAGGAAAGCTGTCTTTAAATTGAGAAGATGAAGAGGACAGTTGTGAAGTGGCTCAAAGGGAGCACACATCAGATATGTCAGAACCAGGTTCAAGTCCCACTGAGGCATTATGAAAGGAACAGGTGGGAAAAGATGAGTAATGCCTTTTAAGAATCTATTTACAACAGGGGACTTGAAAAGGGAAGGCTGATCTGGAAGCCGTAAAAAGGCTGAAATGGCCAAGAGATAGCCCTTGATAGTGCCCAGAGCAGAGCCCTGGTGGGCAAAAGAAAGAAGGAAAAGAAGGACCTCTGAAAGAGGGGCAGAAAGGGGATCCACAGACTTTGCTGTGCACCATGCCACGAACTTAGTCCACCTGCAGGGGTATACCGACTTAGTGGAGGGACGCCTGACTGCCAATATTACATCACAAACTTTGGGAGGCAGGTCAAAAGACGTCAACTGCCGCCGCTCAATCTCCATGCAAAGAAGTGGAGCCTGGACAGGTTCGGGTGGAAAACCGTCCCCTGTTGCTGCGACAGAAGATCCTCCCGAAGAGGCAGTCGGATCGGGGGATCGATAGCCATTCTGAGTAGCTCAGGATACCATACTCTTCGAGCCCAGTCAGGAGCCACAAGGATGACTTGGGCCCGTTTGCGCTGAATCTTCTTCAGCACTCTGGGCAGAAGTGGTATAGGCGGAAAGGCGTACAACAGACTGCAGCTCCACTCGTGATGAAAAGCGTAGCCGAGCAAGTGCCGCCTTGGAAATTCCAACGCGTAGAATTGATGACATTGAGCGTTCTCTTCGGTGGCGAATAGATCTAACCAAGGTTCTCTCCACTGCAGAAAGAGACCTTGCGCCACCTCCACGTGAAGACGCCATTCGGATCCATCATGCACCGCCAGTGAGTTCGTCCGCTCTGGCGCTCAGAGAACCTGCCAGGTGTTGAACCACCAAGGTAATGCCTTGATGTTCCAGCCATGTCCAGAGGCGGAGAGCCTCCTGACATAGGGTCCACGACCCCACCCCGCCCTGTTTGTTGCAATACCACATGGCAGTGGTGTTGTCCGTGAACACCTGAACTACACTTCCCCAGACAGAGGGAAGGAATGCTTTCAGTGCAAGTCGGAATAGGTTGATATGGAGCCGGGACTCCGCCGGAGACCAGAGGCCCCTGATCTCCACCTCTCCCATGTGGCCGCCCCATCCCAGGAGGGATGCATCCGTCACCACTGTGTGCTCCGGTTGGGGAAGGGAGAGGGATCTGCCCTGGACCCAATCGCGATTCGTGAACCACCACTGCAAGTCTTGTGCAGTGCCCTCCGAGATCTGGACGTGATCGGACAGGTTGTCCTGATGCTGCGCCCACTGGAACTTCAGGTCCCACTGCAGAACCCACATATGCCATCTGGCATCTTGCACTAGCAGGATGCAGGAGGCAATGAGGCCCAGGAGCCAGAGTGTCATCCTGACTGAAACCCAGGATAGAGGCTGAAAGATCGGAATCATAGCCTGAATATCCCGGACTCGCTGCTCGGGAGGATAAACCCAAAACTGCGTCGAATCCAGAACAGCTCCGATGAAGGGGGCTTCTGAGAGGGACTCAGGTGCGACTTCGGCACGTTGATAGAGAACCCCAGCAAATGCAGGAGGTCGGCCGTAGTCTGGAGGTGGGAGACAACTGCCTGGGGCGAGCCCGCCTTCAACAACCAGTCGTCAAGATGGGGCAAGACTGAAACCCTCGATCTGCACAGATGAGCTGCGACCACCGCCATCACCTTCGTGAACACCTGAGGGGCACTGGTAAGGCCGAAGGGGAGCACGGCAAACTGAAAGTGCTCTTGGCCAACCGTGAACCGCAGGTAACACCGGTGGTCCAGCAGGATTGGGATGTGAAAATAAGCGTCCTGCAAGTCCAACGCTACCATCCAGTATCCTGGGTCGAGGGCAGAAAAGACCTGAGCTAGAGTCATCATCTTCAACTTCTCCTTCCAGAGGAAGCAGTTGACGTTCCTGAGGTCCAAGATGGGACGCAGGCCCCCTTTTTCCTTCTTGGGGACCAGAAAGTAGTGGGAATAACAACCACATCCTACGTCTGGAACGCGCTTGATGGCCCCCTTGGCCAAGAGGGCTGTGACTTCCTGCTGGAGAAGCGCAAAATGGTCCCCCGACATGCGGTGGAACTGAGGTGGCAAAGCTGGAGGGGCAGTCTCGAAGGGGAGGGAGTAGCCCCTTCAGACGATTTGCACCACCCACCTGTACGAGGTAACGGAATGCCAGTCAGGAAGGTGATGGCGAATCCTGCCGCCCACCGGCGTGGGGTGTGCCCCAAAGCTCGGACTAGGAAGACTTTGAGGCAGATGCTGCGGGAGCGGAGGTGGACTGACCCGCACGCTGGCCCCCTGTCCTGCCACGGTGGGCACCACATCCGCGTCCGTGCTGAGGTTGGTTCTGCGCAGGCTTCTGGCTGAACGAACGTGTTGGGGCGCCCCTTCCGTGGCCACGAAAGGAACGAAAAGCAGACGTGGCCGGGCGCGTGGTGGGGAGACCCAAGAACTTGGCCGTAGCCCAGGAGTCATTAAAACGCTCCAGCGCACTATCTGCCTTATCACCATGCAGGCGAGTACCATCAAAGGGCATGTCCATAAGAGAACTTTATACATCCCCTGAAAAAACAGTGGACCGCAACCAGGCATGACGACGGAGGACCACTGTTGTGGAAATCGCCCTACCCAGTGAGTCCGCGGTGTCCAGTCCACACCTGATGGCAAACTTTGCTGCATCTTTCCCCTCAGCAACAGCTTGGGAAAGCACTGTCCGAACCTCCTCCGGACACTATGGCAACACCTGCACAACCGTGTCCCACACAGCGTGGGAATAGCGGCCCAAGAGGCATGCAGTGTTCACCGACCGCAGCCCTAAGCTGGCAGATGCAAACAATTTATTGCCGAACTGTTCCAGCTTCTGGGATTCCTTATCTGGCGGAGCGGATGGGAATGCGCTTTGGGAAGTGGAAGCCTGGATGACCAGGCTCTCTGGGGTCGGGTGGGTGGACAGAAAAGCAGGGTCACCTGGGGCAGTGATGGCACCGGGCCACATTCTTATCCACGGGAATCCCCGTGGCCTGTCTAGACCAGGTGCCCATCAAGACGTCAGTTAATGCCTCATTACGGATGCAGGGGCTCCGAAGAGCTTGTCGCCGGCTGAAGTACTTCAGTGAGGAGATTAGTCTTGAGGGTCACTGTAGGCAGGTCAAGGTCAAAGGCCTCAGCTGCTCTACGGAGCACCATAGTGTATGTGGTGCCCTCCTCCATAGCCACAGCCAGAGGAGAAAGAAAACCAGGGTCACAGGAGAGCGTCAAGACCACCGGCATCCTCTAGCTCTTCTGTCCATTCCTGTTCTGACCCGCACTGCCATGCGAGAGGGTCCTCAGACCCCTCCCAGTCGTCCCCTTCCTCCACTGCCCGTGGAACAGGCTGCGGCGGTGGGGGGAGGGGGACAGGGGAATACAAAAGGTCGAACGGCGCCGGTCTGGCTCCGTGTTCCAAGTAGGCTCTCAACCTGGAGCAAAATTGTCGGGAACCCGAGCAAGGGCGGTGGTGGAACGAATGGAACCCACTGCGGTGCCGGGATCGGATCCGTGAGCGGTGCCGGGGCCGGAGCCGCCAGCGGAGGTCCCTGCAGCACCGGCAGTGGAGCCGGCAGCAAGGGAGGGCCCTCAACTGGGACCGCGTGGCCCGAAGGCGCGCGGCGGTAGCCCGAGGCCTGAAGAGGCGGTCCATGGCTGCAAGCCAATCTTGCACCTGGGCAGGAGTCACCGACGGACCCGGATAAAGTAGGTAGGCCGTGGGACTCACAGGTTCCAAAGGAGCCGCGGGGGTGGTACCCCTGGCCCCCTCATGCGCGTCCAGAGATCGACGAGGGGACGTCAGAGAGCAGAAACGCTTCTTCGACTTCTTCTTATGACGTCTCTTACCCGAATCAGAGTGGGACGACTTTGACCCCGGGGAGCGATGACGATGGCTCCACGAGTGATTCCTCGAGCGACCACTGGACCTCGAATGGCGTGGAGACGACTGCTGGGCCTCCAGTAGCTTACAGGACCGCTCCCGCAAGGCCGTTGGAGCCATGACCAGACAGTCGGAACATGACCGGGAGTCATGGTCTCGCTCCAGACAGTACCGCTCCCGCAAGGCCGTCGGAGCCATGACCAGACAGTCGGAACATGACCGGGAGTCATGGTCGCGCTCCAGACAGTAGAGACAGACGCCATGGGGGTCGGCCACCGACATCGTACGGCGACAGGCCCCGCAGGATTTTAATCTAGGCATCCCTACGTGGCACTAGGAGTCAAAGACTCAAAAATGGAAGACAAAATGTCTCAGATAATAAGAATTACTGATTAGCACAGTAAGAAACCAGGTACAGCCTACAAGGTAAAGAACAAAAATAAAATACCACCCAAAAACATTTCAAGTGTGCGAGCTGAATTTCTAGCAGTGTATGTATTTATCTTTTATAGTGTCTTACACTTTCTAGTGATGCTGGTGTCAAAGTACTTTATAATGAGGCAATAGCCACTAAATTTCACACCAAGTAACATTCACCTCAATGTAACATTATACTTCATGCAATATTCCACATCACTCACATTCCCCTTCAGATAATATTCCACTTTGGGCAGCATTCCACTGCATGCAGCATTCTGCTAACTGCAGCATTATCTTCCAGTCAACACTCTACTCCACATAACAACCCACTCTATCCATAACTCCAGTCTGTGCAACATTACATTGCATGCAGTCTCACACTCTAGCCTCTCCCTGCAAATTTTCTACCGCTGGAAGTGTGCCACAAAGTGAAGCACTCCAGTGTGTGCAGCACTGGGCTGGTACCACTTGAGTGGATAGCTCTCTGCAGAAGAAGCCTTAGCCCAGTAAAACAGCTAAACAGCTGACCAACTTATCCACCAGATATACCTCTCATTAAGAATCTGAAAATAATGTCCAGTACAGGGGTAACATGACGTATCTGAGGGAAGGTGAAAACTGATAATGACCGGCTGATGTGATGAAGTGGGTTATACGTGCCAGAGGCTTTTGATTAGTCTGAAAGGCACAGACGCCTCAGAGACGGGGATGAAGCCGTTTATTAGCACAGCGATACAGAGTGGGGCATTTAGAAAGAAGAGATTACAGTATTGTTGTTGCAAGGACAGCAAAAGCCTTATTTTAGAAAAAAACAAGTATATTCTTTCTAAGGAGTAATGCAATTGCATTTGATGTACTGTTTCATCAAGGGTTTTTTTTTATATTCAAGCCTCAAGTAGACTCACCCTATGCAAATAATGCAAATAATGTACCATCTACTGCTTGAGGTTATGCAGTAGTTTCAAAGTTAGTGTCATTTAGTGTTTGTTTTTAAAGTCGCAATAACCAATACCTATTTAATGGCTCCTTTGGAAGGATATTAAAGTGGAGAGACTGACCAATAACCCAAATATTTTGGAGTTGTGTTTACCTTAACCAGATGAGGAGCATCTTGTCTAGTAAGCTGGTAGTGTGGTAATTGGTCCCTGCAAGCGATCCACGAGTGTTTTAGTACTTGCTCTGCTGTATATCGTTGATGAGGATCCACATGAAGCATATGAGATAACAAGTCCTAAATAAATAGCAAAAGATAAATAAATGTCAAACTGAGGTTAAGTAGGATCTCATGTTGCACTTAACGAGATGTAACATCTTCTCATGTCATACAATAAGAGTTGTATGCATCAAGACATTTTGCAAAAATCATCAAATGTGAAGAATAATTTTACCCTCAAACTGTGCTAAGAAACCAGAAAGAATTAATCATACTAGATGTGAAAGTTTTTCAAAAATATAAGCAAGCTTAAATGCAAAAACAAGTTTAAAACATTAGGAAATTGCTAATTATTTCCCAATTAACATTCTGACTTCCTCAATCAACAATGGACAGTCTACCAATATCTACTTTACTTTTTTACAAGAAAATCTCCACAGGACAACTATCCTTTAGAGAGTGTCCCCCTATCTTCCAAGCAAACTTTTCAGCTCATTTGTACAGGTTTTGATCCTGTGCTGTTCATCTCCATCAAGTTCTCAGAAGGTTTATACCTGATCCACTACTTTTCTACCACATCTCTTTCTTCTGTCATTTCCCATTTGGCTATCTTTCTCATATCTGTGATGAAAACTCTGACTTTGATTTTCCTTTAGGCAGCCATTGTATGACCAAATTCCATTGCAGATTTTCAGCTCTAGATCTCTTCTTGCTCACATTAAGCCATTCACCTTCTAAAAACAAAAGCCACGCTCACTCCCCCACTCTCAATATCCCTCCGTGGGAAATATTCACATTATGTGTGGCTCATCTTTCATCTTTTCAATCAAACCCCTAGGTGCTCTGTTCCATATCCAATGCTTATCCTTTTCAAATATCTGCCACTGAAAAATCAGCTGCTTAATCACCTATTTGCTATTATACCTGTTGTTAAAGAGCAAGTTACTTACCTTCTATAATGCTCTTTCTGGTAGAGTCTAGCTGTAGATTCCTCTCCTTTTGAATATTCCCCAGGCACCCGTGTAGCTTAACACGGACACCATTCTGCTTTAGAAGTGACGTGTGGGCCTATACAGGTGCCACTCTAGCTCGCTGAAATCAGTTGCTTTCGAGAATGTCAAAGAGCTCCAAAGGCAAAATGGTGTGACGATGCGCGATTCTTAGACTTTAGATCTTGTTAATGGATACAGTCTAGCCACAGAATGAGGAAGATAGGAGGATCGGTTAGGACTATGCAGTTAGATAGAGTCTCTACCAGAAAGAGCACTGCTGATGGTAAACAACTTGTTCTTTAGTACGAGCTATGTAAAAGCTCTGTGCTCTCTTGGGATTCAAGTGATAATAACTCTACTCTTCAGAGGAGCCGGGGGGAGAGGGGGGGCATAGAACACCAGCAAGGTGATGCTCTGACAGACGTGGAACGGTTTCACAACTTTAGGCAGGAAAGATGTCCATGTCTACAAAACCAGCTTGTACGGCAGGTTGACAGAGAGATTGAAGCTCACTCACATACCACGCCAATGTTATGCAACAAGGAATACAGTCTTGAGGGTGAGAAGCCACAAAAACCCAGCTGTAAAGTAGATCAAACAGAGTAAACATCAAAAAACATAAGTCCCAAGTAAAGGTCTCACAGGGGCAGGACGGAAGAGGAAGGAAACATACGTTGTAAACCTTTCAAAAGCTGCATAAGAACTGGAGCCATAAACAATGTCAGCGGATCCAGCAACCGCAAAAAAGCTGAAAGGTACCCTTTAATTGTGCCCAATGCATTGCAGGACTAGCGAATAACAAAACATCAAATAACCTTTGCCTGGAGGGGGTCTATCTGCCGAGAACTGCACCAAGCCACAAATTTGTAGCACCGATAGGCATATACAAATTCTGTCGATGGATGTCTGGCTGCCAAGATGACATCATTGAAGAAAAGGTACCTCTAATTATAAATAACGGTTCTTAGGGCAGGAAAAATGTCAACATTGCAAAGAAAAGCCCCAGCAACCTTACTTATTTATTTAGAACTTCATCCAAACTTTATAGCTCAGAGAAAGTAAATCTTCTTTATATTAACACCTTTATTGACAATCAACAAATAGAAACATTCCTGAAAGTAAATCTTCTCATTTTTATATATAGTATCTCATAGATCAATATTGCATGTTACCCTAAAGATTAAAATACATATCAGACAGACAACAATCACATCAAACATACCATCTATCATACCTTTATACTCAATATTACATTCTCACCCTTAGATAAAATCAGTTGACGCCTAGCAAGATAACAGTACAGGTAGGTCTTATATATACCAGAAATAATAATTTTCTAACTTCAATGAATTTTTAGTAACACAATTTATCTTTATGTGCCTTTGGTATATGTTAGAAATGGGGTTTCTGGTTCGCTAAGGTATGCACCTAAGCCAGGCAGAACCCACCACTCTAGTCATGCTAAGGGAGATACACACCCATGATAACCCCTGCTCACCCGCTTGGCAGAGCAGTCAGGCTTCTTCCAGAGGCATTGTCTAAAGCATCTGCGCAACACACACACACATCAGTGATACAATAAATAAACAACACAATAGACTCCACACAATATTATATAAAAATATCTCATATATTGTATATAACACAGACAAAACAGGACATCAACCATGAATCACTTTGCCAACTAGACAATTGTCATCACATCACAGTTAGTGCAATAAAGTAAAGACTTATATGTTGCACATGTCAAAGAAACACCATCACTGTACATAATATGCAGATCCTGAAATGATACTCATTATCCTATCATTACAAGGCATAACACAACACATATCAGGCAGGAATATGAAGCAGTTAGGTTAAAAGCAAACACATGAATCACCAGATAGTACGTAACGTCCTGAAATATCACCAAGGACATATTAGGCCAGAATCACAATAGCAGGTCTCATGACATTAGGATCTGTACTTCAAAACACAAAGCACCTTGTTCACAAGTAATTCATGATCGATGCAAAATAAAACATCACAGCCTCATAAGCACCTGCGCTTCTACTAGGCTTCATACAGTACTTTTCACAACACCTAGGTGACGGGGACACCTGTACTCCTACCACAGAAATTACGGCAATTCCTTGGAGTTCCCACCCTCAGGAGTTACAGTTCCTACCAGGGGCACCTTGAGTGGAATCTCAGCCCTGAGTTCCTCCCGGGGTCCTCTCCTCAGGATGCACTCTCAGGAAAGGAGGATAATGGTGAGTAGGCAACAAAGGTCGCAGGAATCCCCCGCGCACCTACTCCATGTAATGCAGTAATTTAGATTTTTCACCAACGCTATGGTCAATTTTGAATGGGAATCGGGGGCCTCCTCTGAGGTTTACTCCGTAGTGGAGGAGCTCAAGGTAAAGTGCCCCAAGGTACGTGTGCCTCCAGCCCTCGCATGGTTTCCTTGGTCCAAGCGGCAAAGGGGGCCAGCTCCAGCGCACAGTACCCGTCTCCTGCTGAAACGGGGGCCGCAGCATCAGAAAGTGGAGCTCATGGGTCCCACATGGCAGGCAGCCCGATGTCCTCGCTCCTCAATGGGAGGCAAGTCTGACTACGGCTTGGGTCCGGCATTCTTAAGGTGCCCAGGCCACAGTGAGAGTCAGCAGAGCACACCCAGCAGCCCGAGGCAGCAGTCGCTGGGTAAGGTGGAGATCCCGGAGTTGCGCTGCGGTGCTCCCGGGGTCTGGTTTGGCAGGATACACCCGGCGGTCCGAGGCAGCAGTCACTGAGTGGTACAGGGATTCTCTTGATTCGTGCTACGTCTAAGTGGGGGAATCAGTGTTTGAAGCAGAAAGGGGTCAATCCTCCCTCGCCCTTGAGGCAAACAGTAAGCAGGCCAATACAACAGGCACATGGCAACTAGGCACAACAAGCGAGGGAGTCTAACGGCGGTTCCTCAAGGCAGCATAACAGTTCTTCTGGCAAGGTACAGTCTGTAATTCCAGCAGCGTCCGGAGTCCTATGCAGTGTCTAAAATGATGGGGTCAGTGCCGCTGTACGTACACTCAAAATGTCTTGATGTGAAGGTAATTTCAAAACAAACTTTAGAAGTGCACAAAACCCCCAGCCCTGGCTCCAGACACACTACAGGGAGGCAGAGACAGCATTGTGAAAGGCAGGCACAGCCCTATTCAGGTGCAGGTGACAACTCCTACCACCACTCTAGCTCAGGAAGACCCATCAGGATATGCGGGGAACACTTCAGCTCCTTTTGTGACTGTCTAGAGTGAATGCACAAAACAGGCCCATGTCCGTCTAACCCACACATTGATTGGAGCCAGGCTGCAAAGCTCAAAGAGCCATAAGCACACAGAAATGCCTACTTCTAAAAGTGGCATTGATAAAATAGCCATTAAAAATGTGCTTTTACCAATAAGCAGGAATTTTCATCACTATTCCAAACATACCAAATAATGCAGCGCTACTCCTTCCAAAGGAGAAATTACCACTGAAACTCATAATAGGGAAATCCCATGGCAAACCTATGAGATTGGACGTTTGTCACTACCAGGACATGCCACACAACAAAGGCAGATGTCCTACCTTTTACCTACACAGCGTCTTGCCCATAGGGCTACCTAGGGGTGACCCAAATGTAGTAAAGGGTGCGTTGCAGACTTGGCAAGTACTTTAAATGCCAAGTCACTGTGGCAGTAACCTGCACACACAGGCCCTGCAGTGGCCTGATGCAGGTCTGAAAGTTTACAGGAGAGAGCACATGTACTTTAGCACTGATCAGAAGTGCCCAGAGTCATACAGCCAAAAGACCAGGGCAGAAAAAATACAGGAGGAAGGCAAAAGGTTTGGGAACAAGATAGGACTATAAAGAAGATTTACTTTGTCTGAGCCATACATTTTGGATTAACTTGCAAATTAATAAGTAAGGTTGCCAGGATTTTTCCTTTGCAATGTTGCCAAGATTACATCAACCACCTCGTGAGGAAGGTGGAAGGTGTTCATCTGTCACTGCTCAAACGCCAAGCACGAAAGTGGAAATTGTGAAGGCCTGAGTGCAGAACCCTTCCATGTTGCAACAGCAGGTCCTCAAAGGGGAAGCCTGATCGGAGAACATATGCTCATACACAGGAGTTCTGTATACCATACTCTCCAAGCCCAATTCAGAGTCACTAGGATGACTTGGGTCTGTCCTGATCTTCTTGAGAACTCAGGTTAGGAGTGGTATCGGTGCAAAGGCATACAGGAGTCCAGAGTTCCACTCGACGTGGAATGTGTCTCCGTGTGACAGACACCTTGAAAATTCCAAGATGCAGAATTGCTGACATTGCACATTCTCATAGGCGAAGAGATAGAGCCATGGCTCTACCCATTTGCGGAAGAGACCTTGCACATCCTCCATGTGTAGCTGCAATGTTTGGTCTGCTAGGGCGCTGATAACTGAACTGGTCCACCCTAATATTCAACGATCCTGACAGGTGATTTACCATGAGGACAAATCCTTGGTGTTCCTTCACATTTCTTAGGCGCAAGGCCTTCTGGCACAGGGTCCGGGACCCGACCTCACCCTGCATGTTGCAGTACCACTTGGCAGTGGTGCTGTCCGTAAGAACCTGTACCAGCCTCCCCTTGATGGATGGAAAGAAGGCTTTCAGCACCAAGCAGATGTGTCTCAGCACCAGAAAGTTGATATGGAGTCGGGACTCTACCAGCCACCAGAGGCTTCAGATCTCCACCTCTCCTAGATGGCCACCCCAACCCAGAAGTGATGCATCGGTCGCCACTATCAACTCTGGGTGGGGAAGGGAGAGAAGCCTGCTGCTGATCCAATATCTGTCCAGTAACAAACCACTGCATATTTTTTTAAGTGTCCTATAAATCTGGATGCGGTCGGCGAGATCCCATTCGGCCCTTTGAGACTTCAGATACCACTGCAAAGCCCGCATGTGCCACCTGGTGTGCTTTACCAGTAGGATGCAGGCCATTAGTCCCAGGAACCTCCTAGATGACTTCCCTGTATTCCAGGAACAAGGTTGAAAAATTGTGATCATAGCCTGAATGTCTTGGACTCTCCTTTTCTGTGGAAAGGCATGAAACTTAACCATGGCCAGAATGGCACAGAAGAAGAGAATTGTCTGAGAGGGAGCCAGGTATGACTTCGGCAGGTGGATCCCCAAAGATAACAGGAAGTCTGCTGTAGCCTGGAGGTGGTTGCTGAATAAACCTGCCTTTAACAGCAAGTCATAGAGGTAGGGGAAGACTAGCGCTCCTGACCTCTGAAGATGTGCTGCTGCCACTGCCATCACATTTGTGAACACCTGAGTGGAACTGGTAAGACCAAAGGGGAGCACATCAAACAGAAAATGTTCCTGTCCCACCATGACCCACAGATAGCACGAATGGGCCTGCAGGACGGGTATATGGGACTAGACGTCCTTCGGGTCGAATGCCACCATCGAGTCTCCAGGGTCGAGCACAGACAACCTAGGCCGGTATCAGCATTCTGAATTTGTCCTTGTGGAGGAAGAAGTTAAGACGACACAGGTCTAAAATAGGAAAAAAGCCTCCATCCTTCTTGGGTACCAGAGAGTACCAGGAATAACAACCACGTCCTACATCTGGCGCAAGCACCCTTCACAACAGCCCCTTTTGCCAAAACAGCTTGCACTGCCTGTATTGTATTTCAACCTTTATATAGCACATACTACCTTTATGTGGTGCACTGAGCACTTCCCTACATGGGTAGCACACTTCAACGTGCTGGCTGTTTGGTTGAAAGTGTGTTGTCTTGGTTTTGATCCTGTGTGGGAAGCGTTTCCATGTTATGCGTGAGCACCACCGAAGTCTGGTTATCATGTTATGGAACGCACTGTTTAACTGTGTAATGGATGAAGAAGTGTAAGAGAGAGGTGCTCAGTTTATGGTTTTCAGTAAGCTGGCAGGTTTGAACAGCAGGTCACTTTTAAGATTTCTTATGTTCATAGTTGTTAGACCTGGCATCATTGGCGTGGGTTTCCCCTGTATTTTTTTGCCTTTGCCTCCTGTTATTTTGCTGTGTGGTGGACTTCGTTTTGCTTGTCTAGATGATTTGGGATCTTTGCCACTGCTGTTGAGTGCCAAAGTGCAAGTGCTCCCTAAGGAAATTGTTGTTATGGATAGGTGTTTTCATGATTGGTTTATTCGGTTTACTATTAAGTCCCTAGTACAGTGCACTGTGTGTGCCCTGGGCCTGTAAACCAAATGCTGCTAGTAGGCTTGCAGACCTGATTGTGGAACCTACACAAGCAGCCTTGCAACAAGGTCTCAGGCCTGCCATTGCGGTGCCTGAGTGCAGTCTAGGACTGCCATGTCGACCTGGCAAGTGCACCCACTTGCCAGGCCCTAACCTTCCTTCTTCTTACATGTGAGTCACCACTAAGGTAGGCCCAAGGTACCCCTGTGGGCAGGGTGCAGTATATGTGAAAGGTAGGATAAGCCCTGATGTGTGTTGCCTGTCCCGATAGGGAAATACTGCTAATTTTATTGTTCACCTTTGCAAGGCTATCTGAGCCCATAGGTTAGAATGGGGAGCTTGCTGATAACATCTTATGAGGCCATGGGAACAAGATAGGAAAATTAAGTTTAGTATGCCTGAACTCAGAATCTAAAGATGCATCTTTTTTAAAGGTGATTTTTACATTCTGTGTTTGAAAATACCACTTTTAGAAAGTACGTATTTTCTCTGCTGGTTTTGTTTATTGACTGTCTGGTTTTGGAGTGGCAGGGGCTGGGGATGTGCATTCTGTTCAGACAGCCACTGGGGGGTGGGGGGTTAGGTGTGTCCTGCCTTTCCGTGGTGAGTCAGGGCTGGCCTGAATAGACCTGGGTTGCACTCGGAGTTGGGGGAGGAGATTTCTTTCACACCTGAATGTGCCTGGTCTGCCTTAGACAATGCTGTCTCCACCTCCTGCTGGGCAGCGGCATCAGAGAGGACAGAACTGGTTTTGGCTGAGCACAGACACTCTCTGTCTCCAGAGAACAAAGGATTTTGTATTATAAAAAGAGGGGCCCAGACCCCACACTTTTAGATCACTTCTGGGAATTAAGAGGAACCTTTGCCAAGGAGAAGAGCTGGAGAAACTGAGGAGAAGTACTGCCCCTTCGCTGTGTGCTGTCTGGGGTTGGCCTGCAGTGGCTGTTTCTGCCAAGGAAAGGACAAGGACTTTGCTGTGTGCTGTGTCCCCTGCTTGAGGAAGGTCTCCAAGGGCTTGAAGTAGAGCTTGCCTCCTGTTCTAAAGTCTCAGGGACACAGACTTCACCCCAAGATCCACTAAACTCCCTTGCTGGGAGTTCTGACCTGCCAAGAGGTTCCTGTAGCTGTTCTGGGCCACTGGAGGTTGTTCTGGCTGTTGGGAGCAGGAAAAGCAATGCAGCGACGAGAAGCGAGACGCAACCGTACCTGTTTCTGCCCCATCGCCTAAGAAATCGACGCAGCGCCTGCCCGCAGCTTGTGAAATCGCCACCCGCTGCAGAGTGCACCGATCTCCGAAGTCCGAGATCACTGAACCGATTTCGACGCAAGCCCTGCTCTGTGGCTGCAAGAACCCACGCATCGTCCCGGATCGTCACATCGAAGCGCCAGGTCTGACGCATCGTTGGTGGACGCAGTAAGAAACAGATGCATCACCTCCCCACACAGTAAGAAACCAATGCATCACCTCCTCTCCGGTATGGAACCAACGCATCACCTCCCCTGTGCAGCAGTAAGGAAAAGACGCATCACCTCCCCCTAAGCAAGTGACAGATGCATCACCTTCTCGGCAACCCTTTTTGTTTGTGTGCAAGACGCATCCAAGGTACTTTGTGTGAAAAGTGACGCATCTGCAATTTGCTTTGAACTGAACTTTTCCTACCATTTGAAAATCATATTTTTATTACTGTATTGTGGATTTTTGTCGTTTTGGTCTTGTTCTGGGTAAATAAAGAGTACTTATTTTTCTAAACTGCTGTGGTGTCCATTTGGAGTGTTTTCACTGTATTACTGTATGCATGCACAAATGCTTTACACACTGCCTCTGAGATAAGCCTGTCTACTCGTGCCAAACTACCAAGGGTAGGGTGAGCAGGGCTTATTTTAGAAGTGTATCACCCTTACCATGACTAGGAAGAAGGGTCCCCATTTGGACAAAGGTGCAAACCATTGCCAACTAGAGACCCCCATTTCTAACAATCGTCCACTTCGCTAGTTACTGTAGTGGGTTGTCCACTCAGAGATATTTCGTTTAAAGCAGGCACAGTTAAATGGAGAAGTGGTGGAGAAATCTGCTGGGGTGGATTTTGTTAATATCATCCCAAATCTGGTTTTCCTTGTGAGATGCCAAGAAGTGGCCATTGTATGTTGCTAGTCAGGACCTTCAGGGTTGGACTAAACTAATACCCTCGGTATGTGGCAGATCACTTCAGTTATTCTGTGCCTGTTCAGTTAGTGATAGGAGGTGTACTGCTTTATGTCAGTGTAAAAGTGTCAAGCAGTAAAAGGGAATTATTAAGCAGCGTGTATGAACTACAATCTACTATCCGACTACTGAGTGTTATGGTATTAGTTTTAGTGTGGGTTATGCACTGTATTGAAATTGCATTATATAGCACTTGCTACCCCTAACAAGGCGTTGTTGAGCTTTTATGCTGGGCAGCACGCTGCTTCAGGTCCCAGGGTAAGTCGTTTTCTTTTTTAGTTATTGTTTATTATTGGGATTAGTCTTGTGTTCTACAGGAGCCATTTCATGCCATTACTCCAGTTTCAATGTAGTAGATTACTTTAGTAGGAATTAGGTGTGATCTTTATTGGGAGATGGGCATATGGGAATTTCACGGATTGGTTGGCAGCATTAATAGATAAGCTACAGGAGAATTCGCTATTGTCAGGTTGCAGGGGGGAGAGGAGAGGTTGTGATTTTTAAAATGTGTTGTGGACAATATGCAGAAATACAATAATAGGGATTAAGGCTAACATGCATGTGATGCAGAGGGCAGAGGCATGAAATGGAAGGAGAGAGTCATTTGAAAGAAAAAGAAGTTGAGAGTTGTTGAGAGTTTTCAGGCAGGATTTTTAGGAATATTGTGGAAGCTTTCTGAGGAAGCATTCAAACCTGTAGAAATAAATACCATTATGTATATGTGTTGCAGTATCATTGTAGGACATGAGAACACCTATGCGCATACACACCACCGTCACACGTCGGTAATTGGCATTAAAATAAACATGGTTTCACTTTCCTATGAAATGTGATCGAAGGAAAACACAAAATAGAAATGTTGTACTTTAAATGTTTGTCCTACAGTTGCTCCTCCTCTATCCCTGAGATCATCAGGATGGGATGAAGGAGAACAGAGTCTGTTTTAGTGGATTTGTATTTAATAATGCTTCTCACGGCAGGTAGTACTGGGCTGTGTACAGTAGCGGCCGGTGTTTGCTATGAGTGGCGTGGAATTTGAGGGGGGGCATAGGGGTCACAAAGGGAGCCGGGCAAAATAAAGAAGAAGAATTGTTTTAAAAATGTACATCAAGCTGGCTGCATCTTGCATCGCGCCCCTCTTCTTAAGACACAGGCTCCCAGCCTGCCCTGTGGCCAATCCTGAAGCTGCTCTGGCATGAGAGCGAAACGTCGACGCTGCGACATTTTCTTACATAACTAAGAGGCATTGGTGGCCTAAAAAATTCTTTAAGTTTGTATGAATTAAGTTCATTGCCTGGCCAAACATGTGGTGGGCTCTGTCTTGTATGTAAGAAATGTCATTAACTACTGCTAGTAAGATTGCAAAGAAGACAGTAGTTTTATGTTGCCGTACATGAAATGTAAAGTGTATTGTTTCACTACTTCAGAAATTGAAAATACAAATTTATTTTTGGTAAAATAACTTTGAATGAACTTTTGTATTATTGCACTGTATGAGTTTTCCCCTTCTTCCTTTTTTTGCTTGAGTTTAAGGAAATTAAGATCACTTTGTGACTTCCCAATTAACTAATTAATTGTTACTAAATAAATCCTCAAGGTACCTATTGTATTTAATTAATCTACCCAATTCCTTGGGGAATAGTGGGTTGCCCTATTGTGATTACATGAGAGCAGCTTCAAAATTGACCTGAGCGCTCTCGATTAGCGCTCCAGGACAGACTGGGAGTCTGCGCCTGCTTTCTCCAACCCCAGCAATGCAGCTGGGGTTTTTCACCGAGCATGAGGGTTTGGATGGCCTGAGATGGACGGCCAAACGATCATGGCGCAGTGAAGGGAGTGCACTACCACTTCCCCATGTGCTGTCACCCCACCGGCCCCTCCCCCAAGACTCATCAGGAATGGAGAAATAAAATGAGTGTCATTTTATTTTTCCTTTCCTGCCGTTTATCGGGGGTGACACTCCTGAGCCGCCGCTGGCTGTTTCTAATCTGAAGCTCCCACAACATAGGTACCGTACAATTGTGAGGTCCTACATGTGGCTGTCATTCAGCTTTCCTGTAGCAATAATGAGACACACAAAAGGAAATGCCCTGCATACAAAGTTCATTTCCACCCCAGCATCTACTCAATAGAATTTAAAATAAATGATTAAGACGTAGACCTGGCAGTATAAATGCTTTAAACAATGTGTTGCCCAAGACTTTCATGTTCTAATATCAAAATGAAGACTGCGAAACTGCTGGGCAGCTTGCGGAGGTTAGAATGGCTGGAGGTATGGGGCAACTCTGCCAAAGCCGCAAAGGAAAGGTACGGCTGATATGGTTAGTGAGGTGGGACAGAAAACCCCCAGGGAGCATGCTGTGGCCCTGCTCTCCTTGAACCACTCAACAACACAGTCTGCCTTTTCTGCACATACAGGTGTGTCCTGTTGCATGGCATATCTATGAGGGATGACTGGACATCGCCTGAAAAAAACGGTGGACCGCAGCTATGCGTGGTGGTGGATGGCGACATTGGTGCCAATGGCCCGCCTAATGGAAACAGGGGTGTTTAAGCCAAACAAATTAATTGTAAACTTGGTGGTGGCACAACTGTCCAGTATGACCTTCACAATTACCGGTCGGAGGTCGTTGAGGACACCCGCGGGGACTTGACCCACCGAGTCCCAAAGGGTGTGACAATAGCACCCCAGCAGGGAGCTGACATTTTCTGACCTAAATGCCAAGCTGGGGGGTGATTAAAGTCTCTACCCAGATGTATCCACCCGTATTGACTCACTATTGGGGGGAGGGTATGAGCTGGTATTAGTATGCTTCTGTGCTACTAAGCTTTCAGGTGAGGAGTGATAAGATACACATTTTGGGTCACCTGGGGCAGGGCAGCGCCATTATGCAATCTGGCAGCTGACCAGTGGGCCAAAGAAAAGGTTTAGCCCATTGCCCCATTAAAGCATCCGTAAGGGCCTCATCAAATGGTAAGAGGAGCTCAGTAGATGTCTGACACTGTTCAAGAACTTCTATAAGTACATTGATCTTGATCTCCTAGGTGGGAAGCTGGAGGAAAAGGACTTCAGCTGCACTACACATAACCATGTTGTAGGAAACCCTCTCTTCAGTGGCAGGGCTAGGGGGTAAGAGGAAACCGGACTCAGGGGAGGATTCAAGGCCACTAGCCTCCTGCAGGTCATCATACCAATTCTCATCATAATCCGGTTGGCCAATCTCATCACCTGTATCATAATCATTATTCAAATATGTGCCGAACAGGGAATGCAGGGTGAGCTGTTGTCATCACATCAGTTGACTGGGGGGGAGTGTTTGATTTGCTCAAATGCTCCGTCCATCATCCCCTTTGGTATCGCTTTGTTCGCCCTAAGTTGGCAGGTTATGCCTAGACGTGGGTCCCTTGCTCACTTTGCCACTGGATGCAAGATAGCCTGGCTGATGAGGGTTATGAACCCGAAACCGGTCCCAGGATGCTTGTTTCCGGTCCAGGGAAGACATGGCTTGGCAGTTCGGGCTGGACTGTTCCGATGAGGCACATGGTCAGACTGATTTGCATATGTCCATGTCTGAACTGGGTTGGTGGAGTGAGCTAAAGAATGATGATGGATTAAACCCAGATCAGTTGACTGGAGGTGTGTGTTTGATTTGCTGAAACGCTCCGTCCATCATCCCCTTTGGTATTGCTTTGTTCATCCTAAGTTGGCAGGGTATACCCAGACGTGGGTCCCTTGCTCACTTTGCCACTGGATTCAAGATAGCCTGGCTGATGAGGGTTATGAACCCGAAACCGGTCCCAGGATGCTTGTTTCCGGCCCAGGGAAGGCATGGCTTGGCAGTTCAGGCTGGACTGTTCCCATGAGGCACATGGTCAGACTGATTTGCATATGGCCATGTCTGAGCTGGGGTGGTGGAATGAGCTAAAGAATTATGATGGATTAAACCCAGATCAGTTGACTGGGGGTGAGTGTTTGATTTGCTCAAACGCTCCGTCCATCATCCCCTTTGGTATCGCGCTGTCATTGTGTAGGCAGAACAAGTAGAGAAAATTGAGCATCTACGGTGGCCCGGAAGTGACTTTGATCGAGGTTGAACCACCACGGACTCAATGTCTGAGAAGACAATTGGGGCCTTGTGTTCTGCCATCGACAAAGTTGACATTGGTGCGCTGGGAACTGCCATGGACCGTGGAGATAGACTTGAGTGAAACCGGAGGTGGCCCCGTTATGGTATCCGAGGAACCAGCTGGAGCCAAGGGTAAACCCATTGGTGGTAACCCAGGTGGAGAACCCCTCAGCTCCGTGCTTCCCCATATGCGCCAGAGGGAGTTTTCAAGGATCTTAAGTGCAAGAGTATGGTCATGCGTAACTCTTCCATCTGCTTAGGAGTGACATACTGCCCCGGAAACTCGGGTTGTGCCAGAACAATTAAAGGGATCGGCTTCAAAATCAAATGACTTTGGGAGAGAGATCAAGATGTATGATGCCACCCCCATGCATTCTTATAGGAGTGTGAGTGGAAGGAAGGATTTGGATCTAGAAGAAGAATGACCCCTGGATTGACTCCAGCAACTTCTGAATCTCGACCAGGTCTGAACTTTTGACTTGGACCGGTCTCGTAACGGAGTCTTCCGGTGCTTGACAATGTTGTTTCTCATGCCTGGCCTCGTAGGGCCTTCGGGTTCACTGATGCACAGTCCTTTCAGGCCATAGAGATGTGGCTCGACCCCAAGCACCACAGACAAATTTAGTGAGGTTATGTCACAGACATTTGTCTTGCTACACCAATCGCTGAGTTGATGAACCAATGTGCTGGCTTCAAGTGGGAACAATATTAAGCATTTATTTTTATGAGAACATCTAGATCACATACTTTTTCATGAGGACATCATCAGTGTCACACCCACAGACAGATGATTTACCAACATTAACGTTCTTCTTCTCTTTCCCAATTTATATTCTATATAACAGGGCTGACTGTCTGAGAGGGTTCAAGTTCCCACTTGAGCATACTAATACACCCACCCTAACCAATGCAATAAAAGAGACAGATATGCCTTTGAAGCAACCGTTATTAGAGTAGCCTATTGGAGCACCTGAACAGGATTTTTTATGATTACAGTAATGTCTTTTTATATCCACTATAGGCAGTGTTTTCATTTACTTATTATTGACTGGATTTAGCTCATACATGTACTTTCTCGAACCAGACTGCACAATACGGTCAGGTAGGATCACTTACACTGGACTAAGAACAATTCTCAGTTTACCTCTTAAGAGACTTCCTGAGGCACTAATTCCAGCCTAAATTTACCTCACTCTCTCTCCCGTATGTGTAATAGACAAGACTTCAAAATATAGAGCGAAAAAGGTGTATTCTGTATAATGAAGCATTTATGCAACACTTAATGTCCACCTACTGGCTTTGCTGCTCTATGTTTAGACCTTCAATTGATTAAAGAGTATACTTTGTAAGCCATAATATATTTGTACGGGTGTTTCTTTAGTGTACATTTCCAGCCTAGCCATCTGTAGTGAACAAGTGAGTTCTACACTAATACACTCACAAAATACCTATCAGGTGTCACAACATGTGGCCTCCACAAAAAAATGAATGAGTGCGTGTCTTCTTGATGGACTATAGGTCATGTCAGGTAATGGCTATAAATATATTTAGAGATATAAACTGACAGTTTCCATGTACAGTCTAACACCTATTAGTATGTATCACAGAATGGAGACAATTAAACATATTTACACCTTTGCTGCATCAGAAACTGTGTCCCAGTTGCCACCACTCAAAGAGAAGTTTCCACTTCCTATTCGAATGAGGATTTCTTCAGGTGTATCATTGGGTCCGTTTGCAAAAGGTGTGTACCTGAGACAAGAATAAATGATTTAATTCATGAACTAGGAAACAAGAACAAAAAACATAACATCTCCACTGAAAGAGTTACATATTTAAATATTTGGGTAGGTAAGGGAAGTGAGGCAAAAGTACACAGTGATTTGTTCAGCGTGGCACACTTTAGATAAGCGAGGAGGCTGCAATTAAAATTCAAGTTTCTTGGTTATAAAATCTTCAACTGATCTTCTGGACCACATCTCTCCCAGAATATTGTAAGTACAGCATGTAGGGACCAAAACAGTCCATAACTGCTTTTATGTGTGAGAAAAAATGTAAACAAGTTATGAAAGTCACCTTTATGTACACTAGCGTATTGTGAAGTACAGTTTCATACACAGGTTGAGAATCATTCATTAAGCCTCATGAAACAAATAATCTGATTCTTCAGATTTATAAGGCACTAAAGGGGTTCCATTTACATATTGAAGAGCAAAGTGTTTTTAGCTGCAGGGGTGTGGAATTTAATAAAATATCTACTAGTCTATGAGGCAAGTTGCTTCATAAATCTACTTGTCCTGTAACAAAATCCACTTGTCCCTTTAGTGCCATGTAATGCGACAACAAATTATGCCAGCAATCTCATTATGTAAGAGCTCTGATATAGCCTCTCTGGTTATGCCAGGGCTCATACCATTGTAGGATTTAAATACTTCCAAGTGCCTTATTTTGCAACTTTTCAACAAGTAAACATACTGGGGCTGAAGGTAGTGGTAAGCAATAGTTCCTGGGTTGGAATGTCTTTTTGAGTGCATACAAACCTACCAAGTTGCATGGTTTAAGGGTTTTTACCAACTTGTCTCTAATCGTTTCCCATACTGAGAAAAGTAAAAAAATTAACTCCTGATAGTGGCATATGTAAAACTTCTTCTAGGGCTCGGAAAAAAAGTGTTGGGAGGGAAAGTGAACTTGCAAACACAACAGATTTTTGCATGAGCAAATCTACACATGCATATTTGTTCATACTTAAATGCAGTTGACAAATATTTTCAAGGAGTACTATTTCTTTGCCTACTTATGTAAATTCTTGTGAATTATCGAAACTCGTAAATCTGCACTTCATGCAAGGACATATGCCATGGGTGCACTTTTGAGACTTTCATTATTAATTAGGGCCCTATTTAGGTCTGGTGTTAACGAAGACCTTTTGGGTTTATTAAAATTCCGTCTCTCTCTCTCTCTCTCTCTCTCTCTCTCTCTCTCTCTGTGTATTGGCTGGCTTCACTGTGAGTGACAGTATTCTGCTCCTTCACAAGGAGCATATTGGCACACAAAGTAGTTGCCAGAATCTACTAAGGCAATGTGTGCTTTTTCAGACCAAAAACAAGTTTTGCTTTTGCCAATGTTTTTTATAATGAGGATGGCCTGGCAGCTCCACACCAATACGGGTTTACAAAAACCATGCCAAAACAAGACACACATTGACAAAACCAAAATGTTGACCACCAATTTCAGACCTACTAGCTTTGCCAATGCTTGTTTATATTTATGTTTCCCATATTCCTATTGAAACTGGTTACACTGATTTTCCACTATGAATATCTTTGGAAAATGCTAGCATACATCAATACATTTTACTAAATGATGCTGCAAAGACATGGTACCTAAACCTTTACAGTAGTTTAGCAAAATGTTGTTTTTTCCTATTTGCATTTTTTTGTGAACATTATATTTTGAAAATAAAGACTCATCAATTCTGCTTTCAAGCTTCTGCAAATATTTATTACATTGATATATATCAGAGAGCATTATACATAGTCTCATATTGCTAAACTTTGAAAACGCGTGTACACATTTTTATACTGAAACCACTGGCACTAGTGCAGTCTGAGCTTACAACATTTGCTTAGAGCGCTCACCCTAACAATAAAAGCTTTGCATAAATGAACCGTCTTTACAAGTTTAAACAGCTTTATAACATGGATACAAATATTACCTTAACTGCAGACAATGCTCTTCCCTGATCCATAATGTGGTACTGCAAACTGGCAGCCAAAGGGTTTGTGCTGTAGGGGGTTGGGCCTACTTGTCCTAAGGACAAATTATACATGAAAACATGTTGCCCTTGACCCCAAACAATATGTCCTGGGTGTCAGGCTATAGGAATTCCACATCCTTGTAGCTGCAACTTTCGTTTCGTTGAAAACCGTGCCACTTAAGCACAAAATTCGTTTCTTTCCTGACAATTATGTTGCACACATTTCATAGTAAAAAAACGGTTGTTCAAACTATCAAAAACGCAGAAAATGTTTTCTCTTCCAGTGCCTTACCATGGTGCGTAAATAACCTGAAAACGATAAATGTGCAGTAAAACAATTCGCAAACAGTTGCCACTGTGCAGAGATCAGCTTCATAAAAGGTAAACATATAGAGAAATATTCTGCATAAAGAGATGAATGAAAATGATCCCCCACACACCAAGAACTGCATACACTTTGCAGAGAATGCAAATTCAACAACTACTGGCAAATGGTACGAGGATGCTGGTGCCCACCCACTTCTGCAGAGTATTGAACAAATATACAACCCCCAACATTTTAATTTTAAACTCTTCGATGTGGCAATTCTGTAATCCTGTCACATTTTCTACTTAAACTAGCTCACCTTCCAAACATGGTGAAGTAATCAGCCCAAAAACCTTGCAAAAAAATAATAAATAAATAAGGACAAAAACGTGGGGGAGAGGAATAAAATAGGCATAAAAACACCAGAAAAAGAAATATGTAAATTGTGTTACACACACAAAAAAACAGAAAAGGAGGCAGATTTTTTTAAATAGTCAGTGTGCTCCGTCTATAGAGCACTCAAATATAATAAAAACTAATATTGAATTAAAGCGAAAGTATTTGTCTGATTACATGAAAAATAAAGTACATTTTGTTTTATTATGAGAGCAATTTTACAAACGTCCAAGTAGTATCCACCGCAAATCCTGTAAATTTGGCCCAAAAACTGGAGACAGGAAGTTATGAATAAAGATAACATAACACCATACTATGTAGCCAGCTGGAATTTACTGGGTGTAGTGCATGCTACATGTAGGAAACGACCATCTTTTGCTTGTAATTCACCTATATATTTTCCTTCAGTACATTATTATTTTGCTGAACCCGGTTTTGTTGGCATTAGGACTCTGAACACTTTACTCATGTTAACCAGGGGTAAAGTGCTGGTGCTCTTTCCTCGAAACATCGTAAAACTGGTATACACCAGATTAGTACATTTAATTCAATTATAAGTCCCTGGTTGATGGTACTACATGTTCCCAGAGCCTGTAAATTAAATGCAGCTCATTGTGCCAGCCAATAAAGTAGCACAGTCGAACACGTCTCAGGCCTACCACTGCAGCCTGTACTGTAGTTTTAAAACTGCCATTACGGTCTGGCAAAATCAAGCCTACGCCAGGACTAAACATTCCTTTTTAATATTTATAAGTCAACCCTAAGATAGACACTAAATGCTCACAGAGCAGGATGCATGTTATTAAAAAAAAAATAGGACATATATATTTTCGAGTTTTACCTGTCCTAGCAGTGAAAAATCTTCAAAGTAATTTTTCAATGTGGCAAAGCAGCACTTCCGTAGGCTAACACTGGTTTACCTTATTACATTTAATAAGTGGTAAATTTGTCTTGAGAACAGCTAAAGAAGGAGCATGTTGCTACCTTGTAAAAGTATATTTGTAGCGTGAAGTGCTGCAGATTCACATGCAATGCACACACTACTGCCTTTTACTGTTGGCTTGGACACTACAACTTGTTTTTGTCAAAGAAGCCCTTGATTGCCGATGTGAAGTTGAGACTCCTCATTAAGAATGCACATGTTCAACGGTTCCATTGTTGGATCGCTCTCCTCCCCAACACCCTCGCCCCCATATGATGAGTGAGGATGGTGCTCTTGTACACATTGAAAAATTAAGCATTATATGTGTAAGACTAAAATATATGTACATTCTTATATATGCAATGTAAAATATGTGAAATCTGACACCAGTGAATGCTAGACACTCCTGTAAGGGGCACATGTGCAACCTGGCATGTGGAACAATTGCTATAAAAGATGCCATCAAGCCCAGAAGGCGCATCACTGTTCTGACTGGTAGCGATGAAGTGGCTGTAAAAGAGCCAATTGGTTCTAGAAATTGAAAACCCTCTGTGCATTGGGGTATGCTTTGGCTGAGAATTGAGGATCGCTCACAGGTAGGGCTGGATAAGTTGTAAGCGGGACTTGGTGACTGATTGTGAAACCCAATTTGCGGTAACGGCAACACTCTGGAACGAACTTCCACTAGATCTTTGGCTCACTGACAAGTACATGTTATTTAGAAGGTTACTTAGGTTGTGCTCTCCTTTAGCGCTGTGATATCCTTATGAATTAATGTTTGCGCTTTATAAATACATAAATAATAATAAGTAGTCTGTGTGTCCTGCAGGCATTTCTATAAGCCTAGACTCCTTATCATCCAATCGATCAGATATGTAAAGACATGAATGTTGAGTCTTCTCAGATGGGGTGGTAGACATGAATTGGTATATGACAGTATATGAAAGTAGGCATCCTCCAGGTCAAGTGCTGCCGTGAAGTTGCCTTCCTGAAGTCCTGTAATGTCACTATGCGAAAGAGTTCTGACGGACTATAACAACTGAGGGGCTGTAGGTCTGGTATCGGCCTGAACACCCCATTCAACAAGAGTGCTTTTACCTCCTCTTTGAGAAGGTGAAGATGGTGAGGGCTGAGGGTCTGTGTGCGTGGCGGTATGTTTGGGGGTGTTTGGATGTAAGATCAAAGCACCATCCATGGAAAATGATGGACAGTACCCACTGGTCTGATGTTATCTTTGGCCACAGCCAGTGGAACCTGTTGCAGTGTTGTGTTTCTGGGAGGAATGTGAGAACAGTCATTGTTTGGAGGTAGAGGTTCCCCTTCTAGGAGCTTCTCTACCTTGGCCTTTCTGATTACCACCCTTGAATCCTCCCCTGTGGTAAGATTTACCTCCCTGCTGGTGGCATGTCTACTGCTGCTGCTTTTGGTATGACTGGGTATCAGTGGTGGTGGTCTTTTCCACCCCTCTGCCGGATATCTACAAAAGGACTGCCATTGTGATGATGTAGACTGTAATCCACCCATGGATTTTGCAGTCTCCATATCCTACTTGAGTTCCACAGCCGGCACTGATAGTTCATCCAGGTCCTGTTCCTCGTTTTGATTAGAGTCATAGGATATGATGTAGTGCAGATTGCACAACATGACACCACCCTCAGTTGCAACGTTCTTTTGTCCCTCGTAGCAGATAGGGACCTGCTGTTGCTAATTTGGTGAGAATTCTGCCCCTGCCGCCATCTCCATGTTATGAGCTAGGCGTCGGTCACTTTGAGAATGTAGAGTTTTCTTGTTTGGAACAGACCACAGGCAGTGCAGTCTTGTTCGCTGTGCTCAGGAAACAAGCGGGCAGTGGTTGAAGATGTCCTGCTGATTCGTGTATTCATACTTTACCCTGCAACGAAGGCACTTCCTAAAGAGTCTTTTTTACCTTCCGTTACCCGAAGCCGAGCATTTATATACATGGTGAAGCTGCCTCAAACAGTGAAACAAAGAAGATCGCCTGGACATAAATCCAATGGCTGACAAAGCCAAGGTAGAGTAGGATTCTTGTGACATGGAGTAGAAGCTGCACTGAGTCCGTATCACGCTCACAGGCCGCTGAAGTTCCACAGAGCTCCGGTGCAATTTGTCTGAAACCCATAGTGTAAAAAAACAAAAACAATCTAACAATGGTCCCATTGAACATGCGCATTCTCAAAGAGGAGGAGTCTCGACGTCATGTCAGCGCCAAAATACTTCTTCGAGAAAAACAAGTGTTGTGGAGTCAGAGCCCAACACTAGATGGCAGGAATGTGCATAGCATGTGTATCTGCAGCCAACACGTTACAAATATACTTCTTCCAGTCAATTTAATTGTAATTTTAAATCCTTTTTAATGGTGAGTTTGGAATTTTAATTACAATTTTGAATATGCCACTTTTATTAAGTTGGCCTTTCCCTGCCTAGGCCTAATGTGCCTTTCTGTCAGTGTCACCTTACTGCTAATTGCTCTTCAGTGGTGTGATGTATATTCTCCTAGACCATGGACAAAGGGCCTTGGGTGTGGGGAATGGCGTTCTCGTCCTGAGTAGGATGGCCTGTGTGCTTGTACCTAGCCCCTTCCTAAGCTTCAAAGGGTAGCCTGAGAGCTGTACACACGCCCTTCCTGACTTCTGAAGATGCCTACACTGTCTCTGGTAGATGCAGTTCACACCTGGGCCTGCCTGCTCTTCATTTCACTAGACAAACTGGAGCCAAACTCAGTGTGCCCACAAAGGGATGTCCTCCAACCATAGTCTGGCACATGGTATACAAATGCCATACCCAGAACTTAAAATCAGAACTCTCCTGGACCTGAGAAGATTCAAAAGAAGGATTTCCTGCTGCCTCAATAAGGAAGACTGGACCTGCTTGCCATTTGAAACCAGGGCCCCAGAAGTCTCTCTAAAAGGTCAATTGGCTGACCTTATGTGTGAGCTACAGGGATACTAGCTTCTAGAGGCCTTTCCTACCTTCCAGCTGATCAGACCCAGCTGGACCTGACCTGGTCACCCGCTGCTGGCCTTTGCGTGAGTGAGTCCTCACCCTCAAGTGCTACCCTTAAGGGCCTGGTCCCATGGCTGGGGTCAGGGGCTTCTCCCTGCTAACTGAATCTTGCTTTCACAATATTAGGAAAGCAACCTAGTTTCCTTGCTCACATTGAACTTTGAAGTTTCCAATTTGAATTGCATGTATCTGTAGTCACTCTTTTGTTGTCAATTACTTTCCATATCTTGTTTTTCAATTAATTTCCAGACGTTGGTGTCTTTTTCCATAAAGTTCTTTTTATTAAGTATCCAATTCCATCCTCAAGTGTGCATACAAGAAGATCACTACTTCACTTACAATTTGATTTATCCTCCTTCTCAAAATTCTTCTTAGTAGTGATCTTCTTGTATGCGCACTTAAGGAGTACTTGAGGTGTTAGTTCGGCAGTAAGCGCTTGGTAACTGAAATCACTCTTTAGAAAGTTGGTGTCTTTTAGTTTAAGAAATACAAGGATCAATTGAATTTTTGGGGATGGTGTGTAACATTAGTCTGTATACCTGATGAGAGGTGGTAAAGACATTTTGATCGATACACTCCTTGAAATGGAAGTGGTTTTATTTTAGATTAAACACACACAAAAAACGAAAAGTGTAAAAAATTGAATGTGAAAATAATAACCAGAGTTGTTGATTTTAATAAGTGAAAAGAACTGATTACATGTTAAAAAAAAAAAAGTGTTTAGGCCCTGGTGAAATCCCTATAAAGGATGAAACGCGTTGACTGGGTCTGTTTTAAATGTGATGGAATTGGATACTTAATAAAAAGAGCTTTATGAAAAAAAAACACAAGAGTCAAGAAATTAATTGAAAAACGAGATATGGAAAGTAATTGAAAACCAAAGAGTGACTACAGAGACATACAATTCGAATTGGAAAGTTCAATGAGAACAAGGAAATCAGGTTGCCCTCCTAATATTGTGAAAGCATTTACCATGGATTGAGTTTTGTGGGCAATGAGAACTCCAGGAGTGGGCATAAGAGAACTAGAAGATTGGGATATTTGACCGGTGCCGTCCAGAAACACCACTGCTGGCTGTCTTTTTGAAATAGTTTCACAGGATCTGATGCAGAGACTCGCATCGCATCATTGCACTGCTTGTGATCAGCAGCTTGACAGGACCAGATGTCGAGCGAAGCAAGGCCTCGCATCGCAGAACAACTCCTGAATTAATGCTTCACAAGGTTTGACCTACACCCTGCATAGGTCTACAATCCAGGGCGTCACAACGCAGCACTATGCAGCTCCTGATCTGCAGCTTCACCGACACAGAGCCCCGCATCATCGCTTCGAATAGCTTCTGATCAACGGTTTCACAAGACAGAGAGCCCTGCAGCTCCTGAATGAAAGTTTCACCAGATCCAACACAGTGCAAAGCAGGTCAATTTAGAGCCCTGAAGAGTTGCGCTGCAGCGTCTTCGCATCAAGTCAGAAGGTAAAACAAACCTGGTCCTGTATTCAGCCTGTGCTCCATTGCGGTCCACCTGAACTTGTGACTTTGTCCCGGTCTGGTGCGACCAGATACCTGGGGTTGGCGCTTCACATCTTCGGCCACTATTTTCACCTAAAACTTTAAAAACTCATAAGTCTGATTCTACTGATTGGATTTTTTTTTTGTCTCATTTTATTGATTAAAATGTACTATATTTTTTAAACTGGTTTGAAAGTTTTCGCCTGTGGTGTTTTCCCTTTATTGTGATTTAAGTGCTGCATTAATAGTTTACACATTGCCTCTAGGTTGAGCCTGAATGCTTTTGTGCCAAGCTACCAGAGGGTTTAAGCACAAGTTTTGTAGCTCACTCTGACAAGGATTGCTACTATTACTTGAAGTGGGTTCTCCCCCCTTCAACAAATAATCACATTTCTAACACTATGCAAAGTGCCTTCCTCTCTCTCCTTCTCTCCTGTATCAAAAGGAGAGGTATGCTTCCCAACGTGGACTTTAAGTGCTTCCAGTAAAATTATGCTTTTTACTTCTAATTCTATTTGCGAAAGTTAGTAATTTACTTGACTATGATATTCCTGCCTTCTAATGAATTAAATATGGAATATCCTTTGAAATATTTGGGAAAAAAACACCTTGGCCTATGAATAAAGGCAGTGTCTGTAACCAAGTTCTGATGACATCTACAAGTACCAAAAAAATCCTCCGCTCTGCTTCATTTTGTTATTTCTTTGCCCACTAATAAAATTATTTGACGCCGTCAATGAGACCTTGAAAATCTTCGACAGCAGATCCACTGTTAGACTTTAAAATGAATATTATACTATGTTAAGTTTAATTTAAGGTTTACTGTGGTGGCAAGCATTGGGGAAAAAAACAGGATTAGACGGAAGTCAAAGATTATGAATAGGAAGACCTAGTAGGAAAAAGAATAGGGGAAGAAAGAGGGGAAAGATTTGGGTTGCTCACAAGGGTAAATAAAAATAACGAACGGTGTTAGGGAAAGGGTTAAGGTTGCAAAACACAATGGTTATTTTTGAGGTCGTCGTCGATGGAGCCCTGCTGTCACAGGTAAATTCAAAAACATTTTGGGGACTTGGAATTATGATTTGCTGTCAAGATAGTTTGCGGACATGGCATTCTTAATCATGACATGCATCTAGATAATGTTCTAGGTGGTTTAGGATGAAAACAATATGTTGTGCCTTTAGGAATCAGAAAACATTTTCCACATTAAAAAAGCAGATCAGTAACTCTGGTACAATAAGCTCATCAAATAAGCATACATGGTGTCAAGTGGGAGGTACAGATTGTTTACATGCCTATGAATAATTATAACCAATAAAATAATCAACATTGAACTGCACATTTCACACTGGGAAGTCCAAAAACGAACAAGAAGCATGCCCGCAGACTACAGCTAACAAATGTAGCGAGAGAAACGGATTACTAAAGGCAGCACTTACCCAGCCAGCATGGTGTACAAAAGGACCCCCAAACTCCAGATATCACAAGCTGCATCATATCCCTGTCTCATGAGTACCTAAGAAAGAAAATTGCAAAAAAGTTGAAAAAATACTTACAGTTTCAATCAATAGACCGTTAAGTATAAATCCAAAATGAATTAATGTTCTAGTTCACACTGACAAGAGCTCTAAAGAAAAAATATATTGTTATATTGACCCCAAAACTTAGCTTGAATAAGATCTAGTGGGAATCCTAGCTCCTTGCACTGAAGATCTTCTTGCTACATTGTAAACTGAAAGGTGTATCTACATTTTCCTCAAGTAGGTGACTGTCCAGTAGTTATCAGCTCAGGTGTTTCAGAGCCATCTTTCTTAAGGGTTCTTTTGAGAAGAGGAGCAAGATCTTTCACTCTGTTCATGAAAGGAATAGTGATCCTCAGCTAGTAGTGCAATTACAGGTACAAGGGCCTCCTAATGGTAAGTTGCTAAACTCAGGTTTATTTATATTCCAATAGGTGATACCCCCTGGAAAAAAAGATCAGTCCTAAAATCACATTGGGCATATCAACTTACTGAGTCTCAAGGTGTTTGCAACAACACACTAACAAGGCGATGATGGCAGATACTCACCCCAGCCATGTTCATGTGGCGTTAGTGTTAAAATGTATAAATAGGACAAATCCTTACACTTAAATTGTTGGGGGCGTCATAGTGCTGGATTGTTGGCATAACTATAGATACAACACAATGGCCCAGCACTCTAAATACAATTGAAATGTAAAGCAAAATTACGACACAAGTAAATGTCAGTGGATTCTATTCCATAAGAACACAGGAGCTTTCAGCAGAGTTATTTTCCATCAGATCCTTTTATTCAGAGATTTCTTTTCAACATGTAAAACAGACCATAGCCAACGTGTTTCATCCTCGCGGACTTTTTCAGGGCACTAAAAAGTAGCTTTATTTTTCGTGGTCTGTGCACTATCCAATTATGGTGCAAATTTCTTTCTTTTTCAAATTCTTTGTAAATTTTTGTTTGGTATCTGTAAAAGAGATATGGCAAATGTCTTATTTTTCCGCAAACTGACGCCACGCGAGTATGCCGGCTGACTGAATAATCACAAATAAAAATCGAATGAGGGGTGGCTGACTTTGAATAATCCAAATACAGGCAGAACATTGCGGATTGAAAAATAAGACATTTGCCATATCTCTTTTACAGATACCAAACAAAAATTTACAAAGAATTTGAAAAAGAAAGAAATTTGCACCATAATTGGATAGTGCACAGACCACGAAAAATAAAGCTACTTTTTAGTGCCCTGAAGAAGTCCGCGAGGATGAAACGCGTTGGCTATGGTCTGTTTTACATGTTGAAAAGAAATCTCTGAATAAAAGGATCTGATGGAAAATAACTCTGCTGAAAGCTCCTGTGTTCTTATGGAATAGAATCCACTGACATTTACTTGTGTCCTAATTTTGCTTTACATTTCAATTGTATTTAGAGTTCTGGGCCATTGTGTTGTATCTATAGTGATTTGAGGCAGTCTGCTTCAGGAGATTTAGGGGTTTTGGATCTCCGGTCATTAGCACCATCTATAAATAAAACTCCACTAGGGATAAGTGCAATTTTTCTGCCCCAAACCTTGTTCTCTGCTTAAATAAATTGTTGGCATAACTATCCAGGACAAGTAATGTGACTGAATCAGAAATAGTTGCAGTTATCACTTTACCAATCTTACATGGTAACCTTCTTTCTTCGAGTTTCCACCATCCTATATATTCTACAATCTTCTAGCTTTAAGTCACTGACATAATCATGTATACACCTCAATCGTTTGTACTGCCATGCCCTGTGCCCACCCAAATAGCAGGTGGCCTGAATGGCTGCAGGTGGCGTGTGGTTCGTCACACCTGTGCAAGCATTTTGTTTGCCTTACTGAATGTGACATACAAACCCTGAACTGAGATCATTTATTACAGAGGAGGATTTCTGAATCTTCCTAGGTGTTTTCCATATTTATGATGCATTTAACTGTTGCTATTTATGCTGAATATGTGATCTCCATCTCCAAAGTCCATGATAATTTTAATATAGGGATGTTCAGAAGGGATGGCCAACCAAACCCTGCAGATCCACCACATGGGGTTGGAAGTCTACTACAAGACTGTGATAACAAGCTGGTAAAGTGACTGCCTTCCAGCATGCAAACTTTAAAAGATCACCTTCCATTACATACTTTGTTCTCCCTGCTTCCCTTGTCTGAATATTGTACCTCTCAGTCTTTTCAATTCGAAAATAAGGTCCTTGGTTGAAGTACTGGGCCAAATTGCACTGACATATACTGGCTCAATATTCCAGTAGCTTGCTCTACTCTAAAAAAATCCTACCACAACTCAAAACCGGGCAGCAGCCCGAGTTCAAAATAATGCTCATCATGCTGGTCTACACTACTTCGATATAAACTACAGTGGTCTTCCAAAGAAGCTCACTGCCATGGTTGAATGACTTTAGAACAATGCTGAGAAGTTGGCTTCCAGTGGATGTTCAAGGTTATCTGCATCATCCAGTTGAAAATGGCATCACACAATACAGCAGGAAATTCCTTCATTTGGTGCCTGAGACTAAACATACAATTTTCCAAGGGGCAGCAACACAGACAAAAATCCTTGGGAGGACAAGTGAATAAACTATGGAATTCTTTAAACACAACCTGAGATCAGACCCAGTTATACATGGTTCAGGAGCATTGTTAAGAATCTGAACGTTTGACACTTACTTTCAAATGAAATTCACCTAATCTAAGTGGATGTTACTGAAGAATATCCCACATGGCATTGCTCTCATCTTTTCTGATTAGACCCTAATCTCCCTTCTTAAGATGTATTTCTATTTTTCTTCAGTACTTCCACTCATATCTGCTAACTGCTGCTTGTGTAAAACATTTAGTTCCTGAATCTTTTTCTCCAGTGACCATCTCCTCCTGCACTGAAGTCGGAAAATTTGTTTCAGGTTACTTCGCTGTAACCAAATATAAACAACAGTTACCATCACCAAAATGTACTCATTTCTTTTTATCTCATGCCCACATGTTGAAAGACACCTTGCTATTCCTGCCATGTCTCCATCTCTACCATCACAATGAATAATCCTGATGAGCACAAAAGTCTCCAGTTCCCTCATCAAGCAATGCAAATTCTTACACAGATTCCCAGCCTTACATGAGACCTGCTCAACCTTCATAAACTGGCAACTCTACATGTGTCACACTAAGCTGACAGATCTAATTTGCCTACAAGGGGACAATAAACCCTTTCAAAGTGAGCCTCATGCTACTGCCGTGGTTTGGAAGCACACTGCATAGAACCCATTCTCAGGGCATTAGGAAAGTCTTCCAGTGGGTTGTGGGTGACACTGTTACACTTCACGAAGGTCTGCACACTCAGAACAATGTATGGCCCAATGCAAATTACTAACCACTTCAAAGCCAATTCAGGAACATATGTTATCTCTTCATGAAACCTGCCTGTTATAATGTATCCACACATGGGCGAGCAAACTGTGATGTCTAGCTGGCCAAAAAGCCCTTGGATGATATATTTGGTTGAACTATAACTACAAAGGGATGGTTATGCTTATGTTACTCTAGTTTGAAAGGACAGGGTACAAAGGACTGGCCTCCAAAGTTCACCACTACCACTTTCTTCAATCATATACCTGGCTACATATGAACAGTACAGTAATTCAAGTCTGCTCCCCTAATGCACTGATTGACTAACTTTCCTGTGCCTCAAACTTTCACAGAGCAAATCCACCTACCATTTAATGAGTGAGTGGGTTAGTAACTTGATAACTCCCTGCTCTGTGCCAAGTTATCAGAGGGTGAGCATAGGTTAATTTAAAGTGTGTATCTAGCTTACCCTGACTAGGATTGTGGTCTCTACTTGGACAGGGTGTATACCTCTGCCAACTATATACCCAATTTTTAACACTCCACACAATTAAAGTACCCCCCCCACCTACACCAAATAGAACATCACAATAAAGGGGGTTTCCCTTTAAGTAAAGCAGGCCTACTGGTTTGGTCAAGGGGTCACCACAGCAACATGTCTGGCAAGCCTATTGGCTTTGCAAAAGTTTCATTTGCCATATTAAAAGACAAGTTAAAGAAGATCGCGGTCTCACTCTAAGATTGCTCCGGCCCCTCTAGTATCGGCTACCATCCTACCTTTCCTCCTGTCCAAATTATCCTGTTCAGGCACCCCCAGCCATGGGGCATCCTTGCCTGTAGCAGACCTACCCCAAGACCTGCATTGATCGAGGCAGAGGAAGCGGCTGGCCGTGGCACCACCCTTTTCAAGGCAAAATGGCAGCAACCTATCCGGCGCAAGTGGGACTGGCCGTGCGGTGCCACGGGACGTGCCACATCGGACTCCCCTCTGTAAGTCCGCCTCCGGGAGCCTGCAAGTCTGACTCGCTAATACCTACGCTGTCGGACGTGGCTTTGGAGACCTGAGTGCGGTCGAGAATGTGCCCTGGGATTGCAGCTGAGACGACCTGCTGTAGAGGCGTCCAGCCTGCGGTTGGCAGAACGCCTCGTCTTGTGTGGACCAGCGGCAGGCGTGAGACATGGGGCCTGATTGTGCAGGGCACCCGGAGCGAGCCCCTCGTTGCCGGATCCCATCCTCTCTGACTCTGAGGGCTGAGCGCTCACCTGCCTGATCCTGGGAGTCGCGGAATAGGAGGACTCCCACCCCTGGTCCGGCAGACTGATACAACCTCCCAGGGCATCGGCACACCAGCAGGATCCTCCTGCATTGTTGAGGCAGGCGAGACTGTCGGTCTCCAATCGGCGGGAAAGCCTCCGGTGAGCCTGTGGTGGGCCGTGGCCTTTGAGCCTTGCCTCCTTGGGATCCTTGAGGTGAGGAGCAGGGGTTGACTGTCCCGCGATCGGCAGGAGTGCAAATCTCCCTTACCACGAGAAGCTGGACAGTGAAAGTGGGCATGGACCTTAGGAGTAGCAGGGCTCCTAGGCCTCCCGGTGCCATCCTTGAGTACCTCCAAAGCTGCTGGCTCCGGGGTGTGGAGTGTTTCTGTGTGGGGTGGAGATATGATTGGCCAGTGATCGGCAGGAGCCCACCCCCCCAGGACTCTGAGACCCAAAATCAACCTGTAAGAAGGGGCCTGCATGGAACAAGAGATCTATAGAAAAGGGGGACACTACTGATCAACCCCCAACCGGCAGACGTCCACATGTCGAAGATCAACCCCCAACCGGCAGTCGAAGTTGAGGGCACGGGTGGATCCAAGGGGCCTTCTTGATCCTTAATCCACGCTCCCTGCGTGCAAGTGCCTGCAAACTCCTGTTGTCCCTGGGGTCGGGCTATCACTCGCCCCCCCCCGCCCACCCGGCCCAGATTCACCTCTACTGGGATCGCATGCTCCCTGCACACAAGACCACTTCTACACAATAACAGGCGACCTGAGCAGGAGAACATGGTGGCCTAGGCCCATGGACTACACCTGGCTACAGAGCACTCTTGGGAACTGCGGGACCTCCTCCCCAAAGTTACACCAGCCAAAGTCCGGGCAACTCAAACGGAGACGCACACAGTGGGTCAAATCCACCCCCTGGGAGGCCAGTCACCCATGGGGAAAGACAGAGGAGCAAAACCACCACCGAACCACACTCGCATGCAGCAGCATGCGGTCAGTGGTCTCGTTCATGGCAGGCCCGTGCCCCCTGCAGCCATTCCCCCTGGGGGTGACCTGGCTACCATCCTGCAGGCCATCAAGATATGTCAAGACTCCATGGAGACCAAGATTGGGGAGGTGCGGGCATACATGGTCCTCATCCACTAGAATCTTCGGAACGCAACTGCTTGCATCACAGAGGCAGAATTCGGCTCTCGGAGGTCGAAGATGATGTTTGACTTGCATCTTTAGAGTTGAAACAGCTGCTATCCCATATGACCGATCTCCATAGACAGGCTGAGGATGCAGAAAACCAATGATGTTGGAACACCTCTGCCTGGTGGGCTTTCCTTAGATGGCAGAACCATCACAAATGAACACCTTTGTTGAGGACTGGATCAAGTCATGGATGCCCCCAAGTGCCCTGTCCTCATGGTTTGTGGTGGAGCAGGGTCACCGTTTGCTTCCGCCCAGGCCACCACTGGGAGACCCGCACCGGCCAATCATTGCGAGGATTCTAAACTTCAGGGATCGCAATGCCATCCTGCCAGAAGCCCGCTTCCGATCTGAGCTATTTTACAAGGATGCTAAAATTATGGTCTTCCCCGATTATACCAAGGCCCAAAGGAGATCATACATTCATGTAAAGCAAAAGCTGCAGAACCTCAATCTGCTCTATAAAGTCCTCTTTTCGGCCCGGCTCAAGGTGATTTTCCAAAATAAGTCATACTTCTTTGATACTCCACAGGTGGCATGGACTTGGGCGACTGAGGAATGCCCAATCCGTCCAGGGAGAGGCGTCCCTCCAGCCAACCTTCTGAAGGGGGCACGGAGCTACGGGCTCCTGTTGGCGATGCACCAGGTCTCAGAGAAGGTGCACCACTTGTGGAACGACATCTGCCTCGCCCGCTGGCTCCCCCATGGGAAGAACAAGTCTGTGACATCCCAGGAAGCCTTCAAGACTCTCTGAAACTATGGTAGATCAGATCTTTGGCATACAGAGGACTCTATTGACTCACCAAAACCATCCTCTGTTGACACCGACCTCTCACGCAGGCTCCAAATCTAATCCCAAGCACTATCTCTAGTATTAACTTGAACTGGAGAAATACCAATCCTTAAACATAGAGGGGCCCAACACATTGCCCTTACACCACGGCTCAACAACTAGTCTCTTCACACTCCAACTTTCAGCTTATCGGGCCACAGATGTGAGACTGTCCTCCCTGTGTTAGTTTGTGTTGTTCTGTTTCTCTGCAGCACCATGTACACAATCCATGACGCGCCCCCAGGCGGCTCTCATAGTGAGCCTAAACACGTCCAACTGCTCCCAAGGCCTAACCAACCGGAGCAACTAGACCTCCCAGGCCATTGGCCCCGCACACCGCCACATTATCGTAATGTCACAGCCACGTAATGGGAATGAGCCCCTTAGAGCCCTCTCATGGAAAGTTATTGTCTCCTAGATAAAATTAAACAGACTGCGATTTCAAAATATACACGGAGGGTCAACCCAGTTACTGCAAGAGACACACCTGTTGGGTAACCAATGTCCCTTCATAACACGCCAGGGTTTCGACAGGGTTTGACACTCGGTTCTCCAGAGGGGCTTGAGGAATGGCAATCCTCTTGCGACGCCCCTCCCTTTCACCCCAGTCCACACAACTAGTGACACTCTGGGCCGATTCGTCACCCTCACAGGCACCCTTGGAGACGCCACTATCAATTGATGTCGCTGTACGCCCCCCTGGCGAACCTAGAATCCACTCTCCGGAGCGCTTGAAACACCACCAAATCAAGACAGGATGAAACACTGAATAGCGAGACCCAGGGGGGTGACTTGAAACTCCTGCCTGCTGCCTGAAAGTCCATGTCGGGGCCAGGACCGGAGGGGCCTGTGCAACAAAGAAAAGCCCAAGATGGCGGTTCCCTCCGTTCCGCACCAAAGAAAAATACTGGCACAGCTCTCATCGGAACAGAGGAGGCGTGCAGGGGATCGCCGGGTCCTGCAGGTCGGAAGCCACTGTTTGCCCGGTAGGTGAAGGAGGGCGGCTGTGGGACAGAGGCACGAACTGAACAGATCGAGCCTGGCAGAGATATCCCGTCCCCTGGAGAAGCTCCGAAGTACAGAGAGTCTTAAATACCGCTGAGGAGCCGGCTGCTCGGTGGGGACTCCACAGATAAACGGAGGGGAGCCGGGCGACACCGGGACCCCTTCGGTGGCGGATGCTTATCCGATGTGAGGCCCTGAGCTTCACTGACCTGGTTGCCTGACCCCCATGGACAATGCCTGACTTGAAGATGGTGCCAGTCACAGAACATTAATGCATCAAGGCAAAAGCTGGGGCGACCGATACATGGAGAGGACCCCACCCCTGTTGTACAAGACTAGGCGAGGCAACCCACCTACAATATATGATCACCCCAGGAGAGGGAGCCTGTGAGTGGCAGGGAGTGCAGACATCGTATTGAGCCCCCTGGTTGGCTAGCTGGAAACTCCTCGAATACACCTGCTTCACATTTGACTCGTGCCTGGTCGACTGGAGGGCAGCCCCGCTGACTAACGCCCTTTTCCCTCTGCCACCGAAGAAGGCTCAAAGTTCAAGAGTCTCCACCTACTTCACCCCACCTGGCGCTGGGGTAGACAAGGACGGAGAAGGGCAGACTAGAGGCGGCATGGCTCTTACGCGAGAGGACCTGCTGGTGTCGCTACGGGACTTCAAGGAGGAACTGAGGAAGGACATCAAAGCAGATAGGGGTGCCACATTTGACGCATTCAGGATGGAGATGGGAGTGAAGCTGGTGTCCCTACAAGCGGACGTAGACTCGGTTGGTGCCCATGCACTAGACCTTGAAACAAAGTGCCAGGAGCAAGAAGACCGTATGAAGCCCCTGGAGGAGAGCTCAGCCGACCTGCACAACCAGCTGCGCGCCACTGCACTCAAGTGTGAAAATCTTGAAAATGACTCCCATAGAGAAAATAGAAGTTTAAAGGACCTGGAAGAGGGCTACGAAGGTCCCGACCTGGAGGCGTTCATGGTGGGTCTCTTTTCCACGTTCTTGGAAGTGGGAAACCCGGGGGTGCAGCTGGAGAGGGTCCACAGAGTGGGTCCACGACTACAGGGAGATATCAGTGGGCCTAGAGACGTTCTCGCCAAATTCAGCTCCTTCAAAGTGAAAGAACTGGTCCTCCAGAAAGCGAGAAGCAATGATAAGATCACATTTCAAAACACGACGAGCTCACTCTTCCAAGACGTGGCCCAAGCTACATTAGTTCGACGGCAGCAGTTCCGACCGATCACTGAGGCCCTAGGAGAACGGCAAATCAAATATCGGTGGACCTACCCTTTCAGCATAGCTTTCCTGCTGGACAATAAAAAGTTCCAGTGCACAGATTTAGCTGAAGCAGAGGATCTGCTGGGTCTCAAGATCACCCCCCCTAGACATGTGTCAACCTCGAGGGATGAAAGATTGGATCAAGCGACGTGGTTTGGGCCCCTGGCAGATGCCTGGACGAGGTGGCCAGAAAGCAAAGGGTTGACACCCGTGGAGACTTTGGTCTTTTGCATCGTCCTAAATTTAATTTGTCATGCAAATTTGATTCCATTGGCGACATGGTAAGGTGGAGCAGTAAACAACAGATGCAGTGAGGACCCTCCCCACCTGACAAATCAGGTGGCGAGACTTTTTCAGTGGAAGACATTTAGCATAATTTGCCTTGTACTAGTTAAATCTTGTTTCAAGTTAGAAGATGAAGATTTGATAGAAGTCAAGCGTCTTAGAAGGTATGCAAGTGGGGCTCTGGGAGTGGAAGTGGGCTCGCCTCTGGAGCTACTCAAAGTGTTATGTTATAAGTTCTTATAAAGCGCATGGCTGTCCCAGCAACAACGCTACAGCTGACAGGAGCATGCAGAGGAGAGAATTGAACTACAGGTTAGAGAAAAGCCACGTTTTGATCAATTTTCTAAAAGCCCAATGTTCTTGCGTGCCACGGTAGCAAGAGGAATGGATTTCCACAGGGCGGGTGCCATAGCCCTGAAAGAGCACCCCCCTGCTCTTACCCTGCGCACCCGTAGGACACAGGCCAAATGCAGGTCCGCGGAGCGCAGGGCTCGAGCCGGAACATACAGCGAGCACAACTCGTTCAGAATTTGCAAACCATGGCCATGCAAGATCTTGGGTGTACTACAGAGAGTCTTTTAAAGTGGACTCTCTGTTGTATCGGCAGCCAGTGGAGCCGGCGGAGAAGGTCTGAGGCATGGCAATGCTTAGGTAGTGCCAAAAGCATACAGGCAGCCGCGTTCTGCGCCCGTTGGAATCTTTGGTTACGGCTTTATTCGCGCCGAAAAATAGCCAGTTACAGTAATCTAATCGCGCTGCACAGTGGATTAGACAATCATTTGACAGGTGGGTGTGTCAAAGAATCCCGGAATGGGTTTCAGGCCGCGTAGGAGAACGAAGCAGGTACCTGACACTGTCTTAGCTTGACTCTCAAATGAGAGGGCACTGTCCATCAGAACTCCTAGGTTCTTAACCATGGTTTTCGGTTGGGGAGGGGTACCCAGGGTGACAGGTCACCATTGATTGCCCCATAGATGGGTATCGTGGCCCACCAAGAGCACCTCCACTGGTGGAGTTTAATTGCAAGTAGTTATCCGCCATCCAGTCAGAGATGGCCATAAGATCGTCTTGAAATTTCGCTTGGTCTTGTTTAGAGTTGTTAGAGAAAGTGAACACCAGTTGGGTATCATTGGCGTATGATACCATATCAATGTTTCGGGCTTTGGCCAGAAGGGCCAGGGGGTGCACGTAAACATTAAGTGGGGCTCAGGGCAGAACCATGTGGAACACCACACCAAGAGGGTGGACGCTGGAGAAAAAGGAGGAGCAGAGACCTGAAAGGATCGATCTGTTAGAAAGGATGCAAACCAGGCCAGGGCCTTGCCCTTGACCCCGATCTTCTCTAACTGATGTAGCAGGATCCTATGGGAGACCGTGTCAAAGACCGCACTGAGATCCAACAGAATCAATGCCGAGATTCTGCCCTCAACAAAGGTGGACCGTAGCTGCTCTGTAACTGCAAGTAGTGCAGATTCAGTGCTATGTCTAGGCAGAAAGTCATTTTGTGACCTATCCAAGATTGCATTTGCTTCCAAATATTTAGTCAAAGTGGTGTTGACATAGGACTCCATGATTTCAGCCAAGTATGGGAGCAAGGATATTGGACGAAAGTTCTCTGGCTGTTTTTATAGAAGGGGGATAACTTTGGCAAGGTCCTGAAGGGAGTGAGGTATAGCACCCAGAGTAGGATTCTCCCGAAGTTCGGGGGCAGCCTTCCTCAGACAAAATGTGCTATAGATTCGTTCCACCTTGCTGATAAAATATTTAGCCAGTGTCTCGCATTGTAGGTTGGAAGATATAGTGCTATTAGCAGCAGGCGGGGTTTTACCATTTCTTTAATAAGGCCAAAAATAGTTTTAGTAGGATTGCTGCTCGTCGTGATCATTTTAGCATAGAACATTGCCTTGGTCATCCAGACCAGTTTATGGTATACTTTGACTGTGTTCCTATAGATAGTTTTCGCTGTGAGATAGTATGCACTTCTCCAGGCCCGTTCTAGGATTTTACATTTTTTCTTTTCCACAATCGGAGACTCACCATACCAAGCGTGAGTTTGAGTACGTTTGGCATGGGTCATTTTGGTCGGAATACAGCAATCTAGCGCTTTACTGACCCATTCCCCTAAAAGCAGCGTCTGCTGCCTCTATATCTGTTGGCCATTCTGGGCAATGTGAGTTTAGTGAGGTTCTCCTCTGGGATGGGAACCTCTTTGCTCAAAGTTATTGTTTGTTCCTGTTCTTTATGTTTTATACCATGGGGTTCAAATATATGCTTGCTATAATAGGGTCACTGGGGGTGGGGAAAGGAGTGGGAGGTGGTGGAGGATGCCTCTGAAACGAGCCATTGACTGGCCTTTCAGAGCAGATAATTTGTCTACCCAATGTTAAATGGCAGTTGACTGCGTGTCGTGGAAAGTTAGGGGGCTTAATTCCCCCAATAAGAGGCAACGTCTATGGAAATATTTAGTAGATTATCACATTAGGATAGCAGCCCTGCAGGAAACCCACCTGAAAAGAAGTGAAGAGCAGCGCCTGAAACATAAAGCCTACCCACTAATTTCTCGCACTTCGGCCATCACTAAGCAGACTGGGGTAGCCCTCCTTTTCCACTCCTCTGTTCCCTTTCACCCCCTCGCTACTAAAACTGATGAAGCAGGGAGATTCCCGATGGATAGAGGAGATTTAAAGGGCAGAACATGAAGCATTGCCACGGTCTATACATCCAACACAGAGCAACTAGATTTCCTTCTCACATTTCTATGGACTTCGCGACGGGAGATCTAATCCTGTTAGGAGAATTCAATTTAAAATGGGACTCAACACTCGACACAAAGCACTCACATAGATCAGCAGGAGGGGTCTTCAGTAAGTCGCTTGAGGTTTCCCTTCAACGCATGAGTCTGAGAGACGCATGGAGGGGGTTCTACCCCACAACATGAGATTACTCCTTTTTTTCTCACTCCCATAGAACTTGTTCTGGGACTGATCATATTTTTATCAGCCAATCCCTTTACTATTCAGTCTCAGGAACTCACTTTCACCCTATCTGCCTCTCAGATCATGTCCCCCTCGAGATAGTATTTAACTGGCCGGCCCCTCACTCGAAGCATGCTAGATGGTATTTTCCTAATTTCCTTTGCAGAGACAGACTTTTCAGGAAATTGATTAAAGAATACTTCAATAGGAACAATCCCACAATTACATTTCACGCGAATAACTGGGATGCCATCAAGGCAGTTTTAAGAGGCAAATGCATCACTTTGTCCTCCAAGCTTAAAAACCAGCAGTGGGGAGAGAGACTCCTGCTGGAGGTGGAATTGCAGAAGGCCGAAAAAGCGCACAAAGAGAGGTAATCAGTGCAAACCCTACGCAATGTACCAACATTAAAGGGGAAGCTTCAGGCCATATACACCAATAGGGCTGAAACGACCATTTTACGCCTACAGGCCCGTGGGGTACGAGGTGGGGGGGGACAAAATAGGCACACTGTTGGCACGTCAGCTGAGGGCAAAACAGGAAAAATAATATGTTAAACAAATTGTGGATGATGCTGGCGTCTCCCATTTTAGTGAAGAGGGGAAAGCGAACGAATTTGGGGAATTTTACTGCACCCGTTATACTGCTGATACTCTGGTGCCTCAGGATTAGCTAGGGTACCTTGAGGCCCTAGACCTCCTGCAGGTCTCTCTCACTACTAAAGAGGAACTCAGTAAACCCATCTCAATTGAAGAGGTTCAAAAGGCGATAGACACACTTAAATTACAGAAAGCCTCAGGCCCTGGCGGGCTAAATGCTAATTTCTATCGAACATTTGCGTCTGAGTTAACTCCTCACCTGGTGAACCTCTTCAACTACATAGTGGACACGCAACAGGTATCAACTACCACGGGGGAGGCTCTCGTCACCATAATCCCTAAACTAGGAAAAGACCCTAAAGCATGCGCCTCATATTGGCCTATAGCACTTCTAAACTTAGATGCTAAATTATACTTGTTTAGAAAATGGACTACTTGCACTAATTGATCCAGACCAGTCAGGATTCATCAAGGGCGACAGACCCACGATAACCTACGAAGAATCATATATATAATAGAGAAAGTGCAGAAAAAACGCATCGCGGCAGCCCTCCTCTCATTAGACGCGGAGAAGGCTTTCGACCGCCTCGATTGGTCCTTTTCACAGAGGATGTTGGGTCAGTTTGGGTTCAGTGAAATCTTTATAGGTATGGTATGGGCCAATTACTATTCTCCCAGATCCAGAGTCTTGGTGCATGGGGTAGCCTTGGACTCCTTTCGTTTGTCGCGGGGAACAAGGCAGGGATGTCCCCTGTTCCCCATGCTTTTTTCCCTATGCATAGAGCCATTAGCGGAGCGGATAAGGGCAAACCCAGACATGTGAGGAGTATCGTTCGGCACAGACGAACATAACATTTCCCTATTTCCGGATAATGTTCTGCTGCCCATGACCGACCCACTGAGCTCACTACCGGCAATCCAAGCTGAACCCAACTTTTTTTAAAGAGCCGCAGGGTTCAAAGTAAACTTATCTAAATCCTTTTTACTTAATTTGACACTGTCCCGGGAGGTGATGGTTGGTGTGTACGTAAAGAAATTACATTCCTTGGTATCACAATTACCCCCCAAAAGACGGCTCTTTATAGAGCCAATTTCCCTCCCCTGCTGCAACAGCTTAAATCTGACTTTAACAAATGGGGATCTGCATTTACCTCCCGGATAGGCAGAATGAATGCAATTAAGATGAATGTCCTCCCTCATTTACTTTATCTCTTTCAGAGCCTGCCGATCCCGGTCGAAAGGGAGCTATATATGCTGAAAAAGCGGACGACTAAAAATATTTGGCAGGGACAAAGGGTTCACTTATCCCAACGACTATTAATTAAACCGCACCTGGAGGGGGGGGGGAGGGGGGGCTGGCCCTTCTTGACTTTCTTGGGTACTACAGGGCTGCCCAACTACGGTTGATGACTGAATGGTCCCTCACAACCTCTGAGAAACATTGGCTCCATATGGATTGGCAGAAAGCAGGCAGAACCATATGGGACCTTCTGTGGAAACAGAAATGGGACAGGCCGCTCAATGTCTACCACAGCACCCCCATGGCCACCACTCTTCAAACTTGGAACAGCCTCACTAGGACATTGCAACGGACGACCTTTCCATCCCCCGATAACCCCATTCACTTTAATCCTGAATTCCCGCCGGCTCTTCAGGAGGTACCCTTTGATGGTTGGCGGGCATGATATCTGACCTCTACAAGAAGGGAGAACTGCTTACCTTTGCAGAGTGTCCAGGGCTATTTAAGCTGTCTATTTGCAGCTTAAACATTGGGTGCAACAACCTCAGGTGCGGCTGGCCGCCATCAGAGACCTACTCCCAATTGAGAAATTTGCACAATCAGGTACTACAACTAAAGGCGGCATTTCATTTTTGTACTCCGTCATCCTGGCGGTGAGCCCCCAGTCGGCTCCACGACATCGAAAATTCTGGGACACTATCGCTACTACCCCCATAGGGGAAAACAATGGGGCTGCCTTTATAAGGACATCACCAAATATAATCGCTCTATGTTTTTAAGAGAGGTTCATTATAAAATGATGTACAAATGGTATCTTCACCCTCAGTAACTGCACAAAATATTCCCTAACACTTCAGATAAATGCTGGAGGGGTTGTGGGTTGTTGGGAGACTTTCGCCATATCTGATGGGATTGCCACTCTATTAAGCCGTTTTGGAAGAAATACTTTCCCAAATTAAACTGATCCTGGGCTACCTAATCCCAGACACCATAGAACACACTGTCCTGGGGATACAGGAAGCCAGTCATGTGGCTGGCTATGCCTGGGGGGTGCCAAAATGGCAATAGCAGCAGCTTGGAAAAAGTTAGAGGCCCCTTCCTTTACGCAATGGCATGCCATACTATGGCGGGTGTTGTCCCTAGAACGAATGGCGGATATAGTAGATGACACAAGGAAGGGGTTTGATTATATCTGGACTCCATTGGTGGGATATCTATCAGAGTGTTTGCCCTTGTTTGCTTGTGGCCCTGGACTGAGAGCCCTCCACCTCTTTCAAATATAATAGACCAGGGGTGTTCTTTGGCTCTCCGTGCAGTGAGGTCCTCTCAAGCCCCACATCGCTTCACCCAGCTGGATCTTTAACACAATTCACCATTGATATGATTGTTGTGTTCATGTATTATTTTATCTTGAAGTTTTATGTTTTATAAGGGTGCACAAGCATAATTAGATCCCAAAACTATGCAAGTTCGGTATGTGTAGCCTGGTAATGACAGGATTAACATAGTAGGGATAAGAATGAAGGACATGAAGTCATGCTGAGAGCTTGTGATTTCGGTAACTCTTGGCTTACGGATCGTGCTTGGTGCAACTACAATTATTGTGTTGTTTAAAATCAATAAAAAGATTTTGAAATAAAAAAAGATAATGTCAAAATACTAACAACTAGTCTATTATAAGGCAATATTACAGGTACTCTCCACACTGCCTGTTGTACCAGGATCAGATACAGAATATCCCCCACAATTCAAGTCAAACAAAAAGGCATGTATCTTAAAAAAATCACACCAATTTCTGCCAGTATGCTGCATGTCACTCCTCAAAAGGATAAATATAAATTAGTTCTTAATTTTAATATCAGAAATAATGTGTATCGTTATAAAAAAATATATCCTGAAAATAAACTGGTCTCAACAGTGCACTGTCTTGCGAGTTAGCAATGACGGAACCCTTTGGGCTCCTGATGGACTACATAGAGCTATGGCGTAAGTGTTAGAGCGGAATGCAATGCACTGCAAGCTGGTTTAGAAGGTTGAGCTCAGAGTTACATGCAGACAAATAAAGACGTGTAATACTAAGCTCCGCACGTGTGGAGTAGTCATTGGCTGGTACCCAGGCTGGGGAGGTTGCTACAACTGGCAATGAGATAAGGGATAAGTAACCCGGAGATCGGCAGTGCTCTTCTAGAGAGTTTGCCGTGGTCCATGCAAACTGCTCGTACGTGCCACAGGTGCAGTAGTCGAATTATGGAATCAGATCTTAATGCATTTGCAGTCAAAGCACTGATCCAGCTGCTGTGAAGCAGCTGAATACAAAAAAAGCATTGCAGAGTATCTACACATCTTGGCCGAGAACATGCTAGCCAGGCCATACATAGAGGTACAACATTGCCTTACAAGATAAAGCTATAAGTTATATAGAGAGTGACTGCCAAAGGTGGATACGTACAAATACACAAAAGAAACGCTAAAGACTACTGTAGCCAAATATGAATATATAAAAGCGCTGGTTGACAGAACAATTAATAAGAAAGCATGCTGTCATTGCACTTACCAGAGGCTTCATAAGCGGAGGTCTACATCCTCAGCACCGGATGAGGAGAACCAAGAAGACGCATGGGTGTGCTTACTGAGCAGTCAACTACCTGAAGTGGCAATCCACCAAAGCTGCCAGGTGGCAGCTCAGAACAACTCCACTGGTCTCCAGAAAGGGCAAGGGCTCCAATGGAGACCAAGAAGCAGGTCACAGTCTGGACAATCTCACAGACTGTCCAGGACGACCTGGAGGCCGGACCATCAAAGGCCTCAGGGAGGGAGCAGATGAAGCAGGTCCTATTGGACAGCAGACAGCATCTAAAGTCAGGCACTTCCAAAAATGGTTCCAATCTTGCTGTATTCCTGAAACCACCACCACTTTTCGTTACACCCTAAAAAGCATATTATTGGTGATAGATGGATTATTTGGATAGAGACATTCGATGACTCCATTGATGCACTAGAAGAGACTGATAAGAGATTATCACTTATCTCAAAAATCTTGCTGGTGATGTTGTATAAGAAGTCATAAAGAAAATGCAGCGAACTGATGAAGAAGTCACATACCATCAGATAAAAGAAGCTTAGAATCTCAAGTTTAATCCGATGCCCAATGTTGATAACGAAAGATACGTTTTCAGTCAAGAATGACAAAGTTGGTGAAACCATTGATGAATTTGTGGAGAGACTCGACACACTCATCAAACATTAATTCCAACCAATTTAATGGCGAAGAAGGTATGCATCTTCCAGTTATTGATGGATGCCTGTCAGATTCATTCAGATGACGAATGCGGAGGGAAACCCTTAGTCTAAAATGAGTATTAATGGCTGACAAAGCAAAAGACTGAAGGACACAACGTGATGCCTACATGTAAAAGAATTTGTGTTTTAGATGTGGATTTTCGTTGCCACATGTAGGTGAATGCCCAGTCATTGAACAGATAAGCCAAGGCTGTGGGAAGGAGAACCAATTTGTGATGTTTGCAAAGAGAGTTCCAGATGAAATTTTTGACACACATCTACAAGGCCAAGCGGAGACATCCGGTAAGGAAAATCTTTACTGAACTAAGTCGATTGTCAACTAAATCATCGTCAAACAATTCTTCTGTATAAGTATCAAGTAACAGTGAAGAAGATGGATGTGCCATGTTGATATTTACCTTAGAGAAGAGTGCGTATGTTGAACTGGCCACATGTGAAGAAGAATGTCCGTCAAAGAAAAGTCAACATGCCAAAGCACCAAAAGATTACACTGAAAGTAAATGGTTGTTTCATACCTTTCATTATCGACAGTGGTGCTTCGATAAACATTCTGCCCAAAGAGAAGTATAATGAGTTGTCTCCATTACGCAACTCCCACCATTGAAAACCAAAGTGTACACATGGGCTCAACAATGCCCTTGAAAAGTCAAGCTTCGTTTGAAGCGACGATGAAACACAAGAAAACAAAGGTGCAAGCACCTAGACATGTGGTTCAAGGTAAAGAATCAAGTGCCTGTCTACTCAGTTTCAGCACAGCTGCTGATATGGGACTGATTTCCATAAACAACAGCCTGAATGCTCACCACAAAATAGTAAGTCAATTCCCTTTGTTGTTTTATTGTTTAGGAAAGCTTAAGACTATGAAAGTAAAGTTGCATATTGATGAGGACGTCCGTCCTGTTGCTTAAAGATATAGACAAATTCCTTTTCATTTACAAGAAGCTGTTGAAAAAGAATTTGAATTGTTACTTAAGCATGATATCATTGAGCGTTCCACTGGTCCAACGCCATGGATTTCTCCCATAGTGGTATCCCAAATAGAACAGTGAAGGAGCTGTATGCATATGCATTGACATGCATCAGACAAACAAGGCAATTGAAGGAGCGCGAAATCCAGGTCCACACATTGCTGACATGATATTGCAATTAAAATGGTGCAAAGGTCTTCTCTTGCCTTGATTTTAATAAAGGTTATCATCGTTTGGAACTCAAAAGAAAATTGCAGGTACATTACAACCTTTTCTACACATGCTGGTCTGTTTCAATACAAAATACTACGTTTATTGTGTCATCGGCTGCAGAACATTTTCAAGACGCTATTCGACATTTCATACAGCCTGTCATGAATGAGTTCAATTATAGCAATGACATTAATTTTCAGAGCTGCACAAATGGCCTGCCTTTCAACAGTCGATATATACACATACATATATATACATATACACACATATTACCTACTGGCGGTCGCCAGTAGGTAGTTATAGTTAGGACCACGTTTCCATAGGAAATCCGCAACATTCTATTTTGAATAACTTTGGCGCCGGTCGACGAATCCTCGCAAATTTTTCAAAATAGGTGGGGCGCTACGCTCCGCTCCTACCCTGAAAGTCTCGGGGGGATTCGTCAAGCGGGGGCTGAGATAAAAGGGGGGTCCCAAAACGCGTTTTTCCCATGCATTTTTCCATAGGACCTTTAGACAGGGCTACAGCCCGAACGGCTGAACAGAATTACTAGAAATTTGGCAGAGAGGTAGTCCTCAGGTCAAGGAAGTGCCTTTTGTAGGTTTGGTGTAAATCTGTTCAGTAGATTTTGAGAAAATAGCCTTTAAATCAATATATATATCTGAGCCAGCTTACGGTGCGCTTACGGTACGCTTACCGTACGCGTACGGTGGCGTGCGCGAGCGCGATTCTGATTGGCTCTTAGATCTTAGTAAACATTCGAATCGGCCGAAACCAGGAAGCGGCGGCCGCCATTTTCTCTCTCGCACTGAGAGTGATTTTTAAAATATAAATCCCAAAAACATGTAAAGGGGCTGTTTAGACAGCGCCCACACACATAGCCATGTTGAGGGAGTCCCCAAAGATTCCCCAAGGCCAAAAACAGAATTTTTATTTGTTCGGTAATTTCGCCGATTACGATTACCGTACGCGTACGGTAAAAAAAAAAAATTATCCACAATCTTTCTACCCATTGTGCAATTGGTGCCCGCAGGGCACCAATTGTGCATGGCTTATTACAGATGAGATAAACTAAAATATTAAAAAAATAAATAAAAAAATAAAAAATTATCCACACTCTCTCCACCCCGTGTGCAAATGGTTCCCGAAGGGCACCATTTGTGCATGGCTTATAAAATATACGAAAAATTAAAATATTACCTTTCAAAACGAAGTGCATCATATGTCCTCCATGTGCGCACGGTGCGCGAAGCGCATCTTGCGTACATGGCCCATCTAGCGTAACGTGGGCACGCGGTGCGCGTAGCGCACCGCGTGCCCACCGTGCGCGCACGGCACTAACTGCGTAAAGTGGGCGCGCGGTGCGCAAAGCGCACCGCGTGCTCACTGTGCGCGCACGGTGCGTGAAGCGCACCGTGCGCGCACGGAAAGAACTGCGTTAAGTGGGCGCGCACGCCACGAATGGCGTAAAGTAACTTAAAATTTTAAAAAACCGTACAAATTCACTGAAAAAACCATAGGTTTCACACACGTTATAGTTAGGAATTAGCATTTAAAAAACCTTGCAAATTCACTGAAAAAACCATAGGTTTCACACATGTTATAGTTAGCGGAAATTTTACTGATAAAAAACCAATGAAATTCCCCCATTATAGTTAGTGCAGGCAACTATAACTCACGCGACCGCAATCTTCTGCTGATGACATATGTGTCTTTATGAAAAAAAAATATTTGTAATATATGTATAGCTAAAAATGTATGGAAGAAGACATGGGCAAATAAGTGTCTAAATACAGTATTAGCATCAGCAGAGGATTGCGGTCGCGTGAGTTATAGTTGCCTGCACTAACTATAACGGGGGAATTTCATTGGTTTTTTATCAGTAAAATTTCCGCTAACTATAACATGTGTGAAACCTATGGTTTTTTCAGTGAATATATATATATACGTATACATATATATACATACATACATACACACACACATATATAGGTGGATCCGCAAACACTCCCGAGCACGAGCTTGACTGATAGGCTGCCAACACTTCAAACCAGAAAGTGTTGGCAGCCATCTTGTGACTCAGTAGAACCGAGTCACAAGCAAAAGGTCAAAAAACAAGAAAAGGGGGCAGGGAGGAAAGACTCTGACCCCCTAAGTCTGCTCTGGTACCCCGAGAGACAAAAAAAGCATTTTTTTTTTTAAAAACAGCCGGAGTGCATGAATCCTGCTGCAAAAACAACAAAAAAATCAAAGCGCGGGCTTCCGCGCTTCGTTTTAATAAGCACCTGGGTGGGCCAGGTCCCGGGGCCGGTGTTGTTAATATTTGCTTTATTATTTATGGATGGGGGGCCTCGCAGGTCCCCAAATCCCGGGGGATCGCCACCTCCCCGGAACTGTCTTCAATTATGGGCGGGGAGGCCTCAAGGGCCCCCCTAAGCCCTGGGGACCTCCACCTCCACCTCCCCGGAGCTCCAATGCATTAAAATGAGGGTGGGGGGGGGGCTCCTGCCCTTCCTCACACTGCCACAGGGACCACCATCTCCCCACGGCTACATCCATGTTGGGAGGGGAGCTGCGCCACCCCCCCTCCTGGAGCCCTTCTTGGCCCTAGGAACCGCCACCCCCCAGGGCTGGCTCCAACAATGTCCCGGGGTGCCTACCCACTAGACATTGCAGGGTGCCCTGTCATTGCAAACACTGCTTTGCTTCGTGGAAGCGAGAGCAGGGAACAAGGAGGAGCCGGAAGGGACCGAGGGGGCATTGGGGCTCCCCCTGCGAGTCCCAGGGGCCAAAAGTGGCCCGGGGAAGGGGGGGGGGGCACGCAGCCCCCTCCCGTAAAAATAATAAACAAAAATTAATAAACGAGGCCATGCCCCTGGGGATGGGGTCCCCGGGGGCCTTAATCCGCTTCGGGAGGGTGGCCGTGCAGCCCCCTTCTATTTAAAAAAATAAATAAAATAGGGTCAGGCCCTGAGGGACGGGGTAGCCAGGGCCCACAAAATATTAAGAGAAGGGGGCTCACAAAAGAAAAGCCGGCATCTCACCGGAGGCCTCGCTCCCCCCCCTACACCACTCTGCAAACAAGCCTCCTGGCGCATTCTGGGTTGGGGGATTAAGTCCCCTTGGTCCTTAGGGGCCAACTAGCCCATTAGGAACCTCCAGTAAGCCGCACACCGTGGGTTTTCTGAGAGGTGGTCAGAGGCAACGCCTCTTTTTACAACACTCTGCAAAAGAAGTGCCTCTTGGCGCACTGCTGGTGGGGCAAAGAGGTCCTCTTGTGTCCTGAGGACCTCAGGACTAAATTGGATTTCATCCCCGAGCGGCAGTGCGACAGGAGATGCATTTGCAGAGTGGTGTAAAAAGGGGTGATGACATCAGACCACTCTCAGCAATCCAGCTGTGTAGGGCTTACTGGAGGTACCTGGTGGGCTAGTTGGCCACCAGGGACCCTCAGGATTGAAGGGAACTTAATCCCCCAACCAAGAACGCACCAGGAGGCACGCTTGCAGAGTGGTAGAGAAAGGGGGTGGGGGTGTGGCCAGTGGCCACCTGTCAGCAATCCCACTATCTGGGGCATACTGGAGGTAAAAGGTAGGCTAGTTTGCCCTTAAGGACCACCAGCAGCGAAGGGGACTTTAATCCCCATCCAAGAGTGCATTTCCAGAATGGTGGGGAAAGGGGTTGAGGCCTGCTATGACAACTTAGCAATCCCGCTGTGTGGGATTTACTGGAGGTAATAGAAGTGGTAGTTGCCCCCAAGGTTGACCTTGGGGGCCAACTACCACTCCTGTTACCTCCAGTAAGTCTCACACAGTGGGATTGCAAAGAGGTCTTCGGAGGCCACGATCACCTTTTTCCACCACTCTGCAAACGCGCCTCATGGCACAGTACTGGTTGAAGGGTGAAGTCCACTTTACTCCAGAGGGACTTTGGCGATGAAGTAGCCCTCCTGGTACCTCCTGTAAGTCTTACACTGTGGAATTCCTGAGTGGTGGTCAGAGGCCCAGGCCCCTTTCTGCACCACTCTGCAAACGCGACTACTACCTTATAGTTAGAAATTAGCATTAAAAAAACCTTAGAAATTCAGTGAAAAAAACATAGGTTTCAGGGACGTTATAGTTAGAAATTAGCGTTTAAAAAACCTTTGAAATTCACTTTAAAAAAACATAGGTTTCAGAGACGTTATAGTTAGAAATTAGCGTTTAAAAACCATAGAAATTCACAGAAAAAAAACATAGATTTCAGGTAATTTATAGTTAGAAATTAGCACTTAAAAACCTTGGAAATTCATTGAAAAAAACACACGTTTCAAAGAAATTATAGTTAGTTGGACATTTCATTTGTACAAAACCAGATAAATTCGGCCGTTATAGTTAGTTGAGCTTACTATAACTCGCGCCCCCGCAATGCACTGTTGATGAGGTCACATATTACATCACTCATGACATGGTCAGTGACATCACTGACTCATTTTATCAATGCATAAGCAAAGAATAGCTTCTAAAGCTACTAAAACTTGACAACATGACCGGTTTTAAAACAGTTATCTGTCAGCAAATACACGATGTTACCAAATGCTTCTATCACAATCCTTACCCAAATGCACACAGACTCACAGTGTGATTTTAGACAAGCAACACTATCCTAGGAGTTTACCAAAACTCATTCACTAGTCTAGAAGAGGTAAGGGTACTGCACACAATATACATATTTAAGTACAGCACATTAGTGTCAAAGCATGACTCAAGTCAAGTCAAAAAGCTTTTATTCGGTTCGTATAAATACAACCATATAAGCTAGACATAATAATACACAATAAAATATCATAACACATGATTTAACAATTTAAAAAGCAAAGAGTTGTTCCTGTACCGGCCCTAGTATATTGCATAGAATGGTAAAACACTAATTAAAAATGCATCAATAAATATACATATTTAACATCAAATAAATTAAAATCAAACATATGTCGCTACTACATAAGTGGAAATATTCAATAAACGTTAGTTCCAACAAAGTTAATAATTCCACCTCACAATAACAAGGTAACTTATGCATAAGTGCAAAATAGGCCTTGTCATTATAATATTGCGTCAATGTATAAGATTACTCCAGATACAATGATTATCGTCGTATAAGGGAAAACTCCCTAGACATGATAAAGTGACATGTGCATCTCCCTCGCTATAATGAAGTGACTTGTGCGTAAAAACAGATTAAGCCATACAAAACACAATTTCACATCCATAAAGACATTAATTTCCAACACAGTAAAAGGCACCATCTCATAATAATAAAGTGACCTGAGCATATGTGCAAAATAAATCACTATCATAAAGTGACTTGTGCATAGCTACAAATTAGATCATAACAGAACACAGTTTCACAATATTCATATAATTATGGATTTCCTGGCAGCTCTGCATTCCAAAATGAATAGTGCAACATGGAAGCAGACGTGCGGACTCTGAAGAGAACATAATAAGTTCATGGCATCTGCTGTTAAACGGATGTTATATTTTAAAAAGATCGGTTTCAAATAAAATTTCCTTAAAAATGCATAAAATTTACAAAATAGCAAAAAATGGCAACAACTTTGTTTGGAAACATTGTCACAAGGGCACTCTAGGGTAGAGCCTGCCCCAGTTACAGGGAAGGATACAAGATGGTGTACAATGCCCAACCTTAAACGTACTAGTACAAATCGATGCGATTTCCTAGTCACGTCCACCAAATATGACTGGAATCCATTCTTAAGATTTAGCTGCCTATAAAATACAGAGGTCTTTTGGGTCCGGAGCAGCTTATTCCTTTCTTTCGTCTTGTAAAGCAAAAATGTGTCTTTTATTTCCTTCTTAGAGAGTGGTATTATATTATCTGAATCTTTAGAGATCTTAATTCCGAATAAGGTGTTATGCCAGAAGATAATGTAATTCAACCACGGAATACGGGGACAGTGGTCCAACTTGAGGCAGTCTTTAATTACAGACTGTGTAAACTCAGTTTCCTTTTTGTGCCAAATTGAACGCCATAGTAGTATAGGGCGTAAGGCAGCCAGATCTGATATATATTTAAGACCAGTTTCTTGGTGTATTAGATCAGAAGAGGCTGCGGCCGGGACACATAACAATCGTTTAAGGAAATTATTTTCATTTATTTGCAGTTGGGCCATAGAAGAATAACCCCATAAACCAGCTCCGTATAAAGCTGAAGAGACACATCTAGCATTATATATGGTTACCATATCTTTTATTCTATGGTCCCCTATTTTTGCAGCAAAACGAAAAATACCATTGGAGTTTCTAATCACTTTGTGACCAATGTTTCCTTGCTCATTGATCCATTTACCGTTACCGTCAAAGCTGATGCCTAAATAACAGAAGGTCTTAACAGCTTGAATCTTCGAGCCTTCTAAAAAGAAGGACCGTGGTGATTTAGTTTTTTTGCCACATGTCATGGTAAATGTCTTTAGTTTGTTGATCAACAATTTCCTGCCATTTATATAATCAGTAAAAGCATCAATAAGACGTTGCAGACCCAAAGGGGTACGTGAAATTAGGACGGCGTCGTCCGCATATAACAATACAGACACAACAGTATTATCTATTTTGGGGCCGCAGCCGGGATATTATTTAAAACCACGGCGATTTGATTTATAAAAAGGGAGAATAAAAAAGCTGCCAATACACACCCCTGTCTGATACCTCTTCGCACAGTGAAAAAAGGAGTTCGCTCTCCCGTAGGCCCATATCGTACACTGCAATTAAGTTTCTCGTATACCCTTGCCTGAAAAAACACAATCTCCTTTGGTGCCCCGAATTCGAGCAATACTGACCAAAGGAGCGAATGGTCGAACGCACTACTCAAGTCAGCGAAGCATAAAAACAGATTACCCCCTTTCACCACTGTGTATTTATTAATAAGTAATTCCAGGTTTAAACCTTGTTCGATGGTCCCGATGCCCTTCCTAAAACCAAATTGAACTGGGGTCAATATTTTTGAATCTTCGGCCCATATTTCCAATCTTTTTAAAAGCACCCTACTCAACACTTTTATTGAAGAATCAAGTAATGATATTGGGCGATAGTTGCATGCTTCAGAACGCGAACCCTTTTTATAAAGTGGAACAATTAGGGATTAAGCCCATGATATTGGGAAATTTCCCATAGCAGCAGCATTAAAAATTCTTGTAAGGATTGGTGCCCAGAGGTCCATTTCGTCCTTATATAAATCAATCGGGACACCATCCGGGCCTGGTGCCTTTCCCCCTTTACTGTTTACCAACCCTTCACGCACCTCCTCGACACTAATTGTTAATGGTAATGTGGGCCAAGTAAAATGAATTAATAAAAGAGAACTTAAAGAAACCTTATCTGGATTAAAATTTTTAGAAAAGTGTTCGATCCATTCAGTGCAATTAACATAAGACGTCAGTTCAGGAATATGATCGTCCTTTAAAAAGGGACTATTTACAATTTCCCAAAAAAGTTTAATATTATTTGTTTCACTTGCCATACTTAATTTGTCCCAGGCATCTAATCTCAACACCTTTTTTTGGGCTAGAACAGCTTGTTTATAATCATTACGTAATTTACGAACAAGGATTTGGTTGCGGGGTTTAGACCTTAATACTAATTTTAGGTTAGATAATATCTCGGAACATTCTGAATCAAACCACTTCTTCCCATCTTGTTTCGGACCCTTGGTTTTCCTAGTTAGAATATTTCTAATCACATTATTTATATTAGCAAATGCCATACATAACTTTTCAGGGGCAGCCTCTTCACTGAGACAGTAATTAATACAGTCTCTGCATTTGCTGACCACATCCCGTTGTATCTTTTGTGGGTCCAAGCCATCCCACTTTATTCTCATACCATTCAGTCTAATAGGGAGAATATCTGTGATTATGTGGGCACTGTTAGTAATTCTGTTGCCCCAGGCCAACAGAACTATGGAAATACTGTTGTGATCACTAACCACCTGTTCAGATATCCAAAGGTTTGTGTATGGACTATTCTTCGAAAATAAGATGTGGTCTATGTTACTGTTAGCTTCCCTACCAGTGAATGTTGGACATTTAATATGGCCCTTTCTCGTAGTGCAATCTAACAGCTCAAGATCGAATTTGGCCATTAAAGTATTAAGGGTCATACCATATTCACAATGTGGGAAATGTAACATATCATCCTTTGTCCCTGCAGCGGTCGTATAGGTCTTCATATAACCACATGAGTTAGTAAATGTGGCGGGGCATGCTTGAATATTAAAATCACCCGCCCACAAAACAACCACCAGTTTATTTGATATATTTAGTACCCTATCTAACTCCTTTTCCAATGGTTCCAAACAAACTCCTCTATCTTTGTGAAAATTATTATTATAATGGTTTATTAACACCAAATCCTTACCCTGCGGGAATGATAGTCGACTGTGATTACCAATAGATGAGTAGGTTATAATTTTGCAACCAATCAATTTTGTAGAAATTTGCAACAAGAGTCCACCCTTAGCTTTACTCATTAAAGAGGGTGTCGCATTTACACAGTATGAGGTATAGCCTTCGACTGGGATGAATTCTGTGCTCCATGTTTCTTGTAGGCACATTATGTCGCTACCGCAAGTGATAAAATCTTGCCAGAAAGGCGTACCTAGTTTATTCCCAAAACCTGCGATGTTCCAAGTTGTCAGTGTATATTCCTTTTGGGATGATGTCCCTTTAGCATTAATCAAGTTTGTATTGAAAAGTGAAGAGAATAGTACATGGTACTGCACTTTAGTTTTAAACCCTGACTCATTTTATCAATGCATAAGCAAAGAATAGCTTCTAAAGCTACTAAAACTTGACAACATGACCGGTTTTAAAACAGTTATCTGTCAGCAAATACACGATGTTACCAAATGCTTCTATCGCAATCCTTACCCAAATGCACACAGACTCACAGTGTGATTTTAGACAAGCAACACTATCCTAGGAGTTTACCAAAACTCATTCACTAGTCTAGAAGAGGTAAGGGTACTGCACACAATATACATATTTAAGTACAGCACATTAGTGTCAAAGCATGACTCATTTAATCAACGCATAAGCAAAGACTGGCCTCTAATGCTATTAAAACTTGACAACATGACAGGTTTTAAAAGAGTTATCTACCAGAAAATACACGATGTTACCAAATGATTCTCTCACAGTGGTTCCCAAATACACACAGACTCACAGTGTGATTCTAGACAACAACCACTATACCTAGGAGTTTACCAAAAATCATTCACTACTGTGGAAGTGATAAGGGAACTGCACACAATCTACATATTTCAGGTCTGCACTTTTGTGTCAAAGCCTGACTCATTTAATCAAAGCATAAGCAAAAACTGACTTCTAATGCTACTAAAACTTGACAACAAGACAGGTTTTAAAGCAATTATCTGTGAGCAAATACACAATGTTACCAAATGCTTCTCTCACAGTGGTTGCCAAATGCACACAGACTCACAGTGTGATTCTAGGCAAGCACCACTATCCCTAGCAGCTTACCAAAACACATTTCTTTATCTAGAAGGAGTACTACATTTTAGTATAGAAACATAACTAATTTCACAAATTCATAAACAATGACTGGTTTCTAATTCTACCAAAATATAAAAACAGCACAGTTATCTGTCTGCAAACACATGAAAAACACAAATGCTTATCACAGAATGGTTTCTACATGCACACACACTGTCAATAAGATTGTAGAGAAAAAAAGTACACCCTACACTTTAGCAGGAGAAATACATTAGTCCGATTAAAATCAAAATAGTCTACATACATCCCCTCACAATTAAATAACTCACCTTTCAAGTTGTTTTGTAGATTAAAAAGTATATCAGTCACACACCACCTCTCAGCAAAAACAAAGAATGGAAAATGTTCCCTTTCATTTTCCACACATATACATGTAAACATCAAATCACAATCCTTCACACATAAATTCAAAAGCAAACACACATTTCTATTGGTTAAACATTTCAACCCTTTCCAAATGAAATACATTTCAACCCTTTCCCCAATCTTCCTTCTGCCTGTTACCATATAAACAGGTCATGGAACACTGCTCTGAGCACACAGGTCACAAGTTCAGCACACAATGTTGCTAAACAAGACAGCAAGTGTGCTTGACTTTTCAACATATCAGCTTATCATATATAATGTTCCTTACAATCAGTTTTTGTTAACCAATAAGAATCATGCCTTTATAAAACAGAAATATAAACCCTACCTTTCAGTGTAGGAAGTTATCATACAACCAATGATTTCTTGTCTTTTTTCAATTTTTTTTTCCTTGGATCCGTGCACCCAACGCGAGAGAATCCGTGCACCCAACGTGATAGGATGCGCGCACCGCCGTTTAAAAAATAAAATAAAAAGGGGGCCCCAGGGGAGCACCTCTAGAGGGTCAGAGTATTTCCACTCTGCCCCCTTTATATGTTTTACACACTTATTCCCCTTGCTTCTACCGAGGCAGAAAATGGCCGCCAACAGTTCCTGGTTTCGAATGTAGACAGACACTCGACAGCCAATTAGCATTCAGTGCGCGATCGGGAAGGTGTGCGCTCGGTTCGAGGAGGGTGCGCTTATGGTGCGGGTAGGTTCCGCGGATCCTCTCCGGCCATAGATATATATGTACTTTTAACTCTAATTTTCTCACGAACTACTGAACGGATTCACACCATTTATGCAAAAGGCACGAGTCTGAACTGAGGACTACCTCTTTGCCAAATTAGGTGTAATTCCGTTCAGCGGTTCGGGCTGTAGCTGCGACAACAGATCCTATGGGAAATTGCATGGGGAAAACGCGTTTTGGGACCCCCCTTTTTTCTCGCCCCCGCTTGACGAATCACCACGAAACTTTCAGGGTAGGAGCAGAGCTGGTCAAAAGTTTGGAAAATTTCGCGAAGATTCGTCAACCGGCGCCAGACTTATTGGGAATAGAATGTTGCGGATTTCCTATGGAAAATAGGTCCTAACTATAACTATCTACTGGCGATCGCCAGTAGAATATATATATATGGTCCAGTTGAAGGCTTATTGCCGTAACGCGTAGACCGTCTGTATCCCCTACCATGATGATGAAATAAAACTTACAAATAATTCAAAACCTGCCTCGAGTCCTGATTGGGGTGCTGTGGATACCTGTTGCTGCCGGATGGGAAGTTTGGTGATTTCTTGAATATATATATATATATATATATATATATATATATATATATATATATATATATATATATATATATATATATATATATATATATATAAATTCACTGAAAAAAACAGAGGTTTCACACATGTTATAGTTAGCTGGACATTTCACTCGTACAAAACCATTGAAATTTCCCCGTTATAGTTAGTTCAGCTAACTATAACTGGCGCGCCCGCAATCCACTGCTGATGACGTCACATATTACATCACTCATGACATGGTCAGTGACATCACTCATGACATCACTGATGACATCTCAAATGACATCACTGATGACATCACTGATGACGTCATCCATGTGATAAATTACCACATCTTCTCACACCCTAATATAACCTTTGATACACCGACTCAAAATTTAAGGGTTCCATTCTCAAAACCATACATACCATTCATGTGATCCAGAAACAACACTTTTCATTGGTTTAAACTTGTTTCATTTCCAGAAACTTCCAACACCACACCCATTCCCCTCATTACTGCTTGTGATTCCCTAGGAGAAGGAGCTGAATTGTCTTTGGGATACAATGGAAGAGCAGCAGTCCTCTTCTGGGAGTGAGCAGGACAGCATTATTAGACAGAGAAAGAAACAGAAGAATTCTTTTGTCTGGCAATATTGCACATTTCCAGAGGGGCAGAAAAAAGTCAATGCTCCATTAGTCACCTGCAGACTTTGTGGGCGTGTCTTATCTAGAGGAAATCCAAAGAAGAAGTATTCTTTGGGAATTTTCTCTATGTTTAGACACATTAGGGATGTACATCCCAAGACTTTTGCTCGACATACTGAAGCAACCCCTCCAGTAAGTCAGCCGAGCACATCCGCAGAAGCTCAACCGAGTACATCTTCGGCAGCTCAGCTCCTCTGGACATCTACCCTCGGTTTCAGAGAGTACATATAAGGTGCAACACTTCTTACTCTCTTATTGCTATGGGGGAGACTAGTATTCCTCTAATAGACGATAAGATTGAGCAGCACAAGTGCGGTACCTTTTAATATTGCCATTCTTTCTTTCCTCTGTCCCTGTAGTAACACAAGGGCTCTTTTAAGAGCCACCCTACCTCACAATTTTTTTAAATTTATTTTATCACTTTAAAAAAAAAAAAAATGTTTTCACCCTTCAATGTACTTGAGGGACCACAAGGGAAATGAGAAAAGCAGAGTGAGGAGAAGTGAAAAAAAGGGAGTATGAAAGTAAATGTGTGATAAATACAGATATTTCAAACTTACCTGACCAACAAAATAACTTAATTATCAATAACTGTTTTTTTTTTTAAATTGCTAGAAAAAAGTATTAATTTTCCTAAATTTTCTTTCTCAATCTGTAAAAAAAGAAAAAAAGTATTAATATTTAATATATTTTAAAAATACAGTACACATATTTTCTTATTAAAAAACAAATTTTTGCCCTTTTTTTGCTGTTTTCAGAATATATTGAATTTCGCTGTAAATCGTGAAACCAATTGCATTCATCACTTAACAGCGGGCAAAAAAATTAACAATCTGAAAGATTGTTTTTAAAAAAGCCCTGAATCTCTTCTCAGTAAAACATACCTTTATAGAAATGTAACATATTTAATAAAAACATCATCTAAAAACAACAAATATTTGCAATAAATATCGTCTGTAAATCTTGTTGCTTAAGCACATACACCAAAATAATATCTGTCAAAAGAAGTCCACAAGAGAAATTTTTACCTTTCCATGAGGCCAAATGGTAATTTTTAAATTCTTTTTTGATGAAATATCCAATGGTAATCCAATAAAATCGCAAAAATGATTTGTTCAGATGTTGCAATTTGTATCTAAAATTTTGGTTTCAGAAAAATTAAATAGGAATTTGGTAATTCTGCAGGCAAACGTTGCTTGAAAATCAATTGAGAATCATTACACAGTGTCCAGCCTTTTTCACATTTAAGATAAACTGTGTAATGACCAGAAGTTATCGAAGGTCCATCATGGAAAATTATTGCAACTGCAACAAAAGTTTTTCCAGATATTGATAATTGATGTCCTGTAAACTTCTTTATTAAAGTGTCCAATTTTGAACCATCAGCTCTACAACGTTGCATCATTAAAATTACATACTGTCCATATTTCTTTAAAAATAACGTTGAAAACATGTCAGATTTACATTTAGAACATTCCATGCTGTGATTGGCATCTTTAACTAATTTACTAAAAGTCACTGATTGACTCTCTGGTAATGTTAAATATATGAACCTTTCTGAATCAACATTAGAGCTGCATGTGTTGAAACAGTTTTCACAACTATGTTCCCATTTATAAGAGAGACCAAACATATTTTCTATTTCTACCCCTTCTTCTTCCAGTACCATAAGGATATACATCAAGAATTCCTGTGCATCTTGCTGGACATTTTGAGTAAACTGTGTACATCCTGAACACACATCTAAAAGTTTTCTAACATCAGAAGCACTTTCTATTTTAGTTTTATCAATACTCCGCTTCTCAAAAAGAAAACTCAGCAGAGAACAAAATCTTTTTACATGATTAAGTATTATCTGCTATTGCAAATTTTCAAGATAAAATACAACATTCAGCACTACATTAGCGTAGCAGTTGACACCAGAGCTATTTTCAAAATGACAACCAACAACCTCTTGAACACTGTCCTTTTTCTTTTTGCTTGCAATCACATCACTCTCCTTTCGTTTTCTCTTCTGTACATCCTCATTACAGATATTCTCAATTCTCCTTTTCCGAGAAACAACACGTTTTTCAAACACAGGATACTGACCTAAATGAGGAGCATAGGTTCTTCTTAATCTATTATACTCCTTTACACAATTTGCATCAGCACTAACTTTTGAGTCATCAAAGTCTATCATGAATAGACCAGATAAAGTTTTCACTCGTGACAAAGCAACATATGCCATACCTTCTTTGAACACAGTAGAACCAATGTTTACAAAAGCACTATCTACAGTTAATCCTTGAGATTTGTGAATAGTTACAGCATATGCTAGAGAAAACAGAAACTGCTTCCTACGTACATATAAGTCTTTCACAAGCAAGAAACGAACTGAACAACGACAAATGTCTTTAACCTCTTCAATCTGATCAAATTTCATTTTTTAACAATTCAATCCCATTTTTTTTCTGGTATTTCACAAAACCCAGAACTTTACCCATAGCTCCATTCACTAAACCTTTTTCTACATCCAAATTTCTTCTTAAAAATACTCGACAGTTCGATACAAACAAAGATTCTTTTCTAATCCAGCTGTTTTCGAAATGTTATTCTCTAGAGAATCCAATTTATTTTTCAATTTGCCTGTTAATGTAATAGTAATTCCTTCATGCTGAATTTTGTCCACTGCTTCCATTTTCTTAATCTCTTCCTTTTCCAATTTCAAAAGTTCCTCATTGAATATCGAGCATTCACGTAGTGTTGGCATTAAGCAGATTACAGTATTTTTTTCTGCAATGTTCTGGTATATTTTCTCTGCAACTATTTCTTCATTTGGAAATAAATTATGTAGCAACCGACTCTGTAATGCTTCTCTGCCAACTTCTGTGAGTAGTCCAATTCTGATATCTTTCAGAATACTTGCATAATCTTCATCGTTTGCTTGCCTCATATTGGTAGTGAGTTCTTTGTACTCAAAGAATGACCAAATATTCGCATTACCAATACTTCCTAATGACTTCTTCGTGTCTTCATGTGTGACAGTATTAAACACTGGTTGTCCTTTAACTGGAGTGAGCTGCAGAAGATCCCCAAAAACTATAACATGTTTTCCTCCAAATAACACGTAAAAGTCTCTCTTTAGAATTTGCTGCATTCTTAAATGCACAAAGGCAAGCATTAAGTTTGATACCATGCTTACCTCATCAATAATGAGAACTTGCATCTTCTTCAACACTCTTGAAACTTCGAAGCATGCTTCTCCTGTTAGCTTGTGATATTCTATTTTGTTCTCATGCTCCACTGGTAACATTAGCAAGCGATGTAAGGTAATTCCTTTTATGTTATATGCTGCTAACCCAGTTGGAGCAGTAACAACACAAGACAAAGTTGCATCTGTTTTTTGCTGTAGGTAGCTTCGGATTACTTTAATTAAGAAACTTTTTCCAGTTCCAGCTTGTCCACTCACATACATCCTGATTGGTTCAAATGATGCGCATGAGAACTCTTTCTTTTCATGTAGTAATCCATGATCAATTTTTTTGTGACTTCTTCATAAATTTGTTTTTGTTCTTCATTCAGTTGCTGTTCCAAATTTGGTAAGTCTATTAAATCTTCCTGAGCTTGATTCATAGCTGTTTCCACTTCAGTCATTGCTATTGCAGCTTCATTTTCTACGATTGGTTGTCCTAGAGGATCTTGACTGAGCGTTCCAGAACTTTGGCTGTCTTGAGAACTGTCTCTAGCTACTTCAGCTGCAATTGTAGCTTCCTGTTCAATTTCTTCATTTAACATTTGCACATAATTTGTGAAAGTACTGCATTCAATCGTATCTTTACATGCATTAAAGGAATCTTCATAGCTGTGAAAATCTCCAAGTAATTCATCCTCTGAACGCCAAGGTTTAAACAGCTGTAAAAGTGCTAAGTAGTAAAATTCCTTTTTGTCAGGAGTGTCGCAACTCAGCTTCCTGTGATTAATCAAACTTCCTTTTGTTTGCTTCACCAAACATCCTTCCTCACCAATGACTTTATATTTTCCATTGTTGATGTCTTCTGTGGCTTTCCGTGTAAAAATGTAGTTCTGCAGCACTTCATAGAGACACATGTTCTCAAGAGGACGACTTCTTTTTGGGTAATATGTGTCCAACATGTTTGATTTCAAAATATCTGTACTTTCCGGGTCATTCTCTGCCAAATATTCAATTTCTCCAACAGATTTCAGTACCCGATTTCGCATTCCTGCAAGGCCTAAACTTACCCAAATGATTCTTCTGGATTTGGAGTACAGACTTGCAGATGATAACCTATCTGAGCATTCGTAGGATCCAATTTCTCGATGCGATAACATCTTTAAACTGAAACTGTATAGCTTCTTACTGACAGTCTTCTCGTGAGAAATCTCTTCCCACGTTTCCTTCAATTCCGTTTTCTCAGATTTAGTGATGTAAGATGTGACATACCGAGCAACAGCAATAGAATTGTCAGCAACATACTGTATAGTCATGTTAGCATTCCACATGGATAAAATGACTGGGTTGTAGTCATTTATATATTTTGACTCTTCCTTTCTTCTTAGGTTGTACGTATTTTTGGGAGATTTTCTTGTAATAGTATGTCGCACAGCTGACATAAAACTGTAGACTCTTCCTTTTGAAAGAACAGGTCGTGGAAATCCAAATCGACATTTTGTGTAGAATTTATCTTTACTCTTGTACTTTCGTCGACAGTATTTTCCACACCGATGACTTTGGAAACGTAAAACTTGCTCTTTTAAGTTTTTCTCTTCTGTGCTTTTAGGTATAGCACATGTTGCATAACCTTCGATGAAAGATAAAACTGCATCATCAGAATCTGTTCCAAATTTTGGGGCATCCTTGATCCACAACAGCATATGAATATGAGGAGCACCTCTTGCTTGGTACTCTTTTCTCCAAAAGAAATCCACAACTTCTCCATGAGGTGGATTTTTTTTATTGCAGATGAAGGACATCATAGCCTCAAATCTATGATTGAAATATCTGCAAACATTAACCGGATCCAATGAGCACAATTCTCCTGCTGTCTTGTATTGGATGTTTTCAATATTTGAATTTGCCTCTCGAAGAAAATCCAGAAGATCATCCCAAGCGTACTCAGCACAGCTTAGGGTGAGAAACCGTGTAGGAGTTCCTAAATTCCGTAACATACATTTCAATTCTCCATGGCGTCGGTACCAATATTCATTTGTCCCACGCTGACAAGCCATTAGATTAATCAATTGAGATTCCAAATGATCATCTCGCTGTTGCACTTTGTTCATAAAATCCTTTGCAGACACATTATGTAGATGTACTCCAGTTTTCAAAATGTGATTTACTGCATAAGATAGTGCTGATAAGTCACTTTCAAATAAAAGATGGAACAAATATGGAATACTTTGACGAAATCTTGGATCTTCTGCATATAATCTTGTAGTCCGATACTCAGAAGCAGGAATCTGTACTGGACGTTCATCATATCGTCCACCTTCTCCTGTAGGAAACAGCTGGGGAAAACAACGAGCTTCCAAGTTCTCCTCCCATACACTCACGGGAGTTCCTTGTGCTTTTTTCATATGAAACGGATCAATAGTGTTTGCCATAACTTCTTTTGAATGAAGAGGATGTATGCTGAAATGTTCATAAATTTCTTCTTCTTTTGACTTATCCACTTTTTCAATTTGCCCAGCTGGTATTCCTGAGTCTGGTAGTAAAACTTCTTCATCTTCATCCATATAAATTGTTTCATACCATTTATTATTTCTTTTCAAATATAAATTTGCTCTTTGTACTTTTCGTACATCTACCAGCTCCTGCCAAATTTTCTTATTCTTTGTTGGTACTCCATTAACCAAAATAACTAATGGTTCAGTTTCCAATCTATCTGCATCAATAGTTTCCATATTTTTTTTCAAATCCAATGGCAAATAGACAACTCTTCCTTTTAAACCTCTTTGTAAATCCGAAGGAGGTAATTTGTCTGTTTTGGTCTCCATACGAACTATAGTCTGAAAAGGATGGACACATTGAATGAGTATAGACTCGTACATATTTAAATCACTAAGTTCTGCAGGAATTTCAACCAATTCTAAGTTATTATGTACAGCTCTTGCTGGCATTTTATTTTCTTCTAACTTGTTACAACAGTATTTACAAATACGGTAATATTCACCCAAATCAAAACAATTTTCCAGAAATAAATATGTAGCAAAATCCATCCACTTAGTATTATTTTCTTTTTCACTTTTTTTTATAGAGATCAACATACCTTGTTTGATTTTTATAATGGCTTCTCCGGCAACAAATACAAGTAATATTTGGTATTTCATTAGACATGATAGTAAATTTTGTCATTTGATCTTCAAAATTTTTACTAACAGTGGGTTCTACATTCTCTTCCACATTTTCTTCAATAACTGTGTCATTACCTGCACTTTCTTGTTCCGGACCAAAGTAACAAAACTGAATTTCATCAGTAACCTTCTCTACATCTGATACAGATCCACGGAACAGAGCCCTATTCAACTCATTTAACTTTAGTGCTGGACTTTTAGCAAAATACAATCTTCTCACAAACTTTCTCATTTCAGTATGATGAACTGCCAGCATCCTAAAATGGTGAAAAACACTTTGGCAAACTTTCCTAGAAAGACAAGCCAGAGAATGTCCTTGCAAACCAGTATTCTCTCTCACTCTACATGGATCTAGTCTTTGAAGCACCTTAATCTTCTGTTTAACACTCTTTTTACTATATTTCCTTAGTAACTCACGTAATTTATCAATAGATTCCTGTTGTACAGTACAAATACTACTACAATTCCAAGTGTACACTGGGGCTTTAGGACGTCTCCCCATAACCTCATCAGCTATCACTTCTTGCTCATTTCTTGGAACCATTTTCTCCTTTTCCATTATACAACCATATTTCACTTCATAAGCACAACCTCTGGTGTCAACTGCATGCAGCAAACTATTACTTTGAAGATAACTCTCTTCATTAAGAAATGGTTCAGTACTTGAACTATGCATCCATTCTCCTAAAAACACTTTACAAAAGTTATTTCTTTTCACTACTCTTTTCGTTTTGCTTTGTGACTTCATTACATTGACCATTTTATCTAATGTACGGATCCTGATCAAAATAAAAATGAATAGTTTTCTTTTAAAATCTAAAGCGTTAGCTACAATTGATTCAATATCTTGCTTTCGCTTATAAAATTTCGCTTTCTTCTTATATTTTTTCACATCCTTTAGCAAATTGGACATCACTCTTCTCTGAAACATTTTTCTACGAATGTCTTTAAATGCTATTTTTCTTTTTAAGTCAATCTTTATTGCTTCTGATTGTACATTAGCATTTTGTAATTTCTCACTTTTATCCTGTTGTTTTCTACTTGAAACACTATTTGCAGTGGGGACATTTTTCAAATTTGTTCTTTTTTTGAAGATATTTTTTAAAAAATCCTTAGTTTGCTCACCAGAAGACTTTCTTTTTTCCAACATGAGGATCTTCAACTAATTTGGGTCCTCCAGTTGTCTTCAAATATAAATGTTTTTTTCTGTTCTTTTCTCTTCCTTGATTTTATAGGCATCTTTAATTTATTTCACTGTTGGTCAGCAATACCTGAAAGAAACTAAAAAAAAAAAATACCTTTATTTAATTTAAATTTATTACTATATTTTTTTTTGCGCTTTTCAAATCTTATAATACTATCAACCCCTTTCCTACAAGTGAAAACACAATAAAACCAACACAAATTAAAGCTTCCCTTTTCCTACGAATGTAATTCTAAAAGAACCAGAGAACCACAAATTAAATCTCTGACAACAATTCCTGTGTGCGTACAGACTCATGGTGTGATTCTAGGCAGAAAACGAAATGTAATTTGCAATTTGAAAGCACACTTACTACTGTGGTAGAGCAAGTGATAATTACTCTAACAGTCTGACACATTTTCATTATATTTTTCAGAAACCGAAAAGAGCACTTGCCCAAACAGCTTTTTGAGACCATGAACATGTGCAACCTGAATGACGTACTACACTCTAGCAAAGGAAATGAGCCTTGGTGATGTTCAATGTATTAGCGAAACACCACACAGCGCTGAATAGTAAGCATGACTGTACATGAGAAACAGCTTGCTCTCTGCTAAGAGTGTGCTTCTGGAGACTGTCTACTGTCAGGTGCAAGAGAGATCTGCATGGACGCTTGCACAACTGCATAAACACTGGAGACATGTATGTAACACTACATGTGTGGTAAGGGTTAATTGGACTTTTGAACATGTACAAACTACATGACCCATTGCAGGAGTGGAAGGAAAATCTACCATGTTGATTTCAAATGTGTTTGCATTGCCCTCTCATTTGTGACATATTAATTTGGACTCAATGCTAGCCATCACAGTTCAAGAAAACATGCTTCCCCTTTCCTACGAATGCAATTCTAAAAGAACCAGATTAACACGAATTGAATCTCTGACAACAATTCCTGTGTGCGCACAGACTCATGGTGCGATTCTAGGCAGAAAACGAAATTTGATTTGCAATTTGAAAGCACACTTAGAGCAAGTGATAATTACTCTAACAGTCTGACACATTTTCATTTTATTTTTCAGAAACAGAAAATAGCACATGCCCAAACAGCTTTTTTATGCTGAATACAAACCATCACAGTTCTAAAAAACAAGCTGCGCCTTTCCTACGAATGCCATTCTTACAGAACCAGACCAACACAAATTAATACTCTGACAACAATTCCTTTGTGCACACAGACTCATAGTGTGATTCTAGGCAGAAAACAGTATTCCTGGGTGATACCAGTACACCTTAACTTCTAGAGAAGACATACTCCATAATATCTTACAAGTTCAAGGCACTTAAATATCTTCCTTATCTTAAAATATAAAACACAACTTTAAAAGTGGAAGGAAAATGTTCCATGTTAATTTCAAATGTGTTAGCATTTGCCTCTCATTTGTGAGAAAGTGACTTCTGCTGAATGCTAACCATCACACTTCAAGAAAACAAACTGCCCCTTTCCTGCGAGTGCAAGGCTAACAGAGCAGGAGCAACACGAATTAAATCTCTGATAACAATTCCTGTGTGCACACTGTCTCATGGTGTGATAGGCAGAAAACAGTATTCCTGGGTGATACCAGTACACCTTAACTTATGGTGAAGACATACTCAATAATATCTTACAAGTTCAAGACAGTTAAATATCTCCCAAAACACAAAATGTGAAAAACAACTTTAAAAGAAGAATCACATTTCTATTATTTATATCAAAATGCACCACATACATCCCCTCTCAAATTCATAACTCACCTTTAAAAGTAGTTAGTTCAGAAAGAAATGTGGCACTCAAACAGCAGATTATCACAGCAACAATCTCTGAGCTGTACACCTCTCTCCTCTCACCAGAACCAGTTAATGGCAATGTTTCCCTCTCTTTTTTCACACATATACATGTTAACTCCAAATCACAGTGCTTCCCACATTTTTTTCAAATGGAAACACACATTTCTATTGGTTGCAAATTTCAACCCTTTCCAAACGATCCCTTCCCCCAACATGACTTCTGCCTGCTACCATAGCAACAGGTCATGGAACACTGCTGTGAGCAGAGAGGTCATAAGTTCAACACACAATGTTTCTAATCCTTAGAGCAAGAGTGCTTGACTTTTCAAACCTAACAGCAAATCCAAAGTAATGTTCTGTGGGTACACATTTTTCTGAGCCAATACAAAACATGCTTGTAAAAATCTAAACATACAGCCTAGTTTTAACTGTAAAATGGTTTAAATCAGCCAATCAGTTCTTTAAAAAAAAAAAAAGTATGTTAGCCTCCATTTTACAACTATCTTTCTTTTCATATTGCCATTCTACTGAAAGACACCTTCTGAGTGCATCCAGATCTCCTTGAAAGATGTTCACAGTGTGGATTGTAGGTCATAGCTATGTCTTCTGGAGTGAAAACTTTGCAGAAAAAAGAGGTATTGTGAAAGACCTTGCTTTGCCAAATGTAGACATTAAATGGATTGGTCAGATAGGGTGAAAGTGGCACCAATTAATGCCTTTGGTGAAAACCTTTCTACATCTCCCACAGCCTAACCTTATTATTGTGCACTGTGGTGGAATTGACCTAGGCACTTTAACTGGGGTAGGTCTGGAAATGCTTATTAAGGACACCTTTGTGCAACTGATGTCTCTTTTTCCACACACTGCCTTTGTATATTCTAATATATGCCAAAGGCAAAAGTGGAACTGCTCCAACCAACATTGTCCGCAGATTGACAAAGCAAGAAAGCACGTCAATAAGTCTGTTTCTGCTTTCCTCAGAGACTATGGTATGGGTTCTATATACCACAACAACTTGCGTTACAACATGCAAGACATTTATAGAGGAGACGGTGTACATTTCAATGATGAAGGGAACAGAGTCTTCCTCTTGAACTTTAGACTCTGCATCGGTACTTACTTGTAGGTACCAAAAAAACACTCAATAAACACAATGGCTCTTTTTAGAGCCAACCAACATCTAAACATTTAATTTTGATTTTTAATTCTATTTTTTTTATTTTTTTTTACCGCCGTACGCGTACCGTACGCGCACGGTACGCGTACGCCGCGATTTTTTTAACAAAAAAATATAAATTTATTTTTCACATTTCTGGGTCCTTTTTGGACCCCCTGACAAAGGCTAGGGGGTCTGCAACTCTCTACCTTGCCCCCTTTTCACGTTCTTTACCTTTGTTTTTCAGTGTGAGACACACAAAATGGCAGCCGACACTTCCTGATTTCGACCGACTGGAAGGTTTACTGTCATGTAACCACCAATCAGAATTACGCTCGCGCACGGCAGCGCGCGCGTACGGTATGCGTACTGTACGCGTACGGTGCGCGCCTATAGATATGTATGTACTTTTAACTGCAATTTTCTCAGGAACTACTTAACAGATTGACTCCAGATATTCAAAAGGCACATCCCTGACCTGAGGACTTTCTCTTTCCCAAATTTCAAATAATTCTGTTCAGCCGTTCGGGCTGTACCTTGGACTAAAGGTCCCTATGGAAAAATGCATGGGCAAAACGCGTTTTGGGACCCCCCTTTTTTCTTGGCCCCCGCTTGACTAATCACCCGAGACTTTCAGGGTAGGAGCGGAGCGGAGCGCCCCACCTATTTTGAAAATGTCGCGAGGATTCGTCAACCGGCGCCAAAGTTATTCAAAATAGAATGTTGAGGATTCCCTATGGAAACACGGTCCTAACTACATACTAGCGACCGCCAGTAGATTATATATATATATATATATAAAATCAGTTACTGGATGATGTCATCAGTGATGTCACTGACCATGTCATGAGTGATGTAATATGTGATGTCATCAGCAGTGCATTGTGGGGGCGGCAGGTTCATCGGGACAGTGCAACCAGAACGTTGAGTCTTCTGCCAATGGTTATTATGCACTTTGCTAACACGCCTATGTAGGTGGGACTGATGTTACTGTGTATTTAACAGTCGCGGTATGCTGTCTGCCCCCAATTGCCATCATCTGTGAAGAAGGGAGCGCAGACTCTCGAAACGCGTACGAAAAAGTATGGCATGCAGAATTTCTGTGCTTATGGAGGTTGTGACCAGGCTAGCTGACAGAATAAAGGAAGTACTCACGTACGTAGCTCTCCAAGTTGGGTGTTTTCCTTGTGTTGATATTAATTGCGGCCTGCCCAGGTCCCGGAGAAGCCCTCCTGCAGACGAGCGGGTCCGGCACATTCATCCGGACAGTGCAATCAGAACGTTGAGTCTTCTGCCAAGGGTTATTACAGCCTGAAAACAGCCCCTGTGTGTAACAGTAACCCATTGGGGCAATGAACTTTATTGGGAAGCATGACGGCTTTATGAATGACGTTTGAATGAACTCTGTATACCAGGATGCACTTTGCTAACACGCATATGTAGGCGGGACTGATGTTACTGTGTATTTAAGAGTCGCGGTATGCTTATCTGCCCCCAATTGCCATCATCTGTGAACAAGGGAGCGCAGACTCTCGAAACGCGTAAGAAAAAGTATGGCATGCAGAATTTCTGTGATAATGGAGGCTGTGACCAGGCTGCCTGACAGAATAAAGGAAGTACTCACATACGTGGCTCTCCAAGTTGGGTGTTTTTGTTGTGTTGATACACATATATACA